>NC_047091.1:37306084-37907959 GCF_902459505.1 Geotrypetes seraphini
TTCTGTCCATCTCTCTCTCTGCCTCATCTCTATCTCTCTGCCCCATTTTTCTCTCTCTCTCTCTCTCTGCCCCATCTCTATCTCTCTCTACCTCATGTCTCTCTGTGCCCCATCTCTCTCTGCCCCATTTATTTCTCTTTCTGCCCCAATTCACTCCTTCTCTATGTCCCAACTCTCTCTCTCTACCTCATCTCTCTCTCTGCCCCATCTCTCTTTCTGCCTCATCTCTTTCTCTTTCTGCCACATCTCTCTTTCTGCCCCATCTCTCTCTCTTTCTCTCTCTCACTGCCCCATCACACTTTCTCTCTGCCCTATCTCTCTGTCTCTCACTGCCCCATCTCTCTCTCTCTGACCAATCTCTCTCTCTCTCTGCCCCATCTCTCTCTCTCTACCTCATTTCTTTCTATCTCTCTCTGACCCATTTTTCTTTCTCTATCTTGCTCTGCCCCATTTCACTCCCTCTCTCTGCCCCATCTCTCTCTCTCTATCTCATCTCTCTCTCTGCCCCCTCTCTCTCTGCTCCATTCTCTCTCTGCCCCATCTCTCTCTTGCACCATCTTCCTTTTTATCTCTCTCTGGCCCATCTTTATTTCTCTCTCTCTCTCTGCCCTATCTCTCTGCCTCTTTTTCCCCATCTCTTTATCTCTCTGTCTCATCTCTCTCTCTCTGCTCCATTTCTCTCTCTCTGCCCTATCTCTCTGTCTCTCTTTTCCCCATTTCTTTATCTCTCTCTGCCTCATCTCTCTCTCTCTATCCTATCTCTCTCTTTGCCCCAGCTCCTTCTCTATCTGCTCCATCTCTCTCTCTCTCTCTCTGCCCCATCTCTCTTTCTCTGCCTCATATCTATCTCTCTGCCCCATCTCTCTCTATCTCTATCTCTATCTCTGTCCCATCTCTCTCTCTATCCTATCTCTCTCTTTGCCCCAGCTCCTTCTCTATCTGCCCCATCTCTCTCTCTCTTTCTCTCTCTCACTCTCCCTCTCTCTCTGCCCCATCTCTATCTCTCTCTCTCTGACCCATCTCTCTCTCTCTATCCCATCTTTCTTTCTCTCTCTGCCTTATATTTCATTCTTTCTTTCTCTCTCTCCCTGCCCCATCATTCTTTCTCTCTCTCTGCCCCATCTTTCTTTCTCTCTCTCTCTATCTCTCTCTGCCTCATCTCTCTCTCTTTATCTCTCTCTGCCACATCTCTCTTTCTCTGCTTCATCTCTCAATGCCTTAGCAATCTCTCTGCCCCATCTCTCTCTCTTTCTCTCTCTCACTGCCCCATCACTCTCTATCTCTCTCTGCCCTATCTCTCTGTCTCTCTCTGCCCCATCTCTTTCTCTATCTGCTCCATTTCTCGCTCTCTCTCTCTGCCTAATATCTCTTTCTCTACCCCATCTCTCTCTCTGCCCCATCTCTCTCTCTCCCTGCCCAATCTCTCTCTATGTGCCCCATCTCTCTCTGTCTCTCTGCCCTTTCTCTCTCTCTCTCCCTCTACCTCATCTCTCTCTCTGCCTCATCTCTCTGTCTCTCTCTGCCCCATCTCTCTCTCTGCCCCATCTCTTTCTCTCTCAATCACTCTCTCTCTCTCTGCCCCATCTCTCTCTCTCTACCTCATTTCTTTCTATCTCTCACTCTGCCCCATCTTTCTTTCTCTATCTCTCTCTGCCCCATCTCTTTCTCTTTCTGCCCCATTTCACTCCCTCTCTCTGTCCCATCTCTCTCTCTCTCTCTATCTCATCTCTCTCTCTACCCCCTCTCTCTCTCTGCATCATCTCTTCTCTTTCTGCCCATCTCTCTCTCTCTACCTCATCTCTATCTCTCTGCCCAATCTCTCTCTCTGCCCCAACTCTTTCTCTCTCAATCTCTCTCTCTGCCCCATCTCTTTCTCTTTCTCTTTCTGCCCCATTTCACTCCCTTTCTCTGCCACATCTTTCTCTCTATCTCATCTCTCTCTTTGCCCCCCCTCTCGGCCCTATCTCTCTGTCTCTCTTTTTTACCCATCTCTTTATCTCTCTCTGCCTCATCTCTCTCTCTGCTCCATCTCTCTATCTCTAACCAATCTTTCTCTCTGCTCCATCTCTCTCTCTCTCTGCCCCATCTCTCTCTCTGTCCCATATCTCTCTCTCTCTGCCTCATATCTATCTCTCTGCCCCATCTCTATCTCTCTCTGCCACATCTCTCTTAGCCCCATCTCTCTCTCTATCCTATCTCTCTCTCTGCTCCAGCTCCTTCTCTCTCTGGCCCATCTCTCTCTCTCTTTCTCTCTCTCACTCTCCCTCTCTCTCTGCCCTATCTCTATCTCTCTCTCGCTGACCCATCTCTCTCTCTCTATCCCATCTTTCTTTCTCTCTCTGCCTTATCTTTCATTCTTTCTTTCTCTCTCTCCCTGCCCCATCATTCTTTCTCTCTCTGCCCCATCTTTCTTTATCTCTCTCTCTCTCTCTCTGCCTCATCTCTCTTTCTCTGCTTCATCTCTCAATGCCTTAGCAATCTCTCTGCCCCATCTCTCTCTCTTTCTCTCTCTCACTGCCCCATCATTCTCTCTCTCTCTCTGCCCTTTCTCTCTCTCTCTTCCTCTACCTCATCTCTCTCTGTCTGCCTCATCTCTCTGTCTCTGTCTGCCCCATCTCTCTCTCTCTGCCCCATCTCTTTCTCTCTCAATCACTCTCTCTCTCTCTCTGCCCCATCTCTCTCTACCTCATTTCTTTCTATCTCTCTCTCTGCCCCATCTCTCTTTCTCTATCTCTCTCTATCTCTCTCTGCCCCATCTCTCTCTCTCCCTGCCCAATCTCTCTCTATGTGCCCCATCTCTCTCTCTCTCTCTATCTCTCTTCCCTTTCTCTCTCTCTCTCCCTCTACCTCATCTCTCTCTCTCTGCCTCATCTTTCTGTCTCTCTCTCTCTGCCCCATCTCTTTCTCTCTCAATCACTCTCTCTCTCTGCCCCATCTCTCTCTCTACCTCATTTCTTTCTCTCTCTCACTCTGCCCCATCTTTCTTTCTCTATCTCTCTCTGCCCCATCTCTTTCTTTTTCTGCCCCATTTCACTCCCTCTCTCTGCCCCATCTCTCTTTCTCTCTGCCTCATCTCTTATCTTTCAGCCCATCTCTCTCTACCTCATATCTCTCTCTGCCCCATCTATCTCTCTGCCTCATCTCTTCTCTTTCTGCCCATCTCTTCTCTTTCTGTCCATCTCTCTCTCTACCTCATCTCTATCTCTCTGCCCCATTTTTCTCTCTCTCTCTCTCTCTGCCCCATCTCTATCTCTCTCTACCTCATGTCTCTCTGTGCCCCATCTCTCTCTGCCCCATTTATTTCTCTTTCTGCCCCAATTCACTCCTTCTCTATGTCCCAACTCTCTCTCTCTACCTCATCTCTCTCTCTGCCCCATCTCTCTTTCTGCCTCATCTCTTTCTCTTTCTGCCACATCTCTCTTTCTGCCCCATCTCTCTCTCTTTCTCTCTCTCACTGCCCCATCACACTTTCTCTCTGCCCTATCTCTCTGTCTCTCACTGCCCCATCTCTCTCTCTCTGACCAATCTCTCTCTCTCTCCGCCCCATCTCTCTCTCTCTACCTCATTTCTTTCTATCTCTCTCTGACCCATTTTTCTTTCTCTATCTTGCTCTGCCCCATTTCACTCCCTCTCTCTGCCCCATCTCTCTCTCTCTATCTCATCTCTCTCTCTGCCCCCTCTCTCTCTGCTCCATCTCTCTCTCTGCCCCATCTCTCTCTTGCACCATCTTCCTTTTTATCTTTCTCTGGCCCATCTTTATTTCTCTCTCTCTCTCTGCCCTATCTCTCTGCCTCTTTTTCCCCATCTCTTTATCTCTCTGTCTCATCTCTCTCTCTCTGCTCCATTTCTCTCTCTCTGCCCTATCTCTCTGTCTCTCTTTTCCCCATTTCTTTATCTCTCTCTGCCTCATCTCTCTCTCTCTATCCTATCTCTCTCTTTGCCCCAGCTCCTTCTCTATCTGCTCCATCTCTCTCTCTCTCTCTCTGCCCCATCTCTCTTTCTCTGCCTCATATCTATCTCTCTGCCCCATCTCTCTCTATCTCTATCTCTATCTCTGTCCCATCTCTCTCTCTATCCTATCTCTCTCTTTGCCCCAGCTCCTTCTCTATCTGCCCCATCTCTCTCTCTCTTTCTCTCTCTCACTCTCCCTCTCTCTCTGCCCCATCTCTATCTCTCTCTCTCTGACCCATCTCTCTCTCTCTATCCCATCTTTCTTTCTCTCTCTGCCTTATATTTCATTCTTTCTTTCTCTCTCTCCCTGCCCCATCATTCTTTCTCTCTCTCTGCCCCATCTTTCTTTCTCTCTCTCTCTATCTCTCTCTGCCTCATCTCTCTCTCTTTATCTCTCTCTGCCACATCTCTCTTTCTCTGCTTCATCTCTCAATGCCTTAGCAATCTCTCTGCCCCATCTCTCTCTCTTTCTCTCTCTCACTGCCCCATCACTCTCTATCTCTCTCTGCCCTATCTCTCTGTCTCTCTCTGCCCCATCTCTTTCTCTATCTGCTCCATTTCTCGCTCTCTCTCTCTGCCTAATATCTCTTTCTCTACCCCATCTCTCTCTCTGCCCCATCTCTCTCTCTCCCTGCCCAATCTCTCTCTATGTGCCCAATCTCTCTCTGTCTCTCTGCCCTTTCTCTCTCTCTCTCCCTCTACCTCATCTCTCTCTCTCCGCCTCATCTCTCTGTCTCTCTCTGCCCCATTTCTCTCTCTGCCCCATCTCTTTCTCTCTCAATCACTCTCTCTCTCTCTGCCCCATCTCTCTCTCTCTACCTCATTTCTATCTATCTCTCACTCTGCCCCATCTTTCTTTCTCTATCTCTCTCTGCCCCATCTCTTTCTCTTTCTGCCCCATTTCACTCCCTCTCTCTGTCCCATCTCTCTCTCTCTCTCTATCTCATCTCTCTCTCTACCCCCTCTCTCTCTCTGCATCATCTCTTCTCTTTCTGCCCATCTCTCTCTCTCTACCTCATCTCTATCTCTCTGCCCAATCTCTCTCTCTGCCCCAACTCTTTCTCTCTCAATCTCTCTCTCTGCCCCATCTCTTTCTCTTTCTCTTTCTGCCCCATTTCACTCCCTTTCTCTGCCACATCTTTCTCTCTATCTCATCTCTCTCTTTGCCCCCCCTCTCTGCCCTATCTCTCTGTCTCTCTTTTTTACCCATCTCTTTATCTCTCTCTGCCTCATCTCTCTCTCTGCTCCATCTCTCTATCTCTAACCAATCTTTCTCTCTGCTCCATCTCTCTCTCTCTCTGCCCCATCTCTCTCTCTGTCCCATATCTCTCTCTCTCTCTGCCTCATATCTATCTCTCTGCCCCATCTCTATCTCTCTCTGCCTCATCTCTCTTAGCCCCATCTCTCTCTCTATCCTATCTCTCTCTCTGCTCCAGCTCCTTCTCTCTCTGCCCCATCTCTCTCTCTCTTTCTCTCTCTCACTCTCCCTCTCTCTCTGCCCTATCTCTATCTCTCTCTCGCTGACCCATCTCTCTCTCTCTATCCCATCTTTCTTTCTCTCTCTGCCTTATCTTTCATTCTTTCTTTCTCTCTCTCCCTGCCCCATCATTCTTTCTCTCTCTGCCCCATGTTTCTTTCTCTCTCTCTCTCTCTCTGCCTCATCTCTCTTTCTCTGCTTCATCTCTCAATGCCTTAGCAATCTCTCTGCCCCATCTCTCTCTCTTTCTCTCTCTCACTGCCCCATCATTCTCTCTCTCTCTCTCTGCCCTTTCTCTCTCTCTCTTCCTCTACCTCATCTCTCTCTGTCTGCCTCATCTCTCTGTCTCTGTCTGCCCCATCTCTCTCTCTCTGCCCCATCTCTTTCTCTCTCAATCACTCTCTCTCTCTCTGCCCCATCTCTCTCTACCTCATTTCTTTCTATCTCTCTCTCTGCCTCATCTCTCTTTCTCTATCTCTCTCTATCTCTCTCTGCCCCATCTCTCTCTCTCCCTGCCCAATCTCTCTCTATGTGCCCCATCTCTCTCTATCTCTCTATCTCTCTTCCCTTTCTCTCTCTCTCTCCCTCTACCTCATCTCTCTCTCTCTGCCTCATCTTTCTGTCTCTCTCTCTCTGCCCCATCTCTTTCTCTCTCAATCACTCTCTCTCTCTGCCCCATCTCTCTCTCTACCTCATTTCTTTCTCTCTCTCACTCTGCCCCATCTTTCTTTCTCTATCTCTCTCTGCCCCATCTCTTTCTCTTTCTGCCCCATTTCACTCCCTCTCTCTGTCCCATCTCTCTCTCTCTCTCTCATCTCTCTCTCTGTCCCCTCTCTCTGCCTCATCTCTTCTCTTTCTGCCCATCTCTCTCTCTCTACCTCATCTCTATCTCTCTGCCACATCTCTCTCTCTGCCCCATCTCTCTCTCTCTCTCTGCCCCATCTCTCTCTTTCTCTCTCACTGCCACATCACTCTCTCTCTGCTCCATCTCTCTCTCTCTGCCCCCATCTCTCTCTGCCCAATCTCTCTCTCTGCCCCAACTCTTTCTCTCTTAATCTCTCTCTCTCTGCCCCATCTTTCTTTCTCTATCTCTCTCTATCTCTCTCTGCCCCATCTCTTTCTCTTTCTGCCCCATTTCACTCCCTTTCTCTGCCCCATCTTTCTCTCTATCTCATCTCTCTCTTTGCCCCCCTCTCTCTCTCTCTGCCTCATCTCTTCTCTTTCTGCCCATCTCTCTTTCTATCTCATCTCTATCTCTCTGCCCCATCTCTCTCTCTCTCTCTCTGCCCCATCTCTCTCTCTGTGCCCCATCTCTCTCTCAATCTATCTCATCTATCTCTCTCTGACCCCTCTCTCTCTGCCTCATCTCTTCTCTTTTTGCCCATCTCTCTCTCTACCTCATCTCTATCTCTCTGCCTCATCTCTCTCTCTCGGCCCCATCTCTCTCTCTCAGCCCCATCTCTCTTTCTCTCTCTCTGTCCCATCTCTCTCTCTCTCTGCCCTATCTCTCTCACTGCCCCATCACTCTCTCTCTCTGCTACATCTCTCTCTCTCTGCACCATCTTCCTTTTTTATCTCTCTCTGGCCCATCTTTATTTCTTTTTCTTTCTGCCCTATCTCTCTGTCTCTCTTTTCCCCATCTCTTTATCTCTCTCTCTGCCTCATCTCTCTCTGCTCCATTTCTCTCTCTGTGCCCTATCTCTCTTTATCTCTTTCCCCATCTCTTTATCTCTCTCTGCCTCATCTCTCTCTGCTATATCTCTCTATCTCTAACCAATCTCTCTCTCTGCCCCATCTCTCTCTCTGCCCATATCTCTCTCTCTGCCTCATATCTATCTCTCTGCCCCATCTCTCTCTATCTCTATCTCTCTCTGCCTCATCTCTCTTAGCCCCATCTCTCTCTCTATCCTCTCTCTCTGCCCCAGCTCCTTCTCTCTATGCCCATCTCTCTCTCTCTTTCTCTCTCTCACTCTCTCTCGCTCTCTCTGCCCCATCTCTCTCTCTCTCTCTCTGCCCCATCTCTCTCTCTCTGACCCATCTCTATCTCTCTCTCTGACCCATCTCTCTCTCTCTACCCCATTTTTCTTTCTCTCTCTTTCTATCTCTCTGCCTTATCTTTCATTCTTTCTTTCTCTCTCTCCCTGCCCCATCATTCTTTCTCTCTCTCTGCCCCATTCTATCTCTCTCTGCCCCATCTTTCTTTCTCTCTCTCTCTATCTCTCTGCCCCATCTCTTTCTCTTTCTGCCCCATTTCACTCCCTCTCTCTGTCCCATCTCTATCTCTACCTCATCTCTCTCTTTCTGCCCCCTCTCTCTCTCTGCCTCATATCTTCTCTTTCTGCCCATCTCTCTCTTCCTCATCTCTCTCTGCCTCATCTCTATCTCTCTGTCCCATCTCTCTCTCTCTTTCTCTCTCTCACTGCCCCATCACTCTCTCTGTCTCTGCTCCATCTCTCTCTGTCTGCCCCATCTCTCTCTCTGCACCATCTTCCTTTTTTATCTCTCTCTGGCCCATCTTTCTTTCTCTCTCTCTCTCTGCCCTATCTCTCTGTCTCTCTTCTCCCCATCTCTTTATCTCTCTCTGCCTCATCCAACTCTCTGCTCCATTTCTCTCTCTCTCTCTGCCCAATCTCTCTCTCTCTGCCCCATCTCTCTCTCTATCTCTTTCTCTACTCCATCTCTCTCTCTGCCCCATCTCTCTTTCTCTCTCTATCTCTTTCTCTACTCCATCTCTCCCCATCTCTATCTATCTATCTCTCTCTCTACCTCATCTCTCTTTGTGCCCCATCTCTCTCGCCCCCATCTCTTTCTCTCTCTATCTCTTTTTCTCTCTCACTGTCCCATCACTCTCTCTCTGCCCTATCTCTCTTTCCCCCATCTCTTTATCTCTCTCTGCCTCATACATCTCTCTGCTCCATTTCTCTCTCTCTGACCCATCTCTCTCTCTCTCTCTTTCTCTACTCCATATCTCTCTCTCTACCCAATCTCTCTCTCTCTCACCCCCATCTCTTTCTCTCTCTTTCTCTCTCACTGTCCCATCTCTCTCTCTCTCTCTCTCTGCTCCATCTCTTTCTCTGCACCATCTTCCTTTTTTTCTCTCTCTGGCCCATCTTTCTTTCTCTCTCTCTCTGCCCTATCTCTCTGTCTCTCTTTCCCCCATCTCTTTATCTCTCTCTGCCTCATCCATCTCTCTGCTCCATTTCTCTCTCTCTCTCTCTGCCCAATCTCTATCTCTCTGCCCCATCTCTCTCTCTCTTTCTCTCTCTCACTGCCCCATCACTCTCTCTGTCTCTGCTCCATCTCTCTCTGTCTTCCCCATCTCTCTCTCTGCACCATCTTTTTTTTATCTCTCTCTGGCCCATCTTTCTTTCTCTCTCTCTCTCCGCCCTATCTCTTTGTCTCTCTTTTCCCAATCTCTTTATCTCTCTCTGCCTCATCCATCTCTCTGCTCCATTTCTCTCTCTCTCTCTCTCTGCCCAATCTCTCTCTCTCTGCCCCATCTCTCTCTCTATCTCTTTCTCTACTCCATCTCTCTCTCTCTGCCCAATCTCTCTCTCTCTCTCTGCCCCATCTCTCTCTCTCTCTCTCTATCTCTTTCTCTACTCCATCTCTCTCTCTGCCCCATCTCTCTCTATCTATCTCTCTCTCTGCTTCATCTCTCTTAGCCCTATCTCTCTCTCTGCCCCATCTCTCTCTCTTTATCTCTCTCTCTTTCTCTCTCTCTCTGTTTCTCTCTCACTGTCCCATCATTCTCTCTCTCTGCTCCATCTCTTTCTCTGCCTCTCTCTGCACCATCTTCCTTTTTTCTTTCTCTGGCCCATCTTTCTTTCCCCCATCTCTCTGCCTCATCCATCTCTCTGCTCCATTTCTCTCTCTCTCTACCCAATCTCTCTCTCTCGCCCCATCTCTTTCTCTCTCACTGTCCCATCACTCTCTCTCTCTGCTCCATCTCGTTCTCTGCCCCCATCTCTCTCTCTGCACCATCTTCCTTTTTTTCTCTCTCTGGCCCATCTTTCTTTCTCTCTCTCTCTCTGCCCTATCTCTCTGTCTCTCTTTCCCCCATCTCTTTATCTCTCTCTGCCTCATCTATCTCTCTGCTCCATTTCTCTCTCTCTCTCTCTGCCCAATCTCTCTCTCTCTGCCCCATCTCTTTCTCTCTATATCTCTCTCTCTCTGCCCCATCTCTCTCTCTCTCTCTCTGCCCCATATCTCTCTCTCTCTCTCTCTCTCTCTGCCCCATCTCTCTTTTTCTGTCTCATCTCTCAATGCCCTCTCTCTCTCTGTCCAATCTCTCTCTTTCTCTCTCTCTGCCCCATCATCCTTTTTTCTCTCTCTCTCTCTTCCCCATCTTTCTTTCTTTCTCTCTCTCTCCCTCCCCATTTTTCTTACTCCCTCAGTCTTTTTCTGCCCCATCTCTCTCTCTCTGTCTCATTCCTCTCTCTCTCTCTCTGCCCTACTCTCTCTGCTCCATTTCTCTCTCTGTCTACCCCATCTCTCTCTCTCTGCCCCATCTCTCTCTGCTCCATCTCTCTCTATCTCTCTCTTTACCCCATCTATCTCTTTCTCTGCCCCATCTCTTTCTCTCTGCCCCATCTCTCTGTGTCTACCTCATCTCTCTCTCTCTGCCCCATTTCACTCTCTGCCTCATGTCTCAATGCCCCATCTTTCTCTCTCTCTCTCAAATCTGTAGAAGCGTTCCTGCTGAGCCTTTCAACTTGCTCAGTGGTGACTTGATATGATGGCAGGTCGCCTCTTTTCCTTTTTTTGAGGCGGAGCCCCTACGGGGGCTACAGGGGCACATGGCTCATAGGGTAGGGGTGGGGGTTTCCTGGGGTGGATTTGGAGCACAGTCTGGAGGGCGTACTGGGAGAGGAGTGGGGTGAGGTGGATCAGTTAGCTGGTCAGGTAGCCAGCATGGCTCCTCGTTCGGGCTCATTCCTCTTTAATGTGGGGGCTTTCGAGCAATTGTTGGCCCTTTATCCTAAACGTTCAGATGCCAATTTACTGTGGGGTGGGTTTACTGATGGTTTTGTGATACCATTTAGTAAGCCTCCTTTGGTACATCATTGTAATAATGCTAAGTCTTTGCGGATGCATGCTTGGGTGATGCGAGATAAAGGAAAATTGCAGGGCCTTTCTGGGATCCTCCCTTAAGTAATTTGGTGCTGTCTCCATTGGGAGTGATCCCTAAAAAGAGGCAGGTAAATTGTCTCATCCACAATTTGTCCTTCCCTTTGGGTAACAGTGTGAATGCCTTTATTAGAACATAAGAAGTTGCCTCCGCTGGGTCCATCGCACCCAGCAGGTCCATCTCGCCCAGCAGTCTGCACCTGCGGCGGCCCATCAGGTTCATAACCTGTCAAGTGGTCCCTGACTCGCCCTATAACCTATCACTACTTCTATCCGTTCTCCTCAATTCCTGCATCCTTCAGGAATTTATCCAAACCTTCTTTGAATCCCTGTAGTGTGTTCTGCCCAATCACAACCTCCGGGAGTGCGTTCCATGTGTCCACTACTCTCTGGGTGAAGAACTTTCTGTCATTGGTTCTAAACCTGTCCCCTTTCAGTTTCTCCGAGTGTCCCCTTGTACTTGTTCCCCACAGCCTGAAGAATCTGTCCCTGTCCCTGCCTTTCAGGATCTTAAAAGTTTCTATCATGTCTCCTCTAAGTCTCCGCTTTTCCAGGGAGAACAGCCCCAGCTTTTCTAGCCTGTCAGCTTATGAAAAGTTTTCCATACCTCTTATCATTTTCGTCACTCTTCTCTGGACCCCTTCAAGTATTGCCATGTCCTTCTTGAGGTATGGCAACCAATACTGGACACAGTACTCCAGATGCGGGCGTACCATTGCACGATATAGTGGCATGATGACTTCCTTCGTCCTGGTCGTGATACCCTTCTTGATGATACCCAGCATTCTGTTTGCTTTCTTTGAGGCTGTCGCACATTGCGCCGATACTTTCTTTGTTGTATCCACCAGCACAACCAGATCTCTTTCAAGGTTACTTACCCCTAGCAATGATCCCCCCCATTGTATAGTTGAACATCGGATTCTTTTTTTCAACATGAATGACCTTGCATTTATCTATATTAAAATGCATCTGCCACTTTTTTGCCCACTCTTCCAGTTTTGTTAGGTCCCTTTGCAGGTCTTCACAGTCTTCCATGGTTCTAACCCTGCTGCAGAGTTTGGTGTCATCTGCAAATTTGATAACCTCACATTTCGTCCCCATCTCCAGATCGTTTATAAATATATTGAACAGGAGCGGTTTCAACACCGACCCCTGCGGAACTCCGCTCGTGAACCATTGCCCTTATCAAGTTTATCAAGTTTATTAACAGAATTTGATTTATCGCCTATTGAAATTACTAAGCGATGTACATTACAATATATATAGTAAGGTAAAAGAGTTTCACAAATTAACAATAAACATTTGACTAAAACAAACAAGTAGTTGGGATGGAAAAATTAAAAGTTACATATTTCGTTTAAAATAGAAAATTGGGAAAAAACGATAGGTAAGGGTACATAAAAAATCTCAGCTATTAGAAAATAAAAAACATAATCTGCTTTAAACATTGAAGGCATCTCTAAATAGATAAGATTTTAAAGATTTTTTAAATATTAAAACATCTTTTTCATCACGAATATATTGGGGAAGGGCATTCCACCATAGGGGACCTGTCACTGAAAAAATATCTGCCCTTCTAGTACCAATAATCTTCAAGGAAGGAACTGAGAGAAGGTTTTGGTTAGAGGAACGAAGTGAACGTTGAGTATTATAGGGTATCAAGAGCCTAGATATAAATTGGGGTTCTTCACAAGCTAAAGTTTTGAAGATGAGTAACATTATTTTAAATGTGATTCTATGGCTAATAGGCAGCCAGTGAGAATCTTTCAACAACGGAGAGACATGATCGTACTTTTTTGCATTATATATTAACTTTATTGCGGTGTTTTGAATCAGTTGTAATCTCCTTTTTTCTTTTGATGATATATTAAGGAATAGAGCGTTGCAATAATCAAGTTTAGATATTACTAAAGAATGGATCAGTATTGTAACAGATTTTGGAGTCAGAAATTTGGATATTGATCTAATACGACGTAATTTAAAAAAGCAATTTCTAACTGTTAGAGAAATATGTTCATGATAAGTGAATTTTTCGTCAATTAGAACGCCAAGAATTTTAACTGAGGGAACTAGATTGAGTGTGGAGTTATTAAGAATAAATTGATTTGACAAAGTTATATCATTTTTCCAAGTAAATAATACAGCTTTAGTTTTCTTAATGTTAAGAGATAATTTGTTTTTATTTAACCAAGAATGAATTATTTCTAATTTTTGATTGATGGATTTGATTTCGTTGTCGCATTTGGGATCTAAAGGGTGTATAAGTTGAACATCGTCTGCGTATGCAAATGGGGTAAAGCCTATGGATTGACAAATGCTTAACAAAGGAGAAAGAAAAATGTTAAACAAAAGGGGGGATAAGATAGAACCTTGAGGGATACCAAATGTAGAAGTATAAGCTTTTGATGTTTCATTTTTAAATTTAACAGAGGAAGTGCGATCTGCAAGATATGAGGTTAACCAAGTAAGGACATTATCTGTTATGCCTATTGATTCTAGTCTTTGTAACAGTAAATCGTGATCTATGGTGTCGAACGCTGCTGAAATATCTAAAGAGAACAAAATGACAGATTTGTGGTGATCTAAATGATATTGAATATTGGTAGTTAGACCTATTAACGAATATTCAGTGTTATGAAATTTTCTGAACCCTGTTTGGTTTGGGTGTAATGCATTGGTACTCTCTATAAAATCAGAGAGTTGATTAAATACTAGTTTCTCCGTAAGTTTTCCCAAGAATGGTAGATTAGCTATTGGCCGATAATTAGAGGGGTCATTTATGCTGATATTATGATCTTTGATAATAGGAATGATGGTGGCGGTTTTCCACAATGGAGGAACAGTTGCGGATATTAAACTCCTCTGTTTTCTGCCCGCCAACCAGTGTTTAATCCATCGGTGTACGTCCCCCTCCACCCCGTGGTTCCACAGCTTCTTAAGCAGCCGTTCGTGGGTACCTTGTCGAAGGCTTTTTGGAAGTCGAGGTAGATGATGTCTATGGGTTCCCCTTTGTCCATCTGGCTGTTGAGCAAGGGACATCGACGCCTCTTGAAAGCTTCGGTTTGAAAAATAATAAACATGCAAAAATGACACCAGCGCAAGGTTTTAAAAATTATAATTAAAATTTATTGAATTATTGTTTCTATTTTTCCATTATGTTATCAAAAGAATCAAGCATAATTGCTTAACAGTTGCACTAATGGGAGATTGTTATAGTCGCCAAATGCTGGCCTTCTAATAACGCTCTCGTCTCAATAGCTCCAGATTTTCTATTATATGCTGTTGGCTCATTATGACATCATCAGTATAACAACCAATAAAATAATATGGGTGGTCTTAAAAGTTGGACAAAGGAAAATTCCTCCACGTTTCAAAGTTAAACAATTTTAGAAAATTACTTTTGATTTCTGAATTAACATTATAACATTATTCAAGAGAATCTACAATTATTAACATGATGCTGAAAAGTTCTCAGCCCTAAAGGAAAAACTCTCGGGCTGCCTGAGCTGACAGTCTCACACACAAAGAACAGGAGTCTCTGACTTAATTACTTCCAGATGTTGGTTTAGGATTTCTTTAGGTTGCAAATATATATTATGTTTTTTCAAAACCTATGCTTTTGTTCAAAATACATAGCCATACACACACTCCAGCACTTGCTTGGGCCCAATCATTCCATTCAACAAATCATAACTTTCTTTCAAAACTATATCTAATTCAGTTTGGGACACGTTATCTTTCTTTACCAGTCTAAAGCAAGCACATGTGGTATCAATTAACACCACGCTGCTGGGAACAAAGACCTGGAAACACAAAATGGATTCCGAAGGACAGAAAATATGGCAAAGACAGAGAACTCATAATGAATTCCTTTGGTTTCCTTTCTGATCTGACCTAACAGCAAAGTCCATAAAAAAACATTCTTTCCCTTATATTAATCTATAGTGTGTTTTTTCTCTGGCCTTAGCTACATTATATTTAGATTTTTATTCACCCATTTTTCGTACGCTTCTATTTGGGCATGGCCCTAACTGACACAACTGTTTGTATCTACCTAGAATTACCCAGAATCATATGAAAAACAGGCACTTTTGTAGAAAAACTCCACAAAAAATACTGCACTTATCATGTTCTACATCCATTCCATTACCGTCCCATAAACATCACCCCCTGCTGACCACGAGCCACTACTCCTCAATCCCCTCTTGAATATTACTAAATTTATGCAGTAATATTCATAATTGAGCTTGTGGTCTTATCTGTGGCACTGGGGTTTACTCTGGGTACAGTTCTTCTTATGGATCAGTGTGTGTCTGTGCCAGTATATTCTTTTAATGCCAATTAGATAGCAAAAGCCAGAAAAATGTATTACCTAGGCCTGCAAAGGCAGGTGCCTAGAAGATCTTACCCAAAGCATACTTGAATTCTCTGGTGAGAATGCAAGCAAATCTCATCCACTATCCTAGATAAAACCCATTCAAGTGTACATTTATGTAAGTTGATGTCTAAACCATGCCATTTAGGAAACTATACAGACAGTGTCTGATCTAGGAGCAGAGACTAAACTAGCGTCTGTTCTTTTATTCATAGAGGTATTCATGAAACTCCAATACTTTTGAAGTTAAAAAGGTCAAAAATGTAGAGAAAGTATAGTTACAGAAAAATAGAACCCTAGATATATTTTAACCATATTGAAAATCCCTAGATTTCCCTAAGATAAAGAGAACCTCAGTATTATCTAACTTAATTGGTCCCTATGCTCAAATGTTATAGTACCTGGAATTAAATCAATAAAGTGTAAAATAATGCACAGTGTTAAGAAAACCCAAATATATGCTTAATATGGAAATGTAACCCATGTGCAGATAATGCACTCAGTGAATGCACACTTTTTCTCTGTGTGTTGCAAGAACTCATTTCTCAAATTTAAATTAAAATCATTAAAAGGACTGATGATATCAGCAGTTACACCCAATTAAATCATACTGTGTATGGAATACAGTAATATGAAATAAAATTTAAATACAGAATAAACAAAATATTTTCTGAGAACAATGCATGAGGACAATGATAAAGAAAATACAGTTGTTAACACAATATCATAATAAGCCTATTTTATTATGCAAAAGCATAATTAAAGTTCAGAAACCTAATTCAAATGAAGTGATTTAAAGTGAAGTGGTTTAAGATAAAGTCGTTTTTTTCTTTCAAAATTTTTTATGAGTCCAGAAATGTCTTTTGTAAATAGTTTTAGCAACTTGTAAGGTCGGAGTCTCTAAATTAATTTCAGTGAAATTTAAATCATGGCTTTAAAAAGTTCATGCTGCAACGTTTCCAGGATTCTAGCTCGTCTGTTCTGTAACTACGGAACTGTTTTTTTTTCTTTCTTTCCTGTGTCCAAGGGAAAACACACCCGTACTGTTACAACTGAAAAGTAAGCACATCTAATTAGTTGAACAAAGACAAAGGAACTCTGAAATTCCCACCGAAAATTCAGCTTCGGAATTTTCTCTGTGTTCTCCACAGCTCTAGTGGTGGAATGTGGTACTGCTCCTTTCTTCCGAGTGCAGTCGATGGCATTGTAAGAAAACATACTCATTAAGAAGAGAGAACAAAGAAAAGAAACACATGGCACGTTTTTCCCCTCTGCAAACAGGACTAGTTCTTGCATCGCAGAGTCCCAGTCTCTGTGTTGACTTGTGAAAAAGATTCAAAGAAGGTTTCTTAACTGAAACACAAAACACACAGATTAAATAGACTTTTCCAGGGTCCTGTGATACCAAATATGGCCACAGGTAAATTTAAACATGCAGACCCATTCTCTACATGGTAAAATTAGACTTTCTTTTTTTTTTCTAACATCAGGGAATTATTCTCATTCCATATTCTTTATTAGGTTCCTATCCTGAAGAGCTTACTCATAAAAATTAAGCAAAATTCAATTCCAAATTCATCCACTTACATAAAAGGTTATTATAATTATTCATTACCGTTATCAAGGTTAGCAAGCCCTTTGTTTCACATATGTTTCAATTTTCAAAAAAATATAGGTACTATTTTCGTTAATCTTTTTTATTTTAAACTTCCCAATTTAATTTTAAAAATACCTTATAAACCATGCAGGGGAACAAAAATACATATTCAGAACTAATTTGAACCCTAAGATAAAATACAAAGGCAGGGAAAACTGTTTTCCTTATGCATACTGTCACAAAAACAATATTTCTTTTAAGCATGGCATCTGTTTGTTTTTTTGGAATAAATCTTTTTCTTTTCACAAAATTATCCTTGCACTACTAACACATGCCCAGAGCCTAACAGAGGGTTTTTTCTTTCTTCCATCTTCCCTACGAACTTTCTCCTCAGCATATCCCTTACAATCAGGGAATTAACACATTTCACAAAACTTTCTCTCACATTCCAATTCCAATATAACAATTCAGTGTTAAAACCCATCTAGCTGTTCAAACTTCTTTTATCCATTCACTTATGGCAAAATCCACCTCGTTTAATATCACATTCTGATTCCTTCTGACCCTACATTTCTTTTCTTTCAACACAGGGAAAAATTCAGGCTACATAACGTATTTTTTTTCTTTTTCTAGGATGCATTCTTTTACAGAGCCCTTTTACAGAGCTACAAACAGCTCTGAAACTACTAAAGTACCTCCATTGTTCTTAACAGCACAGATCATTTAGCTATATAAACTCTGCTCCCTAATACACTGCAAAAACCCTTGCATTTCCCTGTTATAGGGCTGGTAAAGTTTTCATTCTAAAAAATCCCTCTGCTGCCTACAGTTAAATTTAATTGCAAGTTACTACATTTTAAATTCCTCTGCTAGCTAATAGTTAAACAGAATTTTTTTCAATCGATACCTGTGTTTGAAAAATCGTAGAATTTCAGACAAAGAATCTCCATGCTGTGGAATTTTCCTCCTTCCCTCTTTCCTCCCCCCCTCTCCCTCCCCTCTGCCTGGTAGAGAACAAAGGAGAAGCTCAAAAAGCCCGCCCTCCAACTCACGTGACAGGCACTGAACTGCATTGAGGGAGAAAAAAGGTGGGGGTGAAAATCCCCCAGCCCGTTCTTTCAGACAAAGGAACTGCACAGAGCGAAAGGACTTTTTACTCCAATGAGATGCCATTAACTTTTCCGTTTTTCAAAGACACAAAACAAGTTAGTTCTAAGAAAGAGAGACAGCCTGGAAGTTTAGAAAGCAGAGAAAGACAATTTTTCTTTCGTTTCAAAAACTCTCTCCATCAGCAGAGAGAAATAGTTTTCTTTTTTTTCAGACAGGCACTGCTCAGTTCAAAAGCCAGATGGAAAAATGCCAGCACTGCAAGGGGTTTTTCGTTCTCATTTTCACAGAGGAACCAGCAATGTGGACCACCAGCTAAAAAAGCTACATGCCACCTTTGCTGTTCCACTGGGCTTTTACATTCTTTCTGTTGTACTTTTTATTTTTTATTTTTTTGTTTTCATTAACATAACTTACTTTACACTAACTGCATACCCCTCTACACACATATTTCTACAATTATTTACAGATTTACAAGCAAGTTTACAAGTTTTTTTTTCCTGCTTATATCTTAAAGAAACATCTTAATAGTTAAAACAGGCGCATACTCACAATTTTTCCATTTTTCCGGTCCCATTTTGTCTCTAATTGCCGTCATTTTTTCCTGCGCAGCCAGTCAATGTTATACGATGATAACCCGACTTAATACACTTTTGTTACACACCCATGCGAAATCTCTATTCACTAGAGTTTCTATGAAGGACCTCAGCTTAAGGCGTTGAATTATATCCCGTGTTTCGGCACCAATTGAGCAAGGGACATCGACGCCTCTTGAAAGCTTCGGTTTGAAAAATAATAAACATGCAAAAATGACACCAGCGCAAGGTTTTAAAAATTATAATTAAAATTTATTGAATTATTGTTTCTATTTTTCCATTATGATATCAAAAGAATCAAGCATAATTGCTTAACAGTTGCGCTAATGGGAGATTGTTATAGTCGCCAAATGCTGGCCTTCTAATAACGCTCTCGTCTCAATAGCTCCAGATTTTCTATTATATGCTGTTGGCTCATTATGACATCATCAGTATAACAGCCAATAAAGTAATATGGTGGTCTTAAAAGTTGGACAAAGGAAAATTCCTCCACGTTTCAAAGTTAGACAATTTTAGAAAATTACTTTTGATTTCTGAATTAACATTATAACATTATTCAAGAGAATCTACAATTATTAACATGATGCTGAAAAGTTCTCAGCCCTAAAGGAAAAACTCTCGGGCTGCCTGAGCTGACAGTCTCACACACAAAGAACAGGAGTCTCTGATTTAATTACTTCCAGATGTTGGTTTAGGATTTCTTTAGGTTGCAAATATATATTATGTTTTTTCCAAACCTATGCTTTTGTTCAAAATACACAGCCATACACACACTCCAGCACTTGCTTGGGCCCAAGCATTCCATTCAACAAATCAAAAACTTTCATTCAAAACTATATCTAATTCAGTTTGGGACACGTTATCTTTCTTTACCAGTCTAAAGCAAGCCCATGTGGTATCAATTAACACCACGCTGCTGGCAACAAAGACCTGGAAACACAAAATGGATTCCGAAGGACAGAAAATATGGCAAAGACAGAGAACTCAAAATTAATTCCTTTGGTTTCCTTTCTGATCTGACCCAACAGCAAAGTCCATAAAAAAACATTCTTTCCTTTATATTAATCTATAGTGTGTTTTTTCTCTGGCCTTAGCTACATTATATTTAGATTTTTATTCACCCGTTTTTCGTACGCTTCTATTTGGGCGTGGCCCTAACTGACACAGCTGTTTGTATCTACCTAGAATTACCCAGAATCATATGAAAAACAGGCGCTTTTGTAGAAAAACTCCACAAAAAATACTGCACTTATCATGTTCTGACATCCATTCCATTACCGTCCCATAAACATCACCCCCTGCTGGCCACGAGCCACTAATCCTCACTGTTTATTCCCTCAAAGAAGTGTAGTAAGTTCATGAGGCATGACCTTCCCTTGCAGAAGCTGGCTCGCCCTCAGCTGCCCATTTTTTTCTATGTGCTCGCAGATGCTGTCATCTTACCTGGAACCGAAGTCAAGCTCACTGGCCTGTAGTTTCCCGGGTCACCTCTCGATCCCTTCTTAAAGATAGGCATGACATTTGCTATTTTCCAGTCCAACGGGATCTCCCCAGTTTTCAAGGATAGGTTACATATTTGCCTGAGTGTTTCCGCTATTTCTTTCCTCAGTTCTTTTAGTACCCTTGGGTGGATTCCGTCCGGGCCTGGTGATTTGTCGCTTCTCAATCTATCTATCTGTCGAAGGACGTCCTCATGGCTTACCTCTATTCGCTTCAGCTTTTCATCTTGATCCCCACTTATGATCTCCTAGGGTTCTGGTACATTGGATGTGTCTTCGCTCGTGAAGACTGACGAGAAGAACTTGTTTAACCTGTCCACTACCTCTTTTTCCTCCTTTTCTGTCTCCATCATCCAACGGTCCCACTTCCTCCCTCGCCGGTTGCTTCCCCTTCACGTATCTGAAGAACGGTTTGAAGTTTCTCGCTTCCCCAGCCAACTTCTATTGATCCCAGTTATTGTTTGGTACAATATGCTTCTTTTGACTCCATTGTTCACATGTTACATTCTCTGGGGAGTGGGGCATTGATGGCCAAAGCGGACATTGAGTCTGGTCTTTGTTTGCTGCCTGTTCAACCTAAGTCTTTTTAATGGTTGGGCTTTCATTTTGAGGGTCACTATTATGTCGATAAGTGTATGCCTATGGGTTATTCAGTTTCCTGTGCCTATTTTGAGGCATTTGCTACTTTTTTACATTGGGTGGTGCAACAAAGGTTGGGACATGCTTCTATGGTACATTATTTGGATGATTTTTTTATTTGCGGGTGCTGCCTCGTCGGGGCAGTGTGAACATATAATGGCTGTTTTTCAGAATGTTATGAGGGAATTGGGGGTGCCTCTGGCTGAGGGAAAGTCAGAGGGTCCTTGCTCTTGTTTGGTTTTTCTGGGCATTAGATTGCATTTGGTGCAGATGGTATTTAGGTTGCCAAGGGAGAAGGTATTAGCATTACAGGCTGCAATTAATGGAGCGTTGCAGAAAAGCAAGCTAACTTTTCAGGAAATTCAATCACTGGTGGGTAGTTTTAATTTTGCTGCTAGAGTGATTGTGATGGGTAGGGTAAGGAGTGTTGAAAAAGTACTATCATATCAGGATTCCCAAGCAGGTGAAAGAGGATCTTAGTTTGTGGCAGACTTTTTTATCTAGCTCTAATGGGACTTGTGTGTGGCAGAAACCAGCAGTCTCAGCATTGGATTTGTAGTTATTTACGGATGCTGCAGGCAGTCATGGATTTGGGATCTTTTTTCAGTGTGCTTGGTGTGGGTAAGTAATATAATGGGTACACCTCATGTCAAAATAATTGACAGCTGTCAAAGATAAGGATCGACCAATCAGTGTTCACTTCTGGGTTAAGCCCTGCCCACTCTCCGCCCACACCATGACCACTCTCCACCCAAACCCCACCCACTCTGCACACTTTTACCTAGACCCCGCCCATGCCACTCCCACTCCACACCCACTTTTCCATTAGCCCCACTCAGGCCCTGCCCACACCACACCCACTTTCCCAAAGCCCCACTCAGACCCTGCCCACACCATGCCCCTTCCTACTCATGCCATACCCCCTCCAACCCATGCCCCATCCCCCTCTCCACCCATGCCCCACCCCCTCCCATAGGAATGAATGGTGGTAGCCCCGGACATGCCCCGCCCACATGCCACATACCAGAAATACACTTTCTGATGACATCACCGGAAATGGGGGCGTGTTTGATCCCAGAAATACGCTGTCTGATGACATCACCAGAAATGGGAGTGTCTGCCCTACCGGAAGTGTACATTCTGATGACATAGGCGGAAATAGGGTAAATAAAGCGCCGGAAATGCGCTTTTCTGATGATGTTACCGGAAACAGACTTAGTCAAAATCCCCAGAAATGATGTGGCCAGAAAAAGAATTGTCTTTATTTTAACAGGTTTTAAGATATCATGGTTAGAGCAATGCACATGCTGATTACAAAAAAAAATAATTTACAGCTGTTTTTGTTTTTTCCTGTTTTTAAAACAGAACCCAGGTTTTAGAACAGTACAGAAACAGCTTAGAACTGTAAAGCTTCATTTTTTTCTTTCCTGGTGTTACAGACACTTTCAGTAGGAATTCTGAGTTAATGGTTGCATGGGTAACACCCATATTGTCATGGTGACAGCTGATAAGCCCCTTGCAGTCCCTGATAAAGCCAAGGGGAAGAGGGGGAGGTGTGTTTAAACCTGTCTGAACATGACCCAGCCCACTGGTGTTGTCATAGTGACGTATGCCTCAGATCTTTAACAATCTAAAAAAAAACCTGTCACCTAACAGCGTCTGTTAAAAGGCAGAGTTTTAAGACCTATTTTTAAATTTAGAGCTAAGTTGACAGAGCTTACAGAATTTAATTCTTTTAAAATGGATTCTAGCCAGTCTGTGTAAATTGTATGCGTTTTGACTGGTGACCCAGTCTACTTCGTCTTTTCTCTGGACTGTAATATAGCTCTTTTTAGCCACTTGAAGTACAGGGTTAATGCCTTCCTAGCTTCCTGCCGCGTATGGATCATAATAAATTTTCTTCAATAAAGATTTTTTCATGTTCCATTCAGCTCTGTCAACTTAGCTCTAAATTTAAAAATAGGTCTTAAAACTCTGCCTTTTAACAGACGTGCCTTTTAACAGACGTGCCTTTTAACAGACGTGCCTTTTAACAATGGTGTCAGAAGTTGATAGCCAATGGCAAAATGACTTAGTCGACATGACAGCCTTTGCCCGTTATAACAACGGTTACAAATACATCTTAACGGTAATAGATATCCTGTCAAAATATGCATGGGCCATGAGTTTAAAAACAAAAACTGGTCATGAAGTTACCAAAGCCTTTGAAACAATATTTAATTTAGAGCGTACACCTGAAAAACTTCAAACAGACAAGGGTAAAGAATTTTTAAATAAGTCTCTGAAGAATTTATTAAAACAAAAAGGTGTTTGGCCTTTTGTGACCCATAATGATGTTAAAGCAGCTGTAGTGGAAAGATTTAACAGGACTTTAAAATCTAAAATGTGGTGCTATTTTACAACCCATAATGCCTTTACTTATCAAGCTATAGTGCATAGCTATAATTATAGTTTTCACAGAACGATACAGACGAGGCCTGTAGATGTGACACCCTCAAACTCTTTGCAGATTTGGAAAACAGTCTAGGGTTGTAACATCAAACGTGACCCCACCAAGGATCTCTTAAAGAAAGGAGACCATGTAAGGCTATCAAAAGTTAAAGGAAAATTTGAGAAAGGTTACGAGCAAAGATGGATGGATGAGATATCTAATATAATAAAACCCTAAGCCGCGCATGCGTACTCCCACCTGCATGCTCCCGTTTTCCGTGAGCTGTAGGGCACCGCAGGTAGGAGCGCGCATGCGCACGAATCCCCTGAGGTGGATGTCGGCCGCAGCCAGCCACCGATCGCCTCCACTAGCGGCTGGCGCAAGGTCCATGCCCGATCCTGGCAATGCCTAGCGTTGGCTGCACGGCCGAGCTGCTGCCGTTGCTGCTCCGCGCAACCCCGGCCTCCCTGCCATCCCACGAGCCCTGGCCTCTGCACTGGAGTAGTGGCCAGATCCCGAAGATTAAAGGTAGGCCTCAGAGGGCCTGAAGAACCCAAGGAGGTTGGGAATGGGCGCAGTTCTAAGTTTAAGGGCTCCCGGAAGGTATTGGGGGCGGAGCAGGCTCACACGCCCAGCCCAGTAGTCGGGAGCTCCGATGGGCGTCGGACCCAATGGGAGCGAGGCAGGGCAGCGAGCGACAAAGATGGCTCCTGCTGCAGTAGAAGCCCTTGCAGTATCTCTCTCCCTTGCCCTCCCTCATATTTTGTTTGCCTTTTATGTCGGCTTTGGTTATGGCTTGACATCAAGAGTTATTTATAGAGTGATATATTCATATTGGATCATATGTTCATTGTTCATTATGATTCCTATTTCTTTTGTTGTATCTTTATTGAAAACTTCAATAAAAATTTAGACCTAAAAAAAAGAGAAGACAAAGCAGAGGGTCTACTACACAGGGGGATGGGAGGGAGGCAGGTAGACAGGCTGGCTTCGGGGGTGGGGTTGGGTCAAAGTCTGGAAGGCAGTGAGGGGGACATAGGAAGGAGGCACTGGGGGGCACTAAGGACATAGAAAGGAGGCACTGGGGCACTAAGGACAAAGGATGGATGCACTGGGGGCATTAAGGACATGGGAAGGAGGCATTGGTGGCACTTAGGACATGTGAATGAGGCACTGGGACGTAGGAAGGGGGTACTAAGGACATGGGAAGGAAGAACTGGGACATAGGAGGCAATGAGGACACTAAGGATATAGGATGGGACACTATGGACATAGGAAGGGGGCCACTGAGAGACAGGCAGGCATTGCACAACAGAGAAATACAGGGGGCCAGGGAAACAGAGACAGAAAGAAAGATAGAAAGGGGGCCAGGGAGAGACACAGACAGAAAGAATGACAGACAGACAGCGTCCAAGTAGAAAGAGACAAAGAAACACCCCCCCCCCACACAAAATAGACATCTACTCTAGCACCCGTTAATGTAACGAGCTAAAATACTAGTTTATGATAAAAGATGTTTTAAACAGGAGTCAGAGAACAACATACAAGATAAAGGATTACAATAGCGAGGCTATTCAAGGTTCTTTTTATCCTGAAGAATTATTAAAAGTCCAGCCACTACAGGACAGAATATACCGTATCGAAAAGGTTCTAAAGGTAAAAGGAGGGGGTAAGAACAAAATTTGTCTTGTGAAATGCAAGGGGTGGCCTGATAAATTTAACAGTTGGGTGAAGGCCTCGGAGATTCAAGACATCTGATTTTGTCTTTTGAAGCAACACAGGGAGAGAGAGAAAAAAAGAATGACGGTGGCTTTTATATCACACTAGTCATTAAGCCTGTTACATTAACGGGTGCTAGAATATATGTCTGTCTGTCTTTCTGTCTCTCTCCCTCCCGCTGTCTCTCTCTCTCTCTTCCTGGTCCCCTTTCTCTGCCTGTCTTTCTGTCCCTCTCCCTACCCCTGTGTCTTTCTTCCTTTCTTTCTGTCTCCCTCCCTCCCACTGTCTGTCTGTTATTCTTTCCCTCCTTTTCCCTGTGCAGCAGCAACAGCATTTCCCTCCTTCCCCCCCCACACTTTCATTTGCAGAAGCAGCAATGAAGGGAAACCTTCCCCTCCAGGTCCCTGTGCAGCAGTAGCAGCATTTTCCCCCACCCCCATTCCCTTCTCTTACCGCGTTCTGGCCTGCTCCGTTCGGCACCTCCCACTTCTTATACTGCATTCTGTCCTGTTTCGATCTGGCCTGCTCCATTCGGCTCCTCTTCCTTCCCTTTCCGCGGTCTAGCCTGCTCCATGCCCCTCCCTTCCCTTATTGCGGTCCTGTGGCTGGAGTCCTCTTCTTTGTCGGCCCCCCTTCCCTTCCCACGGGTTGGCCTGCTACGGCCAAAGGGTTTTTTTAAAGTTTAAAAGCGTCGCAACGGCTCTTCTCACGATCCCCTCCAGCATCGGAAGCCGATGCTGGTGCAGGCTTGTGAGAGGAGCCGACACAGCAGCTTTTAATTTTTGCTTGAGGAGGTGGAGAGCAGGGAGTCCAACGCTGCCGGCCAGTCCTGGCGGTCACGGAGAGAGGGAGCGATGTATGCGCACATGCGCACTCCTGCCGGCCACGGACCTATGGATCACAGATCATGCAGGTAAGAGTGCGCATGCGCGGCTAGGGTTTTATTATATATGATTGCCTAGCAATGCTTCGGCAGCTATGTTTCCCCATAATACCAGCTCTAATTTTACCATACAAATAGCTAGGCCTTTGGACTTACAGGGGCCGTGGGAAGTGGGATTGGTGGAAATACAGTACCCCCATATTTGGAAAAATATTAAGGAAGACTTAAAGTATGTTATCACCTCTGGAGAAGGAAATATACACCATTTTACAATCCAGAGAGGATATTATGCGACCATGGGGAGAACATAAGAACATAAGAACATAAGCAGTGCCTCCGCCGGGTCAGACCATAGGTCCATCCCGCCCAGCAGTCCGCTCCCGCGGCGGCCCGAACAGATCACGGCCTGCCTGAGTCACCAGAAGGGGCCCCCTTGCCACCTTGGTTTCCCATTGAGTCCTATCTTCTCATCGAAGTCCTAACCCTCCGGTCTTGCACATCCACGACCTGGTTGGATTTCTATACTTATTTCCTGGTTAGCTTTCTATACCTGTGTTACATCCCAGAACCTCTCTCAGTATCCCACGATCCCCCTATTACTGGAAACCATGAATCAAGACATTAGAAGTGTCTACGAGTCTGAGAGACCGCCGAGAATCATATATGACCCCAATATGCAAAGAATTCATGTAAAATCAGAGGATAAGTCTGTTATTTCTGCAGAGGGTGATTTGGCAACCATTTTGGGGGTAAAGGTTAATACATGGCATTCTCATTTCCCAGCAAATATCGAGACCGGCTTTAATACCCTCTACATGTACACAGATACTGTTAGTAGGTGACCATTTTGTACAACTGTTGCGCTGGGTTCCAGTTCTAGGGTCAGCGTACGATAAGCTGCACTATGTCCCTGTGAACAAGCAGCACATCGACACCATCACATTTGAAATAAAGACGGATCAGAACAGGAACGTCTCATTTCGTTACGGAAAGGTGATCCTTAAGCTTCACCTGCGACCCAGGAAGACTGTTGTGTTTTGTTTTGTTGCTTTTTTTCTTTATTTATTTGTTTATAAAATTTACACATTATTATCAAGCATATCATCTTGTACAGAAAGTGAGATCAAGAAAACATAATGTTATTATTTACTTTCAAACCTGGAAAAAAATCAAAATATAAGAAGAAAAATAAACATCTTAACTTAATCACACACTAGTCCTCAAATTGGGATCCAAGATTAACGATAAGAGTAATTAAATTAAAGGATATTTTAACAAAGAAAATCACTTAATCTGCTACTGAAAAGAGAGCTAATTACATGGGTACAGATGGTTCTACACACTCAAGACGTTTCGAAGAGAGGAAAGCAGTCAAATGAGCTGGTTCTACAAATACATATTTCAAGGAACGGTATCTAATAACACATTTATAAGGATACCTGAGAAAGAACAGACCCCCTATCTGAGTCACTCCTGGTTTTAACATTAAGAATTCCCTTCTTCTCTTCTGAGTCTCTCTCGAGACAACAGGAAATATCTGAATATGGAAACCCAGGAAGTCCTTGGATCTATTTTTAAAGAAAGTTTAAGAATCCAATCCTTGTCTGGGACCAAAGCCACAGTCAATAAGAGAGTGGCTAGAATAGCCAATTCTCTATCTGATTGCTCTAAGGAAACATCCAAGGATTCTTCCTGTGGTTTTCCCTCATCTTTTTCTTTTGAGGATCCTGATTTCTTGTAGGTAAATAGTAAACCTTTGTAAGAGGTGGTAAAGGTATTTTAAGCGCAGGTATTTTAAGCGCAAATTATTAACCCGAATATTATTCTCTAAAGCTTCCAATTTTTTCTTCATAATTATATTATCTTTAACAAATAAATCTTGATTACTCTTAATTGTTTTTAAATTCTTCTTTTCTTCTTGAATATCTGACTTCAGCGATACTGTCTCTTGCTTTATAATTTTAATTTCTTCTTTCTAGATTTCTATTTCTTTATCCAAATTTTTTACTTGAAGGTTAAGGGAATTTCCAAGATTGGACACTAAGGCCTAGATTCTGAATAGTGCGTTTAAACTTAGGCGTGGTTTAGACGTCCTCGCAGCGTAAGTAGCAATCAGCGATACTTAGGCATTACATAGGCCTCTCCTGTACAATGCTGAGCGCGAGTTAGACACAGCTTTCTGAAATGTCATCTAGACGTCTCTACACTGCCATTCCAAGATGCTAGATAGATGTCCTTATGATGTTATATATTTCAGCATGTTATAATTATTTCACCATTGTAAGCTTTCACATAAGTAATCCAAAGTATAGGATCATTAAAAGGATAATAAAAACACAGTATAGCATGTTTAAAGCAATATTTATAATATACTAGTTTCAGTGGGAGTTGATCTGGGAATATCAGTGAGTATATTGAAAAAATGTGAGATGCTAACCTTCACGCTAATCCGCTGTGCTAGATAACGAACCATATAATAATAGCAATTCTGATTTGATTATACTGCTTCTTATAGGTAGTTAATTCTGCTAGGAGATAGAACACTGCCCTGTTATACCTTTTTACTTCATGATTTCAGAATTGTATATATTACCATTATAAAAACTTTAAAAATATGCCATGTCTAAAAGGAGAAATATAAGATGAGAAGTACTGAGTAGGAGTTGAACTCAAATTATCAGCATGGAAGGGGGAAACTTCAGATTTATGCTACACAGAAAGTTGTACAGAAATATTATCAACTCCTATAAGAAGTGGAAAGCATAGGACTTTGAACACCATATAGGCTTCTTAGAAACTTCGTTTAAGCTCCAGAAACACTTTATAGGCGGCCTAAGTCGACAAATGAGCTTTCTCTGGGCTTCACAGAGACGTTATTTGAGAGAGGTTTTATACAACTGATTCTTTGCTCTCCTTGTCTTGAAACATTGCTACAATCAGCTCATTCTTCAGACCAAAGTCAAATCCCATAACTTCAATTGGCCAAGCTTAAAAACAGAATAAAAACACAGAACAAACCTAAATGTGGCTTCTAGTTCATTGCAAATGGAAGTATGAAGCTTGCACAATGATGACCTGTAGTTACATCATCAAGGTGCACCTGGAAGGTAGAATGGCACAAATAAAAGACAAGCTGGGAGTTTAACTCACAACCTCTGGAAGATCAATACAGCGCTTTTACTCATTGAGCTACAGAACCTTTCACGCCAGTGTCTCAGGCTCCCCTGTCATATCATACCTTAGTGACCTGTTAAGGTAAAATCAGCTTAGCTATCATCTCACAGTAGGTTGAGACAAAAAAGTGATAGCTCAATGGTTTAAAACGCTGCGTTCACTGACCCAAAACCCATATTCTCAAGTATGATTCAGTAAACGTGACATGGAGTCCAATAGTGCTGTTTTTATTGCTAACCTTCATTCTAACACTGTGCTACTGAATGAGCTATAAATTTGTAATTTTCTGTTCCGCTTAGGCGTCATATGAGAAATATCAGCGATCTTTGCAGCGAACGCTCGACGTGGATGTGAATCTCTTTGCACCCCTACCTGTCCGTAGCATATCATGCCATTTTTTTACCTTTTCTTATCATTATTTCAGGAATATAAGCTTTCACATAATTAACCCAAAGTATAGGATCATTAAAAAGATAATGAAATCACAGTATAGCATGTTTAAAGCAATATTTATAATATATCAGTTTCAGTGGGAGTTGATCTTGGAACATCAGTGTGCATATTGAAACACTAATCTTCACTCTAATCCACTGTGCTACACAGAAACATGTATAACTAGTCTATCATTAACTCCTATAATAAGTAGAAAGCAGATCACCATATAGACTTCTTATAGCCAGAAAGACTTTAGCAGCATAGGTAGTCTAGGTCATCCAATAAGCTTTCTACAGGCCTCCCAAAGACGTTCTTTGAGAGAGGTTTTATAAAAGTGATTCCTTGCTCTAAATAACACTCTCTTTCTAATGAAACATCGCTACAATCAGCTCATTCTTCAGACCAAAGGGAAATCCCATAACTTCAATTGGCCAAGCTTAAAAACAGAATAAAACACAGAACAGACCTGACTGTGGCTTCTAGTTCATAGCAAATGGAAGTAGCCAGCAGTACAATGCTGACCTCATTGTGACATCATCAAGGTGCACCTGGAAAGTAGAATGCCACAAATAAAAGACAAGCCAGGAGTTGAACTCACAACCTCCAGAAGATCAATACAGCGCTTTTACTCATAGAGCTTCAGCACCTTTCGCTCCAGTGTCTCAGGCTCCCTTGTCATATCATACCTTAGTGACCTGCTAAGGTAAAATCAGCTTAGCTATCATCTCACAGTAGATTGAGACAAAAGAGTGATAGCTCAATGGTTTAAAGTGCTGCTTTCACTGACCCAAAACCCATATTCTCAAGTATAGTTCAGTAAACATGACATGGAGTCCAATAGTGCTGTTTTGATCAAATGCAAGCTCAACTTTTCTAATGTATTGTGTCTTGAATTGCTAATGTGCTGTTTGAGATGAAAATTTGATGGGATTGCTCTGTATCTTGTAAGTTTTATTAAAATGAGTACTGTGTCAGCTGAAGGACTTGAGGGAGTCAAACCCAGACCATGCTCACACGCTAACCTTCATTCCAACCACTGTGCTACTGAATGAGGAATAAAATTGAAGCTATTCTTCAATTGTACCTTTCCGTTTAGGCGTCAAATGCGATATATCGGCAGCTTTTTTGATGTTCTATGAACATCATAGTGGATCTTTCCCGCATAGGCGTCGTATGCGAATTATAGGTGCCGGTAGCGATTTTTCTTCTTATCAGCGTCCGAAAGCTGTTTGTCATCATGCTGTTTTAGCATTCTAACATCATTCACCTTTTGTTTTTTGTTTGTTTTATAACACATTTTATTAAGAGAAAATGGCAGCCACGAGAAATCCTTATTTTACCACAGAGGACTCCAGGCTCCTAGCCAGTTTGTTCCACCCTAAGAAACATCATTATTCATATTCAGGTGATCACTAAGAATAATGTTAAATTAGTTTGTGTATATAAACTTGTACAACATAGTTCTTTTTACAAATACCCCCCCAAAGGTGGCAGAGTGGGATTTGAATTTACAACCTCTAATCCTTCATCAGATTCTTTCACAATTAGTTGCTTTTAATCTTTGTGCCACATGCATGTGTTACCAAACAGCTCTTTTAAAATAGAAACCTGTTGAAATCCACTTTGCAAAAAAATATAAAACACAAAAGATGTAAAATATTAAAGTGCCTGCCTGATTACACATATGTACCTATAATTTCACTTTGGCATACGTACACAGCAATTTGTTTTTAATATATATTTTAAAGATTTGAATTAAAAAAAGGTTTATACTGGTTTATGTTTCCTGTGTGGTTTTCTCGGATGTATAATCTAACAATGCAGCAGGCGAGAGTAATGTTATGCAATTGTAGCTAGATGAGGTGAGATGATATGCAATATAAGCAGAAGGCTATGTGTGGAACGGAAGAGAAGTGAAATCCAGGTGTGTAAGAAGGAAAATATTTCTCTACAAACCACAAGATGGAACAAAACCTCCTTGTCCATCCTCCCTAGTAATGCCATCTTCTTAATTATGCTATTTGCAGGCTCTGAGGTAGTGTCATTGGACTGGTGAGCAAATGGGAGACATGACAACCCCTAGTTCCCCCCCCAATAGCACACCTACCCTGTTTGCTACCCCACTTCTTTCCTTTGCAACCTGGCCCTCATTAAACACTAGTTAAGACATAGATCAATGTGATAACATTGATTAATTTACAGCGGTACTTAAGGAAACACTAATGCCTGTGCACTACTCAATGTATCAGAATGGGCCCTGGCATTCCTTTGGTAAGTAATCACAAGATCCATAAATGGTTTAAGATTTTTATTGTAGAATATCATGTCATTTCATTGACACTCAAATCCTTGCACAGTCCAGGAAAGCGGTGTGCAAGTGTAACATCATGCAACTGCAGTTCGATGAGATGGATCACAGCTACACCGGTATACACTCCTAGGTCCAAATCAACTGCCAGCCTACAGGAGGAAAGGGTAAAATGTCAGTGTGCTTTAATTTTGGACCCCCGGTAGGATAAGGAAGATGCATTCAGAGATGTAGGATGTTCTTTGTTGCACTGTAAGAAAGGGAAGTAAGGAGGTCAGAGAATAAAGGCCAGAGGTTTCTGCCATTGAAGCATGGGAAATAAAAGCTGTCCTCCTTGTTACAGAATCCATATGAGAACTAGGACCCTACACACACTGTTTGGAATGTTGAAGGTTAGTGGAAGTGAGCACAAATGTCTCGTACCTACCTATGCACAAGTATCAGGAATAGATCACAGGATCCGCCCGTATCACAGGAACAGCTTCACGATGAGATGCTAGCCACAGGAGGAGGTCATCTGGGCCTGAACACCTGCAAAGAGGGGAAGCATGTTAAAACATTGGAAAAGTCCCCCACTCAAACTGTCAGAACACCTACAGTTACCCTATAGCTTCAGTTGAACTTGAATTATCAGCAAGGAAAAGGGGGGGATGGTTTAGTCTTATGCTACACAGAAACTTGTAGACCAATACCATCATTAACTCCTACAAGAAGTGGAAAGCTGAGCACCATATAGGCTTCTGATAGCCGTAGTTTAACATTTTAGCAGTATAGGTCATCCAATCAGCTTTCTCTGAGCTTCCCAAAGACGTTCATTGAAAGAGGGTTTTTAGAACTATAGATGTCATTTATACTTAAAACTAAGGGGGTGTTGAATGATATGCCCTCCCGTTCCTAAATTGCCTTTCAGTCTCGGCAGGTGGTCTGAGTGCTACATATGTGCAGTCTATAACTCCCAGGACAGAGGGGAAATGTGTCAGTTGATCAAAACCCCTCATTGTGCATTGCCGCTCTGCCTCACTCATCGGAAACTGTATATACATAGCAATACGCCTTAAAAAGACTTCCAAAAACTTATTGATGATCCTGGATACAGACGGTTGACTGATGCCAGCCCCAGCTCCAAGGGGCCTTTGGAAGGTTACTGTAGCCAAAAACCCCAGGGCTGCAGTGACTTGGACATAAACTGGAAGGGAATGTCCCCTAAGAGATGTGCGCTCCAAATCCTCCTGCAGTTGCTCACACAGATTAACTATGGTCTCCCGATTAAATCGAAAGAGACCAATACACCGCTCATCTGTCATATCTAGGAAGTTCGCTCTGAGCCTATATAATCTGGGGGCCTGGCGTTGGCGTCAGCCTGGGCCTCTGCCTCTAACCTGGCCACGCCCCAGGGCCGGGGCCGGACCCCTTCCTCTGCGCAACAATCTATGGCGGGCATCCACACGTAAGACAAACTCAAAGTAGTCAGCCATCTCTCAAACCAACACCAAACCAAAGACACCAACTGACAAGTACACAACAAAAGGGAGAAGATGGGGGAAGGGAGAAACAGTGAGATCACACCACAAAGTCACAATATCACAAACAAGCACCAGAAGAACGAACACACGGGAGTCTAAAGGAGACAAAAATATGCTGTTTTAGAGCCCTATATATACTACGCATGCCTAATTAGCGTCTGACGTTAGAACTTCCCGCCAAGAAATTCAAATCTGATTGGACGATATATGGGCGTTGTCAAAGCTTTTACATGAACATAGGTTGTTAAAAGAAATGCAGGTGAGACTGGGACTTGAATTGGAGAGCTGCCGCACGAAAGTGCCTTAACTTGCTAAGCTAAAATATGTGTGAACCTCCTGAGATTATGCCTATTACTTCCCACTCTTAATATATTGTCATTGTATTTGTTCAAATGTAGATTGTGTGAACTTCAATACATGGGGGGAGTTGAATTCCCATCAGGTTTACATGCTAAGGTTTATTCTAAGCGTTGTGCTATATTTGTTTTTATAAGTTCGTTTTCGGCATGGTTAAATATGTAATTTACGGAGTTCATGGAGCGCGGAGCGGATGCCGCAAGCACGCCCAAGCGGCACAAAAACGTCATTGCGTTTTTTGCATTGTGACATCATAGAATCTCCCGTTCTTCATACGGAGTTACTTCTTCTAAAATGGCTGCCAGGAGACAGCCAAATTTCTCTACCCAGGACTCCAGGCTGCTGGCCAGGCTGTTCCTGGCACATGAGCACCACTACTTTGTGGTTCCTGGCCACCGCAGTCCTAGAACCGCCTGACCCGGCGCTATAATAAAAGTGCGTCCTGTCCCAGGGAAGTAAGTATTCCTAGTCAGGCCCTCACAAATAATCATGTAAAAAGTAATGATGATGGAAACCTGTCTCAATCGAATTGGTCATGTTTTTGTTGGTAAATCTTGATTCCTTTTTAAAACTACAATTATGCATAATAAATCTTTTACATTGAATACTAAAATTAAAGCACTTCACAAAGGAGTAGTAGTAGGATTTCAAATGACAAATTCAGCTCCTATAGCACATCTATCCCATTCACAACATGCACAAGGAATTTTAGGGTCACCAGCATGGCATTTGTAATGGAAACATCTTGAAATCAACTTTGCCAAAGGAAAAAATATATTAAAGTGCTCCTATGTCATTTCAAGTACTTACAACTTTCCTTTCCCATATGTATGTATCAATCTGCAGGTCTAGGGAGATAATGGCATGACGTTTAAAGTGACAGCGTCAGTACCCTGACATTGGGGGTTTAAAGCCACACTGCTCCTTCTGACAAAACTATTTTATTGCCCCTGATGCATGATTGTAAGCCCACCAGGACAGGAAATATTGCTTGACTAGATTAATAAAGTCATGCAAACTTTAATGTGGGGCAGTGCTGAAAGGCTACAGCCTCAGCACCCTGGGGTTGTGGGTTCAAACCCACACTGCTCCTTGTGATGCTGGCCAGGTCACTTAATTCCCCCCCCCCCATTGTCCCAGGTACAGTAGATAGATAATGATGCCACCAGCACAGAAAGGGGAAAATGCTTGATCAGGATAATTGCACACAAACGTAGGGTTGTAAAATGAAATGACAAAAATAATGATGCAAAATATTTTAATAAAATCCAAAATCTTATTTTTTATTGGTTATCAATATTAGATCATAAGAATAATCAATTATCAATTGATTATCATTTGCATCATGAGAATTATTACAGAAGTCAAAAGCTGGCCTTGCTCATAATAAATTCCAACATTTTACCAGTTACACATCCATATATATCCTAAATGACGACATTCCTTCGTTACAATCCATCTGCAATCTAATAGGTCCAAATTATTTGTTTCCATATAAGGCTAGCTTCATATAGGCGTGTCCTAAAATTACATTCTTATATCTAAAAAGTTACATATTCACATTGAGCTTACATATTTTATAAATAGAAGAAATACATAGACAGATTGTAATATACCGTATTTTCATGAAGATAATGCGCACCCGTGTAAAACGTGCACACGGGTATAGCGCGCGGAAAACACAAATTTATGTACAGAAATTTTTATATACCGCGCACACCCGTATACCGCGCATGCTGCCCGACTCTCCTTTCGCCCGCCCCGACTCTCCTCTGGCCATCCCGACTCTCCTTTCGCCTGCCCCGACTCTCCTCTCCCCCTTGAAGTCCTGTCCCCACCCTGAAAGCCTGATGCGCCCCCCGACGTCCGATTCACCCCCCCCCCGCAGAACCGCTCGCACCCCCACCCCGAAGGACCGCTCGCACGCACCCACACCCCCACCTTGAAGGACCGCTCGCACCCCCACAGCCTCCCGACCCCCCCATCATGTAGAAGCTCCTACCAGTGTCCTGCTGCTTCCTCTTGGCGGTCCCACCCTTTCTCTGACGTCAAGCCCTCTTGCCCCGCCAACTCCCCGACTCCCTGACATGATCGGGGCAAGAGGGAGCTCAAGCCCTCTTGCCCCAGCCAACCACGGCACCCCCGACACGATCGGGGCAAGAGGAAGCTCAAGCCCTCTTGCCCCCCAACTCCCCGACACAATCGGGGCAAAAGGGAGCCCAAGCCCTCTTGCCCCGCCAACTCCCCAACTCCCCGACAATATCGGGCCAGGAGGGAGCCCAAGCCCTCCTGGCTCTGGCGACCCCCCCGCTAGTTGTTCGGGCCAGGAAGGAGCCCAAGTCCTCCTGGCCCTGGCGACCCACACCCCGCTAGTTGTTCGGGCCAGGAGGGAGCCCAAACCCTCCTGGCCATGGCAACCCCCTACCCCCACCCCGCACTACATTACGGGCAGGAGGGATCCCAGGGCCAGGGTCAGGTTGGGCCCACCCCACCTATTCTGATTGGCCCAGGCGCCATAGGCCCCACCAGTAGGCGGAGCTTTGGGATGGATGGGCCAATCCGGCCTCATTCCGTCGTTGGCTGCCTGCCAGACAGGTGGGTTTGGCTCCCGTCTGTCCGGCCAACTACACAAAGGTACGGGGAAGGGGGTGGGGGTCGGCCAGGAGGGTCATGGGTCGGCTGGGGGGCGGTCGGAGGTTCTTGGGGGGGGGTGGTCATTGGGGGGAGGGGGGTTTGCATCGAGGGCAGGAGGGCCTGGGATCCCTCCTGCCCGTAATGTAGTGCGGGGTGGGGGTAGGGGGTTGCCGTGGCAAGGAGGGTTTGGGCTCCCTCCTGGCCCGAACAACTAGCGGGGAGTGGGTCACCAGGGCCAGGAGGACTTGGGCTCCCTCCTGGCCTGAACAACTAGCGGGGGGGTCACCAGAGCCAGGAGGGCTTGGGCTCCCTCCTGGCCTGATATTGTCGGGGAGTTGGGGAGTCAGCGGGGCAGGAGGGCTTGGGCTCCCTTTTGCCCCAATCTTGTCGGGGAGTCAGGGGGGCAAGAGGGCTTGAGCTCCCTCTTGCCCCGATCGTGTCGGGGAGTCAGGGAGTCGGCGGGGCAAGAGGGCTTGATGTCAGAGAAAGGGCAGGACCGCTGGAAGAGGAAGCAGCGCAGGCGCAGGGCTCACAGATGGGCCAGGACCGCCAAGAGGAAGCAGCAGGACACCGGTAGGAGCTTCTACATGATGGGGGGATCCGGAGGCTGTGGGGGTGCGAGCAGTCCTTCAGGCTGGGGGTGGGGGTGCGGGTGCGGGTGGGAGTGCGTGCGAGCGGTCCTTCAGGGTGGGGGTGCGAGCGGTCCTGCGGGGGGGGTGAATCGGACGTCGGGGGGGGAACTATTTAAAAAAAATTTTGTACAACGTGCTCACGCGTATAACGCGCAAGGTTATGCGCGGTTTGTAAAAATCGTGTATAATGTGTGCATTATATGCGTGAAAATATGGTACTCACAAAACTCCTTTCCTGTAAAAATCAGTGTGTCCTTTCTATACTGAGAAGATTATTTCTGTCTCACTAAGACTGAACAAAGAAAAAAGTGGACGGAGCAGTTAGCTCCCACTCCCATCAATTTTATGAGTAGAAAAAAGTTGCATAAGGTCAGAGGTCAAACACCAGCTGTAATCTTATCAGGATCTCCTCAGGATTTCAGATATATGAAAATCAAAATAAAATATACAATGATACACATATGGTTTTGATTTGTCTTTCCCACAGCAAAACTCAAGTCATGGCAACCTTAGGGCCCCCTGGTATATGGATACCAGGTCAAAAATCAACTCCTGTCTGCCTATATGTCCCTGAGGATTGGCCTATTTCAGACTGGTCACTCTTTAAAACAAAGAAGCCCTATAAAACTTAGGCTTTGCCATCTGGGATAAATTTGGTATGGTAGTTATCAATCACCGAATGTCTTAGCCTGACTTGTACCCTCAAGCACATGAGACATGTGTCAAATCAATATGTTAACTTAGAATCTCTATCTTGAACTTATGTATTTCTGATTATTATATTTCAGCTTATCCAATTTTCATTTATTCATTTATAGCTACTAATCCACATTCTCACTTGCTCTTGGATTAGGCCCTATTTATCAACAGGTTTTTCTAACTAGTAAATCCTGGTGCAATGTGAGAAAGTGTGATAGCTCAATTTTTTTATTATTCCATGTTTGCTCACCCGTACCTGTCCAGGTAAACCAAGCTGGCCCTCCTCAGAACTACTTAAGGCATAGGACAAGGTCCTTATGCTGGAGTAAGTGAATACATTGATGTAAAACTTGTGGCAGGAGGGGGTGGAGGCAGCCATCAAAGACAATAGGGGCTCTTGGAGGCCAGCATATCTTTCACTCCATATTTTATGTGATTATAGAGGTCAATACTTAAGTAAACTTGTTATGCGACTGTGCTATATGGCACTCATCATATCTCTCCCTCTCCTTTCTTTCTCTCTCTCCATTATCCAGGTTGAGGATCTCAGGAAACGGGGTTGGTTGCTGAGGGGGCAGGAGCTTGAGGGGATGAGGGAGGAAATGCGTGCCGAAGCCGGTGAGTAATGAGAGTCCAGAGTGTGGCTTTTTGTGATCAGCCTACCAGAATAAATACATGAAAATGCTTGAGTAGCTGAAAACCATTCTTATTCATAAAAGCTGTGGAAAAGCCACTATTGTGATATCAGAATAGCCATCCTCCTCTGTTATGTCACAATGGCTTTATGGTCTTCTACTTGCCTCACTTATGCTACATTTTGATGTTTACAGTAGAGTACATGCTTTGTGCGTCCTGTTATTAGCATTTCAAGGAAAAAAAGTAGTAAATAATGTCATGTTCAAAAGTGTTGTTTACATACCTGACTGTATCCTTTTTTCCTCCCACCGCCTGCCTAAGGACACCCGCCTGCACCACCGCTACCCCAGGACCACCCCCCTTTTGCCCCCCACTGCCCCCAGGAACCCCACCACCATCCCCCTGAGCAGAGTTTTGGTTCTACCCTGCCTATAGGTGCACTGAAATGATGATAATTGTACAAATATTCCAGATAAAATCTTATTTTATTAAAATTCAATAGACAGTCCTGTTTCAAGGCATTCATTTGTACAATAGAGGAACATTACAAGTGTAAATGCAACTTCCCTGACATAACACCCTCAAAATTCTGGTCTGCTAGGTTCACTTATACCTAGGTTCACTTATACCTAATACATGACGACATTTTACTGCCTGCATCTAATTGGTCATGAATACTTGATACCATATAAGGCGCTTGTATGCATATTGGGGGAGTGTCCATCCCCCTCACACAAGAATTCCTAAAAGTTACATTTTAATACTAGCTTATCTAATAAAGAAAAGGTACAGAAGAAACCAGGAAAAAGTATTACAATATACGTACAGAGGAAAAATTATCCATTCACACATTTCTCTTTAAAAGTCCAACTACTGCTCCCATATTACTGAGTCATTTAAGAGCATGTACTGAAAATCCCGTGTCTCAATGAAAGAAAAGGGGAGTGGCCAATCCACTCCCACAAACCCTACATTTTCCTATATGCATCCTCGAGTACAATTGTTAGAGGTAATTATATTTCAATCTGAACCCTTAAATATGAAAGTCCCTATGTTATTAGTTTACTAAAATTTAATTCATCATTTTGTATATCCAATTAGCATTTCTAACTTTACCCTGCAAAAAAGGAGAGGGAACCCCCTCCCCTGGAATGTAATCCTTGTAGTAAGAAGAAAAGTCCATCTTTATAGCAACCAGGTCAAAAGCCAAACCTTATCTGTTCTGCAGATCTCTGGAGATCAGAGTGGACACACATTAAAACAATGGGACTTCATAAAACTAAGCTACAGGCTGATAGCCGAAAGAGGGCATGGTTCCAGCAGCCAGAACCCTCTCCATGACTGTACCTGTTCCGCTCGCCTCTCCTGAGGTAGCTCAAGTTGCCCTTGGGGGGGGCACCCACACCCACCCTCTCTTTCCCTGCATTATGTGTTTGTTAATAGTTTTTTAAAAAAAGAAAAAGTTAAAGGTTTTAAGAAAAATTTTAAAATTTTCTATTTGTTTATAACTTTCCTGTGTGGTTTTATCTTTGTACCATCTTCAGTTTAGTGGACAGAGTGCAAGGTAGATAGAGTTCATGAGGTACTGCTATTCCTTTTCAAAATAACAACAAGGTGACATACAGAAAGTTTGACAATCTTTATTGGTGTCTGTCATTCTATTACCTGCTAGCCACTCTGATTTAGAATTGTTGCAGAATCCAGGAAAGAAGCAAGCAAGTGTAACGGTATGCAACTGTAGTTAGATGATATGAGATCCCAGCTATGATCTGCAAAGTAAGCCACTCCTGGTTGCAAAACAGATGTCTACTGATGAAGAGAAAATAAGACACTGTGGTAGAATTGTTGTTGAAGAAAAGGGTTACTGCTAGGAACAGGAGGATGCCCAAATGAGGCATGTGGGTTTTTCTTCCTTCCTCTGAAGGCGATGGAAGTAAAGCCCACATTTCTCAATCTATCCTCCTGGTTCTGGAGCTGTATGGTAACCATACCCTAAAAAAACCAGCCTGTTTTGGTAAACCAGGTGTGGAAACAGAAACGTACTTCCCTATAAACCACAAAGATGCTCACGGCTGCACAGGTCTCAGCAAGACAAAACTGGATCTGACAATACTGCTACAAGAACTACAGTTGTCTGTCCAGGACACCTGACAACGGAAAAGAGGAGAAGCCTGTTTACACATTGGAGATGTTCCTAGGGTTTACCATATATATATATATATAGCTTCAGAAACAGGAGGTTCAACCCCAAGGTTTAAATCTGCCCTCCATTCCCTGAAGCAATGTGTTAGCCCCCCTTTATGTTGAGCTGGTTAGCTTACATTAATAATATGGGGTGGCACACTAGTTAGATCTCACTGTGGTGTAGTGGTTAGAGCAACAGTCTTAACGCGCTGATGGTGTGGGTTCCAATCTCACCAAATCACTTGTAATCCTCCACTGCTCCAGGTCTATTACATAAAGTTGTGATATATTTTTCAGCACCTGTTTAGAGCTCATTTGAGGGAAGAGGAAAAATAAAAGTGTGAAACATGTTAGCATTGTAAATATTCCTTTCATTCATCAGAAGAGCTAGTCAGGTGTACTTCAGGTATAGATATAACAGTCAAGTGAAGGATACTAGAGTAATAAAACAAAGGTTACCACATATCATTCTCACTTAATTCTTTGCCCAGATGCAAGCTGATGTGCTGAGCTGCTCTTCTGGCCTCTGGCAGACACATTGGGGTGATGAACATAGTCAACCTGAAATGAAGAGTACAGAGGAACATGTTAGAATGATCTATGTATCTAAAATGAAACACTGAAGTTGTGGCAGAATGTCACATCACTGTCTCCAAAAAACACCTAGACTTAACAGAAGCACAAACATATTTTTAGACTCCTTATTAGAAAAGGCAGCTGCAGCTAACCCCTTTTTTATAATAAGGATGCCTAACCTATTAGGCACCAATTAGGCGTTTCCTACCTGAACCATGTCCACTGAATGGAAATGTTTCCCTCCCCCCTCCCAACACACCTGAGCTATTGTTATCAATGAGTTATTACACAGAACCATTCCTCAACTGATTTTAACTTGCCTGCAATTTGACTTTACAAAGAATTAGATTTAGCTCTATGAGTAAAACCTCTCAGGTGTGTGAGCACAATCATATTACTTACATATCCATTTTGCTGGCACCAACGTTTCTAACAGCATGGGTGCTGTTGCAACTAACACACCTAGACTTTATTTATTATCACTCATTTTGTCAGCCCTGTGGAATAGAGAGAGAGATGTGGGAGATATAAGGAGAACAATTAAGTAACTTGCAATATATATATATATATATATATATATATATATATATATATATATATATATATATATAATTCTTACCTGGACTTACTATCTGAGCTTCTAGCAAGCTGCTTCTAGAAAAAATAAAACATCTCAGAATGACATCTATTACAAATTACTATAGCTGCTCTGTGGAATAGAGAGAGGTGGGGGCAGATATAGGAAAGAAAAAGGTAAAAGACTGAGAAAGAGTAAGGTCTCAAAAGTCAGCATAAGCAATAGGACAGAATAGAAAGGAAAAACCCTACTCACCTGGACCTTCTTATACCCTAGCGTGTCTATGTAGCGTCTGATGTCACCCACGCTCATGTTTTGGCGGGAAGCATTAACGACGCCTATTAGTCATCGTTGAAGGGCCTCATTTTGTTCCGCCTCATTGGGTGTCCTATGGGAGTGTTTGTGAAAGTCTTCTATAAGTAGTTTGGAAAGCTGGCTGCACTTTTCAACATGGCTCTGAAGAGGAAATCTAATTTTCTGCCTGGAGAGTTGCGGATCCTTTTGGCCCAAGTCGGGGCCAACTATGATGCCCTTTTTGGGAGGGAAGCTGATAGCATTGACACAGAAGGCCAGCAGGCTATCTGGAGAAGGATCTGCAGTGACATGGATGCAGTTCACCATCAGGGCCGTGATATAGAGGCTCTGAAAAAAAATGGTGGCGTGCCCTGCAGGGAAGCAAGAACTGATCAATGCGCAGGGTCCTTGCGGCAACCTCCAACTGACTGTCCTGGAGAGTGAGGTGATGGACATAGTGGGTCCTGGAATAGCACCTGTTGTAGGAGCATTGATACTTCCCTGGGGCGCCAAGGTAAAAACATTTAACATAGAAGCCATTGCCTTTTGTTGTTTTTTTTTAAACTCATATTTTATAAATTTTCTAAACTACAACAGTGCTATACAACCAATGCAACTCATAGTAATACATTAAAAGCCATTGCCTGTTTTGATACTCTTGCCAGCCTAACATGTGGAATAAGTTGCCAATGTTCTATATCTTAGCCTGCATGATACCTTGTAAATTACCAGATGCAAAGATGTACAGTATTGTGACCTGTGATGCAATTCAAATGAGGTTATCAGATGTTATAGTTTTCAACTGATGCCAATGTGTATTTTCTTGTCTTTTTGCAGAGGCGTCCCATCCTCCTTCTGCTGCTGATAGGGATGAAGGGGAAGGGGAAGAGGAGGAGGAGGAGGAAGAGGCCAGGCTATCGTGTGCAGCCCCTCCTCCTCACAACACTGAAATTGAGCCTGCACCAGCTCCCCCCTTCATTCTCACTATGACAACAGGACAGCAGAGGAGGGGGAAGAGTTGGAGGGGGATGAAGAGGTGGGTGAAGTTGGAGCCCTGGGGGAGGAGGATTTCCTTCAGGGTGATGAGCTGGAGGCTCCCCTGAAGAGCACACCCGTCTAATGGTGGAGATTGGGAATAACATCCACCATAAACAGGGCTTGCTCATTAGGAAGGTGGCTGAGATTAAAGAATCCACACATGTCCTCACCGGGGAGGCCCAAACTATGAACCAGCACTTGACCTCCCTGGTAGCAGAGCAGGCTGGGACGTGCCGTGCTCTGGAGGATATGTGTGGCATTCTTAGACACCTTCTCCCCTAGCTCATCACCCAGACTCACTCCCCTGGGGATCTTGGAGCTCAAGCCACCTCCCAGCCCTCTTCCAGCCAGGCCCCCACCAGCCAGGGTTCCCCCCGGTCCACCCATGCCCAGGGTCGGGGCTATGGCCGTGGAAAGGGAAAAGGAAAGGGCCCCCATTAGGACCCACTATGTCATTTTAACACTCCCAGACCAGTCATGCCGCATGGACCCTGTGGCTCCGCTGGACCTCCTCTGCATGTACACGCCACAGCCTCTATATCATGGTTCAGTCACTGCAGATCTTTCATCCAGATTACCTCCTGGCCTGAGTGCCAATCCTCATCAGCTTTAACTCCCATCGAGGGCATCATAGTTGGATAATAACTACTACAACCTTCCAAGGATCCGCAACTCTCCAGGAGCCATGTTGCCACCTTCATTCACCACTCCAATAACATCATTCACCACTCTAATAGCAAGCGGTGGAAACAGTGCCATCTATTTACACCCTGGACATTTGTCTCACTTCACAGAGGTGGAAACAGTGGCATCTATTTGCACCCTGGAGGTGCCTTGGAGGTGGAAACAGTGCCATCTATTTACACCCTGGACATTTGTCTCACTTCACAGAAGTGGAAACAGTGCCATCTATTTGCACCCTATATTATGCATTTTTCCATCTATTATGTAAAACGGCAAGCCAATGGATATTTTTTTACAATAAAATCAAGCAAATAAATGAAACATATATAGCTGGCAGTGTGTTTGTGTTTCTGCATATATTTTATTTGTTAGGTGTTTCACTGAGCTACATTGCTGTACAGAGGTCTGTCCCAAACTTGGCATGAACCACCACCAGGCCAGTTAGGTTTTGAGGATACCCCTAATGGATATGCATGGGGGTAGATTGGATGCCTGACACCTCCATTAGATGCTGGTCTCTGAGCAAGGGACATTGACGCCATTTGTGAAAGCTTCAGGTTTGAAAATAATTATACGTGCAAAATGACACCAGCGCAAGGTTTTAAAATTATAACCAGGATTTATTGAATTATTGTTTCTATTTTTCCATTATTAGATCAAAAGAACAGCATAATTGCTTACGTTGCGCTCATGGGAGATCATCATCGTGGCCAAAGGCTGGCCTTCTCACAATGGTCTCGTTTTACTAGCTCCAAAATTCCTATTATATGCTGTTGGCTTTTCGTGACATCATCATCATAATCAACCAATAACAATCCTATGGGTGATCTTAAAGTTGGACAAAGAAACATTCCTCCATGTTTAAAAGTTATACAAAGTTTTCAGAAAATTACTTTTGATTTCTGAATTAACATTATAACATTCAAGAGAATCTATAATTATTAACATGGTGCTGAGAAATTCTCAGCCCTAAAGGAAAAAACTCTTCCTAAACTGACAGGTTCAAATTGCACAGCCTTACACAGAAACCTTACTCTGGAGGAAGGGGGGTAAATCCCCCTCTCCTCTCCCTGAAGCGTGGGCTTCCAATGCCCCCCTTCTTCCTATTCTTGAGGCTGACTCTAATTACTTCCAGATGCTGCCTTAGGATTTTCCTTAGTGTTTCTTCAGGTTTAAAATATATAAAATATGTTTTTCAAAGCAACACAGTCCTACACTTCAATCCACTCTTTGCTTGGCCAAGCTTTCATTCATTCAATAAATCATAATTTTCATTCAAAACTACATCCAATTCAGTTTGGGGCACGTTATCCTTCTTTACCAGTCTAAAGCAAGCACATCTGGTGTTACGAGGCTGGGAGCGGGAAAACTCAGAGAGGACAAAGAAGGCAGAAAACTAATCACTGGTAAACACAAAGAACCCAAAATGGATTCCATGTAATCCTGATTTCCACCATGATTTGGCTCAACAGCAAAGTACATAAGAAAACACCATTCCTTCCCTTATATTAATCTTTAGTGTGTTTTTTCTTCTGGCCTTAGCTACATTATATTTAAATGTTTTATTCACCCGTTTTTCGTACGCTTCTATTTGGGCGCGGTCCTTAACTAACACAGAATTATCTAACTAGAATTACCCAGAATCATACGAAAAACTGGCCTTTTGTAGAAAAACGTCCACAAAAATACTGCACTATCATGCTCCTGACATCCATTCCAATATCGTCCCATAAATAGCACGCTGGCCACGAGCCACGACTCATCTCACATGCATACTCATATTAGGGCTATCCCTTACAATCTTCTTATCCAACCTTTCACAACCTAGCTCCCCATGCATCATCTGTCCCTCTATTTTATGTTCTTCTCCTTGATGCATACCAATGAGAGGGGGGAGGGGAGGAACCTGCATGGCATCTTTCCTTTCCACCTCAAAACCTAGCGTTTCTCCCTAACTTCCCTCCATTCCCAGTGTCAGCTTTCCACCCTTTGTGTTCCCAAATACCCTCCCATCCCAGATCTCCTTGCCTCCATGACATCCACAATCTCTCCCTTTTATCTTTTCAGCATATCTCTCTCTCTCCCCTAACCTCTGTTTCTGGTCCCCATCACTCCCCCCTCCCCAAAGTCTGGCCATTTCTAGACACCTCTTCTGCATTCAACTTAAGCAAATCATGAATATCTATCCCATTTGATACAATAGCTGCCTTGGTCTATAACATTTTTCCCATGTCTAAACACAGTTTCACATCCATTCCACTTGGAGTTAATTGAAGCTGTGGGCCTCCTCTGCTCTTTCTTTTTGGTGCACTTTGCTGACATGGAAAATGGAAGTGGAGACATTGCAGGGGCAGATCATGACATAATGAAAGCAGAGAGAGTGTTGGGCGTAGACACCTGTGTCTAATCTGGCCTGGCCCCTTCTTTTCCCTAACAATTGATTCCCCTCCACACTTAACACAAAAGCAAAGTTCTCAACAATTGCTCACACCAACACCCAGAAAAATCCATAGACAAAACAAATACAGATAATGGGGGTGAGAAGAGTGGCAAAGGCAGAAGGGAGTACAAAGGACAACAGCGAGGTCATAGCACAAAGTTTCATCATAGAGGAAAAGGAACACCACAAGCACCAACTCACATGGGGGATCGTAAAAGGCAAAAATTGGTGTGGCAAAGCCTTCTTTATACTAAGCACACCTAATTAGCATCTGACGTCATAGGAACCGTTAGAACTTCCCGCCAAAATTATTCAAATCTCATTGGACGTGCTTTGGATGTCGTTTTGCCAAATATACCTGTAGTGACTTTTTAATCCTTTTCTCCACATCTCTCAGCTTTGATACGAAACTCTATGTTCTAAACAAAGTTCCCTTTATAGCTCTATTCCTTAAGGCACTGCTTTTTTTTTTTTATCTTCCATACATCAGGGGTTCAAGTCTTGAGTGAGGTTAGCAAATAGTTTATATTACTTTTTCACCCAAGAAACCTGGAAACCCATGCCTTTGCTTATAAATATTTTGTTTCACCTTTTATTATCTGCAGCCATTGTCTAATTTATAATGCAACCTGTTCTCTCTCATCCTAAACCCCCTCCCCCACCCCAACACCCCCCCAAAACTCTCAAGCCAAACTGCATTTACCAATACTAATTGTTTAAAAAAAAGTATTTCGGTTCTATGGAAACTTCGCACTATTAAAAAATTCTTCAACGAAAAGTCTTCCGTTTATTAGTACAATCATCCATCTTAAGCATTCTAGATTACTGTAATATCATATACCTAGGTGCTTATAAAAAGAACCTCAACAAACTGAGATTAATTCAGAACACCGCGATCCGATTAATCCACAGTTTAAAAAAATGGGAACACATTACCCCTTACTATCAGAAACTCCACTGGTTACCCGTAAAATCCAGAATCATCTTCAAGTTTGCTTGTATTTGTTACAAAGCTCTCTTTGGGATGCTTCCAACTTACCTAATCTCCCAGTTCTTTCTCAACGGTTCCAACAAGAGCACTCGCAGATCAAACCTATTTAATTACCCCTCCCTGAAATCTTACCAATACAAAAAGTTTTTAGATAGAATGTTATCTTTCCAGGCAGCTAGGCTGAACACTTGGCTTGGAAAACCATACTTGAGGCCACTACATACCCAGGCTTTAGAAAATCCCTGAAAACTCGATTGTTTAACAAATTCTAAATGCCCAACCTCCTCTTCCTCGCTACTGCACTCCTCTCCACCTCGCCTCCCCAATTCTAGATTTGAGACTAACTCTTACCCTCTCTCCCCTTGCATAACATGTCCTGACAAAATGTATCTTTATTGTAAACCGTTTGTATCCTATGTACTGTAAAAATGTATCTTTACTGTAAACCGCTTGACCCATGACATCTTAGGGTATGTTAGCCATGGCCGTATGTAAATAAAAGTGATTGCAAATTGCAGAATGCTGTTGAAACACAGCAAAGTCCACTATATATATATGCTCTTTTGAGAGCTAATAGGAAGCTGTTAAAATGAGTAAAGATGGGATTTGAATTGGAGGCTTGAGAAGACGGACAAGATGCATTAACCTGGTGCGCCACAAATGGCATCTTCCTGGCAAAGAAGAGGTTTGCTCCCATGTCAGATTAGGATGTTTTAGCCATGGGCCAGAAAAAAATATATTTGTGCATGGAAAAGGAAATGCACTATAAAAATGCCAAAGTCCCCTCATCTAGACCCTCTTATAACAGCTAATAGGAAGCTGTTAAAATGACTGAAGGTGGGATTTGAACTGGGGGGCTTGAGAAGACAGACAAGACGCATTAACCTGGTGCACCACAAATGCTTTCTTTAGGGTAATTGTAATATCATTCCTAAGCATATGAAACATAGGCAGGTCAGTCAAGTATGATATGAAAGGGCAGTGAGATCCACCTGAGTAGAAGCTGATGTATCTCTATGGATTAAAATCCTGTCCTAATTATACGGAGGTTGGCAGTTCAACACCCAGCACATCTTTTAATTGTGCCATACTACCATGAAGGTGCAGCTTGATGATCACACAATGAGGTCAGCTTTGTGAGGGTGAAGAGCTCCATTTTGCAATGAAGGAAAATGCATGTTAAGGTCTGTATCTGGTTTTTCTCTTTTTAAGTGTTGAGAAATGAAGTAATGTGTGCAGTAATGATATATGTCTCATCTTCTTTCTTTCTTCTCAAGAAAGAGCTGATTGTAGGACTGTTGAGAAAAAAAGGGTTCTTTTTAAGCTGGAAAACCAGAGGTGGTGTAATGAGCAAACGATATTACTGTTTATATTTATGTACTCTATTGATATAAGAACATAAGAATTAGCTTCCGCTGGGTCAGACCAGAGGTCCATCCCGCCCAGCGGTCCGCTCCCGCGGCGGCCCTCCAGGCCCATCACCTGTGCAATGGTCCCTGACTATTCCTATAACCTACCTCAACTCCTATCTGTACCCCTCAATCCCCTTATCCTCTAGGAACCTATCCAAATCTGCTTTGAAGCCCTGTAATGTGCTCTGGCCTATCACGGCCTCCGGAAGCGCGTTCCATGTGTCCACCACCCTCTGGGTGAAAAAGAACTTCCTAGCGTTTGTTCTAAACCTGCCCCCTTTTAATTTCTCCGAGTGCCCCCTTGTACTTGTGGTACCCCACAGTGTGAAGAATCTGTCCCTGTCTATCTTTTCTATGCCCTTCAGGATTTTGAAGGTTTCTATTATGTCTCCTCTAAGTCTCCGCTTTTCCAGGGAGAATAGCCCCAGCTTTTTCAACCTGTCAGCATATGAGAAGTTTTCCATACCCCTTATCAGTTTAGTCGCTCTTCTCTGGACTCCCTCAAGTACTGCCATGTCCTTCTTGAGGTACAGTGATCAGTACTGGACACAGTACTCCAGATGCGGGTGCACCATTGCATGATACAGTGGCAGGATGACTTCCTTCGTCCTGGCCGTGATACCCTTCTTAATGATACCCAACATTTGGTTTGCTTTCCTTGATGCCATCGCGCATTGTGCCGACGCCTTCAATGTTGTGTCTACCATCACCCCCAGGTCTCTTTCAAGGTTACTTACCCCCATTTTGTAGCTGAACATCGGGTTCTTTTTCCCTACATGCATGACCTTGCATTTCTCTATGTTAAAGCTCATTTGCCACTTTTTTGCCCACTCTTCCAGTATCGTTAGGTCCCTTTGCAGGTCCTCGCAGTCTTCCACAGTCCTAACCCTGCTGCAGAGTTTGGTGTCATCCGCAAATTTTATAACCTCAGATTTTGTTCCCGCCTCCAGGTCATTAATAATAATAATAATAATAACTTTATTCTTGTATACCGCATTACCATGGAAGTTCTATGCGGTTAACAGAAGAAGAGACTGTACAATTACAGCGAAGATACAATTTCATTAATGTTACATTCATATTTTAGATAATGCATATTTTCAATCAAATTGAATTTACATTTTAGACGATACATTTACGGAGAAGTTAATTTTTGCAGGTAGGTAATATATTCGGAGTAGTTATGTTTGCTATGAGTTACATACATCAGAGTTACAAGTAGAAGTGTTACATACGGCGGTAGAGAGTCTGGGGAGAGTGAAGGTCAGAGGAGGAGGAGGGAGGAGAGGAGAACGTTCAGAGGAATTTGTCAAAAAGGTAGGTTTTAGTTAACTTCCTGAAAGTTTGATAGGGGGGGAATTGGAGATGAGAGTGGAGAGGCATTTGTTCCATTTGCCTGCTTGGAATGCTAGGGATCGGTCGAGGAATTTTTTGTAGAAGCAGCCCTTCGGGGAGGGAAATGAAAACAGTTTTTCGAGTACGAGAGGGGCCTGCAATTTCGAGGTGCTCAGATAGGTAAATTGGAGAAGAGCCTGCTAAGGTTTTGAAGCAGAGGCAGGCGAATTTAAAGAAGATTCTTGCCTCCACCGGCAGCCAGTGGAGTTTGGTTAATAGGGGCTGACGTGGTCATATTTTTTGAGGCCGAAAATGAGGCGGACAGCAGCATTTTGTACTATTCTGAGACGTTTGATGGTGTTTTTATAGGCTCCCAGGTAAATGATATTGCAGTAGTCCAGTATGCTAAGGATTAGGGATTGGACCAGTAAACTGAAGGAGAGGTGGTCGAAGTGGTGTTTGATGGTGCAAAGTTTCCAGAAGGAATAGAAGCATTTTTTGACCAGGGCACTGGTGTGGGCTTCGAAGGTCAAGCTTCTATCTAGGATGACTCTGAGTATTTTTATGGTGGGGTTGATGGGGTATTCTAGGCCATTCAGTTTCAGGGAAGTGTTTTGTTATTTTATGGGTAGGGCTTGCCAGGAAGATTTTGGTTTTTTCTGTGTTTAATTTTAGTTTAAATTGTGAGGTCCATTGTTCTATCTTGGTGAGGATAGAGGAGGTGAGTTGTTCAGTCTGTTGAGTGAATGAAGTTAGGGGGATGATAATGTTGATGTCATCGGCGTATATGAAAGATTTAAGGTTTAGGTTGGCTAGTATCCGTGCTAGAGGGGCCAAGTAAATATTGAAAAGGGAGGGGGATAGTGGGGAGCCTTGTGGGACTCCGCAGGAGTTACGCCATTAATGGGAGAAGGTTCCGTTGCTGTGGACCTGATAGGTACGGTTGGTTAGGAAGCTTGAGAACCAGTTAAGTACTTGGCCGGAGATGCCGATGGAGTCGAGGCAGTGGAGCATGATGTCGTGGTCAGCTATCTCTTTTTCCTCCTTTACCACTCCCTTCTTGTCTCCATCATCCAATGGTCCCACTTCTTCCCTTGCTGGTTGCTTCCCCTTTATGTACCTGAAGAACGATTTGAAGTTTGTTGCTTCCCCCGCCAGTCTTTCCTCATATTCTCTTTTTGCTTTCTTAACCACTTGGTGACATTCTCTTTGGTGTCTTTTGTGTTCCTTCTGGTTGTCCTTTGGTCCTTTTTCCATTTTCTGAAAGATGCTTTCTTGTCACTTATCGCCTTTTTCACTGCATTTGTTATCCACACTGGGTTTTTTGTTCGATTATTTTTGCACCCTTTCCTGAACCTGGGGACGTACAGGTTCTGTGCCTCTTGCACCGTGCCTTTGAATAGGGACCAGGCTTTTTCTATGGTCTCCATCTTCTCTGAGTTGCCGCTGAGTTTCTTTCCCACCATTTTCCTCATGGCATTGTAATTCCATTTTTTGAAATTGAGTGCTGTCGTTGTGGTTCTTATCACCTTTGATGACCCACTTTCTAGCTTGCATTGGATCATGTTGTGATTGTTGTTTCCTAGTGGCACTAGTACTGCCACCTCTTTTGCGGGTCCCCCTAGCCCGTTGAGGATTAAGTCAAGAGTGGCATCTCCCCCGTGTTGGTTCCGTGAGCAGCTGTTCCATGAAACAGTCCCTCATAGCCTCCAGGAATTTGGTCTCCCTCGTGCAGTTTGAGTGTCCAATACTCCAGTCTATCCCAGGGTAGTTGAAGTCCCCCATCACCACCACACTTCCGCTTTTGCATACTTGCCTCAATTCAGCCTCCAGGTCCTGGCCGATTGTTTCCGGTTGTCCAGGTGGGTGATAGTAAAGTCCCAATTTGATGTCTGCTCCAGTTCCCCCTTGTAGCTTAACCCATAGTGATTCCAAGCCATCCGCCCTTACTGTTATTTCCATCCTGGTTGAAGGAATGGAGTCCTTTATATATATCGCTATTCCTCCACCCTTCTTGTGTGTCCTGTCTCTCCTATAGAGTTTGTACCCTGGTATGACCACATCCCATTTGTTGTCATCAGTCCACCATGTTTCTGTGACTCCAATTATGTTCAGGTCCTTTTTACTGGCTATGACTTCCAGCTCTCCCATTTTGGCTCTTAGGCTCCTAGCATTAGTGTATAGGCAATTTATTGTTTGCCTTCTTCGCTGGTTCTCGTGATTTGGCGCTCCTACCGACCCCCTCATGGGTTGCCAGCCCCCGAGCCTTGTTACGTTCATCCTCATCCTGCGGTGTGTCTGTGTCGTCTTCAGCCTGCTTCCCCATGTTTGGATGCCCCTCTGGCTCCTGTTGTTCTATCTTAATCCTGCTTGCTAGGTTCATTTGTGCTTTGGGCCCCTGCATTGCGTCCTTGGGTCCTTTTTCCAAAAGTTCCCACTCAGTCCTGAGCCCTCTTTTCAATTCCCTGATTCAGTATCCTTGTTTGATACTTTGGTCCGATGTGTCGAGGTCAGATCGACTATCGGCTTTCCCCTTCTCCTCAGTTTAAAGCCAAGTCTATGCCACTCTGGACGTTGCATGCCAGCATTCTCGTCCCAGCCGTACTCAGGTGCAGTCCGTCCCTCCTGTAGAGCTTGTTCTTCCCCAAAAAAGTTGTCCAGTTCCATACAAAGTGGAAGCTCTCCTCTTCGCACCATCTCCTCAGCCAACCATTTATTGCTTGCAGCTCGGTCTGCCTCCTTGCATCCGCCCTCGGTACTGGCAGGATCTCTGAGAAGGCTATCTTCCTTGTCCTCAGCTTCAGTTTCCTCCCCAGGATCTTGAACTGCTCAGTTAGTGTAGTCCTGCTGTAGTTCCTCCTGCTGACGTCGTTGGTTCCAATGTGGATTATTACTGCTGTCTCCTCAGTCTCAGCTCCTTCCAGGATTCTCTCAATTCTGTCGATGACGTCCTTTGTTCTTGCCCCGGGAGGCATGTCACTAGTCGGTCCTCTCTCCCTCCTGCTATGTGACTGTCCACTTCTCTTAGGATTGAGTCTCCCACTACGATTGCAGATTTACCCTTCCTCAGTTGTCTCTCTGGTCTCAGGTCTGTATCAGTGGCGTGGTCCGCTAATCCTTCCTCCGGGTTCTGTTGGGTCTCCACCTCCTCTGCCTGTCCATATCCTCCGCAGGGTCCTACTCCCATGGCGTCTGGTGGATTCTGTCCTCCAACTGTTGGTTCCCTTCTGATTTGCTGGTGATCCTGTGCCTCCACCATCCTACAGGCCTCCTCGATGAATTTCTCGAGCTCTCTAACTTGCTCCATGATGTGGCTCTCTCTGGTGGTATCCTCAGTTGTCCAGCATGGTTCCTCTATGGTGCGGAGTCCCTCCAGCTCCTGGACCCTGACCTGCAGTCTCCCGACCTCCTTCCTCAGGCTATCCAGTTCCTGGCATCGACCACATAGGTACGCCCGCCTCCCGGAGGGGAGGTAGTCATACATATGACACTCGATGCAGTATACTGGGTAGCTCTGCTGGGTTCCTGCAGCTTCCATTTCTTTTTCCTATGGTCCCTCGGTGAGTAGGAGTGGTGCCCGGCGTGCAGCTAGGTTTTGGGGCTCTCAGTTAGCTTCCAGGCTCCTTCGCAAAGGCGCTCTTTTCTAGGTGAATCTGCTGGGTGGCCTGGTCTCCTGGCTCCTTCTCAAGGCTCCTTCGCAAAGGCGCTCTCGCTAAGGTGAACGCCTTTGCCGCTTGCCTTCACCGCGCGCCGAATGGCGGCACGCCGTTGGCACTCCCCCTGTTAAGGGGAAGTCCGGTTGCGCTGCTGGAGATGCGTTGGGGGTGGGCGGAGCTCCCTCTTGCCTACCCCACGCTGCCTGCCTGCTTCTTTCTTTCTCCTCTGCTTTGCTTGTACCCTTTCTCTGCTCTCTCTGCCTCTGCCTTCTTCTCTCCGCTCTCCTGCTCTCCTCCTTTGCCCTCTGCCTCCCGCACTGGCCTGTTATGGGGGAGTCTGGTCGCGCTACTGGTGACGCGTTGGGGGTGGGCGGAGCTCCCTCTCGCCTACCCCACGCTGCCTGCCTGCTTCTTTCTTTCTCCTCTGCTTCGCTTGTACCCTTTCTCTGCTCTCTCTGCTTCTGCCTTCTTCTCTCCGCTCTCCTGCTCTCCTCCGTTGCCCTCTGCCTCCCGCACTGGCCTGTTATGGGGGAGTCTGGTCGCGCTACTGGTGATGCGTTGGGGGTGGGCGGAGCTCCCTCTCGCCTACCCCACGCTGCCTGCCTGCTTCTTTCTTTCTCCTCTGCTTCACTTGTCCCCTTTCTCTGCTCTCTCTGCCTCTGCCTTATTCTCTCCGCTCTCCTGCTCTCCTACGGTGCCCTCTGCCTCCCGCACTGGCCTGGGCTTCTGCCGCGGTCTCCTTGTTAAGGGGGAGTCCGGTCACGCTGCTGGTGATGTGTTGGGGGTGGGCGGAGCTCCCTCTCGCCTACCCCACACTGCCTGCCTGCTTCTTTCTTTCTCCTCTGCTTCACTTGTCCCCTTTCTCTGCTCTCTCTGCCTCTGCCTTCTTCTCTCTGCTCTCCTGCTCTCCTCTGGTACCCTCTGTCTCCCGCACTGGCCTGGGCTTCTGCCGCGGTCTCCTTGTTAAGGGGGAGTCCGGTCACGCTGCTGGTGATGTGTTGGGGGTGGGCGGAGCTCCCTCTCGCCTACCCCACACTGCCTGCCTGCTTCTTTCTTTCTCCTCTGCTTCACTTGTCCCCTTTCTCTGCTCTCTCTGCCTCTGCCTTCTTCTCTCTGCTCTCCTGCTCTCCTCTGGTACCCTCTGTCTCCCGCACTGGCCTGGGCTTCTGCCGCGGTCTCCCTGTTAAGGAGGAGTCCGGTCGCGCTGCTGGTGATGCGTTGGGGGTGGGCGGAGCTCCCTCTCGCCTACCCCACGCTGCCTGCCTGCTTCTTTCTTTCTCCTCTGCTTCGCTTGTCCCCTTTCTCTGCTCTCTCTGCCTCTGCCTTCTTCTCTCTGCTCTCCTCCAGTGCCCTCTGCCTCCCGCACTGGCCTGGGCTTCTGCCATAGTCTCCCTGTTAAGGGGGAGTCCAGTCGCACTGCTGGTGCATTGGGGGTGGGCGGAGCTCCCTCTCACCTACCCCATGCTGCCTGCCTACTTCTTTCTTTCTCCTCTGCTTCGCTTGTCCCCTTTCTCTGCTCTCTCTGCCTCTGCCTTCTTCTCTCCGCTCTCCTGCTCTCCTCCGGTGCCCTCTTCTTCCCACACTGGCCTGGGCTTCTGCCGCGGTCTCCCTGTTAAGGGGGAGTCCGATCGCGCTGCTGGTGACGTGATATGGTGGCTTATTAAATCTATTAGGAGGGAGAAAAAAGAAGAAACAACCCATATCATGACGGAAGCAAGAAGCACGCCTAACTTGCGTCTAAAGGAATCGGTGGGATGAAAGCTGCAACTGCGTTGAAATGAAGACAATACTACAGTTAGACCAGGTTTTCATTCGCTTATATGTTAGACGCACTGGGCTGCCTAACTAGCGTCTAAGTTGTGTTTAGCATTAACCATGCCCACGTTACGCCCATATCTAGAAGGTTGGATACGTCTAAGTGCTACCTCTGCACGCCTAACGTTAGACGCACTATTCAGAATATAGGCCTAAGTCCCAAAGAGAGTCTAGAGTGACTTCAGAGGGTTTAACAGGGGAAACAAAAGTTACTTGTGCCATTGATGAATGTGCAATCGGCTGATTTACATCTCTGAAGTCTTGATTCCCTTTAGCTGAAGTTGTCCCCGTCGCTGGCTCTTCTAACAGGAGAAAATCACTCTTAGCTTTCTTTAATATCAAGCCATCCAACGCACTGGCCTCTCGAGAGGAGTACACTTCCTCCTCTGGCGAGCTCTCCTCTTACGGTGAGCTTGTTCTCAGCGGCAACGGCTGTATGGCCAGCATCCTACGTTGGGGCTCAGTGTAACATCTAGCCCAAGGGAGTTAGCACTACTCTCTGCTGGCGCTCCCAGCGGGCGATTTCCCGACGAAACCTGCTAACTTAGGAGACGCTTAAGGATGTAATTTACAGCAGGCAATTGAGCTTCTGAGCGTCAGGTGGTTAAGGGACACGTATCTCCTAGTTTTCCTTAGGCTATGTTTGAAGCTGTAAGAAAACCAGACCCTGTTTGTTTTTCCTTCTCTGAAATACTGCAAGGCCATTTTATGTTTGAGAAGATGTGTTCTTATCTTGTTGTGAAGTGAATTCAATTGTATTCATAAGCTGTATTTGCAAGAAGCTATAGATAAGAAAAAGCACCAGAGCACCCTTTGGACTTCAGCCTTTAGATAGAAAGATGCTTGTTATTTCTTTAAAGTTTCATGTGACCTGTGTCCATATATGGTTTGTATTTACGTCACATGCTGACGACATTGACTCATATAAAAGAGTGGTAAAGCTGACAATAAATTGGACATGTTTGGGAGATTTCTTGTCTCAAAGATACTGTCCCCAGATGCATCTGTCTTGCTAATGACAGAAAGAGTGTGGGGCAATAATTGGGACCTAAATCCTTTTCAGTTGGGGGCCCGCCTGGGAGGGACAGATGACATCACCAATATTTTGTGAGTATTTCTGAATTTTTTCTGTTCTTTAATACTCATTGGTATTGGCGTCCTGTTCCCACCCTTTATTTTAAGTTCAAGCTTTGGGTTCTATTACGGAGTTTTTTGGGAAAAATCTCGGGGTACTTTTGGGAAGCGCCAATCATGAATATAAGCAGCTGCCATTCTTTCGGGAAGAATGAAATTATTTATAAAACCCCCCTGCCCACTCTGTCATTTGTAAGGTTAAAAATTTTATAGAGTATAAGATTTTATTGTCTCTTATTACTGTACCTCGCTTATAAGGTAAGATAAGTGAATATTTTTGCATTGTTATATTGTTTTTGTAATGAGTCATAAAGGCACTTAGGATTATCCCCCTCCTAGACAGATTAGACTTGTAAGGCTTATGTTGCCAGTGTGTGTGACATTCTTCCTTCAGCCTACATCTTTCTGTGTCACCAATCCTTTCCCGTATACGTTTGCACTGTTTATATGTTTAACACTGAGGTAGGACATGCTGTTATGTGGAATGAATTGCAAGCGGTGTTTGAATCAGTCTAAGATCTTTCCCTCGTAGTTTGTACACAAGAACTGTTTCTTATCTTTCTTTCGAACATACAATAGTTTGATCCTGACTCATTTTGTGCGTTTCTTCTACGGCTGCTTCCTTTGAGTTCTGTGCTGGCAAAATTTTGTTTTTAGAAGATTAGCAAGTTGTAAATTTTCTCTGTGCTTATTTGGATACCTAGTTACTGACCTTAAGGAATGCGATTCTGGTTTTCTCTTTCTGACTGAAAGCCATATTTTTCTATTTGGCAGTTTGAATTATATAAAGCACAAATGCATTTTTGACTGCCATACTAGTTGTTGTTCTTTGCTTTCATTATCAGGGTCCATGCATGAATGCTTTTGCCCTTCCCCCTAGACTTCCCAGTTTGGGCTTCCACTGACAGTGTTGTAAGCAGTACGGTGAGAATCATGATTCCACTGATTGTCACTTTTCTTTCCTCCGGTATTATCAAAACCACCATCTCTTCTTACAATATGCCCATCACTCTTGTCAAAGCTGATGGCATCCCCCGCTTTGTCCTAGACTTTAGGGCTGTTAATGTTTTGGTAATTCTCATTGCACCCATTGTCCCTAATGTTCCTTTCTTCCTCTCCTCCATTCCACTGGCAGCCAATGTTTTTTTTTCTGTCATTGTCCTAAAGAAAGTTTTTTTTTTCAGTCCCTGTTGATGAGGCTTCTCAGCCCCTTTTTGCCTTCACCTTTAAGCAACAGTATACCTGGTGTGGAATGCCCCAGGGCTATGTTGACTCCCCTGTGTTGTTCTCCATTGTCCTCCGGGCTATTCTACAGCCATGCACTGCCCCTCATGGTTCTGTCCTCATCCTGTACCTCTTTTTGTGTTCCATAATTCAGGAGACCTGTCAGGCTGATAGTTTGCACCTTTTACAATGGTTGTCTGTGTGTGGTTACAAGGTGTCACAAAATAAACTGCACTGGTGTAAATCTGAAGTGAAATACCTGGGTTTTGTCCTGTCTCATGATCAGAGGAAACTCTGCACTTCCAGCATTGCTGCTGTTCTGGGTCTGCCCCGCCCAGCTACCAAGAAAGACATGCTTATATGATTGGTTACTGCCGCCAATGGATCTCTGATTGTTCCTTCTATGACCAGATTCTGAGACAGACCCTGGGTTCTGAAATGACTGCTCTTATCAGATGGACTCATGAAATGTTGGACATTTGAAATGTGCTTTGGTTTCTAGCCCAGGCCTGGGTCTTCCTGATTATGACCATATGTTTTATCTCTTTGTTCGGGACCATTGTAACACCATGAAGGGAGAACATGGCGGTAAGTTACGCTCTGTTGCCTTTTTTTTCAGTCACTCCTGTTCAAGTTCATGGCATGCTTGCCTGCTTGAGAGCCCTGGCTGCATGTGCTATGGTGGTAGAGATGGTTACTCCTAGGACCCTTGGTCACCCCACTACCCTTCACACTTTTCACGATGTCCAAGCCCTTATTTTAAATGGGCTTCTGGGTCTCAAGGGTGTACAGGATTCTCTTCATCTCTTTTTTTCACAGCTTCAGTCCTTTGTTACCCCCCTCTGAACTTGATGCCTGGCGTTTGGCAGGTGCCCAAAGCCGCCCTTTTGGACGGACTTTGGTGCAAAGAGGGGAAACCCTGGATACCAGCTGCTAGCTCTCCCTTATTCATTGCCCAATATCATGGTATTGGTTATCGTAGTGCTCACTCGACATTTCAACTTCTTGTTAGTGATATTTTCATTCTTGACCTTTTGCTCCTTGATACAGATATATATAGCTCGATAGCTACAGCTGGCACGTTTGTGAATTGAAAACAAATTGGAAAACACAATTCCTTTCTATTGTTTTAGCTGAAATTAGGATGTTGCTAATTTAAAATGTTTTTTCTTTTTCTTAGCAGTAGTTCAGATATATACATAGCTATCCCAGATCAGTTTTGGCACAGATATTTCTAATGTTTTCCAAGGGTCCTCTTTATCACTGCAGAGATAGAGACGTTCCAAAGAGACATTAGCTTTATGCCTTTTTCTGAATATGAGATGGTTATGATATACATTATTATTTCTTTGTTTTGGTTTTTTATATCAATGTGTTTATTTGCAGAGTTAAATTCAGCCCTGCACACTTGACAGATGGAATAATAGCTTCACGCTTAAAACTTTATGTTTTGTCTATGCCATGTCTACTTGTTTTAGTTTAGTGGGTACCCCAGGATACATAACATTGGCCATTTGTGAGTCATTGGCCATTGTGGCCATTGGTGAGTCTGACCTTGGTTCCGGGAAAAATGGCGGATGCACTGATAAAAGAAAACATCGATGATCACTTGGAAAGAAACAAACTTTTGATAACCAGCCAACATGGTTTCTGCAGGGGGAGATCGTGCCTAACCAACTTACTACACTTCTTCGAAGGAATTAACAAACAGATGGACAGAGGTGACCACTAGACATCATATACCTTGATTTCCAAAAAGCCTTTGACAAGGTACCTCATGAACGATTACTCCGGAAACTGAAGAACCATGGGGTGGATGGAGACGTACATAGATGGATCAGAAACTGGTTGGCAGGTAGGAAACAAAGGGTAGGGTTGAAGGGCCACTACTCTGACTGGAGGAGGGTCACGAGTGGTGTTCCGCAGGGCTCGGTGCTCGGGCCGCTGTTATTTAATATATTCATAAATGATCTAGAAACAGGGACGAAGTGTGAGATAATAAAATTTGCAGATGACACCAAACTATTTAGGGGAGCTCGGACTAAAGAGGACTGTGAGGAATTGCAAAGAGACTTGAACAAACTAGGGGAATGGGCGACAAAATGGCAAATGAAGTTCAACGTTGAGAAATGTAAATATTGCATGTGGGAAGCAGAAACCCGAGGTACAACTATACGATGGGAGGGATGTTATTGAATGAGAGTACCCAAGAGAGGGGCTTGGGGATAATGGTGGACAGGTCAATGAAGCCAACGGCACAGTGCGCAGCATCTGCTAAGAGAGCGAATAGAATGCTAGGTATAATCAAGAAGGGTATTACAACCAGGACAAAAGAAGTTATCCTGCCGCTGTATCGGGCGATGGTGCGCCCACACCTGGAATACTACGTCCAGTTTTGGTCGACATACCTTAAGAAGGATATGGCGTTACTCGAGAGAGTTCAGAGAAGAGCGACATGTCTGATAAAAGGGATGGAAAACCTTTCATACGTTGAGAGATTGGAGAAACTGGGTCTCTTTTCCCTGGAGAAGAGGAGACTTAGAGGGGATATGATAGAGACTTATAAGATCATGAGGGGCATAGAGAGAGTAGAGAGGGACAGATTCTTCAAACTTTCAAAAAATAAAAGAACAAGAGGGCATTCGGAAAAGTTGAAAGGGGACAGATTCAATACAAATGCCAGGAAGTTCTTCTTTACCCAACGTGTGGTGGACACTTGGAATGCGCTTCCAGAGGACGTTATAGGGCAGAATACAGTACTGGGATTTAAGAGAGGATTGGACATTTTCCTGCTGGAAAAGGGAATAGAAGGGTATAAATAGAGGATTACTACTCAGGTCCTGGACCTGTTGGGCCGCTGCGTGAGTGGACTGCTGGGCAAGATGGACCTCAGGTCTGACCCAGCAGAGGCATTGCTTATGTTCTTATGTTCTTATTTCTAGAGCTCTTTTTCCACTTCTTACTAGCCTAACTGCGCAATGTTCTTTTTCTTATAGCTTTCATATTCTAAATATAGTTTAGTTAGGGGTTATATGTTTAAGAAAAAGTTTTACTTTATACAGCGTTTATTTCGTGGTGCTCCCTACATATGATCCATTCAGTATACATTTCTGAATACATTCAGTACATCAGTATGGTCTCTCTGAAGTGCCATAATAGTTATATGCAGCACGCAAAAACATATCTTTTTGGATTGTTCAATTAAGAACCTTAAGTAACTGAGTATTGTCTCTCTTTTGCCATAGCTATACCAAGTAAATGTACTGGTATTGTCACATGTTGCCACATTCAGTACAGGCAACATGGTTTCTCTCTTGTTTTCTATCTCTTATTTGGATCACATTGGAGTACAGCTGAATGATATTTGGACTCTTTTCCCGGTGTATCTCTTTCTGTATGCGCAGACATCTGGCTGCTCTCCCTTTGAGATTCTCACGGGATGACCTTTCCCCGCCCCATGGGTAGACAAACTCTCAATAGTTGAGAGTAGTGATCTTCCCTTGATACAGGAGGAATACGTCCGAAAGCTCATTCAAATATTAGGGCTTGTTCAAAGAAACGTGTTTTGCACTTCTCCTTTCTCTCCACAGATTCCTACCCATTTTTTCCAGCCTGGTGACAAAGTTATCGTCCAGAAGCTTTTCAAGGATCGGAAGCAGACGGATTTCCCCTTTGGCCTTCCCACTACTGCGATCGCTGTGACCAGGACCGCTGTACTCACTGAGGAGTTTCCTGTTTGGATCCACGCAAGTCGCTTGAAGAGGGTTAACCTAAAACCCCAGAAGCAAGTCTTCCCTGCGCAGATTTCACCTCCTCCAGTGGAACAACATGATGATCTCATTGCAGCATTCTACCAACTTTATCATTCTCTTACTGGCAATGCTGCTGCTAGTTTTTCTTCCTGTATGGATCACTTCTAACTGGGTCCACGACACTTTCTGCCCATACCCATCTGTAAATGACACTCCTGCTGTAAATAGCACCCCCGGCACCTCTTTGTGAACACGACGTCAAGCTGGACTCCCTTCCAAGGACTGCCCTTCAATTGGAATCCAGAAAGACAGACAGTATACTACCCTTTGGTATACTTCCAGCAGTGTTCATGTGGTCACCTTCACTTTTGAGCATTGTGACATTGTGGACTGTTCATCAATTGATATCCCAAGGCTGTGCCATTGGTCCTCAGAGATTCCTAAAACTAAAGACATATGTATATATATATGTGTTACTGACTCACATTGGGGGGATATGTGTGCATTCTGGGGAGCGGTAGGGTGGAATATTGATACTGACTGGGCTTATAAACCAGAAAGTACTCTGAAAAAAAAGTGGACCAAAATGGTAAATCACTGCTTATTTTTCATAGGACCCTTCGTAAGGTTGGAAACTGTTATAGGAAAAGTGTTCCTGCACAAATTATTAAGCTTTCTCTTACTATTGACAACCCTAGACCTACTGATGAAGGTATGTACATTATGGGCATGTGGTTTAAGGGTGGGTCTAGCTATCCGACCCATCAGTTTTCTTACAGGACCTATCTACCTCTTCTAATTTTACCTATCTCCTTTGTGCACTGTGGTGTTCTAAATACCTTTTGCTGCCTGGACAGAAAAAGCTTGATATTGCCGTTACCATCTATAAGCCCTCTCGATCTCCTTCCTCAAACTGGCAACCAATTTGAGGAAGGAGATCGAGAGGGCTTTAAACTGAAGAGAGGGGGAAAGCCGACAGCTGATCTGATGTTGACGCTTCGGACAACAGCATCCAGAACAGATGCTGAACGGGCTGACTGCAGGGAGGAAACAGAGGGACCGGAAGATATACAAATCAGACAGCGAGGGAAACATCAGGTAAAGGGAGCTTGCTGGGAGAAGACTAAGGAGCATGGGGACACAGGGGAACTGGGTGGCATAAGGGCGAAAGCCGAGGGTAATATAGAAGCACCACAAGGCAAGGGGGATCAAACAGAGGCTCAAGGGATGACAGCCCAGGAGGGGGCCGGTAGGGCTAAAAATCCCAGAGGAAAAGCGGGAAAGTGGGGTGGCAGGAATGTGGGGAAGCTGAAAGCTAAGATGGTAAAGGCTGAGGGTAAAGCAGAAACACAGAGAGCTGGAAAACTGCCAGAAATCCAAGGGCAAGTGGACCAGGTAAATGCAGAAGTGGAAGAAAAACGACGGGACCTGCGGTGCTTATACGCAAATGCAAGAAGCCTCACGGCCAAGATGGGTGAACTAGAAGTCGTCGCCAAAGGGGAGGACCTGGATATAATTGGAATTGTAGAAACCTGGTGGACAGAGGAAAATCAATGGGATATAGCGCTGCTGGGGTACAAGCTCTATAGGAGGGACAGGACCCACAAAAAGGGGGGAGGCATAGCACTATATATAAAGGAATCTATCCACTCGGTCGGAATGGATATGGTAACGAAGGCAGAGGGGCTGGAATCGCTGTGGGTCAAATTACCGGGAAACAAGGGTGCGGGCATAAAACTGGGGCTGTACTATCGACCACCTGGTACGCCAGAGGGAGTCGGACACGACTTGGAAGCGGAATTGAGACAGGAGTGCAGGACTGGAAGTGTAACAGTGATGGGGGACTTCAACTACCCAGGGATAGACTGGAGTACGGGTCACTCCAACTGCACTAGGGAGACAGGATTTGTAGAAGCTGTGAAGGACTGCTTCATGGAGCAACTAGTCAAAGAACCGACGCGAGGGGGTACTATTCTTGACCTCATCCTAAACGGATTAGGGGGGCCTGCAAGAGGGGTAGAAGTGGGAGGACCACTAGGCAACAGTGATCACAACACGATCAGATTCACATTAGAAAGAGGGACACCCATAGTTAGGAGGACCGCAACAACTGCGCTGAACTTCAAGAAAGGGAACTACGTTGCTATGAGGGAAATGGTGGGGAGGAAGCTCAGAAACATCTTTAGGATGGAGACTGTGGGAAGCGCCTGGACCCTATTCAGGAACACCCTGCAGGAAGTACAGAGAATGTACTTCCCCAATTTCAGGAAAGGCTGCAAGAACAAGCGATCAAAGGACCCGGTTTGGATGTCAATAGAAGTAAAGAGGGCGATAAAGGACAAAAAAGTATCTTTCCGGAGATGGAAAAAGGACCCAACAGAGGAAAAACACCAGGAGCACAGGAAATGCCAAAAGGAATGCCACCGGGAGGTTAGAAAAGCAAAAGAGAAATACGAAGAGGGGCTGGCCAAGGAGGCGAAAAACTTCAAGGCATTCTTCAGTTACGTTAAGGGGAAGCGACCAGCGAGAGAGGAGGTAGGGCCGTTGGACGATGGGGACAAGAAGGGAGTGATTAAGGAGGATAAAGAGGTAGCTGAGAGGTTGAACACGTTCTTCTCGTCGGTTTTCACGAGCGAAGACACATCTAATATACCAGACTCAGAGGAGCTCATGAGTGGGGAACAGGCTGAAAAATTAGAGCACATAGAGGTAAGTAGGGAGGATGTCCTCAAACAGATAGACAGGTTAAAATGCGGCAAATCACCGGGCCCGGACAGGATCCACCCAAGGGTTCTGAAAGAACTAAGACAGGAAATAGCGGGCACAATCCAACATGTTTGCAACCTATCCTTGAAAACTGGTGAGGTGCCAGAGGACTGGAAATTGGCAAATGTCACACCGATCTTCAAGAAGGGATCGAGGGGTGACCCCGGGAACTACAGGCCGGTAAGCCTGACTTCAATAATAGGGAAGATGGTGGAAGCTATGATCAAGGACGGCATTTGCAAGCACATCGAGAGGAATGGCCTACTGAGAACAAGCCAGCACGGATTCTGTAAGGGAAGGTCGTGCCTAACGAACCTTCTGTACTTCTTTGAGGGAATAAGCAGTCGGATGGACAATGGGGAGCCCATAGACATCATTTACCTCGACTTTCAAAAGGCTTTCGACAAGGTGCCACATGAAAGGCTACTTAAGAAACTGTGGAGCCACGGGATGGGAGGGGATGTGCACAGATGGATCAAGCACTGGCTGTCGGGTAGACTGCAGAGGGTTGGAGTAAAGGGTCAATATTCTGACTGGCGGGGAGTCACGAGCGGTGTGCCACAGGGATCGGTGCTGGGGCCTTTACTCTTTAACATATTCATCAATGACCTGGAAAAGGAGGCAAAGTGTGAGGTTATAAAATTCGCAGACGATACTAAAATGTGCGGCAGAGTTAGGACCAGGGAGGAGTGTGAGGACCTACAAAGGGACCTGGACAAGCTGGAAGACTGGGCAAACAAATGGCAAATGCGCTTCAACGTGGACAAATGCAAGGTCATGCATATAGGGAAAAAGAACCCGTTGTTCAGCTACAAATTAGGGGGGGGTATTGTTGGGAGACAGCAGACTCGAGAGAGACTTGGGTGTGCTGGTGGATGCATCACTGAAGCCATCTGCACAGTGCGCAGCAGCCTCGAAAAAAGCCAACAGGATGCTGGGCATCATAAAGAAGGGCATAACAACCAGAACACGGGAAGTCATCATGCCATTGTATCGAGCGATGGTGCGTCCACATCTGGAATACTGCGTTCAGTATTGGTCGCCGCACCTCAAGAAGGACATGGCGGTACTTGAGAGAGTCCAAAGGAGAGCAACAAAAATGGTAAAAGGGCTGGAACACTGCTCATACGCCGAGAGGCTGGATAGGCTGGGGCTCTTCTCTCTGGAGAAAAGGAGACTCAGGGGAGATATGATAGAGACCTTCAAGATCATGAGGGGCATAGAGAGGGTGGATAGGGACAGATTCTTCAGACTGAAGGGGACAGCAAATACGAGGGGGAATTCTGAGAAACTGAAGGGAGACAGGTTCAAAACAAATGCAAGGAAGTTTTTTTTTCACCCAAAGGGTCGTGGACACTTGGAATGCGCTACCGGAGGAAGTGATCAGGCAGAGTACGGTACAGGGATTCAAGCAGGGATTGGATGGATTCCTGAGGGATAGAGGGATCGTGGGGTACTGAGTAAACCAACCTGGTCGGAGGGCTAGGACTTCGATAGGAGGGCAGAACTTAAATGGGAAACCAAGGTGGCAGGGGAGCCCCTTCTGATGATTCAGACAGGCCTTGACCTGTTTTTGGCCACCGCGGGAGCGGACTGCTGGGCAGGATGGACCTATGGTCTGACCCAGCAGAGGCACTGCTTATGTTCTTATGTACACACAGGGTAGTTTTGTAGGTAATTTACCCCCAGGTTATTGTTCTGTCTTGGCTCTTAGGTATGCACCATTGTTGCAGCATCAGATTTTCACCCTAGGTGATATTTACTGGCTCTATGGAGACTTTTGGCTCCCTGTTAAGTTACCCAGCCAGTGGATAGGCCTGTGTGCTTTAGCTAAGGTTACCATGCTCCTGCATATTCTTTCTGAAAGGCACCCTTCCTATTCACATGGTTTTTCCTCTTTTCTGTCTCGACATAAATCTGATCTCCTTGGTTGTTTTGATCCGCATGTATACATAGATGCTATAGGGGTCCCAAGAGGGGTCCCAGATGAATTTAAGGCCCAAGATCAGGTTAAGACTGGGTTTGAGTTCCTTATTCCCTTTGTTACTATTAATAAGAATGTTGATTGGATTAATTAAATTTATTACAATCAGCAACGCTTTGTGAACTACTCTAGGGACACCTTGCAAGGTATTGCTGATCAATTAGGCTCCACTTCTCAGATGGCTTTCAAAATCGTATGGCCCTGGATATGATTCTAGCTGAGAAAAGGGGTGTCTGTAAAATTCTTCCCAGTACTTTAGTTGAATGCAGGGTTGGGTAAAAGACCTTTTTATTGTTATAATCTCTATTATTATCTGCACTCTTGTCTCTTATGTAATTTTTCGCTTGCTCATGCACTGTGTTATTCGTATTACAGCTCCTAAAACCACTCCTCAAGAGACATATCTAGAGTATCTCTCCTTCCAAGCTCATGCTGTGCATTTATGACATCATTTTCATGACGTAAGAGGGGATTGAAGGGACACGTATCTCCTAGTTTTCCTTAGGCTATTTTTGAAGCTGTAAGAAAACCAGACCCTGTTTGTTTTTCCTTCTCTGAAATACTGCAAGGCCATTTTATGTTTGAGAAGATGTGTTCTTATCTTGTTGTGAAGTGAATTCAATTGTTTTCATAAGCTGTATTTGCAAGAAGCTATAGATAAGAAAAAGCACCAGAGCACCCTTTGGACTTCAGCCTTTAGATAGAAAGATGCTTGTTATTTCTCCACCAATACTTCTACCCCTTCTCTTAGGCATTCCAAAAGGCAAGAGATACACTCCTAAGCGTCCTCTCAGCAGCAGCAAGCGGCAGCCATCTTGGATCTTGTGTTTTACAATGTTGGTGTCTAAAGATTACGGAGACCCCAAAGCATACAAAAATTATTACACAGCACAAGCCGGTTATGGACTTTCAGGATATCACGGGGCCCCTGTCATGTACGGTGTCGGTGTAGATGGTGTATTTCATAGTCTCTTTAGAAAAGCAATACCGCTTTTGAGAAGGGGTTTTGAAATTATTAAACCACATGTGAAAGGAGCTGCAAACAACATAGCTAAAGATGTCATGGGCCACGTCGCAACAACCGTTCTAAATAAAATAAACCATTCCGCAGAGCAGGCGGGGTCAGGACTGGCTTTGGTTAGACGAGCTGTTAAAAGAAAGAGGACCCATCGTCAAGAGATTCTGCAAGGACCTCCAAAACCTTTTAAAAGAAAGAAATCCCAAGGTGACAAATCACAGAAGCTATCCAGCGGATCCAAGAAGAGAAGGGCCCATTCTAGGAAACGTGATATATTCTAAAAAAAACAAACAAAAACCCATGGCTTTTGTACACAACGGCTCTGAAGAATGCGTTAAATCAGAACTAGATCTGTTTGAGCTATCCCCGACTCAAACCAGTATCGAAAAAAGCATTTATGTGGAAATACCACCATTATCAGCTTTATCGGAAACAGCACCTTTGGACTTCTACATAGCGGGGCACGATGAAGACTACATTGATTTAAACAACACTCTCCTGCATCTGACCTGTAAAATTGTGAAAGAAGACGGTTCAGCCGCTAAAGTAGCCCTGGTAAACTACCCGATTGCATCTATTTTTAGACAATTGGATATTACCCTGTGAGACCAGATGATTAGTCAGAGTAATAACTGTTACCCCTACAGAGCCCTCATAAAGCTGATCCTCAATTACGGTGAAGGAGCCCTCAAATCACAGCTCACAAGTGGCCTGTTTTATAAGGATACAACCGAACATCACGACGTTAGAGATATATGTGCACGTAATGTGGGTTTTACCGAAAAGGCTCACTTTACAGCATTTAGCCACAAGATGGAGCTGTTTTTCAAGAAAAGCTACTCATCAACAGCTTAGATCTTAAAATAAAACTGTCTCGTAACAAAAACTCTTTCTGTTTAATGAATGGTGATGCTGACCAAAATTATAAACTCCTTATCCTAAACGCAGCCCTCTTTGTAAAAAGAGTTAACGTGGCCCCTGGAGTGTGCTTGGGACATGCTGAAGCGCTACTGAAAGCTAACACCAAGTATGTGATAGACCGTGTGGGGTTGAATGTGTTTAGCATACTGGCCGGCGCCCGTGTGACTAATCAGGAAAATCTCTTTTTGGGGCAGTTACCAAAGCTCATCGTGTTGGGCTTTGTGGATAACAATGCTTTCAGTAGTAATTATGCTAAAAACCCTTTCAATTTTAAACATTACAATATTAATTTTGCAGCTCTGTATGTGTATGGTGAACAAGTACCCGGAAAACCTCTACAACTCGACTTTGAAAATGGAAATTGTGTGAGAGAATATATGAAACTGATTCAAGCGACTGGTAAACACCTGAAAGGCAATGTAATGTAATGTAATGTAATTTATTTCTTATATACCGCTACATCCGTTAGGTTCTAAGCGGTTTACAGAAAATATACATTAAGATTAGAAATAAGAAAGGTACTTGAAAAATTCCCTTACTGTCCCGAAGGCTCACAATCTAACTAAAGTACCTGGAGGGTAATAGAGAAGTGAAAAGTAGAGTTAGAGGAAAAATAAAAATAAAATAAACATTTTAACAAGACAGCATTGATCTAAATACTTTGGAAGGTAGAAGAGAGGAGAGAAAGGAATAGAAGCAGAAGGGGGAGCCGTTGAACAGTAGAATTCTGGAGAAAGATAAATCATAAGCTGGAAAGAAAAATAAAATAAAATTTTGTCTTCAATCCACGGTTTCAGCGTCAGTGATGAAGTGGAGCAAGTAAGTTTAGGAGGAGCGATTGACGTTTCCAGAAAGGGCTTCTTCAGGGAAGAGACTTGGCAGACAGTCCCAGGATGCCTATGTCTCTTCCCCTGCGATGTTCTCCCATCCATGCTCTCCTGGATGATCGTCAGGAGTTTTACAAAAGTTATATGCTGCTAGCCTTTGACCTATGGCCGGACCAGGAGTGTGCTGACCACTACTCGCTGATCAAAACTGTGGGCTGAAATACGTTTTGCCAGAACTTTTACCTCACACTATGAACATGATTGTGTATGGGGTTTTCGATAACGTGATAGAAGTTAATCATAGAAGGAATGTTCTTTTTGACCATTCTTGAACATGAACACTGTACAGATCTTCCATGTTTTAAAGAAGTATTCCTGTGTTGCAGAATCTTTTTTAGATGTACTGCCCAGTGACTGGTTAACAGGATTAGAAATACCAAGGAAACCCATGGGAATTGTGAACACACACCCACACAACCTACCGGGTGAACACTGGTTGGCCCTCTATGTGACCGGGGTTAGGACAGGAGAATTTTTTATTCTTACGGACAACCACCGGATAGTTTATTCTTTCCTAACAGCATTATGAACTTTTTCAATAAACACTGTAAGGCCGTATTATATCATAACAGACAGTTACAGCACCCACTGTCTGAGGCCTGTGTGTTTTTTTTACATCATTGCTGTAAAGGGCAACCTTTTGAAAATATTTTAGAAATGTATTCTGAAGATTTAATGCAAAATGATGAAATGGTACTGAAATTTGTAAAAAATAAAAAAAACAAGTCTTGTGTAGACCTTTTCAAAACCCGTTTCATATTCCCCAGGTTTCATACTCCCCTACTATGAATGTCATGCTGTTTCTAAATTAAAAAAAAGTAAACCTTAAAATCAAAATGTCTGCAGTCTTTTATTTTCATTTTTAAAAAGCATTATTTTATTGAAGATATGTTTTTATACACTCAGCCACCGGTAACTGGGTAATAATTTACGTCTTTTATGAGGAAGAAGTTCTTTGGTCTTGGTTTCGTATAGCTGGGTTCTCCTTGAGTCGTAACAGTACATCTCTGTTGGCTGCGTTACCCACAACCGAGGAAGGCATATTTAATTCAGCTAGGGTTTGCATGAACTCCCCCCAGCCTAGGGGCCTTCTTTGCTCTGAAAGAGCATGGGTCTGCGTAACACTGCGAACAAGGTTGAGCAGGTTAGAACCACTGATAGGTTTTCCTTGGTATACAAACTTACCATTTCCCTCCCAGGATGCAACACTTTTGTTTTTTGACAGTTTGTTAAGCAGGACTTCGGCATTTTTCCTATAGCGCGTATTGATGCTGTTTAACACTTTTTGAACCACAGAGTCGAGAGGTATACTATTTTCTGGAGAGGGGGTTGTTGAAGCATCAACCTGTCCCTGTAGATACACATTTAGCTTTTCTTTTTCCATATCCCTTTGTCTGTTCAATACGAGATAGCGTTGTAACACTTCTGAGTAACGTTTAACTTTTTCATGGTCAGACATACCAGGGCTCTGCAGTATGTTTTTCATTTCCTCATCTAACCTATGTATAGTTGAGGTTCTAATATTTTCTTCCCAATCTATTGGGTTTCTCAAGCGCTCGAGTTGTTGACTAGGGACCAGGTACATTTTTTCACCGTGATGCATCAGCGGTTTGTCAAAAGACCCGTTATCAATGGTAAAGCAAAACTTAACAAGGGCTCTATAAATCCGCTCGATTGTTTCACCAACTTCTTCTTTTTTTTCTTAAGGGTTAATCTTTTATCACACAGTCTTTTTATAGCGTGTCGCTTCCCTTTTAAAACCTTTATCTGGTTTTGTGAAAGCGGGATGTTACCTTTTAGGGTGTTGAGAGCGATTTCAGCTATAGCAGCCACCAAATCATCAGAAGCTGTATTCAGGATGGCTTTTCTGTGCTGCGGCGAGGCTTGGACTAAAAGTTTTAAAAGGGGCAGGTTTCTTTTTACACGGCTAGACATGTTACATGAGACACGTCCCAGTGTATATGAAGGGGTCTGGTTATATATTCACAGCCTTTTACGAACTGATTGTGGTTTTATACAATATACCGTTGTCCAGTCTGGCGGGAAAATATCCGTTCTCAATCTGTAACCCTCAGGCGTTGTGGTATTTAAATCCACACAGAGATAACCGTACGACTTTCTGGTTGCATCCTCGAAGGCCTCTAAAAAGAATTGTGATTTTCCAGGGTACATCTGTCTAACTAGAATAGCTATCTGTAACTTATCTCTAGGATTCTTAAAGAGAACCGTGTTTTTGATGTTTAAAGTTATAGTCTGGCTTGTTTTACCCTTGCAGAAAACATTCTGAACTATATATATGATGCTCAGGTTTCTGTGATATACGTACTTAGTAAAGACATTCTCTATTTCGCTGCTTTTACAGGCAGAATCCATTAGATCATCTACAATAACCAAGTTTACTTTATGGGTTGGAAACATTCGGCCATTGTTAAAAGTATCAGGCAAAATGTCCATAAAAGTAATAAAAGGATATTTATTTAACATTTCCTTATACAAAGGTTGCCAACAACACAACAAACAATATTGTCAGGTATGACAGACAATACACGGCCAGTGTGTTCTAACAGTTTTTTAAAAAAGAAGCTCTTGCCTGAATTGGACGGTCCTGCTAATATACAAGAGAAAGGGTACGACCAGCGGGCATCCACCATGCTAGTATCCGTACGGTAGTGTGCTGAACCCATCCTCCTCCTTCACTCTTTTGTCATACACAACTTGCTGTGTTTTTTTTAATCACACCGGTCTCTATAGCCCACCTCTTTTTGTTTCTTATACCGGTTTGTTGCACCCCTATCTTTTTCTGGGGTAAACCCTCTGCACCCAGTTTGTAGTCAAAAACTAGATCTTTTAAACTAGTAAAATTGATTTTCTGGCTGTTTTCTACATTTAACGTTATTCCTTTCACTTTCATACAGGTCTTTCCACTTGACAGTTTGTAACCGTATGTTTTAGGACCCGGTGATACATACTCTGTTATATGTTCATCTGCAGGTATCTCACTGGTGAGCTCCCCTAAATAATCACCCAGAGGGGGGTTCCAGTCACTCTCATGGCTCACAAATATCACAGAATCTATACTGTGGTATAGACAATGCTCTTGTAGACTGTCTAGAAGTTTGTACAACTCTAAACGCGCATAGGCTGTTGTAAAACAGGCGATGAAAACATTAGTGTTACCGGGCAAAGTAGTGCAGTCTTTTGAGTGCTTCCAAGACACGCAGGCCGTTTTATCATCGATAAAGTCGCACGATGAAACCTCAAATTCAGGGGAAAACAGGTATTTAAAGAGATCATCAAGCTCTCTGACAATGTTAACGGTAGGCAGGTTTGTCCTTTGACCAAATTTCCCCCACAGAGAATTTAAGAAAAGTTTTACTATTTGGCATTTAGCAGGGTTTAGCTGAATATGGTCTGCATGCAAAAGTACACCTTCTTTTCTATAGCAATCAGAGATGTACATGTTTTGTTTTTCTGTATCACTGCACCACCGGGGATAGTCAGAAGCCTCTTGTTTTTGACGGAGGTGTATTTTGATGTATTCGGAAAAGAGACTGTCAGATTTTTGCTCGAAATGCCAGATTTCATAGATTTCAACAACCACATACCCTTTTGCAATGGCAACATCCATCTCCACTGTGCACCAAGTCCCCACGAAAGCTCTCTCATCCGTATGGGCACACGTTTCCTGTTTCCGTGTGTTGGCGCACGTATGGCACAAAGGAAACATAAGTTTTTCTGCCCACCCTAATGGATAACACTGGGAAAAAGAGCTTTCTTGGAGGATATACTTTTGCTTTTATAAAACCAAAGTAATTTGTGGGTGGCCCAAAGTTGTCATAAATGATTTGCGGATGGCCTGTTGGATATTCTTTTGTTTTATTGAAAAATGGGTATAGGCTGGTAAAATCGTAGTAGTGTATTTTTTCCCCAGGTTTTGTTTTGTAGTATAGAGAAACAGCATTTGTTCTACCCCTAAAAAGGGCATCTCGTGGGACCAAGGGTTGCGGTAATGCAGCGCTAGCTAGGAAGTCTGCACAGCCCCTATCATTTTCTTTGACCATCCGCTTCCACTCATGCTCCCACAGACTTACAACCTTGAAGCCCAGGCTTTCCAGGTAGGCTGTCTTTAGCTGCTTTTTGTAATAAAGAAAGCCATAGGTCGTGGCTGCTACAGGATTCTGGCCTTTATCATTATTACAGACCGGACAGCCGTGATAAAAGCAACTATTAAATTCAAAAGCTGTTTCTACCCCATCAATAACAGCGTAACCGTCAAGAAAATAAGATCCCACCTTTCTTTCACCCCCGTTCAGAGCATACATGATCTGTATATTTTGTGCAGCCTCTTGATACAGCAACCATTGAATAGAGGGGGATGAATATCTCTTTTTGTGTCTGTGATAGTTATCCGGGGGGATGAGCGCCACTGTCTCGGGTTCTAAAAACATAAATCTGAACATGGCCAAACATACAGAGGCTAGGGTTATATATTGGAAAGGGTCTAAACAATTCATTAGAATTTCTGAAGTACCCTCTCGTTCTACAAACACATCTTTCTGTGTCATTTTCATGATTTCAGCTCTGTAGAGAACACATGCCTGCCTGTCGCAAAATAGCCACATCCTGTTGACAGTAATAAGCCAGCTCTTTTTGCAAATCAAACGTCTTGTGCTGGTTGTCCTTGTACCATTTCTTTAAAATTCCTCTTTTTCTTCAAGCATCATGTTTCCCACACCATAATGCTCCATATCCAGCATACGCCCACATAGTCTTGATTTTCCTGAGTATTAAAAAAATGTGGGAAATAACCCTTACAGCCTGGGAAACCTAAGGTCTTTGGAAGTTTGCTAAGTTTCATAGGTAGGAAATTTAGAGAGTCTATGAAACGAATAGCTAAAGGTTCTACTGTGATTTATAAAAGCTTATCACCTTAAACCAACAGGCCTGTGATCATCTTTTCCTTTAACAGTTGGCTAAGAACAAAATACCCGTCATAGCCTTTGGCATTATGGGCTATGAAGGTATAGTCTAAATTTTTTGTCACACAAAAATCTATATAAAGGCAAAAATACACTCAAGACCCTTGAATTCCCATTTTCTTGTTTCGTACAAGTCCTCGGCATATATGTAATTAGGAATGTGCCAGCCGTTTCCTGCATACATTCGCAATTGTAAATAATATACTTTTCAGATGTTTTAAGTTTATCGATGGGGGTCATAAAACATAAGTGTATGTCATCACCACTTAAGGTTCACGGCATAGCTTACACATCCTACCCTTACATTTATGTTTTTCGTTCACGTAGGACTCACATTTCAGACACTTCTTTTTTCTGCGCCAGCTGCATATGTCTATCTAAACAGTCTTTAGAGTGACAACACATCTTGCATATAGGATACCTCTGCTGTATACCGTCATTGTTCAAACACGTCTGTGTCGAACAAAGGCGATACCATAACGTACAGGAGTGGTCGTGACTATAGGGCTTCTGGCAAAAAGTACAGAAATTACGCTCCCCGTAGAATTTTTTGACATTGTTTATGCTGTAGAAATAAGCACATAAGCACATAAGCAGTGCCTCCGCTGGGTCAGACCAGAGGTCCATCATGCCCAGCAGTCCGCACATGCGGAGGCCCATCAGGTCCAGGACCTGTGTAGTAGTCCTCTATCCGTACTCTTCTAGTAACATACATAGTAACATAGTAGATGACGGCAGATAAAGACCCGAATGGTCCATCCAGTCTGCCCAACCTGATTCAATTTAAATTTTATTTTTATTTTTTTTTCTTCTTAGCTATTTCTGGGCGAGAATCCAAAGCTTTACCCGGTACTGTGCTTGGGTTCCAACTGCCGAAATCTCTGTTAAGACTTACTCCAGCCCATCTACACCCTCCCAGCCATTGAAGCCCTCCCCTGCCCATCCTCCTCCAAACGGCCATACACAGACACAGACCGTACAAGTCTGCCCAGTAACTGGCCTAGTTCAATCTTTAATATTATTTTCTGATTCTAAATCTTCTGTGTTCATCCCACGCTTCTTTGAACTCAGTCACAGTTTTACTCTCCACCACCTCTCTCGGGAGCGCATTCCAGGCATCCACCACCCTCTCCGTAAAGTAGAATTTCCTAACATTGCCCCTGAATCTACCACCCCTCAACCTCAATTTATGTCCTCTGGTTTTACCATTTTCCTTTCTTTGGAAAAGATTTTGTTCTACGTTAATACCCTTTAAGTATTTGAACGTCTGAATCATATCTCCCCTGTCTCTCCTTTCCTCTAGGGTATACATATTCAGGGCTTCCAGTCTCTCCTCATATGTCTTCTGGTGCAAGCCTCCTATCATTTTCGTCGCCCTCCTCTGGACCGCCTCAAGTCTTCTTACGTCTTTCGCCAGATACGGTCTCCAAAACTGAACACAATACTCCAAGTGGGGCCTCACCAATGACCTGTACAGGGGCATCAACACCTTCTTTCTTCTACTGACTACGCCTCTCTTTATACAGCCCAGAATCCTTCTGGCAGCAGCCACTGCCTTGTCACACTGTTTTTTCGCCTTTAGATCTTCGGACACTATCACCCCAAGGTCCCTCTCCCCGTCCGTGCATATCAGCTTCTCTCCTCCCAGCATATACGGTTCCTTCCTATTATTAATCCCCAAATGCATTACTCTGCATTTCTTTGCATTGAATTTTAGTTGCCAGGCATTTGACCATTCCTCTAACTTTTGCAGATCCTTTTTCATATTTTCCACTCCCTCTTCGGTGTCTACTCTGTTACAAATCTTGGTATCATCTGCAAAAAGGCACACTTTTCCTTCTAACCCTTCAGCAATGTCACTTACATACATATTGAACAGGATTGGCCCCAGCACCGAACCCTGAGGGACTCCACTAGTCACCTTTCCTTCCTTCGAGCGACTTCCATTAACCACCACCCTCTGGCGTCTGTCCGACAGCCAGTTTCTGACCCAGTTCACCACTTTGGGTCCTAACTTCAGCCCTTCAAGTTTGTTCAACAGCCTCCTATGAGGAACTGTATCAAAGGCTTTGCTGAAATCCAAATAAATTACATCTAGCATATGTCCTCGATCCAGCTCTCTGGTCACCCAATCAAAAAATTCAATCAGGTTCGTTTGGCACGATTTACCTTTTGTAAAGCCATGTTGCCTCGGATCCTGTAACCCATTAGATTCAAGGAAATACACTATCCTTTCTTTCAGCAACACTTCCATTATTTTTCCAACAACTGAAGTGAGGCTCACCGGCCTGTAGTTTCCTGCTTCATCTCTGTGACCACTTTTATGAATAGGGACCACATCCGCTCTCCTCCAATCCCCAGGAATCACTCCCGTCTCCAGAGATTTGTTGAACAAGTCTTTAATAGGACTCGCCAGAACCTCTCTGAGTTCCCTTAGTATCCTGGGATGGATCCCGTCTGGTCCCATCGCTTTGTCCACCTTCAGTTTTTCAAGTTGCTCATAAACACCCTCCTCCGTGAACGGCGCAGAATCTACTCCATTTTCTCGTGTAACTTTGCCGGACAATCTCGGTCCTTCTCCAGGATTTTCTTCTGTGAACACAGAACAGAAGTATTTGTTTAGCACATTTGCTTTCTCCTCATCACTCTCCACATATTTGTTCCCAGCATCTTTTAGCCTAGCAATTCCATTTTTTATCTTCCTCCTTTCACTAATATATCTGAAAAAATTTTTATCTCCCTTTTTTACATTTTTAGCCATTTGTTCTTCCGCCTGTGCCTTCGCCAAACGTATCTCTCTCTTGGCTTCTTTCAGTTTCACCCTGTAGTCCTTTCTGCTCTCTTCTTCTTGGGTTTTTTTATATTTCATGAATGCCAACTCTTTCGCCTTTATTTTCTCAGCCACTAGGTTGGAGAACCATATCGGCTTCCTTTTTCTCTTGTTTTTATTGATTTTCTTCACATAAAGGTCCGTAGCCATTTTTATCGCTCCTTTCAGCTTAGACCACTGTCTTTCCACTTCTCTTATGTCCTCCCATCCTAACAGCTCTTTCTTCAGGTACTTTCCCATTGCATTAAAGTCCGTACGTTTGAAATCTAGGACTTTAAGTATCGTGCGGCCGCTCTCCACTTTAGCCGTTATATCAAACCAAACCGTTTGATGATCGCTACTTCTGTCCCCTTTTCTTCAGAAAGTTGCCCAATCCCTTATTGAACCCCAATACTGTACTAGAAACGCCTTCACTGGATTGGACTTTAGGTCCATCTATTCCGGCGACCCGCACACGCGGAGGCCAAGCCAGGTGCTCCCAGATGGAGACCCTGATTACCCATATCCCTCAATGTGATTTGCAAGGAGGTGTGCATCCAACTTACGCTTGAAACTCAGAATGATAGTCTCCGACACCACCTCCTCTGGAAGATCATTCAAAGCGTCCACCACTCGCTGTGTGAAATAGAACTTCCTGACATTTGTCCTGAGCCTGCTGCCCCTCAGCCTCAGTCCATGACCTCTTGTCTGTGTCACTTTTGACAATGTGAACAACGATGTTTCTTGCTCAATTTTATCGAATCCATTCAGTATTTTAAAAATCTCAATCATATCTCCTCGCAGTCTCCTCCTCCCGAGGGTGAACAGTCCCAGTCCTTCGAGGCGTTCTTTGTAGCTCAAATTTTCCATACCTTTTACTAGCTTCGTGGTTCGCCTCTGCACCCTTTCCAGCAGGGGTATATCCTTTTTTAGGTATGGAGACCAGTGTTGGACATAGTATTCCAAGTGTGGTCTGACCATTGCTCTGTAAAGTGGCATTATAACGGCCGCCGATCTACTCGTGATCCCCTTCTTTATCATACCTAACATTCTGTTTGCTTTCTTTGCCGCCGCCGCACATTGAGCCCCCAGGTCCCTTTCTTGATCGGATTTGGCCAATGTTACACCTAACATTTTATATTCATGTTCCTTATTTTTCTTGCCCAGGTACATCACCTTGCATTTATCTATGTTAAACCTCATCTGCCACTTTTCCGCCCATTCCTCCAGCTGGTTTAGATCCTTTTGGAGATCTTCACTTTCTTTTTGTGAACCAACTGCCCAACATAGTTTTGTGTCATCTGCAAACTTGATTATAATACTTGTTGTTTCCTCTTCAAGGTCATTTATGAAGATATTGAATAAGATGGGCCCAAGAACCGAGCCCTGGGGCACGCCGCTAGTCACCTTCTCCCAGTCCAAGAATTTCCCATTTATGCTTACCCTCTGCAATCTATTCTCTAGCCATTTGCCTATCCATCTAAGTACGTCCCCTTCAATTCCGTGACTTAGTAATTTCCTTATAAGCTTTGTGTGCGGGACCTTGTCGAATGCTTTCTGGAAGTCCAAGTAAATTATATCCACCGGGTCTCCGCTGTCGATTAGTTTGTTCACCTTCTTGAAAAATTGAAGTAAATTTGTCAAACATGACTTCCCCTTCCTGAAGCCATGCTGACTAGCTCTCATTAGGTCATGATTCTCCAGGGGTTGCACTATGCTATCCTTGATTAGTGCTTCAACCATCTTCCCAGGAACCGATGTAAGACTGACAGGTCTATAATTGCCTGGTTCTCCTCTCGATCCTTTTTTGAAGATTGGGATGACATTCGCTATCTTCTAGTCATCTGGTATTTGCCCGGTTCTAATTGACATGTTAGCTAGGGTTTGTAATAGTTCTCCAATTTCTACCTTTAGCTCCTTTAATACTCTCGGGTGAATTCCATCCGGTCCAGGGGATTTGTCACTTTTCAGTTTGTCAATCTGATAATATATCATGTCCAATTCCACGTTCACTTAGGTGAGGCTATCCTCTATGACACCCATGAATACCCTTCCTGTTTCCGGCATTGCTGTTGTATCCTCATTGGTAAAGACGTAGGCAAAGAATGAATTTAGCCTATCTGCAATTTGTTTGTCTTCTTTAATGCACCCTTTCCTTCTTTGGTCGTCAAGAGGGCCAACTGCCTCTCTTGCTGGTTTTTTCTCTTTTATATACCTGAAAAAGGGCTTGAAGTTTTTGGCTTCTTGCGCTATCTTTTCCTCATAGGCTGTTTTGGCGTCTCTTACCACCTTGTGACATTTCTTCTGGTCGACCTTGTGTCTAATCCAGGCCTCTGTTGTTCATTCGCGTTTCCATTTCTTGAACGAGTCCCTCTTATCCCTTAACGCATCCTTCACCCCTTTAGTTAGCCAAGCTGGTTCTCCTTTGTTCTTTTTTCGCCTTCCTTTGGATATCTGCGGGATGTAGAGATTCTGCGCTTCGGTGATTGTATTTTTTAGTAGGGACCTTGCTTGATTGACCATTTTGATTCCGGCTGTCTTATTCTTGAGCCGTTTTTTTACCATGACTCTCATTTTGTCATAATTCCCTTTTTTGAAGTTAAAGGTTGTGGTTTGGGTCTTGGTTCTTTTTCCCTTCCCAATGCCAATTTTAAAATTGATCATGCTTGAATCGCTTGTCCCCAGGGGGACCAGGACTTCCATGTCTGATGTTCTCCCAGTTAAGCCATTGAGGACTAAGTCCAAGGTTGCGGAACCCCTTGTTGGTTCTCCCACCATTTGTTCTAAGAAGCAGTCCCCTATTGTTTCCAGGAACATCATTTCCCTGCCGCAGTTTGAGGTTCCTAGGTTCCAGTTGATCCCTGGAAAGTTGAAGTCTCCCATGATTGTTACATTTCCCGTTCTACATTCATGGTTGATTTCCTTCATCATTTCTTCATCTGCTTCTTCTGTCTGTGCTGGGGGTCGATAATAGAGGCCAATTTTTGTGTCTGCATCGCTTTTTCCAGGGATCTTTATCCAAAGGGACTCCAGTTTTTCGTTTCCTTCCATCTGCCCTTCTCTGATAGACTCTAATCCTTCTTGGACATAGAGGGCAATACCTTTTTGCCCTATTCTATCTCTTCTGTATAGTTTGTATCCCTGCAGTACTGTGTCCCATTCATTTTCCTCATTCCACCATGTTTCTGTTATGCCAATGATATCAAGTTTTTCTTGTCCCGCTAGTGCCTCCAGCTCTCCCATTTTGTTTCTCAAGCTTCTGGCATTTGTGTACATACTGTGGGACCGGGATCCTGGCGAGGCCTAGTAACTTCCCAGAATCCCAGTCTTGGCGCGAGCGTAACCGTGGTGGATCACAGCGGCCTGGTGCCTCCCATAAACTGCACACCACACTGGCCTGGGTTTTGTCCAAATATATCACTTTTATTTATCCACAAGAAAAGTTTCCAACAAAAAAGGTCAAAATTTGGCATTCAAAGTAAAAACCCAAAACATTCCAATTTTCTCTTGTTCTGCTTTCCTTCTCTTATGTGCCAGTTCTTATCACTGCACCCTTTAGTGCTGGCCAATTTAAGTTCACAAATTGAGAACATAAAATACAGTTCCTGTTAGGTATTATTTCCACAAGCAGTGCTAGAACCTTACCTGCCTTGGCAATAGTTAGGCTACCTGGTTCTAGGCACTAATTAGGCTTCTGGTAGATTTGAGTGGCAGTTCCCTTTTCCTAGGAGCAGAGGGACTTGTACTCCCACAGGTGTGGCCACTGGTCCACTTATCTAACCCAACAGTAAATTCAGCAGCTTCCAGCCCAGGTTGAAAACAGGATACAAAATCCTTCACAAAAACATAAAACTCAAAAAGGAAGAAACAAAAACAAAAACCCTTTTACCAAGGAAAAAGGACATTCAGGTTTTCCTAAACCTATTCCCATTCCATAGGGTGTTCTTCCCCAGACATAGCATTACTCTCTAACCAGTCCATGTCACAAACCTCAGATTGTGTTTCAGGGTTTTGCATTTCCCTATCCTGGTGAGAACTTCTGAAGGCTGGCCAAAAGTTAGCTGCTGTAGCTGGTTTCCTCCTCAGCTTCCCCTGAGCTTCCAGTCCCAGCTGTCCCTCCTCTCTCACTGACGAGGGCACTTCAGAAAAAGGGAGACTCGGCACATAACCACGCCCCCTCACAGCAGCTTTAGCTAATTCCTTAAAGAGCCCTGTCCTTTCCGTTCCAGCCTGAGCTCTGTGAGCTATTAAAGGGACAGGCTCCCTCTTAACCTTGTGCTCAGGATTTTCCCTAAACTCAGGATATTTCTTCTCCTTAGTCCCTGGCACATTATTAATGCTTCCCTGAGCTTTTCCCTGGGCTTTTCCCTGGGCTTTGTTAGGACTAGCCAGATCCCTGTCACATTCCCCCACCCTCAAAATCTTACCCCGGGTAAGAGAAGGATTCTGTGACGATAGTTCCGACAGACGCGACAGAGTGTCTACATTGGTATGCAGCTTCCCTGGCCTGTGAACCACCTGGAATCGGTATCCTTGTAGAGCTAAATACCATCGCGTGAGCCTAGTATTGTTATTCCTCATGGAGTCCAACCACCGTAAAGCAGCATGATCCGTGACCAAGGTAAAAGCTCGTCCACTGAGGTAATGGTTGAGACTGGTCACTGCCCACTTTACGGCCAAGCACTCCAATTCTACCGTAGCGTAATTACGCTCGTTTGGGAGCAACTTCCTACTAAGGTATAACACAGGATGTTCAATGCCCCCTCGTTCTTGTGACAATATAGCTCCTAAACCTGATCCCGAAGCATCAGTTTGGAGTACAAATGGTTGTCGAAAATCAATGCCCGCCAAAACGGGCTCCTGACACAAATCATTTTTGAGGCTTTCCCAGGCTCTTCTCCCTTCAACATCCCATTGTAACTTCTCAGGGCAATTCTTTCGGAGCATGTTGGTCAAGGGTGTGGCCCTGGTAGCGAAATTAGGAATGAAGCGCCGATAATATCCCACCAGACCCAGGAATCCCCTCAGCTGCCTTTTGGATTCAGGAATAGGGAAGTCCCGTATGCATTGCACTTTGTCCATTAGAGGGCGCACCTGACCATTCCCTACCACGTAACCCAAATATGCCACTTCTTTCTGCCCAAAAGCACATTTCTTCGGATTCACTGTGAAGCCTGCCTCCCGCAGTGCTTCCAAGACCTCCCGTAAGTGCTCCACGTGCTCTCCCCAAGAATTAGAAAAAATGACCACGTCATCCATATATGCTGCCGCATGCCCCTGCTGGCCCCGTAAAACCTCGTTCATTGCGCGCTGGCATGAAGCCGCCGCTCCATGAAGCCCAAAGGGCATGCGCCTGAACTGGTATAAGCCTTGTGGTGTCTGGAAAGCTGTTTTAGGTCAAGCTGCCTGGGTCAGAGGGATTTGCCAATATCCCTTAGTGAGATCCAGAGTGGACAAGTATTGGGCCGTCCCCAATTTGTCTAGCAAGTCATCCACCCGCGGCATGGGAAAGGCATCAAAGGCCGATACCTCATTCACTTTACGAAAGTCAATGCAGAATCGCGGGGTCCCATCTGCCTTCGGAACTATAACAATAGGGCTGCTCCATGGACTGCAAGACTCCTCAATGACTCCTAGGCTCAACATCTCTTCCACTAATTCCTGGACTAGCTGCTTTTGCTCCTCCGACATCCGATACGGACGCACCCTCACCACCTTCCCAGGTTCGGTCTGGATATCATGATGCACCAATTCGGTGCGTCCTGGAATAGGGGATAACACATCCTGAAACTCTGTTACTAATCTCTGCACACTCTGAGATTGACTACGAGTCAAATTTGGGTTAACCCCCACTTCCTCCTTCTGCAAGAAGTCGTCTAACTGTGGTCCAAAATCTTCCTCCTCCTCTTCCTGCACCTGAGCTGTCAATGTCTGCCGTTCTCTCCACGGCTTCAACAGATTGACATGGTATGTCTGATGACGTCCTCTGGGATCTCGTACCTCATAATCTACCGCCGTACGTTGCTGGGTAACTACGTAAGGACCTTTCCATTGAGCCAGGAATTTATGTGGATCATCTGGAACCAGTACCAGAACCTTTTGTCCCGGGCTCAATTGTCTAATTTGCGCCCCTTTATCGTAATATCGCTTCTGACGACCCTGACTTTGCTCTAACCCCTGTTGACCTTTTTCCCACAGAGCCCCCAACTTCTGTTTTAAGTTTGCCAAATAGGATATAATATTGGAGGATGGCTCTTGGTGGCAGTCCCAGCTCTCTTTGAGCAAGTCCAACAGGCCCCTAGGAGACCTGCCAAACATTAATTCAAAGGGACTTACCCCTAGGGAATCCTGGACTTTCTCTCTGGCCGCATACAAGACCAAGGGAAGGTACAGGTCCCAGTCACGAAGGCACTTTTTCCCTAGCCTTTGTAACATCCCTTTTAGCGACTGGTTGAAGCGTTCAACCAGACCGTTACACTGAGGGTGGTACGCCGCGGTCTTCAGATGACGAACCCCAAAAGACTCCCAAAAACACTTCATCTCCCGAGAGAGGAAATTACTGCCCTTATCCGTAAGGACCTCCCTCGGGAAACCTACCATACAAAATAATTTGATAAGTTCACTGATGATGTTGCGAGTGGAGATATTTCTTAAGGGAAAGGCCCATGGAAATCGTGTCCCAAAGTCAACTATCACCAAAATATACCGAAACCCTCTAGATGTCTTCTCCAGGGGTCCCACAATATCCATTCCTACCTTGCACAAGGGAGCCTGGACCACTGGAATGGGTATTAAGGGAGCTTTGTTCGGGCCCTGATGTGAGAGCTTTTGGCATAATGGACATGAGGCACAAAAACTCGCTACATCCGCCCCCATCCCTGGCCAAAAAAAACGACGAGCCACCTGGATACGCGTGGCCTCTTGGGCTTTATGCCCTGCCATGGGGTGTTCGTGAGCAATCTGGAGGACCGTATTCCGAAAACCCTTCGGCACCGCCAGTTGCTCTACTACAGCCATCTCCCCTTCTTTCTGGGTTTCCCTATAAAGCAAACCCCTTTTCTCCACCCACTTGGTGCCTTTCTCGGGACCCCGTCCTACCTGCTGCCAAGCCTCCCTCAAGGAAGGGTCCCGCCTTTGTTCTTCCTGAAAGGTAGGGAAGGTCTCTAAAATCTCCCCAGGTACCCATGGCATACAACCAGCTTGCTGGACTTCTCTTAACCCCCGGCCCCTCTGGCGTTTCACGTGTTTCCTACCCGCTCGGGGTCTCCTGGGTTGGGCCCGTGTACTTTCATCAAAGATCTCCTCCTGAAAAGAAAAAGGGGAAGGTTCTTCTACCTGGGAAATACTTCCCCTTTCCACTACTTGACGTGTCTGAGCCCGCGTAGAAACGAGCCCCTCTCTATGTGATAACATGGATCCCAGGCCCTCCCAATCCCTCCCCAAAATTAAGGGGTATGGGGCCCTGGGTACCACTGCTATTTTTAACCTATGGAACCGTCCCTGGTATTTCACCCTAACTTCCCTTAAGGGATAACGTACTGTGGCCCCATGAACACATTTAATTCCAACCTGTCCTACCACTGGAGGTTCCCGCCGCCCTTGCATGGCCTCCTGCCACCAGGATCGGGCCACCATAGACTGATTAGCCCCAGTGTCAAGTAAAGCTTCCACCCTTTGTCCCTCTACCTGGACCAGGTGCTTGTAACCCGACTTGTTTGTGGCATTATCCCCTACCAGGACTTGCTTTCTCCTTCCCCTACAATCTTTTTGTAAGTGTCCTACTTTTCCACACCTATAGCATATCACCTCCCTCTTAGGCCCCCCTCGCTTATTAGGCAAGGTTTTAGGCACTATACCGGGAGCTGCTATTCGTCTGATCTCATTCTCCATATAAGCACCCCTTGAGGTTTTAGCCCCACTTTCTGTAACAGGGTAGGAAGCCGTGGCATCCATAAAGTGTTCTGTGGCTTCCACCACTTGTGCCAACTCATCTCCTCCCAGCTTCTTGACCCAGCCACGAACCATCTCTGGTAGTGCCTCAATAAATTGCTCCTTTAGGATCTCACCAAATAATGCCTTAACGTCAGTTAAACAAGACTGTAGCCACCTCTCCGCCATGCGTTGCAGGCGCTGCAGTAATGTTTTAGGGCGCTCCCCTTCCAACATATGGGAACCCCGAAATTGCTGACGGTAATATTCTTTCGTGAGACCTAAAGTTTCCAAAATGTGGGTCCTAACTTGGTTATAATTGGTAACATATTCAGGATTTAAAGTTTGGTATGCTGACAAAGCTTTCCCTGCCAGACAAGGTGCTAATCTTACGGCCCCCTGGCTCTCTGGCCATCCAGCCGCCGTAGCAACATGCTCAAAAGTATTGAGAAAGTCATCAGCCGCATCCTGCGGACCCATTTTACATAGCGTTAGAAATTGTAAAGGTTGAGGTCCCACCAAACTCTGAACCCCAGCACCTGGCATACTTGCGTCCATAGGTGTCTGTCCACCCGCAGGTCCCAGACTAGAAGTTCTTAACTGTGTTGAAAGTACTTTCACAAGTTCCTCATGACGGTGTTGTGCCGTCTCCTGGGTAGCTCTCCATATTTCTTGGTTCGCACGAATCACCGCACGCAGGTCCTCAGTCAACTGTTGTCTCCCGGCATCCATCACCGCCGCCAACTGCTTGACATCCATCCTGAAATAAACCAAAAAGACAGGAACACCAAGTGCGGCTCCTTAAATCAGAGATTCTCCCTCCCTGGCTAAACTGGGAGACCACTTTCCTTTAGGAATCCTCTTCAGTTTCCCCCCCTAGGTACCTCTTACCTCAGGGACTGAAGAGTCTACGCCTTTGGGATCTCAGGGCGTCCCAAAACCACAATCTTGTCGTTCCTCCGTCTCCTGGATCTGCACTCTCGATCATTCACGCCTCAGACTGCTGTTGTTCCCACGTTGTGATTCTCCACCAACTCCGCCCAAGCGTTGTTTCCTCAGGAACATAAATCCTCTTAGCCGGTAGTTGTTAGGCCCCAACAGACTGATCGCTCCTCAGAAGAGTAGCAGGAGAGAAAAGAAAGCCAAAAACCAAAAAAAAAAAAAAAATTTTCTATGTCCACCTGGAGGCAGTATAATCCCCTCTGATACCACTTGTGGGACCGGGATCCTGGCGAGGCCTAGTAACTTCCCAGAATCCCAGTCTTGGCGCGAGCGTAACCGTGGTGGATCACAGCGGCCTGGTGCCTCCCATAAACTGCACACCACACTGGCCTGGGTTTTGTCCAAATATATCACTTTTATTTATCCACAAGAAAAGTTTCCAACAAAAAAGGTCAAAATTTGGCATTCAAAGTAAAAACCCAAAACATTCCAATTTTCTCTTGTTCTGCTTTCCTTCTCTTATGTGCCAGTTCTTATCACTGCACCCTTTAGTGCTGGCCAATTTAAGTTCACAAATTGAGAACATAAAATACAGTTCCTGTTAGGTATTATTTCCACAAGCAGTGCTAGAACCTTACCTGCCTTGGCAATAGTTAGGCTACCTGGTTCTAGGCACTAATTAGGCTTCTGGTAGATTTGAGTGGCAGTTCCCTTTTCCTAGGAGCAGAGGGACTTGTACTCCCACAGGTGTGGCCACTGGTCCACTTATCTAACCCAACAGTAAATTCAGCAGCTTCCAGCCCAGGTTGAAAACAGGATACAAAATCCTTCACAAAAACATAAAACTCAAAAAGGAAGAAACAAAAACAAAAACCCTTTTACCAAGGAAAAAGGACATTCAGGTTTTCCTAAACCTATTCCCATTCCATAGGGTGTTCTTCCCCAGACATAGCATTACTCACTAACCAGTCCATGTCACAAACCTCAGATTGTGTTTCAGGGTTTTGCATTTCCCTATCCTGGTGAGAACTTCTGAAGGCTGGCCAAAAGTTAGCTGCTGTAGCTGGTTTCCTCCTCAGCTTCCCCTGAGCTTCCAGTCCCAGCTGTCCCTCCTCTCTCACTGACGAGGGCACTTCAGAAAAAGGGAGACTCGGCACATAACCACGCCCCCTCACAGCAGCTTTAGCTAATTCCTTAAAGAGCCCTGTCCTTTCCGTTCCAGCCTGAGCTCTGTGAGCTATTAAAGGGACAGGCTCCCTCTTAACCTTGTGCTCAGGATTTTCCCTAAACTCAGGATATTTCTTCTCCTTAGTCCCTGGCACATTATTAATGCTTCCCTGAGCTTTTCCCTGGGCTTTTCCCTGGGCTTTGTTAGGACTAGCCAGATCCCTGTCACAATACATTTGAGCAACTTTTGTGCTGGCTTCTTGGGCTTTATAGTCTTCGCAGCCCTCATTGTATCTATTTGCGCTCTTTCTCTGTCACTTTCAATTTCAACATGCTCTTCCCCTTTATCCAAGCAGTTGTTTGTAGGCTCTTCTTTGGAATCACCTGATGCCCGGGCCATTGACTGGTTGTCGACTGTCGGCTCTCCCCTATTCCTCAGTTTAAAACCTTCTCAATGGTCCTCTTCATGTTTTCAGCCAAGACTCTTGCTTGGTGAGGTGCAGGCCGTCTTTTCTATAGTATCTGCTTCTTCCCCAGAATGCCGTCCAGTTGCGTATGAAGTCAAACCCCTCCTCATCACACCATCGTCTCATCCAGGCGTTGATTTCTCGCAGCTCCTCCTGTCTCCTTCCATCCGCTCTCGGTACTGGGAGGATTTCGGAGAAGGCCACTTTCACCTCCCTGACCTTCAGTATTCTTCCCAGTGAGCGGAGTCGACCCTTCATTTCCTTTCTGTCGTACTTCCGTCCGCTCACATCGTTGGTTCCCACATGGATAATCACAGCAGTGTCCTCTCCTCCTTCGCTGTCTATGATCCTGGTGATCCTGCTGGCTACATCCTTTACTCTTGCACCAGGCAGGCAGGTGACCAGTCTATCTTCCCTTCCTCCTGCGATGTGGCTGTCCACATTGCGTATAATGGAATCTCCAACAATGATCCCAGACTTCTTCAGTTGGTGGTTCTTAGGGGGTTGCAAGTCTGTATCCATGGTGTAGGACCTGTCCTTTCTCTTCTGTGGTGCATCCCCAGACTGGCTTTCATTACTGCTAAGTGTGTGGTCGTCCTCAATCTCCGTTTCAGCCTCTTCTTCAAATGTAGTGGTGCTTCCTTCCATTTCGCCTGGGCCATTTTCCTTAGTTGATGTTTGGGTACTTATCTCCAGTCCTGGGGCCATCACATGTTGCAGGTGAGCTTCCTCGATGAATTTCTCTTAATCTTCAATCATTTTGCTTGCGCTGGGCTCCCCTAGCAACTTGTCCTGCTTACGGTTATCTTCTTTCTTAGCAATAGCAATATGAAAACCGTTTTTGGATACACGGGTTGATCTGATGTTTTAAAGCAACACCACGAGTTTGTATAAAACACAACCCTTATATTTATCTTTAAATGTTGTTCTATGGTTGCTACATCATCGAGCATGACATTTTTATGTACCGACCACCCCAAATCATTATGTAGTGTTTTAGCACCTGTTAACAGCTCAGCATCTGTGAGTTTTACTGGCGACATAAGTGTTGTAAGGCTACAGGCAAAGCACAGGTTATTGCCTATGTTATTCAAATCTATTAAATACATCCTTTTTTTCTGCAAAATCTGGCTAAATAGTATAGATTTTAACACCCTACGGACCCCACCACTTGTTTTTAATACAAGTACAACAACATGGAATAAATCACAGACCTGTATTTCTCTGTGACTTTGAAGGAGTTTAGCAACCTGGACTAAGAAATCATCAGCATCTAGCAATTCGGGATTTAATTTACCAGAAAACAATGAGTTGTGAAAAAGTGATGAATGTAGATGCACTTGTACGTAATCACCGGGCGAAACTCTTTTGCTGACATTGTCCAGGATATGTTGAATGTCTTGGCGTATAGCATTTTGAGCCTCACGTAATGATGTTATCCTGTCTAAATTAATGAAATGAAATTCTTCTGAATAAAGTACACCATGAAACTTGTCCAGTTTATGATCCCATATTTTCACAAACTGGACATAGCTGATTGGTTCTGAATCTTCAGAAGGACCTAATGCACCCTTATTTGACTCATCCTCTGACACCTTGCTGCTATCAGAATAATTATCAACTTCATAACAATCTCCTTCTTCTATGCAGTCCGGCTCTGAGACGCTTTCGCTGTGTCTCTTTTTCCTGTTAGACTTTTCTGTTGGCCTCACGGTATCTGCTTGTGACTTTCTAACATTTTCTTGATCTACAATTTATAACATAGCATAACCGTTAATACTTTTTCCCCTTTGAGGATCTAACTGTGTTTAACATTTTCTTCATCAACCATTAAAAAAGTAATGACATTTTCTTTTACACTAGTCTCCTTACAAAATCAGAATTCTTACTATTTCATTTATCTTTTGGTTTCCTGTAAGCACCTTTGGGCTCTGGTTCCCCTTCTTTTTTTTTTTTTCAATTATCTTTATTAACAATTGCAAAGGAAACATACAACCAGGAGCAGAGTAAGCATAAAAACAGATCAGCCAGAAAAACAGAACTGGAAAACTATAACACCGTACAAAAACCCAATGGGAGTATGCCCTTCACAAGTGACATTTTGAAATATCAAATCCCCCAATCAAATCCACCCATACCTCAAATATACGGCATCAAATCCCAACTAACAGACAACAAACACTCCTCCAGACAGCCAACCATAAGAACATAAGAAGTTGCCTCCGCTGGGGCAGACCAGAGGTCCATCCTGCCCAGCGGTCTGCTCCCGCGGCGGCCCATCAGGAACACTGCCTAAACAGTGGTCTCTGACTAATTTTATAGTTTACCTCTAATCCTGTCCCTATAACTTTACCTCTACTCCTATCTGTACCCTTCAATCCCTTTGTCCTCTAGGTACCTGTCCAGACCTTCTTTGAAGCCCTGTAGCGTACTTCTGCCTATCACATCCTCCGGCAGCGCGTTCCATGTATCCACCACCCTCAGGGTGAAAAAGAACTTCCTGGCGTTTGTTCTGAACCTTTCCCCTTTCAATTTCTCCAAGTGCCCCCTTGTACTTGTGGTTCCCCTTAGTTTGAAAAATCTGTCCCTGTCCACTTTTTCTATGCCCTTCATGATCTTGAAGGTTTCTATCATGTCTCCCCTGAGTCGTCGCTTTTCCAGGGAGAAAAGCCCCAGCTTTTTCAGTCTGTCAGTATATGAGAGGTCCCCCATACCCTTTATTAGCTTAGTTGCTCTTCTCTGGACTCTCTCAAGTACCGCCATGTCTTTTTTGAGGTACGGCGACCAGTACTGGACACAGTACTCCAGGTGCGGGCGCACCATTGCACGATACAGTGGCAGGATGACTTCCTTCGTCCTGGTTGTGATATCTTTCTTAATGATACCCAACATTTTGTTCGCTTTCCTTGAGGCTGTGGCGCACTGCGCCGACGCTTTCAAAGTTGTGTCCACCATCACTCCCAGGTCTCTTTCAAGGTTGCTCACACCTAGTGGTGATCCCCCCATCTTGTAAGTGAACATCGGGTTCTTTTTCCCAATATGCATGACCTTACATTTCCCTATGTTGAAGCTCATTTGCCACTTTTTGGCCCACTCTTCCAGAGTTGTCAGATCTTTTTGGAGGTCTTCGCAGTCCTCCATGGTTATGACCCTGCTGTATAGTTTAGTGTCATCTGCAAATTTAATAACCTCACATTTTGTTCCCGCCTCCAGGTCGTTAATAAATATATTGAACAGGAGCTGTCCCAGCACCGACCCCTGTGGAACTCCACTCGTGACCCTTTGTCAATCTGAGTAATGGCCCTTTACTCCAACCCTCTGTTTCCTGTCCGCCAGCCAGTTTTTGATCCATCAGTGGACCTCCCCTTGCACTCCGTGGTTCCATAGCTTTCTTAGCAGTCTTTCGTGTGGTACCTTGTCGAAGTCAAGGTAAATGATGTCTATGGGTTCCCCTCTATCCACCTGGCTGTTTACCCCCTCAAAGAAGTATAATAAGTTCGTGAGGCATGACCTGCCCTTGCAGAAGCCATGCTGGCTCGACTTTAGCTGCCCATTTTTTTCGATGTGTTCCCAAATGCTGTCTTTAATCAGCACTTCCATCATCTTTCCCGGTACCGAGGTCAAGCTCACCGGCCTGTAGTTTCCTGGGTCTCCCCTTGAGCCTTTCTTGAAGAGGGGCGTGACATTTGCTATTTTCCAGTCCTCTGGGATCTCTCCAGTTTTTAGGGATAGGTTGCATATTTGTCGAAGTGGCTCAGCTATTTCGTTCCTTAGTTCCCCGAGTACCCTTGGGTGAATGCCGTCCAGACCTGGCGATTTGTCGCACTTTAGCCTGTCTATCTGCCTGAGGACATCCATCTTGCTCACCTCTAGTTGGACCAGATTTTCATCCTGATCTCCTTTTCCGATCTCCTCGGGTTCCTGAATGTTGGTTGTGTCCTCCATTGTGAAAACTGATGTGAAGAACTCATTTAACCTGTCCGCTATCTCCTTTTCCTCTTTTACCATTCCTTTTCTGTCTCCATCATCCAAGGGTCCTACTTCCTCCCTAGCTGGTTGCTTCCCCTTGACATACCTGAAGAATGATTTGAAGTTTGTTGCTTCCCCTGCCAGTTTTTCTTCATATTCTCTTTTTGCTTTCCTAACCACTCAGTGACACTCCTTTTGGTGTCTTTTATGCTCCTTTTGGTTGTCTTCTGTCTGGTCCTTTTTCACTGCATTTGTTATCCACACTGGGTTTTTTGTTCTATTTTTCTTGCACCCTTTCCTGAACTTAGGGACGCAGAGATTCTGTGCTTCGTGCACCGTGCCCTTGAGTAGAGTCCAGGCCTTTTCTATGGACTCCATCTTCCTTGCAGTATCGATGAGTTTCTTTCCCACCATTTTCCTCATGGCATCATAATTTCCTTTTTTGAAGTTGAGTGTTGTCGTTGTGGTTCTTTTCACCTTTGACGGTCCAATTTCTAGCCTGTACTGGATCGTGTTGTGATTGTTGTTTCCTAGTGGGGCTAGTACCGCCACCTCCTTAGCGGGTCCCCCTAGTCCGTTGAAGATTAGGTCAAGAGTGGCATCTCCCCGTGTTGGTTCCGTGACCAGCTGTTCCATGAAACAGTCCCTCGTTACTTCTATGAATTTGGTCTCCCTCGTACAGTTTGAGTGCCCGATGCTCCAGTCTATTCCTGGGTAGTTGAAGTCCCCCATCACCACCATGCTTCCGCTTTTGCATAACTGCCTCAGTTCAGCCTCCAGGTCCTGGTCGATTTCTTCCGATTGTCCAGGTGGGCGATAGTACAGACCCAATTTTATGTCTGTTCCTGCTCCTCCTGGTAGTTTAACCCATAATGATTCCAAGTCGTCCGCCCTTACTGTTGTTTCCATCCTGGTTGAAAGTATGGAATCTTTTATATATAACGCTATTCCTCCATCCTTTTTGTGTGACCTATCTCTCCTGTAGAGTTTGAACCCTGGTAAGGCCACATCCCATTTATTGTCATCAGTCCACCATGTTTCTGTGACTCCGATTATGTCTAGGCCCTTTTTGCAGGCTAATATTTCCAGCTCTCCCATTTTAGCCCCTAGGCTCCTAGCATTAGTGTACAAGCAATGTAAGTCCCGGTTGTTCGCTCTTCTTGCTGGTTTTCCTTGTGGTTTGGCACTCTTGGCGTCCCCCTCGTAAGTTGCTAGTCCTCAAGCCTCGTCCTCCTCCTGTGGTGTATCTGTTTCCTTCTCAGCCTGTTTCCCCATTTTTGATTGTCCCTCTGGGATCCGTTGTTCTCTTTTAGTCCTGCTTACCAAAGACATTTGTGCCCTAGACTCCTGCGATCTGTCCTTAGGTCCTTTTTCAAAAAATTTCAACTCAGTCCTGAGCCCACTTTTACAGTGCCCTTGTTCAATGTCCTTGGCCCTGGTCCTCTGCATTGCATCCTTAGGTCCTTTTCCTAAAAATTCCCACTCAGCCCCAATCCCTTTTTTACAATGTCCTTGCTCAATGTCCCTGGCCCTAGGCCCTTGTAATGCTTCCTTAGGTCCCTTTTCCAAAAATTCCCACTCAGTCCCGAGCCCTCTTTTACAATGTCCTTGCTCAGTATCCTTATTTGATACTTTTGTCCGATGTGTCAGATTGACTGTCGGCTTTCCCCCCTTCCTTAGTTTAAAGCCAAGTCTATGATGCTCTGGACATTGCGTGCCAGCATCTTCGTCCCAGTCGTGCTCAGGTGCAGTCCGTCTCTCCTGTAGAGCTTATTCTTTCCCAAGAAAGTTGTCCAGTTCTGAACAAAAAGGAAACCCTCCTCCTCGCACCATCTCCTGAGCCAACCGTTTATTGCTTGTAGTTCACTCTGCCTCCGTGCGTCCGCTCTCGGTACTGGCAGGATCTCCGAGAAGGCTATCTTGCATGCCCTCAGTTTCAGTTTCCTCCCCAGGATCCTGAACTGATCAGTTAGTGCAGTCCTGTTGTAGTCCCTCCTGCTGATGTCGTTGGTTCCAACATGGATTACTACAGCTGTCTCCTCTGTCTCGACCCCTTCCAGGATCCTTTCAATTCTGTTGATGACGTCCTTCGTTCTTGCCCCAGGGAGACATGTCACTATTCGGTCCTCTCTCCCTCCGGCTATGTGACTGTCCACTCCTCTCAAGATTGAGTCTCCTACTACGATAGCAGATCTCTCCTTCCTCAACTGTCTCTCTGGTCTCAGGTCTGTGTCAGTGGTGCAGTCAGCTAGTCCTTCTTCCGGGTTCTGTTGGGTCTCCTCCTCATCTGCCTGTCCAGTTTCCCCGCCAGGCCCTACTTCCATGGTGTCTGGTGGATTTTGTCATCCGACTGTTAATTCTCTCCTGATGAGCTGGTCGTCCTGTGCCTCCACCATCCTGCAAGCCTCCTCGATGAACTTCTCGAGCTCTCTGACTTGTTCCATGATGTGGTCATCTCTGGTGGTGTCTTCATTCTCCCAGCACTGCTCCTCTATGGTGCACAGTCCCTCCACCCAAATACTCACACCCGCACACACACCAGTGCAGCCACCCTGTGGAAAAGCAAAAACAAAAAGAGCGAAAGAGAGCAACAGCCCCACCAAGAATAAATATCAGGGTAGGGACTCCATATCCACCGGCTCCAAGCCAGAACAAACAGTTAACACCCGTTTCCACAAGGCTTGATAGCAGCGGAGGACCAGAGTCCCAGACAGCAGGAGATGCGTTGAAGCTCATACCGCCCCACCGCAGCAAAACGAGCAAGCCACTGCGGAAAAGAGGCCACTGAGTCAGCCACCCAATGCTGCAACAAGAGCTTTTTTACCACCAAGACAGCCATGTCACGTTGATCTCCCAAGAGCAAGAAACCATAAGACCATGGCACATCTCGTTGAAGAATGCGCTCCAAAAAAGTAAAGACTTGCAGCCATAAGTCGGAAGAAGGACATTCCAAAAAAATGGTGCGTAAGGGTATCTAAGAAACGATTGCATTTAGTACAAACTGCCCCCTCCCAGAGGCCCATATGAGCCCCCTGAGCCCGAGAAATATAGGCCCAATGCAGAATTTTAAATTGCATTTCCTTAAAATCTGTGGAACCCCCCAAGGCGTGCACAGTGGCAAAAAGATCAAGGAATGCCTTACGATCCAGGAGAGTGCCAAGCTCTGATTGCCACTGGGAAGCCAGTCGATCAATAGATCCCATGTCCGATGCATTCTTCAGAATCCGATACCAAGTAGCTAATTTATTAAAAGCAGGAGATACCTGAAAAAACTGAACATCCAAGGGACCACAGAGCCAAGCATCCCCCCATTTACGACCAATGGACAAATAGTAATGCCGGACCTGAAGATAAGCCCAGAAATGAGTCTGAGGCAATTGTCAGTGAACTTGCAGTTGGGCAAAAGTAGGAAATGGACACCCCCCTACTGCGAGGAAATCCTGAAGAGTTCTACCCCCTCTCTGCTCCCACTGCCGAAACCAGGAGTGGCCCACTCCTGGTGGAAAGTCAGGATTTCCATACAACTGTAACAAAAGGGAAGCTGACGGAGTTTTCCCCTGCCGACGACGCCACCACCGCCACGCACGTCGTAGGGGTAGAAAATACACAAACTTAGCCCCTCCTCCCGGTAGGGCAGACAGCGGAGCATGAAGAAGAGACAGGACCGAATGAGGGGCACACCAGGATTCAACCCAACCCTGGGAAGAAAATTTATAACAACCTGACCATCCTTCATGTATAAAGTGAAACAGAGCGGTGACATTATAATAGCGCAGATCAGGAAGGTTCAAACCACCCCTAGATTTATCTAAAGCCAAGGTGGCATAGCTAATGCTGGCCCGCTTATGACGCCAAATGAAAGAGGAGATAATCGAACGAAACAGACGCACCTCTTTATCAGTAACCCAAAATGGCACAGCCTGCAACGGATACAAAATCTTGGGGAGAAGTACCATCTTAGTCAAAGCCACACGACCCCAAACACCCAACGGAAGATCTCTCCATTTATCACACAAATGCTGAATCGCCTTCAAATGGCGTGTCACATTAGAGTGGTACAAAAGCTTGAGGTCCGGGCTTAAATATACACCAAGGTAACGCATCGGCCCCTTCACCGGTGGTATCTCTAGGCTCGCATGCCAGGTCTCCACCTTAGTGAACAGTAAGGGAAGAAGTTCAGATTTATAACAGTTAACTCGCAGACCAGAAAGATCTCCAAAGGAACGGACCAAAGCAAGTACCCGCCCTAAATCCCATCTGGGTTGGTCCAGATAAAGGAGAATATCATTGGCAAAAAGATTAATGCGACTCTCCTTACTCCCAATGCGAATGCCCTGAATATTCGGATCACCTCGAATCCTAGCAGCCAGTGGTTCGATAGCTAACACGAAAAGTAACGGGGACAATGGGCAGCCCTGTCGCATCCCCCTTCCCAAAGCAAACGGAGCAGTAAACTGACCATTGACTAAAAGTCTGGCCTGCTATATATATATATAAGTTACTGATCCAATGATGAATAGAACCCTCTATACCAAACTGACGCAGAACCCAGAAGAGATATTGCCAAGAGATACTATCAAATGCCTTCTCCATGTCCAGGCCTACAATAGCCGATTCGCCCTCCAGACCACGCCTGGAGTGAAGGGCCATCAAAGCTCTAACCAGATTCATCAATGCATAGCGGCCCGGCACAAATCTTGCCTGGTCCTCATGGATCAACAGCGGCAAAAAGGTATTCAATCTATGCTCCAAGATCGCGGCAAAAAGTTTAGCATCTTGATTAAGGAGGGAAATAGGCCGATAAGAACCCACCTGGGCCGGGTCCTTGCCAGGCTTAGGCAACAGCACAACATGGGCCATATTAGGAGTCCCCAAATGCCTCCGCCAAAGCAGGAGAGATCTGATCTGACAGAATCTTGTAATACTCAGATCCAAACCCATCTGGGCCTGGTGCCTTAGTTAATTTAAGCTTCTTAATACCAATCCGTACATCATCGGAACTAATAGGGGCATTCAGTTGCTCCAACTGGGCCTCTGTCAACCGAGGGAGCTTGAGCCCCTGAAAAAAAGCATCCCTATCAACGTCCGAGAACGGTCGGTTAGCATACAGAGATTCATAAAAGTGAACGAATTGCTGTTGAATCTGCCGTTCCTGCGTGTAACAAGTACCCTTCAGGTCCCGGATGGACAGGATAACCTGACGGGTGCGTGGAGGCCGGACCAAATTGGCCAACAATCTCCCTGTCTTACCCCCCAGGCGTACAATTTATACCGTTGAAAATAGATATCGCGAGAAGCCCGCTGTGAACATAAGAACATAAGAACATAAGAACTGCCATCTCCGGATCAGACCTTCGGTCCATCAAGTCCGGCGATCCGCACACGCGGAGGCCCCGCCAGGTGTACACCTGGCGTAATTTATAGTTCACCATATCTTTATATGCCTCTCTTAAGGAGATATGCATCTAGTTTGCTCTTGAAGCCTAGGACGGTCGATTCCGCAATAATCTCCTCTGGGAGGGCATTCCAGGTGTCAACCACTCTCTGAGTGAAGCAGAACTTCCTGACATTAGTCCTGAACCTGTCCCCCCTTAGCTTCATTACATGTCCTCTAGTCCGTGTCAAATTGGACAGTGTAAATAATCTTCTCTGCTCTATTTTGTCGATTCCTTTCAGTATTTTGAAGGTCTCGATCATATCCCCACGCATTCTCCTTTTCTCAAGGGAGAACAATCCTAGTGTTATAAGTCTATCCTCATATTCCAGTCTCTCCATACCCTTCACCAGTTTTGTTGCTCGTCTCTGCACCCTCTCCAGCAGTTTTATATCCTTCTTTAGGTAGGGAGACCAATGTTGGACGCAGTATTCCAAGTGTGGTCTGACCATTGCCCTATAAAGCGGCATTATAACTTTCTCCGATCTACTCGAGATTCCTTTCTTTATCATGCCCAACATTCTATTTGCTTTCTTTGCCGCTGCCGCGCATTGTGCCGACGGCTTCAGGGTCCTATCTATCAGTACACCCAGGTCCCTTTCTTGTTCACTCTTCCCCAGAGTTGCACCTGACATTGTATACTCGTATTCCTTATTTTTATTGCCTAAATGCATTACCTTGCATTTCTCTACATTGAACTTCATCTGCCATTTCTCCGCCCATGTTTCTAACCGACACAAGTCGCTCTGGAGTTTCTCTCTATCCTCCTGCGATCTGATTTCCCGGCATAGTTTTGTATCGTCTGCAAACTTGATGATCTCACTGGATGTTCCTTCCTCCAGGTCATTGATATAAATATTAAAAAGGATCGGCCCAAGTACCGAGCCCTGGGGTACACCACTAGTCACTTTCTCCCAGTCGGAGAACTTCCCATTTATGCCCACTCTCTGCTTTCGGTTTTCCAGCCATTTGCCTATCCATCTTTGTATATCTCCCTCTATGCCATGGCTTTGTAGTTTCCTGAGAAGTCTTTCGTGTGGAACTTTGTCGAACGCTTTCTGGAAGTCTAAGTATATTATGTCCACAGGCTTCCCACTATCAATTTGCTCGTTTACGGTCTCAAAAAATTGGAGTAAATTCGTCAAACATGATTTCCCTTTCCTGAATCCATGTTGACTGGGTTTCATCAAGTCGTGTGCGTCCAAGTGCCGGACTATGCTATCCTTGATCAGTGCTTCAACCATCTTGCCGGGGACCGACGTAAGACTCACAGGCCTATAGTTGCCCGGTTCCCCTCTCGATCCTTTTTTGAAAATTGGCGTGACGTTCGCTATCCTCCAGTCGTCCGGTATCTGTCCAGTTCTGATTGTCAGGTTTGCAAGTTTGTGCAATAACTCTCCGATTTCAACCTTCAATTCCTTTAAGACTCTCGGGTGAATTCCATCCGGTCCAGGGGATTTGTCACTTTTAAGTTTGTCGATCTGATAGTATATCTGGTCTAAGTCCACTTCAACTGTGGTGAGGCTGTTCTCTATTTCTCCTGGAAACACTTTCTCTGCTTCAGGTATTGTTGAGGTGTCTTCCTTCGTAAAGACAGACGCAAAGAAGGAATTTAGTTTGTCTGCGATTTGTTTATCTTCCTTGATGTACCCTTTTCTTCCCTGGTCGTCCAGGGGTCCCACTGCCTCTTTTGCAGGTTTTTTCCCTTTCACGTATCTAAAGAAGGGCTTGAAGTTTTTGGCCTCCTGGGCTATTTTTTCCTCATAATCCTGTTTGGCATCCCTCACCGCCTTGTGACATTTCTTCTGATCATCTTTATGTTTGTTCCAGGCTTCGGTTGTCTTTATGCATTTCCATTTTTTGAAAGAGTCCTTCTTTTCTTTTATGGCTTCCTTCACCTGTATGGTAAGCCATGCCGGTTCTCTTTTGCTCTTTGTTCTCCGATCTTTGGAAATCCTCGGAATGTAGAGATCTTGTGCTTCTGTGATAGTATTTTTCAGTAGGGACCATGCCTGATCTACCGTTTCAAGTTTGTCCACCATCTTCTCTAGTCGTTTTTCTACCATGGCCCTCATGCGATCGTATTTACCCTTTTTAAAGTTTAAGGTGGTGGTTAAGGTTTTGGCATGTTTCCCTTTCCCGATGTCAAGTTTAAAGTTGATTACATTGTGATCACTCGTTCCCAGTGGAACCACGACTTCCACTTCTGTTATCGGTCCCGTGAGGCCATTTAGGACCAAGTCCAAGGTGGCGTTGCCTCTTGTCGGCTCTTTTACCATTTGTTCCAGGAAGCAATCCCCTAGCACCTCCAGGAACTTGGCCTCCTTGCCGCAGTTGGAGGTTGCTAGTTTCCAGTCTATCCTTGGGAAATTGAAGTCTCCCAATATAATTACATTGCCCGTCTTGCATTCTTGTTTGATTTCCTCCATCATTTCTGAGTCAGTTTCCTCCGCCTGTCCTGGGGGACGATAGTAAAGGCCAATTTTCGTATCTGCACCATATTGACCAGGAATTTTGATCCAGAGTGACTCAAGCTTCTCTTTCATTTCTGTTGTAACCATTTCAACAGAATCTATTCCCTCCTTAACATATAGAGCAATACCTCCACCTTTCTGCCCTACTCGATCTCTTCTATACAGTTTGTATCCCTGTAGTACTGTGTCCCATTTGTTTTCTTCATTCCACCATGTTTCTGTTATGCCAATGATATCCAATATGTCATGTCTCGCTATTGTCTCTAGTTCCCCCATTTTGTTACCTAGACTTCTAGCATTCGTATACATACATCTAAATTCCCTTTGTGTTACCTTTTTGGACCTTCTACTCTTGGCCGTCCCTATAGTTTCAAATACGGTATCCTTTACTGCTCCTGTGTTATCACCCTTGTTTGCTGTGTGGTCGTCCTCTCCTGTGTCTGAGTTGTCCCTTTCTGCTTTTTCTCCCTTATTGGCTGTGGGGTCGTCTTCTCTTGTGTAGGAGTAGTAGTCCTTGGCTTCTTCGTCGGGGCATCCTGCTATCCGTGCCATCGACCGGTGGTCGACTGTCGGCTTTCCCCTATCTTTCAGTTTAAAGCCTTCTCGATTGCCTTCTTCATGTTGCCTGCCAAAACTCGTGCTCCTTCCTTGTTGAGGTGTAGTCCGTCCCTTCTGTAGTACTTGCTTTTTCCCCAGAACGCCGTCCAGTTGCGCACGAAGTCGAAGCCTTCTTCTTCGCACCATCGTCTCATCCAGGCGTTGATTACTTGCAATTCCCCTTGTCTCTTTCCATCCGCTCTTGGTACTGGGAGGATCTCAGAGAAGGCCACCCTCACCTCCCTGATCTTCAGTTGTCTTCCGAGTGAGCGGAGCTGGCCCTTCAGCTCTTCCCTGTCATACTTCCGCCCGCTCACATCATTTGTTCCCACGTGGATAAGCACAGCGGTGTCCTTTCCCCCTGCGCCATCTATGATCCTGGAGATCCTGTTGGTCACATCCTTCACTCTTGCTCCAGGCAGACAGGTGACGACTCTGTCCTCTCTTCCTCCTGCGGTGTGGCTGTCCACATGTCGTATAATGGAGTCGCCTACGATGATCCCCATCTTCTTTATTCGGGAGTTCCTTGGGGGGCGTAGGTCCACGTCCTTGGAGTAGGGCCAGTCTTCTTCCTCCACTGATACTCTTGAAATTGTTTCCTGTTCTTTGGGTGGGGGGATGTCTTCCTGTGCTCTCACTATTCCTCCTGGTGTGCGGTTGTCTCCTACCTCGTCTTCAGTTTCTTCTGTGTTTGCATGGGTGTCTTCTCTCCTCACATGGGTTTCTTGAGTACAGTTTTCCAGCCCTGGGATCTCTACGTGGTGCTGATGAGCTTCCTCTATGAACATTTCTAGTTCCTTGACCTCGTCGTTTGGGCTGTACTCCACTAGAATCTTCTCCTGTGCTCGGATTCTGTCTTCGAGTTCCATCACTGTTCCTTCCAATAGTCTTACCTGACATTTCAAGCTATCCATCTCCATGCATCGATTGCAAATGTATGCCTGGATCCCCGAAGGGAGGTAGTCATACATATTGCAGCCGATACAGAAGACCGGAAAGCTCACCTTCTGACTTCCTTGGGCTTCCATTTCTTGCTTCCCTCGTGTGTGCTTGTGTTCCTTGCCTGCTGCTTCCTTATGTTGCTTGCCTTGCTGTGTCTTTTGTGTGTGCTGTCTCCGCTCTACCTCACCTTGATTGTATGTGTGGGTTTGTTCCCTTGGCGTCTGTCTCTTCCTTACCTTCTGTGTTTGTCGCTTCTTTACCGTTCAGTCCTCCTCGGTGTTCTTGATAGTAGATACCGCGCGCCGAACGGCTGGGTGCCGTTGGCTCCGCCCCCTTTCAAGGGGGAGTTCGGGCTCTGACCTCGCTGACGCTTGGGGGTGGGCGGAGCTAACTCTCGCCGCTGCCCCTGCTGTGGATCGCCTTTATTCCCTGCCTTTTGCCTCCTTTCTCTCTCCTAAGGTCTTCCTACCTCCTCTCTGCCTTCTGCCTGCTTTTCAGCCGGTGTTCAGGTCAGTGTGTGCTGGGCGCCGTTGGCTCCGCCCCCTTTCAAGGGGGAGTTCGGGCTCTGACCTCGCTGACGCTTGGGGGTGGGCGGAGCTAACTCTCGCCGCTGCCCCTGCTGTGGATCGCCTTTATTCCCTGCCTTTTGCCTCCTTTCTCTCTCCTAAGGTCTTCCTACCTCCTCTCTGCCTTCTGCCTGCTTTTCAGCCGGTGTTCAGGTCAGCGTGTGTCAAGATTGTATCTATCTGCCGCCGGACAGTCAGCAAACGAAGTTTATCAACAACCGAAAGAGAAGTACAGTGGCGTGCCCTCAACTGCTGAAGCTCCCCCGATAGAGTCAGTAACTCCGCATCCAGGGACTTCCGCTTGCGAGAGAGATAAGCAATAATGAACCCCCGCAGAACCACCTTGGAAGCCTCCCAATAGGTCACTGGATGAACATCATCGGTATTATTATGAGAACTATACTCCAACCACAGTTCCCGAAGATATTTATGAAATTCGAGATCTCTATAGAGGTAACATGGAAATTTCCAATGGCGCTCCTCAGGTTCCGGCGTAAACTGAAGCTCCATGACAACAGGCGAATGGTCCGACAGGGGAACCTCCTCAATATCTATCCCAGACACTCTATCCCAGCAGAGAGCGCGATACCAACAGGTAATCCAATCTAGCATATACATTGTGGGGATGCGAGTAAAAGGTGTAAGTGCGTTCCGTGGGGTGCAAAATCTTCCAGGTGTCCAATAACTGCAACTGGCTAAGCAAAAAATTTACCCCCTTAGCTCCATGGTCCCTGGCCCCTGTCTTTGCCGGACTGCAATCCAGGGCAGGATCTGCGGTAAAGTTGAAGTCTCCTCCCACCAATGGCTGGTAATCTGGATACATGGCTATCTTGGCAAGCAGAGCTGAAAAAAATTTATGATTATACACATTAGGAGCATACAGGTTACACAATAACCATTTGTGCCCCCATAATTCTCCCAACACTATAACATATTGGCCATCCTGGTCTGGGAGAACTTTATGAGTGTGGAAGGGCAATTGTTTGTGAATGAGGATGGCAACCCCTCGCTTCCGGGTGCCAAAGGAAGACGAGCAGACCTCGCCCACCCAGTCTCTCCGAAGTTTGAGGTGTTCCGTAATGGAAAGATGGGTTTCTTGCACAAAGGCGATATCAGTCCCCCTCTTGCGGAACCAGGTCAAAACTTTCTTCCTCTTGATAGGAGAGTGAATCCCGTCCACATTTAAGGTAGCTATAGTCAACTTAGTCATTAGGAACTAGTTCCCCAAGGTGAATAACAGGATACAATATAATACAATAGACAGGCAGCCCCCCAGCTAGGTCCCCCATCCAGAAATACTGGAGCTGGAACACTCTAAAAAAGAGCATGGGACATGAAGGCAAGGCCAACCGCCCCCAAGAGCGCTGCACCACCACGCACACATCTCTCACCCCTACCCACCTACCCACACACATCTCTCACCCCTACCCACCTACCCACCTATCTCTCACCCCTACCCACCTACGCACACATCTCTCACAACCACCACACAGGTCCACAGTCAAACACACCAGTCACTCTCCCACAACCCCACCCAAACATCCCCCCTCCCCTCCCCCCCAACCTCAACCCTCCCCCCTGAGAAAGACTTCCCCAAAAACCCCCAATACAAAAGAAAAAACTGAAAACAAAAAGTTCCACTCCCAAAAAAACGGAGCAACCTAAAAGTCCTGAACTGAGCTCTCAGGGACCCACAGTCTCCCAAAAAGACAGTAACTACCCATAGGAAAAGAAAATCCAGCCATCGGTGAAACAAATCGGCCGTCCTCGAGCAGCCCAATCCAAACAAGCCCCAGCAAGGGTAGAACAGCAGAGATTCCGAACACAATGTATTGCTGGCGGCCCCAAAACAGTCCTAAGCAGGAGACCAATCCAGAGCAAAAGATCGCCAGGCAGCTCAATGCCACACCAGCCAGTCGAGTCTAATCATCACTCCCCTCCATAGCTTAGGTGTTCAATGCCACTCAGAGAGAGGATGGCCACAGATAGAAGAAAGCTGATGACAAACTGCCACATCATAGGGCCGGATCAGCCTCCGGGGCTCCCCCGTCAGCTACCGCCAGCTGGAATCCAGATATTTCTGCGCCGCTGCTCGATCAACAAAGGTGTGAGGCTTCCCCTCTCTCCAAATGCGCAGCAATGCTGGGTACACCAGCATAAACCTCACCCCTCTTATAGAAGAGGTACATAGGTAGCACGGTGCACAGGGGAGCCATTTCTTTACGCATGGAGGCTACATGAAGGGAGTAGTTGTTAAACAGCAACAGTTTCTTGCCATCATAATCCAGCTGACCCACTTTCCGGTAAGTTTGTAGAATAAGTTCTTTTTCTTTCCAATTAGGATAGCGAGCAATCACAGCCCTAGGACGGTTGTTATCCCCCGAGCGAAAGCCCAGGCGATGCGCTCGCTCACAGATAAAGCCGGTCGGTGGTACCTCTAGGCCCAACTTAGTCGGCAGCCAGAGTTGAAAAAAGTGATACAGATCCTGATCAGCCCGGATCATTACAAAGCATCAGTATTTTCATTTTATAGCCTACAAAAGTGACATTTATCACATGTTCTAGGCACAGCATGTCACAGGTTTTCCTGAGTTTCTGTTGTATTTTCTTTTGCCCCCATATCAAGCAATTGTAGTGTTTTTGCCCCCTCCTCCAGCTCGTATTAAGCAGGCTCCACAATCTTCATCCTTCACGCCTTGCAGACATTTATTTAGAATGCAGTATACAGCTAACTTTATAACTGATTTAAGTTCTGTTGGTGTTTTGGAAAGGCCTATGCCTGTCCAAAAACCATAATCACAAGAATCTTCAGGTTTATGTTCATTCACCGCTGGATCTCTTTGAAATGAGCAGAAAAAACACAAACAGGATAGATTTATCATCGGTATGTACACCTTGTCCACAGGTTTCTGTGATCGTGAAAATCCTCCACTTCCCAACAAAAAAAACATACAGAAATAAATTTTCCTTTTTAAAACACACGAACACATCCAGTTTCATAACTCCTTCAACACCAACCCCTGGCAATGAAAAGTGTGTGTGTCTCTCTCTCTCTTACCGTGGAAGATCCTGGCTTTTCCAACATGTCTGTCGCTTCGGCGTCAGCTGCGGCTTCATAAAATTAAATATCCGAAGTATTATCCTCTGGTAGTTCATAGCCTGCATCTTCATTTTCTGTGTCCGAATCATATAGCTTTTGAGCTTCTGGAAACTCTTGTATTTCAGAATCTGCCGTCGCATCAATCGGTTTTTCAGCTGGTGGGTAACCCTCTTTCTCTGCATTACAGTATTTAAGAAAGTAACGAGACTTCTTGGGAGGCCTTTTTACAGTTACCTGTGTGTTAAAGGGGTCCATGTTTTCCTTGTCTGATTCGTACAGTTTTTCTGTCATCGGTCTTTTTCTACATCATGGTCTTTAAGAAAGTAACTCAATCTATGCACCTTTGTGGCAGTCATTTTGTTTAACGGCTTAAGAACCTTTATTTCCATTGCTAACATCTATGAGAACTTTTATTTCTGATGTTAATAGCTGTTTATTAAAGATCTAAGACATATGTCACTATGACAACACCAGGGGGCCGGGACATGTTCAGACAGGTTTAAACATTCCTCCCCCTCTCCCCTTCGCTTTATTAGGGGAGCTGCAAGAAGGATGAACCAATGATCTGTAAAATACCGCCACATTTTGGATTTTAGTTCTGTTAAATCTTTCCACTACAGCTGATTTAACATCATTATGGGTCACAAAATGGCTAACACCTTTTTGTTTGAATAAATTATTCAGAGACTTATTTAAAAATTCTTTACCCTTATCTGAAGTTTTTCAGGTGTACGCCCTAAATTAAATATTGTTTCAAAGGCTTTGGTAACTTCGTGACCGGTTTTTGTTTTTAAACTCGCAACCCATGCATATTTTGACAGGATATCTATTACCGTTAAGATGTATTTGTAACCGTTGTTATAACGGGCAAAGGCTGACATGTCGACTAAGTCACTTTGCCACTGGCTGTCAACTTCTGACACCATCGTTTTATTTCTTTTAAAATGGATTCTAGCCGGTCTGTGTAAATTGTATGCGTTTTGACCGGTGACCCAGTCTACTACGTCTTTTCTCCGGACTGTAATATCGCTCTTTTTAGCCGCTTGAAGTAGAGGGTTAATGCCTCCATAGCTTCCTGCCGCATATGGTTCATAATAAATTTGCTTCAATAAAGATTCTTTCATGTTCCATTCAGCTCTGACAACTTAGCTCTAAATAAAAAAATAGGTCTTAAACTCTGCCTTTTTAACAGAGGACAATAGGAACAGGTCTTTTTTCAGATTGTTAAAGACAACAGCAGGGGGCTGGGACATGTTCAGACATGTTTAAACACACCTCCCCCTTTCCCCCCTTGGCTTTATCAGGGGGCTGCAAGGGGCTTATCAGCTGTTACCATGACAACCGTGGTGCTGCCCATTAACCATTAACTCAGGTTTCGTGCAAAAAAAAAAATGCAGACTTTTCTCAGTTGTTTCTGCACTGGTCTGTTTTTTAAAAAAACAGGAAAGAATTTGTAAATGTCTTTTGTTTTGTGATCTGCCTGTGCATCTGTCTTTTAACCAAAAAACTGTTAAAATTAAGACACTTGTTTTTTTGGCCACATCATTTCTGGGGGTTTTGACTAAGTCTGTTTCCGGTAACATCATCAGAAAATGCATTTCTGTCTCATCAGAAAAGCGCATTTCCGGATCTTCATTTACCCTATTTCCGCCTATGTGGTCAGAAAAGCGCATTTCCGGCGCTTCATTTACGCTATTTTTGCCTACATCATCAAAATGTGCACTTCCGGTGGGGCAGGGACTCCCATTTCCGGTGATGTTATCAGAAAGCGTATTTCCGGGGTCAAACACGCCCCCATTTCCGGAGATGTCATCATAAAGTGCATTTTCGGGGGCGGGGCATGAGGGGCAGGGCCTTGGATGGGTCCACCAACATTCATTCCTATGGGGGCGGGGCATGGGCAGGGCTACCACCATTCATTCCTATGGGAGGGGTGGGGCATGAGCAGAGAGTGGGCAGGGCATGGGTTGGAGAGGATGTGGTATGGGCAGGGCCTGGAAGGGGGTTTAGGTATAAGTGGGCGGGGTTTGGGCAGAGAGTGGACGTGGTGTGAGCGGAGAGTGGACGGGTCTTAACCCAGAAGTAAATGCTGATTGGTCGATCCTTATCTCTGACAGCTGTCGATCATTTTGACATGAGGTGTACCCATTATACTACTGTCATAAAAAGACTTGAAACGGTCCGGAGGAGATATGATGTTCAAATACTTCAAAGGTTTAACATAGAACATAATCTATTCCAGAGAAAGGAAAATGGTAAAACCAGAGGGCATAATTTGAGGTTGAGGAGTGGTAGATTCAAGAGTAATGATAGTAAATTCTTCTTTATGGAGAGGGTGGTTGAAGCGTAGAATATGCTCCTGAGGTAGGTGATAGAGAAGATAGCAGTGAGAGTTCAAATAAGCATAGGTTGAACATTGAAGGAACTAAGGCCAGTACTGGGTAGTCTTACACGGCCTATGTCCTGTATATGGACATTTAGTTGAGGACAGGCTGGGGAGGGTTTCGATGGCTGGGATGGTTAAGATGGGCTGGAGTGAGCTTTGATGGAGACTCCAATAGATGGAACCTAAGCACACTACTTGGCAGGGTTCTGGGTTTCTGGCCCAGAAATATCTAAGAAAAAGGACCATTTAAACTAAATTAACTTATGGAGCATGTATGGTTGAGCAGACTGGATGGACCACTCAGGACTTTATCTGCCATCATTTACTATGGTACTATGGTTACTGCCATCATGTTTCTATGTTTCTCCATGGTAAAATGAAAAGTTCAAAACGGTACCTTATGAACTTACTGGACATGCTACACTTACTTATGAATTTACTGGGCATACCCCACTATGGCAGTGAACATAAGAACATAAGAACTGCCATCTCTGGATCAGACCTTGGGTCCATCAAGTCCAGTGATCCGCTCATGCGGAGGCCCACCCAGGTGTAACCTGGTGAAAACTTAGTCACCCATATCCTTCTATGCATCTTTCAAGGAGATGTGCATCTAACTTGCCCTTAAATCCTAGAATGGTGGGTTTCGCAGCAATCTCCACCGGGAGAGCATTCCAGGTGTCCACCACTTGCTGTGTGAAGTAGAACTTCCTGGCATTTGTCCCCCCTCAGCTTTAGTCCATGACCTCTTCTCCTAATCACATTTGACATCGTAAATAACTTTTTATCCTGCTCTATCTTGTCAATTCCTTTTATTATTTTAAAAGTCTCAATCAGATCCCCTCGCAGTCTCCTCTTCTCAAGGGAGAACAGTCCCAGTTTTCTAAGTTGTTCTTTGTAGTTCAAGTTCTCCATACCTTTTACCAGCTTTGTTGCTCGCCTCTGCACCCTCTCCAGCAGTTTTATATCCTTCTTTAGGTAAGACCAGCTCTATAAAGCGGCATTATGACCCTCTCCTGTCTACTCGTGATTCCCTTCTTTATCATGCCCAACATTCTATTTGCTTTCTTTGCCGCCACCGCACATTGTGCTGACGGTTTCAGGGTCCTATCTATCAGTACCCCCATGTCCTTTTCTTGTTCACTGTTACCCAGGGTTGCACCTGACTTGCTATACTTGTGCTACTTGTTCTTTCTGCCCAAATGCATTACCTTGCATTTTTCCACATTAAACTTCATCTGCCATTTCTCTGCCCATCTCTCTAACTGGCTCAAATCTCTCTGTAGTTCCTCGCTGTCCTTTTGTGATCTGATTGCCCGACATAACTTTGTGTCATCTGCAAACGATGATTTCACTGGATGTTCCTTCTTCTAGGTCGTTGATGAAAATATTAAATAAGATGGGCCCAAGAACCGAGTCCTGGGGCACACCTCTAGTCACTTTCTCCTAGTCTGAGAGCTTCCCATTTATACCCACCCTCTGCATTCTGTTTTCCAGCCATTCTGTTTTCCAGCCTTTTCTTGAGCCATTTTTTTTACCATGGCTCTCATGCTATCATATCTTCCTTTCTTAAAGTTTAGGGCCGTGGTTAAGGTTTTGATACGTTTCCCCTTCCCAATGTTGAGTTTAAAGTTGATCATGTTGTGATCGCTTGTCCCTAGCGGGACCGTGACTTCTACTTCTTTGATCTCCGGACTTGATGGACCTAGGGTCTGTTCCGGAGATGGCACTTCTTATGTTCTTATGTTCTTAAGGTGACATAGGTAAGAGTGAGCTAGATGTGCATCTCTTATGAGAAGCTTAGAGTGATATGGGGACTAATACTATGCCAGGTTACACCTAGCGGGACCTCCGCGTGTGCGGATCGCCGGACTTGATGGACCTAGGGTCTGTTCCGGAGATGGCACTTCTTATGTTCTTATGTTTAGTCTGACCAGTAATGCCATTTAGGACCAAGTCCAAGATGGCATTCCCCCTCGTCGGCTCTCCCACCATTTGTTCTAGGAAGCAGTCCCCTATCATTTCTAGGAACTTTATTTCTTTGCCACAGTTTGAGGTTCCCAGGTTCCAGTTTATACCCGGGAAGTTGAAGTCTCCCATGATCATTACATTGCCTGTCTTACATCCTTGTTTGATTTCCTCTATCATTTCCGAGTCTAGCTCCTCCGCCTGAACTGAGGGTTGATAATAAAGGCCAAATTTTGTTTCAGTACCGTTGTGTTTAGGAATCTTAATCCAGAGGGACACTGACTTCTCTTTCCCCTCCGTCTTCATCTCTCTAATGGATTCTATTCCTTCTTGAACATATAGGGCAATATATATGGCATATAGGGCAATATATGTTCTGTCCTGTTCTGTCCCTTCTGTATAGCTTGTATCCCTATAGTACTGTATCCCATTCATTTTCATAATTCCATGTTTCTGTTATGCCAATGATTTCTAATTTGTTGCATCTTGCTATTGTCTCTAACTCTCCCATTTTGTTTCTCAAGCTCCTAGCATTCGTGTACATACATATAAGTTCCCTTTGTGATCCCTTTATGGGCTTTCTAAGCTTTGCAGCCCCTACGGTGTCTTTCGTTGTATCTGTCTGTGCTCCTACGTTGTCTCCCTCGTTTGCTTTGTGCTCTTCTATCCTTATGTCTGAATAGTTGTCTGTAGTTCCTTCTTCGGGGCATTTCATCGCCCGGGCCATCGACTGGTGGTCGACTTTCGGCTTTCCCCTGACCTTTAGTTTAAAGCCTTCTCAATGGCCCTCTTCATGTTGCCTCCTTCCTTGGTGAGGTGTAATCCATCTTTTCTGTAGTTTCTTCCCCAAAACGCCATCCAGTTGCGCATGAAGTCAAAGCCTTCTTCTTCGCACCATCTTCTCATCCAGGCGTTGATTGCTCGCAGTTCCTCTTGCCTCTTCTCATCCGCTCTTGGTAATGGGAGGATCTCGGAAAAGCCACCTTCACCTCCCTGACTTTCAGTTTTCTTCCGAGTGAGCGGAGCTGGCCCTTCATACTTCTGACATACTTCCGTCCGCTCACATCATTGGTTCCTACATGGATAAGCACAGCTGTGTCCTCTCCTCCTGCATTGTCTATGTTTCTGGTGATCCTGTTGGCCACATCTTTCACTTTTGCTCCAGGCAGGCAAGTGACAAGTCTATCCTCTCTTCCTCCTGCGGTGTGGCTGTCCACATGTCGTATAATGGAGTCTCCTATGATGATCCCCATCTTTATTCGGGGGTTCCTTGGGGGTTGTAAGTCCACATCCATGGTGCAGGGCCGATCTTCTCTCTCCTGTGATACATTCCATGCAGTCTCCTTCTTCCTCTAAGTGAATGTTCACCCTCTGTCTCTGCTTCAGACCCATCAGTAATTGTAGTAGTGTTTCCTCTCGTCTCGTCTAGGCCTTCATCCTGGGTTGCCTGGGTACAGCTCTCCAGCCCTGTGGCCTCTACATGTTTCTGGTGGGCTTCCTCAATGAATCTCTCTAACTCCTTGATCTCTTTATTGGTACTGGACTCTATTAGTAACTTCTCCTGTTCATGGATTTCCTCTTCAAAGGTGAGGAGTTCTCTTAGTTCGATCACTGTCTCCTCTAGCAGCTAGACTTGCTGTTTCAGGCTATCCAGCTCCATGTACCGACTGCAAATGTATGCCCAAGTCCCCGAAGGAAGATAGTCATACATATTGCAGTTGGTGCAGAAGACTGGAAAGCTCATCTTCTGACTTCCTTGGGCTATCATTTCCTGCTCCCCTTCTGAGTTGTCTGGGCTATCTGTTGCGAACTTCTTTTTCTGCCGGCTGGTTTCCTGTTTGCTGTCTTCTTATTTGTTGTGAGTCTGCTGGTGCTGCTGTATTTTTGGTGAGTGGCCTTTCAAGGAGCCAAGAAGACTCCTGATTACATCAGAGGTGGGCCTCAATCCCTGCAATTCAGCTATGGTGCCTTTCAGTTCCTTGATGACCCTCGGGATTTATCGCTTTTAAGCCTATCAATCTGCCTACACACCTCCTCTAGACTGACCATCAATCCTGTCAGATTTCCATCTTCATTTCCAGCATATAGCATATAGCCTGATGGGTTCCGGTATGCTGTATAAATCTTCTTCAGTAAATACAGATGCAAAAAATGAGTTCAGTTTGTCAGTGATTGCTTTGTCCTCCTTTAACGCTCTCTTTATTCCATGGTCATCCAATGGTCCCACCGCTTCCTTCGTGGATCGTTTCCCCTTAATATATTGAAAGAATGGCTTGAAGTGTTTTGCCTCCTTGGCTATTTTTTCCTTGTAGTCTCTTTTGGCCCCTTTTACCGCCTTATGGTACCTGTGTTGATGTCTGTGCTTGTTCCAGTTTTCATCCGTTTTTGACCTTTTCCATTCCTTAAACGAAGTTTTCTTGTCTCTGATCGCTTCCTCTACAGAGAGCCACGCCAGTTATTTGTTATTTTTCCTCTTTGATCCTTTGTTGATACGCTGCAGGACCAAGCGGAGACCGATGATGTAGAAGCTAAGTGGTTAACATTGAAATCAAACATACATGAAGCAACTAGCCGCTTCATAAAATCAGTAAATAAACGACAAAGAAACAATAAACCCCAATGGTTCACCGCGGAGATCTTGCACCTCATTAAGGAGAAGAAAAAAGCATTTCTCTCCTACAAGTGCATGGAGAAACGAGAGGCAAAGGTAGAATATAGGACCAGGTCTACAGTGGTCAAAATGGCAGTTAGGGAGGCAAAACTTCGAGTGGAAGAAATTCTGGCAAAAAACATTAAAAAGGGGGACAAATCCTTCTTCAGGTATATTAGTGACAGAAAAAGGAACACAGGCAGGATAGTACGCCTGTAGAAGACCGGACGGAAGTTACGTGGAAGCAGATTCCGATAAAACCGAACTACTGAATGAATACTTCTGCTCAGTCTTCACCTGTGAGGCACCGGGACACGGTCCGCAGTTGAAGGCAACACAAAGCACAGAAGACCCGTTTCAGAATTTTGAGTTCACACCAGGTGAAGTTTACAGTGAACTGGCAAGACCTAAGGTGAACAAAGCCATGGGACCAGACAATTTGCACCCAAGAGTGCTCAGAGAATTGAGCGATGTCCTGGCTGAGCTATTCAATCTCTCCCTAAGTAAGTGGAAAGTTCCCCTGGACTGGAAATTAGCTAATGTTGTTCCTCTGCATAAAAAGGGTTGCAGGGCAGAGGCTGTGAATTATAGACCAGTGAGTCTCATATCAATAGTGTGCAAACTCATGGAAACACTAATTAAAAGCAAATTGGACACGATCTTGAATGAAGGGAATCTTCGGGATCCCAGTCAGCATGGATTCACCAAGGGTAGGTCCTGCCAATCCAATCTCATCAGCTTCTTTGACTGGGTAATAAGAAAGTTGGACTTGGGAGAGTCTTTGAACGTCGTGCACCTGGACTTCAGTAAAGCTTTTGACAGTGTCCCACACCGCAGGCTGCTAAGCAAGATGGAATCTTTGGGGTTAGGAGAGACACTAACTGCATGGGTCAATGATTGGCTGAGTGGCAGACTTCAGAGGGTGGTGGTTAATGGTACCCTCTCTAAAACATCGGAGGTGACCAGTGGAGTGCCGGAGGGCTCGGTCCTGGGTCCACTCCTTTTCAACATATTCATAGGGGATCTGACTCAAGAGCTTCAAGGTAAAATAACACTATTCGCCGATGATGCCAAACTATGTAATATAGTAAGTGAATGCAGTTTACAGAATTATATGGCGCAGGACCTGCTTACATTGGAAAGTTGGTCCTCAACCTGGCAGCTAGGCTTCAATGCTAAGAAATGTAAGGTCATGCACCTCGGAAGCGAAAATCCATGCAGGACATACTTCTTGAATAGAGAAACTTTAACTAGGACTTCAGCAGAACGAGATTTAGGAGTAATCATCAGTGCAGACATGAAAATTGCCAATCAAGTGGAGAAGGCTTCATCTAAGGCAAGGCAGATATTGGGTTGTATCAATAGAAGTTTCGTCAGCCGAAAGCATGAAGTCATAATGCCGTTGTACAGGGCCATGGTGAGACCTCATCTGGAGTACTGTGTGCAATTCTGGAGGCCACATTACAGTAAAGATGTGTGCAGAATTGAATCGGTTCAGCAGACGGCCACCAGGATAATCTTGGGGCTCAAGGGTCTCTCGTACGAAGAGAGACTGAACAAATTGCAGCTCTACACTCTCGAGGAACATAGGGAGAGGGGAGACATGATCGAAACATTTAAGTACCTCACGGGACGTGTCGAAGTGGAAGATGATATTTTCTTTCTCAAGGGACTCTCGGCCACAAGAGGGCACCCGCTCAAACTCAGGGGCGGAAAATTTCATGGCGACACCAGAAAGGATTTCTTCACAGAGAGAGTGGTTGATCATTGGAACAAGCTTCCAGTGCAGGTGATCGAGGCAGACAGCGTGCCAGACTTTAAGAATAAATGGGATACCCATGTGGGATCCCTACGAGGGTCAAGATAAGGAAATTGGGTCATTAGGGCATAGACAAGGGGTGGGTAAGCAGAGTGGGCAGACTTGATGGGCTGTAGCCCTTTTCTGCCGTCATCTTCTATGTTTCTATGTTTCTATATATATAGATTTTGCACCTCGGTGACTGTGTCCTTAAAAAGGGACCAAGCTTGCTCTTGCATTTTTAAAGTGCTTATCCTCTTCTTAATCTTCCCTAACATGAGTCTCATCCCTTTGTAATTCCCTTTTTAGAAATTCAGTGCCATGGCTGTCGTTTTGGACCGATGTTTCTCCCCAGGTATACTTTCTCTGAAGCCAAGAAGGCTTCCGATAATGCCAGAGGAGGGGGCCAGTTCTTGCCTGATGGTATGTCAGTTCATTCTAACCAAATTCCTGTTTAACTGCTGGATGAAAATAGTAGTAGTAATAGTATAACCCACCAGCACAGGATGCCCAGGTACAGTACTTTCATTAAAGAAGTAGACCCTGCCCTTCCCTACTCTCCTTTCACCCCTCCCTGTAGCCTGGCATCAGCTTTGCTCTTTCCTCCTTCTCCCCCATAGTCTGGCATCTTCCCTGCCCCTTCTAATCCCCCATCCCCATCCAGAAGCCCAGCAGAATATATAAAACATTTTTTTAACCCTGAGCATTATTTTTAACCCAACCCTTACTGAAAGGTTTCATTGTATTGTCTATTGATCTTTATATTGGGCACTAACTCCCAAGATGGACCCTAGCATCTGGTAACTATGATTTGGTTTATTCTACCCAATGTGCATTACTTTGCATTTGTCCACATTAAATTTTATGTGCCATTTGGATACCCAGTCTTCCAATTTCCTAAGGTCTGCCTGCAAATTTTCACAATCTTGCATGCGTTTTAAGAGCTTTGAACAGTTTAGTGTCATCTGTAAAACAATTTATTTTTTACATGGAGTTAGTGTCACCTGGACACTGCAGAAGTTTTCTACCTTGGATGAGGACTTGATCAATGTGTATGAGGTGCAGGACTGAAGAGGAGGCCCGAACTGTACACATAATAGTGCACATGGGCCATGAGGAGTAGGTTGACAATTCTTGGTGTCAGTCTGGGACTCGATAAGTGCTCGGATTGCCCCAATGGCATGGAATGGGGACTCCTTGGCTAATTTAAAGGCAGCACTGGGGCTCCAGATTTTCTGAACAACAAGAAAATTGACCCTGATCCCTCCACAAAGAACACACAACCAAAAAACAAAAGGCTTGTGGAGAGTTGATATCCAAGATGAAGGCTTTATTAAGACAAATAAATAATCCACATAAAAACATCTAGGACCTGAATCACTGGAAACATGTGGACCCAACACAGTCTGTGTTTCAACACAATTGTCTTCTTCAGGGGTCCCTATTGGTCCTGTAGAGAGGCTTGTGGATTAATTGCAGAGGCAAAGGCAAAGGCAGAGCAGAGTGGAGACTCCCTGCTCCTTGCTTGTTAGGGAGCTGGGTAAGAACATAAGAACATAAGAAGTTGCCCCTGCTGAGTCAGACCAGAGGTCCATCTTGCTCAGCGGTCCGCTCCCGCGGCAGCCCATCAGGCCTAGTGCCTGAACAGTGGTCCCTGATTAATTTTGTAACTTACCTCTAATCCCATCCCTATAATCTACCTTTACTCTTATCTGTACCCCTCAATCCCTTTGTCTTCCAAGTACCAATCCAAAGCTTCTTTGAACCCCTGTAGCGTGCTCCTGTTTATCACATCCTCTGGTAGCGCGTTCCATGTATCCACCACCCTCTGTGTGAAAAAGAACTTCCTGGGTAGGTGAACATAAGATTAGCCCATCTAGCCCAGTAGCCCATCTTCATGGTGACCAATCCAGGTCATTAGTACATGGCAAAAACCCAAATAGTAGTAACATTCCAAGCTACTAATCCAAGGCAAGTAGTGGCTACCCCCATGTCTGTCTCAGTAACAGATTGCAGGACTTTTCCTCCAGGAAATTGTCCAAACCTTTCTCAAACTCAGCTACATTAACCGCTCTTACCACAACCTCTGGCAACATGTTCTTGAGCTTAACTATTCTCTGAGTGAAAAATATTTTCTCCTATTGGTTTTAAAAGTATTTACAACATGGCTTCTGCAAGGGAAGATCGTGCCAAACAAACTTACTGCACTTCTTTGAGGGGGTAAACAGTCAATTGGACAAAGGGGAACCCATAGACATCATTTACCTCGACTTCAAAAAGGCCTTTGACAAGGTACCCCATGAGCGGCTACTTAGGAAGCTGTGAAACCACGGGGTGGAAGGGGACGTGCACAGATGGGTCAAACACTGGTTGGCAAGCAGAAGGCAGAGGGTTGGAGTGAAGGGTCACTACTCGGACTGGAGGAAGGTCACGAGCGGAGTTCCGCAGGGGTCTGTACTTGGACCGCTGCTGTTCAATGTATTTATCAATGACCTTGAAACGGGGACGAAGTGTGAAGTTATCAAATTTGCGGATGACACTAAACTCTGTAGAAGGGTTAGAAATGCGGAAGAGTGTGAGGACCTACAAAGGGACCTAAGCAAACTGGAGGAGTGGGCGAATAAATGGCAGATGGACTTCAATATAGGGAAATGCAAGGTCATGCATTTAGGGAGAAAGAACCCGATGTTCAACTACCAAATGGGGGGATTAGTGTTAGAAAGAAGTAGCCTTGAAAGAGATTTAGGTGTACTGGTGGACACAACAACGAAGTCAACAGCACAATGCGCAGCAGCTGCAAAGAAGGCAAACAGAATGTTGGGTATTAAGAAGGGTATTATGACCATAACGAGAGAAGTCATACTGCCGTTGTATCGGGCAATGGTGCGCCCGCACCTGGAGTACTGTGTTCAGTATTGGTCACCCTACCTTAAGAAGGATATGGCAATACTTGAGAGGGTCCAGAGGAGAGCGACACGAATGATTAAGGGCATGGAAAACCTTTCATACACTGAAAGATTGGAGAGACTGGGGCTCTTCTCCCTGGAAAAGCGGAGACTCAGAGGAGACATGATAGAGACCTACAAGATCATGAAGGGCATAGAGAGGGTAGAGAAGGACAGATTCTTCAAACTTTCAAAACATAAAAGAACAAGAGGGCATTTGGAAAAGTTGGAAGGAGACAGATTCAGAATGAATGCTAGGAAGTTTTTCTTTACCCAGTGTGTGGTGGACACCTGGAATGCGCTTCCAGAGGACGTAATAGGACAGAGTATGGTACTGGAGTTCAAGAAAGGATTGGACAATTTTCTACTGGAAAAAGGGATAGAAGGGTATAGATAGAGGGCTACTGCACAGGTCCTGGACCTGTTGGGCCGCTGCATGAGCGGACTGCTGGGCACGATGGACCTCGGGTCTGACCCAGTGGAGGCATTGCTTATGTTCTTATGTTCTCTGTCACTTCATTGAGTGTCCCCCTAGTCTTTGTAATTTTTGACAAGAGTAATAATAATGATCCACTTGTTACCTGTGTTACACTACTCAGGATTTTGTAGACTTCAGTCACATATCCCCTCAGTTGTCTCTTTTCTAAGATGAAGAGCTCTAGCCTTTTTAGTCTTTAGTCCATCCCCTTTATCATCTTGGATGCTCTTCTTTGAAGATGTAAAGAAAGATGTCCTTGTCTTATGTAATGATATTTAATGACATATATGTTTTACTAGCTGATGTCCCGGCGTAGCACGGGTATTTAATTATAGCAATAACACTGTAAATGGATTCAAATAAAGATACTTTATAGTGGTGAATGAAATTATTTTTTTACAGCTTTATAAAAAGTACAATATTCAAATTATAATGTGAAATATTTGACAAAATGAATACAATACAACTAACAAAAAACTTGATTATAAACAACATTTTTAGTTTCACCTCCAGGAGCAAGAACATATAAATTCTTGGGTGAACCCACCCTTGAGCAAGCAACATAGAGTTGACCATGGGAAAAACAGTGGGATCTTAAATCCACTCCACAGTATGTAATAGTCTGTCCCTGTGATTTGTTGATTGTGATAGAGAATGCAAGTATCACTGGAATTTGCAATCTCTTAAACTGAAAAGGAAGATGTGTAGCAAGTTTCGTTCAAATCGGGCAAGCCGTTTTTGCGTTGGCAGCTTTTTACATTTTTGCCATTGACATGAATGGGTGAAATCTGATTGTTTGTTTGTAGTTCCGCCCACGTGTGCAGGAGGGCCGCGAGACCCCCAGAACATATCACCCCAGGTAGTGCGAGATCTGCATACCAAGTTTCGGTCAAATCGGGCAAGCCGTTTTTGCGTTGGCAGCTTTTTACATTTTTGTCATTGACATGAATGGGTGAAATCTGATTTTCAGTTAGTAGCTCCGCCCACGTGTGCAGGTGGGATGCGAGACCCCCAGAACATATCACCCCAGGTAGTGAGGGATCTGCATACCAAGTTTCGTTCAAAACGGGCAAGCCGTTTTTGCGTTGGCAGCTTTTTACATTTTAGCCATTGACATGAATGGTAGAAATCTGATTTTCAGTTTGTAGCTCCGCCCACGTGTGCAGGTGGGCCGCGAGACCCCCAGAACATATCACCCCAGGTAGTGAGGGATCTGCATACCAAGTTTCATTCAAATCGGGCAAGCCATTTTAGCGTTGGCAGCTTTTTATATTTTTTCCATTGACATGAATGGGTGAAATCTGATTTTCTGTTTGTAGCTCCGCCCATGTGTGCAGGTGGGCCGCTAGACCCCCAGAACATATCACCCCAGGTAGTGAGGGATCTGCATACCAAGTTTCGTTCAAATCGGTCAAGCCGTTTTTGCGTGATCGCGGCACATACACACACACATACATACATACATACCTCCGATTTTATATATATAGATTGAAAACTGTTTAGTTCTAGGCATTTAAATAAATAAAAATAAATACATTTTTTCGTTCCGCTATATCTTTATTGAGATAAGGCTGCCAGAATTGAATGCAATATTCAAGGTGAAATTGATCTATGGCAGGGATCTCAAAGTCCCTCCTTGAGGGCCGCAATCCAGTCGGGTTTTCAGGATTTTCCCAATGAATATGCATTGAAAGCAGTGCATGCACATAGATCTCATGCATATTCATTGGGGAAATCCTAAAAACCTGACTGGATTGTGGCCCTCAAGGAGGGACTTTGAGACCCCTGCTCTATGGAGTGATACAGAGGCATTATGACATTCTTAGTCTTGTTAACTATTCCTTTTTTAATAATTCCTAGTATCTTATTTGCTTTTTTGGCTGCCACCACACACTGGGTCGAAGGTTTCATCGTATTGTCTACAATGACACCCAGATCTTTATGTTCAAATGATTTTTATTAGATACAAGAAAGCAAATAAAATACAAACACTTCCACAAAGTTTTTCAAATGAAACAACAATTCCCCCTACCCCCAAACCCAACCCCTCCCTCTTAACCTGGGTTATTCTCTAAGTAGTAGAACAGAAACAAGCAAATAAGAAACTAACATCAAGAATTCAAAAGATGACTCTTCGCCAAAGGAGTCATTGTGTTCTAAAATGGCTCCCACGCTGTTTGAAAGGAATGCCCTCGAGGGGAGGAGATCTCTACAATGTCTCTGCGTTCCCACATCAGAAAAGAAATCACTCGAGTCCTCCACAAGTACAGAAAGCAATGTTACTTACCGTAACAGTTGTTATCCAGGGACAGCAGGCAGCTATTCTCACTAGTGGGTGATGTCATCTGACAGAGCCCCGATACGGATGTCTCACAAGCATACTTGCTTGCAGAAACTCAGAAGTTTCGAGTTGCCCGTACCGCGCATGCGCCAGTGCCTTCCCGCCCGATGGTCCGGGCGTGTCTCCTCAGTTCAGGTAGCTAGCAGAGAAGCCAACCCAGGGGAGGTGGGTGAGACGTGAGAATAGCTGCCTGCTGTCCCAGGATAACAACTGTTATGGTAAGTAACATTGCTTTATCCCAGGACAAGCAGGCAGGTATTCTCACTAGTGGGTGACCTCCAAGCTAACCTTAATGGGATGGTGGGAGAGTTGGCAACTTAAGAGAATAAATTTTGTAACATTGTTTGGCCAAACTGTCCATCCCGTCTGGAGAAAGTATCCAGACAATAGTGAGAGGTGAAGGTATGAACCGAGGACCAAGTGGCAGCCTTACAAATCTCCTCAATCGGTGTCGATCTGAGGAAGGCTACAGAGGCCGCCATTGCTCTGACCTTATGGACTGTGACCTTACAGGGAAGGGGTAATCCAGCCTGGGCATAGCAGAAAGAGATGCAAGCCGCCATCCAGTTGGAGATGGTAAGCTTCGATACAGGTCGTCCCAACTTGTTCGGATCAAAGGAGACGAAAAGTTGAGGAGCAGTTCTGTGTGGTTTGGTGCGATCCAGGTAGAAAGCCAAAACACGTTTACAGTCCAGAGTGTGAAGAGCTGATTCTTCAGGATGAGAATGAGGCTTTGGAAAAAACACAGGAAGAACTATGGATTGGTTGAGATGAAATTCAGAGACCACTTTAGGCAGGAATTTCGGATGAGTGCGAAGGACCACCTTGTCATGATGAAATACTGTGAAAGGTGGATCCACCACTAAGGCCTGAAGCTCACTGACTCGGCAGGCAGAAGTGAGGGCAACCAGAAAAACCACTTTCCAAGTGAGAAACTTCAGCGGAGCCTTGTTGAGAGGCTCAAAAGGAGGTTTCATAAGTTGAGAAAGGACAACGTTGAGATCCCAAACCACTGGAGGAGGTTTGAGAGGAGGATTGACGTGAAAAAGACCTTTCATAAATCTGGAAACCACAGGATGAGCAGAGAGAGGTTTCCCTTGCAGAGGCTGATGGAAAGCCACAATAGCACTCAGGTGAACTCGTATAGATGTAGACTTTAGGCCAGACTGAGACAGGTGTAGAAGATAGTCCAATACAGAAGACAGGGAGGCTCGCTGAGGCTCCTTACGATTAGAAACACACCAGGAAGAAAATCAAGTCCACTTTTGGGAGTAGCATTGTTGAGTAGCAGGCCTCCGGGAAGCCTCCAATACATCTCTCACTGCCTGGGAAAACTGGTGGGGAGTTACGATGAGAGGAACCAAGCTGTCAGGTGGAGAGACTGCAGGTTGGGATGGAGCAGAGATCCCTGTTGCTGAGTAAGCAGTGAAGGAAACACTGGAAGAAGGAATGGCTCCCTGCTGCTGAGTTGAAGTAGAAGGGAGTACCAAGGTTGTCTGGGCCACCGAGGAGCTATCAGAATCATGGTGGCATGGTCGGATTTCAATTTGACTAGAGTCTTTTGAATGAGTGGAAATGGAGGAAACGCATACAGAAAGTGATTCCCCCAATCCAGCAGAAAGGCATCTGCCTCGAGACGATGAGGAGTGTAGATCCTGGAGCAAAATTGAGGCAACTTGAAGTTGTGGGGAGCCGCAAAGAGGTCTATCTGAGGCGTCCCCCACTGAGAAAAGATCTGATGAAGGGGCCTGGAATGGAGGGTCCATTCGTGAGGCTGGAGGAGACGACTTAAGTTGTCCGCCAAGACATTGTCCTTCCCCTAAATGTAGACAGCCTTGAGGAAGGCGTTGTGGCAAATTGCCCAATCCCAGACTCTGAGAGCTTCCTGACAGAGGGAGGCCGAGCCAGTGCCCCCCTGCTTGTTGAAGATTGATTTGATGGAGTCGGTCCGCACTGGTTCAGAATCCCTGAGTGCGAAGCTCATCCAGGTGAGCTCCCCATGCATAGGTCGAGGAATCGGTTGTGAGAACCTTCTGGGGGGGAGGAGCGTGAAACAGCAAACCTCTGGAGAGATTCGAAGAGGTCATCCACCAAAGTAGAGACTGCTGAAAAGCAGGAGTGACAATGATGTGTCGAGTCAAAGGATCTGACACCTGTGTCCATTGAGAAGCCAGAGTCCACTGAGGAATCCTGAGGTGAAGTCTGGCAAAAGACGTCACATGAACTGTAGAGGCCATGTGGCCCAGGAGAACCATCATGTGTCTCGCTGAGATGGACGGGCGAGAAGATACAGACTGGCAAAGACGAAGAAGAGCCTCCATGCGCTGAGGGGGAAGGAATGCTCTGAGTCGAATGGTATCCAGAACCGCCCCGATGAAGGGGAGAGACTGGGAAGGCTGTAGATGAGATTTGGGAAAGTTGATCTCGAAGCCCAAACTCTGCAGGAACCAAATAGTGGTTAGAGTCGCCGAGATGACCCCTGGAGCCGAGGCGGCCTTGATGAGCAAGTCGTCGAGGTAGGGAAATACATGAAGACCCTGGTTCCGGAGTGCAGCGGCCACTACTACCAGACACTTTGTGAAGGCTCTGGGAGACGAGGACAGGCCGAATGGAAGCACTCGATACTGCAGATGTAGATGTCCCACCCGAAATCTGAGGAACTTGCGAGAGGCCGGATGAATGGGGATGTGAGTGTAGGCCTCTTTTAGATCCAGGGAGCATAACCAGTCGTTCTGCTCTAGGAGGGGGTAGAGAGAAGCAAGGGTCAGCATGCGAAATCTCTCCTTGACCAGGAACTTGTTGAGTACCCTGAGGTCCAGAATTGGACGCAGATCACCCGTCTTCTTCGGAACAAGGAAGTATCGGGAGTAAAACCCCCGGTTGTGTTGGTCCACAGGGACAGGGACAGGGATGGCTCGAAGCCGGAGCAAAGCCTGAGCTTCCTGAAGAAGAAGGGCGGTCTGGGTCAAGCTGGAAGGATACTCTCTTGGAGGGTGGTCCGGGGGGACCAGATGGAACTGATGATGGTAAGGACCCAGAGGTCGGTGGTGATAGCCGCCCATCGATGATAAAAATGATGGAGGCGACCCCCAATGGGAAAAACAGGGAGAGGCAGAACGAGGTCGGTTATGCTCCCTAAGAGAGAGTCAAAAAGGCTGAGGAGCCTTGGGGACAGTAGAAGGCTGAGGCTTTTGCTGAGCCTTTTGCGGAGGCTGTCTCTTCACTGGTTGTCTCGCAGCAGGAGCCTGCCTGGGTGCATAGCGTCGCTGATAGATCAAGGGCGGTCGAGAAGGTCGAGACTGCATCGGCTTGGGCTTGGGACGAAGAATGGACTGAAAAGATTTCTCATGGTCTGACAGCTTCTTTGTCACGATCTCGATGGACTCGTCAAACAAATCCGCTCCCGCACAAGGAACGTTGGCAAGCCTGTCCTGGAGGTTTGGGTCCATGTCAATGGTCCGCAGCCACGCCAAGTGACGCATAGCCACAGAACAGGTGGCAGCCCATGCCGAGAGCTCGAAGGCATCGTAGGAGGATTGCATCATGCATAATGAAAAGTATAATTGAGAACTCGAGAAGCCATCATCGAGTTCTGGTATATATGCCTCCCAAACTTGTCCATGGTCCGGCCCTCTTTGCCTGGAGGCACTGAGGCATACACCTGGGATGGATGAGATCGCTTAAGGGAGGATTCGACCAACAGGGATTGGTGAGAGAGTTGGGAGCCCTCGAATCCCTTGTGATGCACTGTTCGGTACCGGGCATCCAGCTTGCCAGGAACAGCTGGGATAGAGTATGGCGTTTCAAAACACCTCATGAAAGTTTGATCAAGGAGTTTATGAAGAGGAAGACGAAGAGATTCTGCTGGAGGATGAGGCAAATGCATGGTATCCAGGTATTCCTTGGAGTATCGGGAACCGGAGTCCAAGGTGATGTCCATGTCATCCGCCATCTGCCAGAGGAAAGATGAGAAGGATAACTGGTCCGCTAGCACAGGCCGGTGGGACGGACTGGACAAAGTCGAGGCCTCGGGATCCATAGAGACCTGTGATTGACAGGGCGAGAATGAGCCACAGGGATCCTCGAACTCCGGTCCCGGAGGAGGAGAGACATCCGAAGATGAATATCCCACACGAGGCAGCTTCTTCTGAGGCGAAACTGTAGAGTGTCGAGAGGAATGCCTTGAAGAATGCCTGGACCGACGCCCCTCCCGATGTCTGGAAGGGGATCTAGATCGGCGGTGCTTAGAATGGTCCCCAGAAGCCTCCAAGGAGTAGATGGGACTCGAAGCAGTAGAGCGAAGAGGCGGGAGATGCGACGCCTCTCGAGATGCATTCCAGGCCTGATAAGGAGTGCGGAAGAACTCTTCCTGTTTGCAATGCCCAGGGCTTCGATTACTCAAGGGAGGATTCCAAACATCCTCGTCCGAAGGTGTAATAGGTTCTAAGGGGGGCATATCACTAAAAGAGGCCCGCCTCGAGGGACCGACCACCGAGTGCCGCTCCTCCTCGCCGAGCAACGAGAGCGAACGGCGAGGAGGAGGAGGAGGCGGCCCGCCCCCCGGAGGAGGAACCAGTTGGTCACCTTGAATCGTGGCCAGCAACTTGGGTCCCATGGTTTGCATAAGCTCGATGAATTGAGCCTCCTTAATAGAACGTAACGAAGCCGACAAGGAGGTAGCCGCACCTAAAGTGGGGCCTCCTGCATGGTCTTCGTGTTCCTTCGTGGTCGAGTGCTTTGGCTTGGAAGCGTTCGGCACTTTGAGAACCACTGGCGGTATGGGAGGCGGAGGTACCTGATCTGAGGAGACGGAGGAAGGCACCGGAGCAGGAGGCGGGGGTTGAAACCGGAATGAAGGAAGCCGGCTTCAGGAGACCCGGCGTAGCAGGAGGGCTTCGCAGATGCAGGCGAAGCGCTGGTCGAAGTCGAAGCCTAAGGTTCTTTAGCAGCTTCCATCTTGAACATCGACTCCCACAAGAAACAGCGATGCTTAAACGCACATGCTGTGAGAGTGGAACAAGGCCGACATGATTTCGGAAAATGTTCTGGACCAAGACACTGCAGGCAGCGTCGATGCGGGTCTGTCAACGAAATCGCGCGTTGGCACTTGCTACACTTTTTAAAACCGGTAATTGGCCGGGACATAGGCCGAAAAAACTCCGCCGTGAGATCGAAGGAGCGGGGCCTGAGCCACGCGGCCGACCCGGTCGAACCACCGGAAGAAATTTTTTTAAATAAGAAACCGAAGAAAATAAAACACACGATAAAGAGTAAAATAACTCAAAACCGCGGCAATAGAAGGCAAAAAAACAGGTTTTCAATTAGCGCAGAATTGAAGTAAACTTCTCAGCTCCGCGGAAAGAAAAAAACTGAGGAGACACGTCCGGACCATCGGGCGGGAAGGCACTGGCGCATGTGCAGTACGGGCATCTCGAAACTTCTGAGTTTCTGCAAGCAAGTATGCTTGTGAGACGTCCGTATCGGGGCTCTGTCGGATGACATCACCCACTAGTGAGAATACCTGCCTGCTTGTCCTGGGATAACTGGAGCTTCAGCATCCAACCACTTCAGGAGAATACACTTTAATGCAAAGGTCCTAGAACAGGAAGGATCTAAATGAATATCAATCCAAATCGGAGTGTGATTTGAAACGCACAAGGGACCAATCTGGGCATTAACCACATGAGGAAAAAGTTCCAGAGATAAAAACAAATAGTCAATTCTGGACCAAGTATTGTGAGCTCTTGATAAATGGGTAAAATCCCGAACCTCAGGATGCAAGAGTCAACCACTGGAATTGAAGAACAAACATCTGCCAGAAGCTGTCCCCGAGCTGTCCTCGAGCCCCCATGGGATCAGAAACTAAATTAAAATCTCCTAACAGTAACAAAGGATCGGTAGAGTAGCGAGAACAAAGTGTTAGGAGTCGTTGAAAAAAGGAACATTCAGCAATATTAGGCCCATAAACCACCAAAAGCAAATAAGATTGGGCGCCCAAGGTAATATGAAGCAAAAGATGATGACCATCAACGGCTTTATCCAAAACTTGGACCCCATGCGGAGATGCTTTCTGAATTAAAACCGCTATGCCCCCATGCCTGCCTGAGGAGAAAGCAAAATGCACCTCACCCATTCAAGAGCGGCGTAGTTTAAGGTGTTCAGCATCCATTATACGTGTCTCCTAAAGGCAGGCAACATCAATTTTATCTTTTTATAGGTGAAGTTATGCCCCCTACATTCCAGGAAACAATCCTAAAAGCAGAGCTCATACAGGAGAAGAAAAAGAGGAAAAGGAAGAAATTCCTGGTATGGAACTACAGATATACACTCCAGGAGCCCAGCCCCTACCCCCGGAGCATCTTCATAAAACAAAAAGGTGAAGGAAATACTGCATAAATAGGGAACCACAGAAAAACAAATCTTTAACACATCATACACTAACCCATATACCAATAACATTGTAGAGAACAACCCCAATCTCCCACACAACCTTCCCTCTAGAATATACACCCTCCAAAAGCAAGGTTCTGAAAAGAACAAAATAAAATTCCCAACCCGAACCCCCACCCTCCCCCCAACCTTGACCACCCCTCCCCCCACCCTCCAAACCCCAACAGATCACCCGACTCTCCCGCTCCCCGAACTAAGGAGCATAATAAGTCGAGGCCACGTGTTCATGTGTTCTGTCTCCGGACCTTAACCACTCTAAGCCCAGTAACTATCAATCCCATACATACACCACTAATGCCCACCATGCAGACAAGTAGCTAAGAAAACTCCCCCAAAACTTTCACACTCAGCCATACCGAAAACCCCAACAGAATTAGCCCCTCGTATCAGCAAGAAAGAAACAAAGAAAATAAAGACCCACAAACAGCCAAGAACCTGAAACATAGCCCATCCTCCAGTTATAAACCCCCAACCATACATGCTCCTTCCCACCAGGAAACCCCCAGCAAGAAACTGTGGGTTATCACACAAAAAAGGGGCCATAGACCAAAACTATCAAAGAAATGAGTTGTCTATAAGGCCACAAGTCAATCAGCTGAGGTAGGCTCCACGGTTTCAGATGGTAGAGGGTTACAATAGTCACCAGCTGCCGCTACCATATCAAACGTGCGCCACCCAGAAGATGTGGAAACTTGCAGCAAAGCCGGGTAGGCCAATGTAAAGTGAAGTTTCTTCTGCGAGAGTGTTGCACAGATTGGTGAAAAGTTGCGTTGATTTTCCATCAAAGACAGAGAATAATCCTGAAAGAGATTAATGCGTTGGCCAACATATTGCAAATCATCGCGATGTTGCAGATAACATTGCATGAGAGCCGCCTTGCATGCGTAGTTGTGAATTTTAGCATTTGCTGATCATCCAATCTCCTCTCAAACCTGTGTACTCTCTCCATGCGTACTGGGCCCACGCCATCAGGAAGAGATAAAGTTGCTTGCAGCCACTGTTCGAGCATGGGGGCTAGGCATGAATTGGAGATGATCTCAGGCAGCCCTATGATGCGGATGTTATCCGTACGGGAGCGATTTTCCAGATCATCAAACTTTGACGCCTGTTGCCGAAGTTGCTCCTGTCGGGAATCAAGGCCCTCTGTGTGCGTCGTTGCCATCTCCTCGATCTCGGCCACTCTCACCTCCAGCTCTCCGGTACGACAAGAAACCTTTGAAAAGAGCACTTCCAGGCTGGATAGTTGCCCGGAGAGCTGGCCAAGACGGGGCTCTAAGGCCTGTACAACAGCTGCAGTAATTTCTCGAGTCGAGACTTGCCCCGAAGAAGTGGGCGAGTCCCCAGTGGGGCCCGCCATCATGTCGGCCGGCACATTTGGCTTTTCACAATCTTTATCTTTTTTCAAAGTTTTGGAACTCATCGCCATAGAAGGTTGAAATAGATATTTGTCCATATAAGGGCAGGGCAGAGTAGAAGGGCAAAAAATCTCCAAAATAGAAGTTAAATCAGAGCGGTAAAGGTCTGGGGGACAGGAGCTCCGCACGAACATGTACTTCCCAACTCACCACATCACGTGACCCCCACACCCAGATCTTTATATCAGGCACTAACCCGCAAGGTGGACCTAGGATCTGGTAACTATTCTTCCCAATGTGCATCACTTTGCATTAAGAACATAAGAACATAAGCAATGTCTCCGCTGGGTCAGACCTGAGGTCCATCGTGCCCAGCAATCTGCTCATGTGGCGGCCCAAAAGGTCCAGGACCTGTGCAATAATCCTCTATCTATACCCCCTCTATCCCCTTTTCCAGCAGGAAATTGTCCAATCCTTTCTTGAACCCCAGTACCGTTACTATTACTCCCTCTGGAAGCGCATTCCAGGTGTCCACCACATGTTGGGTAAAGAAGAACCTCCTAGCATTCATTTTGAATCTGTCCCCTTTCAACTTTTCCGAATGCCCTCTTGTTCTTTTATTTTTCAAAAGTTTGAAGAATCTGTCCCTCTCCACTCTCTCTATGCCCTTCATGATCTTGTAAGTCTATGTCCACATTAAATTTTATCTGCCATTTGGACACCCAGTCTTCCAATTTCCTAAGGTCTGCCTGCAAATTTGAACATTTAGGCCTCCTTTTATGAAACTATGATAGCAATTTCTAGCATGGTGAGCCGCGCTGAATGGCCCATGCTGCTCTCGACACTCATTGAGTTCCATTCAGCGCGGCTCCCAGCGCTAGAAACTGCAATAAAAGTTCTATAAAAGAGGGGCGTTAGTACCATCTGCAAATTTACCGTATTTTCACATAGATAACGCGCACCCGTGTAAAACGCGCACACGGGTATAGCGCGCAAAAAACACAAATTTATGTACAGAAATTTTTATATACCGCGCACACCCATATACCGCACATTCTGCCCCACTCTCCCGTCGCCGCCTGACTCTCCTTTCGCCCGCCCCGACTCTCCTCTGGCCACCCTGACTCTCCTTTCGCCCGCCCGACTCTCCTCTCACCCTTGAAGTCCTGTCCCCACCCTGAAAGCCTGATGCCCCCCCGACGTCCGATTCACCCTCCCCCAGGACCGCTCGCACCCCCACCCCGAAGGACCGCTTGCACGCACCCGCACCCCCACCCCGAAGGACCGCTCGCACGCACTCCCACCCGCACCCGCACCCTCACCCTGAAGGACCGCTCGCACCCCCACAGCCTCCCGACCCCCCCATCATGTAGAAGCTCCTACCGGTGTCCTGCTGCTTCCTCTTAGCGGTCCCGACTCCCCGACACGATCGAGGCAAGAGGGAGCTCAAGCCCTCTTGCCCCAGCCAACCGCGGCACCCCTGACACGATCGGGGCAAGAGGGAGCTCAAGCCCTCTTGCCCCAGCCAACCGCGGCACCCCCGACACGATCAGGGCAAGAGGGAGCTCAAGCCCTCTTGCCCCCCCCCCCGACTCCCCGACACGATCGGGGCAAAAGGGAGCCCAAGCCCTCTTGCCCCGCCGACTCCCCAATTCCCCGACAATATCGGGCCAGGAGGGAGCCCAAGTCCTCCTGGCTCTTGCGAACCCCCCCCCCCCCCCGCTAGTTGTTCAGGCCAGGAGGGAGCCCAAGTCCTCCTGGCTCTTGCGAACCCCCCCCCCGCTAGTTGTTCGGGCCAGGAGGGAGCCCAAACCCTCCTGGCCACGGCGACCCCCTACCCCCACCCCGCACTACATTACGGGCAGGAGGGATCCCAGGCCCTCCTGCCCTCGACGCAAACCCCCCCCCCCCAACGACCGCCCCCCTCAAGAACCTCCGACCGCCCCCCCCAGCCGACCCGTGACCCCCCTGGCCGACCCCCATGACACCCCCACCCCCCTTCCCTGTACCTTTGTATAGTTGGCCGGACAGACGGGAGCCAAACCCGCCTGTCCGGCAGGCAGCCAACGACGGAATGAGGCCGGATTGGCCCATCCGTCCCAAAGCTCCGCCTACTGGTGGGGCCTAAGGCGCCTGGGCCAATCAGAATAGGCCCGGGAGCCTTAGGTCCCTCCTGGGGGCGGGGCCTTGGGCACATGGTCGGGTTGTGAATCAGACGTGGGGGGGAACTATGTAAAAAAATTTTTGTACAACGCGCTCACGCGTATAACGCGCAAGGGTGTGCGCGGTACGTAAAAACCACATATAACGCGCGCGTTATATGCGAGAAAATACGGTAATTGCCTCACTTGTTCCAAATTTCCAGATCATTTATAAATAAATTAAATAGCACCAATCCCAGTATAGATCCTTGTGGCACTCCACTATTTACCCTCCTCCATTGAGAGAAATGGCCATTTAACCCTGCTCTCTTAATTTTCTCAGGAGTCTCTCTTTTATTATAAATATCTCATCCATCCACGTTTGCTCGTAACCTTTCTTAAATTTTCCTTTAACTTTTGACAGCCTTACATGGTCTCCTTTCTTTAAGAGATCCTTGATGTTACAGCCATAGACTGTTTTCCAAATCTGCAAAGAATTTGAGGGTGTCACATCTACAGGTTTGCCTGTATCATTTTGTGAAAACTATAATTATAGCTGTGCACTATAGCCTTCAGCATGTCTTGATAAGTAAAGGGATTGTGAGATGTCAAATAGCACCATATTTTGGATTTTAAAGTCCTGTTAATTCTTTCCACTACAGCTGCTTTAACATCATTATGGGTCACAATATGGCTAACACCTTTTTGTTTTAATAAATTCTTCACAGGCTTATTTAAAATTTCTTTACCCTTGTCTGTTTGAAGTTTTTCAGGTGTATGCCCTAAATTAAATATTGTTTCAAAGGCTTTGGTAACTTCGTGACCGTTTTTTGTTTTTAAACGCACAGCCCATGCATATTTTGACAGGTTATCTATTACCATTAAGATGTTGTTATAACGAGCAAAGACTGAAATGTCAACTAAGTCACTTTGCCACTGGCTGTCAACTTCTGACACCATTGTTTTATTTCTTTTAAAATGGATTCTAGCAGGTCTGTGTAAATTGTATGCGTTTTGATTTCGGACTGTAATATCACTCTTTTTAGCCTCTAGAAGTAGAGGGTTAATGCCTCCATAGCTGCTTGTCGCGTTTAATATGCTTCAATAAAGATGCCTTCATCTCTACCCTGTCCCAGTCAGCTCTGCTAACCTAGCTCTAAATAAAAAAGTCTTAAAACTCTGCCTTTTTAACAGAGGCTGTTAGGTGACAGAGGGCTGTTTTTTTCAGAACTTTTTTTTAAATTTCTGTTTGTTAAAGAGCCAAGGCATACCACTATGACAACACCAGGGGGCTAGGACATGTTCAGACAGGTTTAAACACACCTCCCCCCCTCTACCTTTGGCTTTATCAAGGGCTGCAAGGGGCTTATCAGCCATCATCATGACAATCTGGGTGTTGCCCATCCCCACAGCCTTTAAGTCAGATTTCGTATTGTCTGTTAAAAAACCAGGAAAGAAAAAAATGCAGCTTTACAGTTCTAAGCTGTTTCTGCACTGCTCTGAAAACCTAGGGTCTGTTTTTAAAAAACAGGAAAGCAGCTGTACATGTCTTTTTTTAAATTTTGTAATTGGCTTGTTCATTGCTCTAACCATGAGATCTTAAAACCTGTCTCTTAACTAAAAGGTTGTTAAAATAAAGACACTCTGGCCACATCATTTCCGGGAGTTCGACTAAATCTGTTTCTGCTAACATCATCAAAAAATGCATTTCTGTCGCATCAGAAAAGCGCATTTCCGACGCTTCATTTACCATGTTTCCGCCTACGTCATCAGAAAGGGCATATTTCTGGGGTCAAACACACATTTCCAGTGACATCATCAGAAAGTGCATTTCCAGTGATGTGGCATGGGGGTGGGGCCACCACATTCATTCCTATGGGAGGGGGCGGGGCATGGGTGTGGTGTGGATGGGGCATGGGCGGGGTTTGGATGAAAGTGGGCGGAGAGTGGGTGGGGTTTGGGCAGAGTAGGCATGGCTTAACCCAGAAGTGAACGCTGATTGGTCGATTCTTATCTTGACAGCTGTCAATCATTTAGACATGAGGTGTACCCATTATACTACTATAGGAGAAGGAAGAACTAATTAAAAACTAAAGTACATAAGAAAAGCATAAGAAAAATGACTATAATATTATAATTTCCTTGAGGCTGTGGTTAAACCATTTAAAAATTGAGAGAACAACAGTTTTTAGGAATTTACAAAATAATTGCAGCTGGCCTAAAAGCCTAATGGAGTCAGGAAGTTCATTCCAGATCTCTACAAACTTGAAAACAGAAGATTGACTGAGCTTCCCAGCAGATTTAATTTCTTTAGAAGGTTAACATATCTTTGTGTGTTTCTCAAATGGCAAAGTCTAAGGGTATTCCAACATAAGGGGACAAAAGGATCAAATATTTAATAGAGAAGCTTGAAGATTATGCATGCACATTTTTAACTGGATCCTAAAGCGAACTGGGAGCCAGTGAAGCTTTATCAACAAAGGGGAAATATGATCATACTTTCGTTTCCCAAAAATGAGCTTAGCTGCAGTATTCTGTATTAACTGAAGTCATTTTAGACTGTTCTGCTTAATGCCCAGATAAACTGAGTTACAATAATCTAGCTGAGAAAGCACAGTGGATTGTACCAATACTGAGAAATGTTCATGATAGAATAGTGATCTGACCTTCCTCAACATGCACAGACTAAAAAAACAGGTTTTTGTCAAGGAATTTATCTGTTCATGAAATGTAAGTGATGAGTCCAAGATGACACCCAGGACTCTAGATGAAAAATCTATATGTAATGCGATACCTGTTTTTAATGTAACAGAAGAAGGGAGGTTTTCTAATTTTGGCCCAATCCAAAGCAATTTGGTTTTGAAAGTGTTCAGTTTCATTTGAATAGACAAAGTCTACAGTTGAAGTTTAGAAATGCAGCAGTCTATACTAGGGACCAGGTTGTTAAGATAAGGATCAACTTCTAATAAAATGAAAATATCGTCTGCATAGGTATATATAGTCTCTGCTGATTAGATAGATTTGTAGCTCTGTATAATCCTTGTTTTTCTCTTAGGCACAGATTCTTAAAAAACAGTGGGCTGCTATTGTAGCTGTTCTGGTATTGAATTAAAAAAAAGCAAGTCATTCTCTAAAAAATGCTCATGTAAATGAGGTTGGCGGAGAGTAGCGAAGACTTGCTAAATTTGCATGTTCTCATTGCTGGTGATAGTGATGGACACATACGCAGTAAAAACACACTACACACCCTGCAGCGAGAGAGATGCAGGGAGAGAAGGGGAAGAGGGCCAGCTGACCGGAGCCATCTAATTAAAGTTATGGGGAGAGAGGTCAGAGGCAGGGGGGAGTGTTGTGTGGCAGTGGGAGAGAATGGGCATCTCTCCCACTGCTGGGGGGCGTGTCACTTCTCAATGTGGCTTTTCTAACAGTCTCTGACACTACCAAGGGGGATTTTTTAAACATTGCTGTCACTATACTGGCACCCCTGCGCCAGTCTGTTTTTTGTTACCAAAAGCCGACATCGCTCTAGGAGAATGGCTCAGTGATTTTAAAGAATCCACCAGAGTGCTCATTTTAATGTTGAAGAGCCCAATTGCATGGTAGTGTCAGAGACTGCTAGAAACCACGACAAAATCCGCTGCTAAAATGCATGCAGGCTAAACCATTGGAAAACAGTTTAGCGACTGCTTTAAACTTTTGAGAATCTGGGCCTTAGTGTTTTGTGAAAAACTTTTTGTTATAGTTCCTCTCAGTATTTTGTGACAAATGTTTTGTTTCAACTCTTTTTGGTCACTTTTTAGCACGGGATCAGAATTCACTAGCATTTTTTAAGTCCATTTTTACCACTTCCTTAGTTTAAACCTCATATTCATTCATATTATCGCATACATTTTTTTTTCTCGCTCCAGTCACGATTTTGTCACAGCTTAGGGCTAGATGCACTAAAGATCCTCCATAGCCTTCCCACTATCGATTGCTGTACCTCAAGGTTCCGTCCTGGGACTGCTCCTTTTCTCAATCTACATGTATACTTGCTCACTTGGATTACTGATCTTCTCCCGTGGCTTCCAGTATTACCTCTATGCTGACAACTCCCAGATCTACCTCTCTGTGCCAAATATCTCTACTGAAACCCAGACCAGAGTCTCAGCCTGCCTGTCTGACACTGCCACCTGGATGTCTCACTGCCATCTAAAATTGAACATGGCTAAAACAGAACTGCTCATCTTCCCGCCTAAACCCACCTCTCCACTTCCCTCATTCTGCATCTCTGTGGACAACACTCTCATCTTTCTTTTGTCTGCTCATAATCTCGGGGTCATCTTTCACTCCTCTCTCCTTTACTGCCCAGATACAACATATTGCCTGTGGCTCAGGGTGACTAAAGTAGGGAAAATCCTGTTATAAATCCTGTGTATAAATCAGGGTAGCACTGATAAAACCTGCATTTTTGTTTAAAATACTGTGTTTTAGGTGGTATAGAGCCTATATTTCTGACTCACTAGTTTTTAGCCATTGTGTCTGATTAGGTGGAGAAGGGAGGGGCTCTGTTTTACTTCTAAGGTTAATTGCATTATCTTTGGGACATTGCTGAAACAAGGCTGCCCTGTGAACTTCTAAAAGCTAAGTTACTCAGCATTTCATATTCTGCTCTTTTCACTGGTTTTCAGCATTATATCTGCTTAATTTCTCTTCTCCTCCCTGTTTCTTACTAAAAAAAATATAAAAAAGCACAAAAAAATAAATCCTTCTCTTTCCTCTGTTAAATCTTATTTCCTCTTCCTGCATTTTTGTTTAAAATACTGTGTTTTAGGTGGTATAGAGCCTATATTTCTGCCTTACTAGTAGTCTTACTTATAGTCCCACCAACCCCAGGGACCACTATTCATATATAGAGACCCATATAATCAGGACTACTCAAATCAAGTCACTTCACAACCAATCAAGATGACCTTTATTCTATGCAATCACTGTGGTGCTTTAATTCCAAGACATACTATTTGGAGGCTTAAGGCTTGCCCCATCTGTCTTCAACTTGCCAGTATTAAGGAGGAGCTCTGCAAACTTAAACAGGAATTGAGTACAATTAAAGCAGCTTCCATCACTCCACAAAATCATACCAACTACCACCTCTACCTCAAAGAATAAAACAGCCCAGGAATAAATGGGTCATAGTAGGCTCAGGAAGACTGCGACATAAGAACATAAGAACATAAGAACATAAGAAGCGCCATCTCCGGATCAGACCTTCGGTCCATCAAGTCCGGCGATCCGCACACGCGGAGGCCCTGCTAGGTATTCACCTGGCTTATTTTATAGCCAACCATATCTTTATATGCCTATCTCAAGGAGATATGCATCTAGTTTGCTTTTGAAACCTAGGACTGTCGATTCCGCAATAATCTCCCCTGGGAGAGTATTCCAGATGTCAACCACTCTCTGTGTGAAGCAGAACTTCCTGACATTAGTCCTGAACTTGCCCCCCCTTAGCTTCATTTCATGTCCTCTTGTCCGTGTCAAATTGGACATTGTAAATAATCTTCTCTGCTCTATTTTGTCAATTCCTTTCAGTATTTTGAAGGTCTCGATCATATCCCCACGCAGTCTCCTTTTCTCAAGGGAGAACAATCCCAGTGTTTTAAGTCGATCCTCATATTCCAGTTTCTCCATACCCTTCACTAGTTTAGTTGCTCGTCTCTGCACCCTCTCCAGCAGTTTTATATCCTTCTTTAGGTAGGGAGACCAATGTTGGACGCAGTATTCCAAGTGGGGTCTGACCATTGCCCTATAAAGCGGCATTATAACTTTCTCCGATCTACTCGAGATTCCTTTCTTTATCATGCCCAACATTCTATTTGCCTTATTTGCCGCTGCCACGCATTGTGCCGACGGCTTCAGGGTCCTATCTATCAGTACACCCAGATCTCTTTCTTGTTCTTGTAACACAGAAACATCCACCTTCACTAATATTACCTCTACAGAATTCCTTCGCTCCACTAGTGCACTGCGATACTCAGGAAAACAGAAGGGAGGTGGGACTGAAACCAATGAAGGTAACTCAAGAGAACAAGAGCACCCTAAGTACAAATAAAAAAGCCAAAAACAGAAAACTATTACTGTTGGGGGATTCCATCATCAGAGGCATTAACCTTGGAACACAGGGCGAGGAGACCAAAATAGTGAAATGTCTTCCAGGATCCTCAGCTACCAGGAGTTCCAGGCAAATACTGACTATAATTAAGGAAGAAACTAAGGATTTTAACACTGATGTTGTTATCCATCTGGGAACAAATGACCTGGCCAACAACTCCACACTTGCAGCACAGAAAGCTTTTCGGGAGCTTGGTGAGGGCGTGAAACCTTTTGTAAAGACTTTAGCTTTTTCTGAAATACTGCCTGCATATGGAAAAGGAGAGCAAAGAGTGAAAAACACAGAGGACTTTAATAGATGGCTCAGAGCCTGGTGTCATCAAGAAGGCTTCAGGTACATAGGAGGATGGGGAAATACATGGAAGGACAAGAAGCTATATTGCACTGATGGGCTACATATTACTACAGCAGGAAAAAGAAACCTTGCAGAGAAATTTAGACAATATTTTTCTAGGCATTTAAACTAGAAGGTGGGGGTAGTGTATGTACGAAGGACAATTATAGAGACCACCCCCGGCAAAAGAAAAGATGTGATAGTAGTAAAGGCTGCAACATAAGCAATATCAGCAACTCATTTCTTAGTATTGCAACGGAAAGTGAAACAACACAAAAATCCATACGAAAAAGGAGATTATCGCTGAAAAATAGCTGGAAAGCGATGACCACAAATGCTCGCAGTCTAAGCAACAAAGTTCATGATCTGCAAGCCCTGATATTAGAGGCAGATCTAGATATTGTTGCTATCACAGAGACATGGTTCAGTGAATCACATGGATGGGATGCAAACATACCGGGATATAATCTTTTTAGGAAGGACAGAGATGGTCATAAAGGTGGAGGAGTAGCTCTCTATGTAAAGATCAATATCCAAGCGACCGAAATGCAAGGGACCTGGGGAGAGGATATGGATTGCTCTGAAAAGAGAAGATGGAACTTCTATCTACGTGGGTGTAGTCTACAGACCTCCGACTCAATCGCAGCAAATTGATAAGGATCTGATTGTGGATATCCAAAACTTTGGAAGGAAAGAGGAGGTTCTGCTGTTGGGAGATTTCAACCTGCCAGATGCGGATTGGAATGTTCCGTCTGCGGAATCGGAAAGAAGTAGGGAGATTGTGGATGCCTTTCAAGAGGCTCTGCTCAGACAAATGGTGACGGAACCCACAAGGGAAAAAGCGATATTGGATCTGGTCCTCACAAATGGAGAGAGTATCTCTAATGTTCGAGTGGGTGCTCACCTGGGTAGTAGCGATCATCAAACGGTTTGGTTTGATATAACGGCTAAAGTGGAGAGCGGCCGCACGATACTTAAAATCCTAGATTTCAAACGTACGGACTTTAATGCAATGGGAAAGTACCTGAAGAAAGAGCTGTTAGGATGGGAGGACATAAGAGAAGTGGAAAGACAGTGGTCCAAGCTGAAAGGAGCGATAAAAATGGCTACGGACCTTTATGTGAAGAAAATCAATAAAAACAAGAGAAAAAGGAAGGCGATATGGTTCTCCAACCTAGTGGCTGAGAAAATAAAGGCGAAAGAGTTGGCGTTCATGAAATATAAAAAAAACCCAAGAAGAGAAGAGCAGAAAGGACTACAGGGTGAAACTGAAAGAAGCCAAGAGAGAGATACGTTTGGCGAAGGCACAGGCGGAAGAACAAATGGCTAAAAATGTAAAAAAGGGAGATAAAAATTTTTTCAGATATATTAGTGAAAGGAGGAAGATAAAAAATGGAATTGCTAGGCTAAAAGATGCTGGGAACAAATATGTGGAGAGTGATGAGGAGAAAGCAAATGTGCTAAACAAATACTTCTGTTCTGTGTTCACAGAAGAAAATCCTGGAGAAGGACCGAGATTGTCTGGCAAAGTTACACGAGAAAATGGAGTAGATTCTGCGCCATTCACGGAGGAGGGTGTTTATGAGCAACTTGAAAAACTGAAGGTGGACAAAGCGATGGGAACAGACGGGATCCATCCCAGGATACTAAGGGAGCTCAGAGAGGTTCTGGCGAGTCCTATTAAAGACTTGTTCAACAAATCTCTGGAGACGGGAGTGATTCCTGGGGATTGGAGGAGAGCGGATGTGGTCCCTATTCATAAAAGTGGTCACAGGGATGAAGCAGGAAACTACAGGCCGGTGAGCCTCACTTCAGTTATTGGAAAAATAATGGAAGTGTTGCTGAAAGAAAGGATAGTGTATTTCCTTGAATCTAATGGGTTACAGGATCCGAGGCAACATGGCTTTACAAAAGATAAATCGTGCCAAACGAACCTGATTGAATTTTTTGATTGGGTGACCAAAGAGCTGGATCGAGGACATATGCTAGATGTAATTTACTTGGATTTCAGCAAAGCCTTTGATACAGTTCCTCATAGGAGGCTGTTGAACAAACTTGAAGGGCTGAAGTTAGGACCCAAAGTGGTGAACTGGGTCAGAAACTGGCTGTCGGACAGACGCCAGAGGGTGGTGGTTAATGGAAGTCGCTCGAAGGAATGAAAGGTGACTAGTGGAGTCCCTCAGGGTTCGGTGCTGGGGCCAATCCTGTTCAATATGTATGTAAGTGACATTGCTGAAGGGTTAGAAGGAAAAGTGTGCCTTTTTGCAGATGATACCAAGATTTGTAACAGAGTAGACACCGAAGAGGGAGTGGAAAATATGAAAAAGGATCTGCAAAAGTTAGAGGAATGGTCTAATGCCTGGCAACTAAAATTCAATGCAAAGAAATGCAGAGTAATGCATTTGGGAATTAATAATAGGAAGGAACCGTATATGCTGGGAGGAGAGAAGCTGATATGCACGGACAGGGAGAGGGACCTTGGGGTGTCCGAAGATCTAAAGGCGAAAAAACAGTGTGACAAGGCAGTGGCTGCTGCCAGAAGGATTCTGGGCTGTATAAAGAGAGGCGTAGTCAGTAGAAGGAAAAAGGTGTTGATGCCCCTGTACAGGTCATTGGTGAGGCCCCACTTGGAGTATTGTGTTCAGTTTTGGAGACCGTATCTGGCGAAAGATGTAAGAAGACTTGAGGCGGTCCAGAGGAGGGCGACGAAAATGATAGGAGGCTTGCGCCAGAAGACGTATGAGGAGAGACTGGAAGCCCTGAATATGTATACCCTAGAGGAAAGGAGAGACAGGGGAGATATGATTCAGACGTTCAAATACTTAAAGGGTATTAACGTAGAACAAAATCTTTTCCAGAGAAAGGAAAATGGTAAAACCAGAGGACATAATTTGAGGTTGAGGGGTGGTAGATTCAGGGGCAATGTTAGGAAATTCTACTTTACGGAGAGAGTGGTGGATGCCTGGAATGCGCTCCCGAGAGAGGTGGTGGAGAGTAAAACTGTGACTGAGTTCAAAGAAGCGTGGGATGAACACAGAAGATTTAGAATCAGAAAATAATATTAAATATTGAACTAGGCCAGTTACTCGGCAGACTTGTACGGTCTGTGTCTGTGCATGGCCGTTTGGAGGAGGATGGGCAGGGGAGGGCTTCAATGGCTGGGAGGGTGTAGATGGGCTGGAGTAAGTCTTAACAGAGATTTCAGCAGTTGGAACCCAAGCACAGTACCGGGTAAAGCTTTGGATTCTCGCCCAGAAATAGCTAAGAAGAAAAAAAAAAAAAAAATTTAAATTGAATCAGGTTGGGCAGACTGGATGGACCATTCGGGTCTTTATCTGCCGTCATCTACTATGTTACTATGTTACTATTGCTAAAACCTACTGCTTCTTCCTCTATATTTCCAAAATTCAACCCTTCCTTTCTGAACACACTACCAAAACAATTATCCATGTCCTTATCACCTTGCACTTAGACTACTGCAACTCACTACTCTCAGGCCTTCTGCTTAGCCATCTCGCTCCCCTCCAATCTGTCCAGAATTCAGCTGTATGACTCACATTCCAGGAGAGTCGCTTTACTCACGTTATCCCTCTCCTAAAGTCACTTCATTGGCTTCCCATCCATTTCCAAATACAATTCAAACTCCTCTTACTTACCTACAAATGCACTCACTCAGCTGTCCCTCACTATCTCTCTTCACTTATCTCCCCCTATGATCCCCCCGTGAGCTCCACTCAACTGGTAAGTCCCTCCCTTCTGTGCCTTTCTCTTTGGCTGCCAACTCCAGACTCTGTCCCTTCTGCCTTGCTGCACTATATGCTTGGAACAAGCTACTCAAATGCCTATGGCAGGCTCCGTCTCTGTCAGTGTTCAAGGCCCAGTTAAAAGCCCACCTGCTTTCGACTCCTAACTCCTCTCCTTGGGTTCTGCATCTGCCAACCCTATATGTCATGTCTGTCTGTCCAAGTTATATTGTAAGTTCTTCCACCATTTTGGGGGGGTTCGGGGAGGGCAGACAGTGGCTCGGGGGTGCCTGGTGGGACATGGTGCGTGGTGTTCTGCATGGCAGGAGGGAGTTGGCACCTTCCTGTCAATTTTCTCTCATGCCGCATTTGGGTCGTCATCGGCGGTGAGGGACTTTCTTTTATGGGACAGATTTTGCATGTGCAAAATTTCAGTGCCATTGAAAAAATACCAGGCACAGTTACTGATGGGTCTAGACCAGTCAGTTTTTCCAGTTGCTAAAACCCCCTTTTTGGGGGTGGATAGCCAAGCGATGTTAGTGCATCAATCGCTTGGCTATTTTGCATGGGGTTATAGCTAATTTGCATGGCATGATTGAAAAATGGGTGAGTGAGGGGGAAAACATGCAGTGGGCCGTTTTGTACACCAGGTCGGTAAAAGTGATCGCCGACTTTAGTGCATCTAGCCCTTAGGCCCCGATTCTGCAAAGTGCCGTCCCAATTTTAGGCAGATGTAGGCGTCCTACAGCTGTCTAATCAACCAATCGGGATGCACGTTTAAAAAAAAAATGCTCCCCAGGCAGGACGCCTATATTGAAGGCACCTCCGGGAGCCTAGGGAGGCCCGCAAGACGCCTAAGCTCGTCTAAGGGCCTTAGGCGAACCTAGGTGGCCCTATGCATCTCCCTAGAGGAAGAGACATTTAAAATGTAGGCCAGCAAATGCTGGCCTACATTGTAAGTAGACGCAGCCGCTATACTTATCGCAGCAAGGGATCTCCCTGCCACAATAAGTATAGTGGCCGTGGCCGCCTGTCCGATCACCGACAGGAGGGTACCGAACCCCTCCTGCCGGAACGCCACCCCCAAAACTCACAATCGCCGGCAGGAGGGTGCCCAACCCCTCCTGCCAGAAAGCTGGACCCCCCCTCCGGACCCCCCATGCTAACGACCTCTTCCCCATGACTCCCCTAACCTCCCCCCAAATAACCTCCCCCCCAACTAACCTTTAAATGTTGGTCGGCTGGACAGGTCTTGCTGCCGTCCAGCCGACAGGCCTGCCTCGTCGAAATGAGACGGGCCTGCCCCTTCCCGGCCCATCCCCGCTAAGTCTGCCAACGGAGAGACTTCTTCATAGAAGGAGTGACTGTGATGTTTTGAGAGAGAGGTTCACAAGCCTGCGTCCACTGAGATGCCAGGCTCCATTGAGGAATTCTGAGGTGAAGTCTGGCAAAAGGAGTCACGTGTACTGTGGAGGCCATGTGACCCAGAAGCACCATCTTGCTGAGATGGAAGAGCGGGAAGACACATTGTGACAGAGTTGAACAAGAGCTTCCAGACATTGTTGTGGAAGGAATGCTCTGAGTTGGACAGTGAGAGGGCTGAAGTTGAGATTTGGGAAAGTTGATTTCGAATCCCAAACTTTGTAGGAACCAGGTAGTCCGTTGGGTCACTACAATAACCCCTTGAGATGTGGAATCTTTAATAAGCCAGTCGTCGAGGTAGGGAAACACCTGAAGACCATGAATCCACAGAGCTGCTGCTACCACTACCAGGCACTTGGTGAACACTCTGGGAGACGAGGCCAGGCCGAAGGGTAGAACTCTGTATTGGTAATGCAGATTCCCCACTCGAAATCTGAGATATTGACGGGAGGCCAGATGGATGGGAATATGAGTGTAGGCCTCCTTGAGATCCAGAGAGCATAACCAGTCGTTCTACTCGAGAAGGGGATAAAGGGATGCCAAGGACAACATTCAAAATTTTTCTTTGACTAGAAAATTGTTGAGAGCCCTGAGATCCAGTATGGGTCGCAGATCGCCCGTCTTCTTCGGAACAAGGAAGTAACAGGAGTAAAATCCCCTGTTCTGCTACTCCGAGGGAACTGGTTCGATGGCATGGAGATGAAGCAGAGCTTGAGCTTCCTGGAGAAGAAGGGCGGTCTGGGATGGATTGGAAGGATACTCTCTTGGTGGAATCTTAGTGAAATGAAGAGAGTATTATTCTCTGATGATGGTAAGTACCCAGAGGTCTGATGTAATTAAGGTCCATCTGTTGTAAAAGTGATGGAGCCGACCCCCTATAGGGGGAAAGGGAGACAGAGACAACGGTGGAGGTTATGCTCTGTTTTAAACAGTCAGAAAGGCTGAGAAGCCTTAGGTACAGCAGAAGGTTGGGATTTCTGTTGCTTCTGAGGTGGCTGTTTTTTCAGAGGAGGGCAAGTATAAGGAGCTGGCTTTGGAGCAAAACGCCTTTGATAGATAACAGCAGGACATGCAGGCTTGGCAGGTGTTGGCTTCGGTTTAGGTCTGACAATTGAAGCAAATGATTTTTCATGGTCAGATAATTTTTTAGTGGCCGCCTCGATGGACTCGTCAAAGAGGTCGTTGCCTTGACAAGGGATGTTAGCCAGGCGGTCTTGTAGATTAGGGCCCAAGTCAATGGTACTAAGCCATGCAAGACGACGCATAGCCACAGAGTAAGCAACCGCTCGGGCAGATAACTCAAATGCATCATAAGAGATGAAGACGCAACTGAGAAAAAGAAGCAATAACTTCTTGAAACTCAAAATGCATTTGATTATCTAAATAAGTCAAAACTTTGGTAGGAGAGAAAGAAGAAATTCAAAATAAGTGATAAAATAAAAATTATAATTAAGGACTTTAGAGGACATCATAGCATTCTGGTAGATGCGGCGTCCAAATTTGTCCATAGTTTTCCCCTCCCGTCCAGGAGAGACTGTAGCATAGACCTTGGAAGGATGGGATCGCTTCAAGGAAGATTCAACTAGCAGGGATTGATGAGATAACTGTGAGTTGTCAAATTCCTTGTGATGCACCATTTTATACCTATTTTCCAGGAACTGCTGGTATGGAATAGGGAGTCTCCAGGCATCGAGTAAAAGTCTGGTCCAAAAGTTTGTGAAGAGGAAGCTTGAGACTCTCTGCCGGAGGCTGAGGAAGACGCATGACTTCGAGATATTCCTTAGAATATTTGGAGCCAGTATCCAATTTAACATCCAAATCTAGAGCCATCTGTTGTAGGAAAGATGAAAAAGACAGCTGATCCGGCAATGCCTTGTCTCGAGAAGGATTCGAGGATGTCGAGGCAGCATGTGTCGAAGAAGAAGGTTCGGCATGGAAAAAAGTCTCATAGGAACCAGGAGATTTGGTCAAGGCAATCGAGGCCGGGATATCCTCGAGGTCCGGCATCGGAGACCTCGAACGAGGAGTCGGTGGTATGGTTGAGGTTGGAGTAGAACGAGGCTTCGAGGAAGATGGAATATCCTGCGAGGAACAGTGCCGAGAAGAATGCCTCGATGAAGGCCTCAAACGATGGTGAGAACTGTGTCTAGAACCAGATCTTGAGGATCGAGGAGATTTTGCCTCAGAGACGGAAGTAGCCGATGCCAATGTATGAATAGGACTAGAGGCTGTAGATCGAAGCTCCAGAGGCTTGGAGGAGGATCCTCGATGCACTCGCAAAGACTCTGCTCCCTGCTGAGAGTGTGAGGAATCCTGTCGATGCACTCGCAAAGAATCTGCTCCTTGCCTTTCGTGCTTAGGTGGCAGACCAGACACTCGCAGAGACTCTGCTCCCTGCAAAGAGTGTGACTCTGACTGGGACATAGGAGTCTGCTGAATGCCCAGGCAGGATAATAGGAAGCAGTTTAGGACCCATAATAGTAAGGTACTGAAGAAACTGCTTCTCTAAAATGGTCTGGAAAGAAGCCGGCAAGGTGGGATCCTCGTTTGAAAACAGATCACCTGTCTTGGCTGGAGGTTCCTTCGGGGCAGTGTGAGTGTGCTTCGACTTAGTAGTCTTAGACACTTTAATCACCACCGGTGGAACTGACTGCTAAGCTATCTGACCTGAGGAAACAGGGGAAGAGACAGCAGATGACATCGAAGCAAGAGCCGCTGCAAACGATGAAGGCTTGATGATGCAGGACAGCTCAGGTAAGAGAAGGGAATTGCTTCACAGGGACTTGGAGGGGAAGGGAAATATCACTGCTGCTTCTGCAAAAGAAAGTGGGGGGGAAGGGAATGGGGGGTGGGGGAAAATGCTGCTACTACTTCACAGGGACCTGGAGGAGAAGGGAAATACCGCTGCTGCTTCTGCAAAGGAAAGTGGGGAGGGGGAGAGAAGGGAATGGGGGTGTGGAGGAAAATGCTGCTACTACTTCACAGGGATCTGGAGGGGAAGGGAACTATCACTGCTGCTTCTGCAAAGGAAAGTGGGGGGGGGGGGAGAGATACAGACAGAAAAAGGAGGCCAGGGAGAGAGACAGACAGAAATAAAGACAGACAGGGGACCAGAGAGACAGACAGAAAGAAAGACAGACAGACAAAGGGTGCCAGGGAGAGAGAGAGAAAAATAGCAGGAGGGAGAGAGACAGAAAGAAAGGAAGAAAGAGACAGGAGCAGGGAGAGAGACATAAAGAAAGACAGACAGGCATATATTCTAGCACCCGTTAATGTAACGGGCTTAAACACTAGTATATATATATATTCCATAATGCAATTTAATTTTAATTATTGACCTAAATACTTCCTTCGTGGTTGGTATGAATAATTGAACACATTTACAAATTCAGATGGGGCCTGATAGCAGTCCAAAAAATTCCATTGTGGAAATCTGTATACACAAAGCTATAAACAGATAGCCAAGGCAGAACAAGTAGAAAAAGTTTCACATGCATTTATTTACAAAACAACTAATTTCAAAACATGGGAGACTTTCAGAGATTGGGAGACCAAATCCTGCAAATGGTTTAAATTTTCTTAACAGCAAATGATGAGGACAAAACTATATTAAGTGAATTTTTTGCTAGACCTCAAACACCCAAGGCACTACTTTATAATTCTATTCGTGCCCTTTCTGGGGTGTGTTATCATCATTGGTCTTAGCAAGTAGCTTGTGCAATAAATTATTTTAAATGAATTAATTTTCAACAGGCTCTGCATAAATTATAAAGTGCATAAAGTGCTGTAAAGTGCTATAGAGTGCTCTGCCACATCTCTGATGTTGTCATCAGGGACGTGCCAGAGTAAATCAGGGCAGTAGAAGGTCCTGAAGCAGCGTGTATAGAGTGCTGCAGACGCTGCTGGAATCGGCAGGTTTGTCGGGACCGCCCATCCGCGTTTTGCTCTCATACGCCATCATCCAGTCATAGGTAAACTTTAGCAATTTCAGACCATTTTTCAATTGTGGCTAAGTCCTTCCTCATTCACACCCTCATGGGTGTCTATTCCTGCAATTATTCCTCAAAATTAGATAAAAGCATTGCTGCATCAGTATCCGACGATCTTTAAATAGGTGATGAAGACACTTCAAAAATTGATTAGGATCGAAATTGGCAGGGCACCATATTTTGTCCCACATCAAATAGCGTATAGCCTTGACTCTCCAGAAAAGATGTGGAAAGCAGCTTGATTGTTATCAAAGCGCTTCTGATTTACTTTGGAACAATTGCAGGAATATCTGTGCCGTTGCCAAATTAGAAGAGTTAAGAAAATATACTGATTTCCATTCTAATGCAATTAGAGCTAATTTTGTTCTTTAAATGAATTAAGAGTCAATCAGTAAATCTTGCTTATCTCTAGGTCCAGTTCAATATTTTTTTTTTTTAATTTATTGGAAAAGATCTTTATCCTTAATGGGTCTTGGTCTTATTAGTTCATTTAGGTTTTAAAGTATTTATGGTCAGCTTTCTATATATGATTTGACTGATACATTAGGGAGTTTTCTTTGCAGTTTTATCAAGGCACCAAATCATTAATTGAGTTAATAAAAGTGCTTAAGATTAGCTTATCTACAAAATGCTGGTGAGCACTTTGGAAGGGGGGGGGCGGTAAGGGACTAAGGGAGCCGGCCAGACCGCGGGAAGGGAAAGGGGGGTAGGAGAAACGTGCTGCTGCATAGGGAAGTGGGGGGGATCGAAATGCTGCTGATGCACAGGGAATTAGGGTGGGGGAAATGCTGCTGCACAGGGAAATGGAGGGGGAGGGAATGCAAAGAAAGACAGACAGCGGGAGGAAGGGAGACAGAAAGAAAAGAAGAAATACACAGGGGCAGGGAGAGACACAGAAAGACAGACAGACAAAGGGGGCCAGGAAGAGAGACAGACAGAAAGAAAGACAGTGGGAGGGAGAGAGAGACAGAAATAAAGACAGACAGACATATATTCTAGCACCCGTTAATGCAACGGGCTAAAATACTAGTTAGAACTATATTATAGAGCGGTTTTAGAACTTAGTCAAAGATTAAACTTACCTTAAAAAAGGATATTACTTTTAATTAAAGAAGCCCTCACTTTGAGCTAGAAACGCCGCTATTCTTAGCACTGCACTCTGCCTGTGTCGCCCATAATGCTTTCAAAATGGCGTCGGGTTTTATGTAGAACGCTCACACTGGAGTCAATCAGAATTTAGAATGATGTCATTCTTTACAACAAACGCTGCAGTCAGCGGGAGAGAGAGAATATGAGAGGGAAAAACAAATTAAATCACAACAATCACCCTAAAAATTGCTCTAAATAGCTTACACGGTATGTAAAACAAAGAAAAGAAATAAAACAACCCTCATTCTCCCATATTCCAAGTCTTAGCCTGGAACCAAAAATTACTCTAGCACACCATACCTAATATAGTACATTAACTAAAAAGAATAGCAAGGCAAAAGCTTAACATTGTTTCAGTTGAGCAAAAGAAGCAAAGCAAGAGCGTAACACACGCTGCATGTCAGCTTGATTAACACTGCTTGTATAAGCCACATAAAAAAAAAATAACAATTCAATTGCAGTACTCAAAAAAAAAAATATTGTCATGATCATGAAAAATAAAACCTAGATGTCCAGTAAAAAATATAGTGCACTAAAGGAGAGCCCGAGAGCCCTCGTCTCAATGGGCAGCTGTAACATGGGGATGGAGGGCCCGTGTTGCCTCCCATGGAGTCGAGCGTGCTGCGCGAGTGGGCGGGTGTAGGAGGGCAGGAAGCAGCTTAGTGGTGGGTGAGTTTTTCCCACCGCAGGGCGGCCTCCTGATAGGTGAGGCATGGGGCAATGGTCGGGCGGAAACTATAAAGCCAGGACCTCGGAGGACCCGGTGTCTTCCTGGGTCCTCCGAGGTGGCTTCTCTTGTCCGGGTGAGCAGCGCGAGATGGCATGGGGAGTAGATGGCGGGGCTGAGCTTGCTGAGATCTCCATGCTAACGAACGACTCCCTCAGTGAAGATGAGCAGGTGGGAGACGGGCAGAGTGAGGAGATTGGGCGCCGTTCTAAAATGGCTGCTCTGTCGGCCTTAGTGGTGATGGGGGTGGGCCTAGGAGGGGAGGGAGACAGAGCTCCGAGAGCTTGTGCGGGGCCTGCAGCGCAGATTCCGGTGCTGCGGGTGAGGGGAAGAGCAGGCGCTCGGCACCCACGTGTACCTGCAGGCCGCAATTCAGGGAGGTTTTAGGGAGATCATCCAGTCTGCCAGTATTGGCTGGCAGGTTAAATAGGGAGCACCAGACTTAAGTGTCTGAGCTGGGACCTGGTGCTGTTGGGAAAAGGGTGGTCTGTGGGGTAGAGGGAGGTAGCGGGGATGCTGTGGGAGGCGGTGGAGCTGACCGGCCCATAGGTCCGCTGAATTCTGGACCCTCCTGGGGCTTGAATCCCTGGGGGCCTATGTGGGGGATACCCCCTTGGATGCCTGGTGGCCCCTCCGCAAGGTTGTCACTTCCATGGAGCTCAGTGCAGGGAGTGAGTTGGCAGCCTGGGCTGGGCCAGGGGATGGAACCAGTGGGAATTGGGGCCTTGGGGTGCACGGGGGAGGGGAAGTCTCGGTTGCTGCTCCTTTGTCTGGATTTTCTCTGCAGGTCCTGTTAGCTGGAGCGGACATTACCGCAGCGGCATCACAGAGGCTGGACTACGGTCTCTTCCTGTCATATGCCGACTCAGTGCTAGACGCTTACCCACGTTTCGGCGGGTGGTCGTGGCTCAACTACGACGAGGCTTTCCGAGACAAAATGGAGGAGAATGGGTTCATGTCCTGGGGCACGCAGGATGTCAACTTGTGGCTGACCCACATGGCTTGCCGGCCTGGCCCTGTTGCTCAGGGTCCCGGTCGGTCCCTAGCGTGAGGGGGTAGTGGGCGGTCCTTTCGGCCCACAGTCGGGGGGGTTGCTGGAGGGGGTACTGGGTGTGTTGGCGGTTTAACCAGGCGACGTGCGCCTTTACCGATTGTAGATTCTGGCATGCCTGTTTCCTCTGTGGTCAACCGCATTTAGCTTTTAAATGCCCCAAAAAGGGGGGAGGAGCTCTGCCTGGACCCAGTAAGGCGGAGGGAGGCAGGTCCGCTGCCCACGCCATGCGTGTGGTGGCTTTTCACCCTTGGTTACAGTGCTATGGGGACTGAGCGGCAGCTGCGATGCTCAAACAGGGGTTTGGGGAGAGGTTTCTTATTCCTTTTCAGGGCGAATTGCGAGAATATAGGGTGCAAAACGCGTCATCTGTGTGCCACTTAAAGGCGGTCGTGCAGGCCAAATTGGAGGGGGAAATTGTATTGGAGAGGATCGCGGGGCCATTTCATGATCATCCCTTTATATCTATGATTATATCACCCTTGGCTGTGATTCCCAAAAAGGAGCCAGGAAAGTTTCGGCTGATTCACAATTTGTCTCAGCCAGTAGGGGCATCGGTTAATGAGGGCATCCCAGCGGATCTTTGCTCAGTGCAATACGTCTCTTTTGATAGCGCGTTGCGCCTGGTGTTATGAGCGGGTAGTGGTGCGTTGTTGGCAAAGGTGGACATACCCTCTGTTGGGCTTCCGCTTTGAGGGGAGTTTCTATTTTGATCAGTGTTTGCCAATGGGATGCTTCATTTCATGGGCCTACTTTGAGCGTTTCAGTTCCTTCCTCCATTGGGTTACGGTTTCGCGGTCCCGCTTGGACTCGGTGGTACACTATTTAGATGATTTCCTTTTCGAGGGCTCTCCAGCCTCTGATGAGTGTGCTCGCCTGAAAGGTGTTTTTGAGCAGAGGAGTTCAGCGTTCGGCGTTCCCCTGGCAGTGGACAAATCGGAGGTCTTATTCCTGATTCTCCTTCATTGCCTACATTTTCATGCAGGTCTTATTCCTGATTCTCCCCTGATTCATCCTCAGAGGTCACACCATGGAGCGATACAGGGGCAATATAATATTCTTAGTCTTGTTAACCATCCCTTTTTTAATAATTTCTAGCATCTTGTTTGTTTTTTTGGTCACCACTGCACATTGGGAAGATTTAATCGTATTGTCTATGATGACACCCAGATTTTTTGGATTGGATTGGTACACTATTGTGTAATGTGTGGATTATTACTAAAAATCAAGTTTTTCATATAGAGGATGGGCTCCGAGTGTCACATATGCTAGGTACGCCACTGTCTCCCACATTTCTTCTCACCTATTGAAGGGAGGAAAAATAGAGTTGCACGTATTATCTAGTTCAAACAATCCACAAGGCAGATGGATGAAAATCAGTATTACGGTCACTCAACAATTTTTGTGCTGCCAGAAGGATGCTGGGCTGTATAAAGAGAGGCGTAGTCAGTAGAAGGAAGAAGGTGTTGATGCCCCTGTACAGGTCATTGGTGAGGCCCCACTTGGAGTATTGTGTTCAGTTTTGGAGACCGTATCTGGCGAAAGACGTAAGAAGACTTGAGGCGGTCCAGAGGAGGGCGACGAAAATGATAGGAGGCTTGTGCCAGAAGACGTATGAGGAGAGACTGGAAGCCCTGCATATGTATAACCTAGAGGAAAGGAGAGACAGGGGAGATATGATTCAGACGTTCAAATACTTGAAGGGTATTAATGTAGAACAAAATCTTTTCCAGAGAAAGGAAAATGGTAAAACCAGAGACATAATTTGAGGTTGAGGGGTGGTAGATTCAGGGGCAATGTTAGGAAATTCTTCTTTACGGAGAGGGTAGTGGATGCCTGGAATGCGCTCCCGAGAGAGGTGGTGGAGAGTAAAACTGTGACTGAGTTCAAATAAGTGTGGGATGAACACAGAAGATTTAGAATCAGAAAATAATATGAAATATTGAACTAGGCCAGTTACTGGGCAGACTTGCACGTTCTGTGTCTGTGTATGGCCGTTTGGAGGAGGATGGGCAGGGGAGGGCTTCAATGGCTGGGAGGGTGTAGATGGGCTGGAGTAAGTCTTAACAGAGATTTCTGCAGTTGGAACCCAAGCACAGTACCGGGTAAAGCTTTGGATTCTTGCCCAGAAATAGCTAAGAAAAAAAATAAAAAATAAAAAATTTAAATTAAATCAGGTTGGGCAGACTGGATGGACCATTCGGGTCTTTATCTGCCGTCATCTACTATGTTACTATGTTACTTAGATTTATTACCAGTTAATCTAATGTACAACATAATATTTAAAGCAACATTTGTTTTGAAATGTGACAGTTCTAGGAATTAAACCCATTTGAATATGAATAATGACTTAACTACATCTCTTTGCCTATCAGTGGAATGACAAGAGAATTGATGTTTATTTCTAGGAAATCAGACTGAGGATGACATTTACTGTGCCTGCCTTTCTAAGGCTCTCTGCCACATCCCCACGCCAGTCACTGTTGGATTCTATGCTCCATTTGGAAGTCGTGTATATATGCTCCTGGAAAAAACAACAAGTAGGTATAAGGGATCTGGACTTATTATACAGTTACTCCTATTCATCTCTTACATATGATTTACTAGTGTTTTCCTAAGGGCATTATTTGGTGCTGTATCAGGCAGTATAGTGCAGCAAGGTGTAACCATATTTTCCATATATGATAGGGAGAATGAGAACGTTCCACTAAGTAGAATAGGGCAAAGGCTATGTTGGAATCTTTACAGAGCGGCAAAAATTACTTTTGCTGGAAATGGTGGAGGCTAGAAAGACTAGCTTTTTATTAGAAGCTGACCGAATTTCGGTTTTGGTTTCAGATTCAGCACTGAAACTGGACCAAAATCTGGGATTCGGTATCAGCTAAAAATGCACCAAAACTCTCCCCCTCTGCCTCCCACATTAATGCCCTTCCCTCCCTTGTGATCATTCTCCAACACCCTCAACCCACCCAACCACTCATAAAGCCTTCCTCAGGCCTTAGGAATCCCTGGTGGTCCAGTAGGCTTTTAGGAGGCAGGAATGAACCCCGTGTGTTCCTGCCACTGGTCTATTGCAATTGCTGCTGAGACTTCCCATAGCAGCCTCATGAGACTATCACAGGAGGCCCAGCAGCCATTTTACAACTATAACAAGCAAGGGTGGGTTCCAATTGTAAAGTGGTTGCAGAACCTCCCACAGCAGTTTTTGCAAGGCTTCCAGGGGAAGTTGCACCTGCCATTGCAATGAGTGGGGTTGGTCCCTGCTCCTGAAAAGGCTACTAGACCACCAGGAATTCCTGATAGTCCCAGAGACGGCCTATAGATAGATGGACAGGTTGGGAAGGTGGTGGAGAGTAAGAGGTGTCACCATCACCAGTGAGGGGGGGGGGCTCAGGAGGGTAGTTTTTTGGTTGGATGCAGAGGTGGAAATGAGTGAGCAGTTTGATTTCTGCCAAAATCAAGTGGCGAATTTTGGTGGCAGATTCGACAGCATAGGGAAAATTAAAAGTTCTTGATTTAATCTGAAACTAGTCTCAATTTAGCCAATCAGGCATTGATAAGATCTTTCTTACTTTTCTCTACTATTCAGAAATTGTGCTTAAAGGTGTGTAGTGAACTTCTTTTCCCATCCTGAAAAATAATCATAGACTCTAAAACAATGTGGCTCATTTTGCAGCTGCTAATTTCTTGCAACATCAAAAAGAAAGAAAGCAAGACATTTAAAAAAATCTGTTAATGCTTTGAAGTAGGTACAAAGTACCCACTTTCCTTACCAATCCAAATTTTCAATGAAAAAATTATCTTGTGGAGTATGATTGTGGCAGGGACCGGAAACAGAAGCACATTGGTTACCAATTAATCATAGGATCTTGTATAAACTGATGTTTTTAATTTTTAAGTCCCTAGCATCTAGCGAGCCACAATTTATATCTAAATCGCTGATCCCATATAAAACCCAACGATCTCTGCGTTCATCTGATCAAAACTTACTAACTGTGCCTTCTTTAAAAATCATTGGAACAAGAAGAGCAGATATGTTCACTGTTGCAGGTCCACAATGGTGGAATTCCCTTCCCCAATACATCAGAATAGAACGTGATATTTCAGCTTTTAAAAACTTTCTAAAAACTTACTTGTTTAAGGATGCTTTTAACTTATAAAATTCTTAAATTTTCTTTTCAGTGTTAATTAATATTTATGAAATGTGCCTTGGTAAATTTTTACCCTACCTTTTGTTCTTCCCTTTTTTTTTTTTTCTTTTCTATACCCTTTATTGTAACTTTACCCTCTTTCCTATCTTTCATGTTAGTTATTATTGAAATTTATTGTTATTATGTTATAGTCTCTTTATTATATTATGTACATCGCCTAGAAATTTGAAATAGGCGATTCATCAAAAGTGAAATAAACTTGAAACTTGAACTGGCAGGCCGGTGAATGTACTCACCTGAACTCCATGCTGACGAGGAGCAAGCTGGCGTGATATCCCGCTGAGCGTAGGCTGCACTGAGGTGCAGGTTGACATGTCTCTGAGGAGCTCTAGCCGAATACACAAACCGCGAGGGGGAAAGCTGTTACTGAGGTATCCCTGCTGGATACACATGAGCCAAGAAGGGGAGAATGACTGAACGCCAGCTGTGCTCGCAGGAACACTGCAAGGGTAAAGGTCTTGAGGAGGAGAGTGTGAACGGTGGAAGAGACCGTCCTGTGCTAGGCGGATTGTGGCAGACTCCACCAAGAGGGAGAGGAGGGGATAACCCATGATGCTCCTGTCTCTAGTACAAGCTGTGGAGGAGGATGTATTTCCCCTAATGAGCCTTACTGAATACCGCCGGAGATAAGGAGGAATACATGACTGGAGGAGAGGTCTGGCTCTGGAAAGCCCAGGGTACTGCTTAAGAGGTGGTGAGTAGCTATGCTGGAAATGGACTGCGGTCGTGGATCCTTGGCTGCGACCCCTGTTGGCCCTCTGATAGAGGCAGAGAGGAGGCCCTACACGTATTGACTGAGAGACTCTGTATCTAATTGCAAATGGTATAAACTGTAATAAGAAGAGCCTATTTATGCTAGATCCAAGAAAGGTATTAGGGAACTGCTTAATGAATAGATTGGTGGATAATAAAGTAACAGAATTTCTAAATTAATCCCCTTGGAAGGAATTAGGTGTCTAAATATAATGGAGATAGAGTTGAATTACATACTTTTATTGAATTGACTGTAAGAATAACAAACTACAATTATAGGAATGATATTGAGCTAATCTGAGTTGGGGGAGAAATAACTAACGGAAATAACTAACGGAACTAGTCTAAACTGAAAAAGAACTTTGATTAGCCATACTGTAAAACTTATAGACTAATTAGTTATTTAGAATCAAATTAATCTTGGAAGTATGACTTTTAAAAAAAATTATTTATTGATTTCTAAACTTCAAAAATGCAATACACAAATATATATCATCATATAATAAAATGGTAGGCCGCGCATGTGCACTAAAAAAAACGTGTTCCCTGAGCTGTCGCGAAAATACGACTGCGCATGCGCGGCCCCGGCGGCGGCTTTCAAATAAAATAAAAAAAATTACACAGCTGCGAGACAGGAGCTGCGGCGGCGGCGGTGGCGACTTTCAACGACGAAGAAGCTGCAGCTCGGGAAGTCGGGGCCTCCCCCGCCACGTACAACCCGCTCCCTCTCCTGCAGCTCAGGCACCACAGAAGCTGTGAAAACGCACAACCCGGTCCCCGCGTCTGCCTACCCTTCCCCCCAACACAGCGCATTTGCCCCCCCCTCTCAGAGAGTCCTTTGCCGTTCACCACCCTTCCCTTGCCGCTGACCCGACTACCTACCCGGCGATTTAAGCAGCAGTCTTCACACGCTGCTTCAGGCACTTCTACTGCCCTGATTTGCTCTGCCGCGTCTCTGATGATGTCATCAGGGACGTGCCAGAGTAAATCAGGGCAGTAGAAGAGCGTGTGAAGACTGCTGCACAGGCTGCTTGAATGGGAACAGGAAGAGGTGATGATGGACAGGGGGGAAAAAGGAAGGGAGGCCTATTATTGGACAGGGGGAGCAGGAAGAGGTGCTGATGGCCAGGGGGGGGGGGAGAAAATGAAGGGAGGCCTACTGCTGGACAGAGAGAGCAGGAAGAGGTGCTGATGGACAGGGGGGAGGTAAAACAAAGGGAGAAGGACTGCTGCTGGATAAGGGGAGCTTGAATGGGTGGTGGTGGACAGGGGGGAAAAATAAAGGGAGGCCTAATGCTGGACAGGGGGAGCAGGAAGAGGTGCTGATGGACAGGAGGAAAAAATGAAGGGAGGCCTACTGCTGGACAGGGGGAGCAGGAAGAGATGCTGATGGACGGGGGTGGGTGGAAATGAAGGGAGACCTACTGCTGGACAGAGGGAGCAGGAAGAGGTGATGATGGACAGGGGGGAGGTAAAACAAAGGGAGAAGGGCTGCAGCTGGATAAGGGGAGCAGTGAAGGGGTGGTGGTGGACATAGGGGAGGTAAAAATAAGGGAGAATGGACAGGAAAAAGTGGCTAAGGAGACAGAGAGAGAAATAAAGACAGACACACACATATATTCTAGCACCCAAGGGAGGAAAATGCTGCACAGGGAAGTAGGGAGGGGGGAAATGCTGATGCACAAGGAAATGGAGGAGGAGGGAATGCTGATATGGCTACTGTACAGGAAAGTAGACAAGGGGAGATAAATGCTGCATAGGGGGCAGAAAGAGAGACAAATAGAAAGAAAGACAAATAATAGGAGGGAGGGAGACAGAAAGAAAAGAAGAAAGACACAAGGGCAGGGAGTGAGACAGAAAGAAAGAAAGACAGACATACATATATTCAAGCACCCATTAATGTAACGGGCTTAAAGACTAGTAAGTTAATAAAAGCACATTCAACTTACAAATATGCATAACCAACCATTTTCTCCTCCCCCCTAATGATTTTTCAAATAAAACACAGAAACATAGACTATCCCAATACCCTTACCCTATTCAGATTAAAAATATACTCCCACCCCAGGTGGACATATTCAAAAGTCAAATTAGGACACTTTCCTGGATGTGTACGAAAATAAACCAAAACTGACTCATAATCAAATACCTACTATAGTGAAGTAATATAAGATGTCAACAGTCCCCAAACCAGCTTAAATAAATTACTGTGCCCCAAACTATTGGCATTCATTTTTTCATATCTATAGCTGGAGCACAAATTTGCCCACCTGAAAGAAGTGTGACTAATAAAAAAAAACTAGACCTTAAGCAGTGTAATTGGACACAAGCGCACTCTAAATCAGCAGTCCCTATGTGGGTGCCAATTAAGCTGCTAGCTTTGCTCTAGGTGTGCAGAAATGTACAAGAATAATGGAATGACGCAAATGTTTGTTCAAAAGAAAATTATTATTTATTAATTATCAAAAATTATTTATCATAAGGTTATTTGCATCATGAGAATTATTACAGAAGCCAAAAGCTGGCCTTGCTAGTAACAAATTCCAGCGTTTTACCAGTTGCACATCCATATATATCCTAAATGACGACATTCCTTTGCTACAATCTAACTGGTCCAAATTATTTGCTTCCATATAAGGCTTGCTTCACAAAAGCATTCCTAAAATGTTACATTCTTATACCTAAAGAGCTTATACTAAGCTTGGAAAGCCCATACTTGAGGCCACCACATACGCAGACTTTAGAAAATCCCTGAAAACTCAACTGTTTAACAAATTCTAAATTCCCATACCCAACTCTTCCTCGCCATGACCCTTCCACCTCGCCCCTTAATTCCAAGGCCCGAAACTAATTATACTTTCCACCTTGAATCTCATGTACTGACATAATGTATCTTTATTGTAACCCACCTGCACCCCATGTACTGATAAAACGTATCTTTATTGTAACCCATGTACTGACTAAATGTATCTTTATGGTAACCCACCTGTATCCCATACACTGACAAAATGCACCTTGATAGTAAACCACTTGTATTGTAACCCACTTGCATCCCATGTACTGACAAAATATATCTTTACTGTAACCCTCTTGTATCCCATGTACTGACAAAATGAATCTTTAATGTAAACCACTTGCATCCCATGTACTGACTAAACGTATCTTTATTGTAAACCGCTTCAAACCTCACGGTATAGCGGTATATAAGAAATAAATTGTTATTATTATTATTACAATTTGGGAATCCTTAAAATCTGTTTTAAGAGAAGAGCTGATCTCTATAGCCTCTCACAAGACAAAGATCTGGGAAAGGGGGGAAAAATTGAGAGAAAAATTAATGGAATTAGTAATATAACATAAGAAGGGATTAGGTGGGGAGCAGCTTAGGATTCAAATAAAAGAGATTCGTATGGTCCTGGGAAAAATGGAAGATGAAGCCATTCATTTCATTTTAAATTGCCTTAGACCTAAACATTATGGCCTCAATTCTGTAAACTGTGCATAGTTGTAGGCGTGGCGCAAGGTGCAATGAGCGTTACATAGGCGTCGAATAAGCGTCCAATACTCGTTCCCAAAAATCACACTTTTTTGGTGTAGATGCCAGATAGACATCCATACGATGTTAGTTATATATAAAAATGTATGTTTTACTGATTTCTTATCATTATTTCAGGATTGTAAGCTTCAACATAATAAACCCTAAGTGTACCCTAATTAAAAGGATAATAAAACACAGTATACCATGTTTAAAAGGATATTTATAATATATTAGTTTCAGTGGGAGTTGAACTGGGAACATCAGTGTGAATTTTGAAAAAATGTGCCATGCTTACACGCTAACCATCATTCTAATCCGCTGTGCTAGACAATGATCCATATAATAATAGCAATTCTGATCTGATTATACTATTCCTTATAGGTAGTGAATGGCAGTTAATTCTGCTAGGAGATAGAACAAGGTAGATCTCACTGCCCTGTTATATCCTTTTTCTTCATTATTTCAGAATTGTATACTTCAACAGTATAAAAACAAAAAAAGTAACAAAGCATGCCATGTTTAAAATGATAATTATAACATTTCATTTTTAGTGTGAGAAACTGATTGGGAGTTGAATTGGAGAATTCAGCGTAGAAGGGTGTGAGCTTAATATTTGTGCTGCACAGAGAGTTGTATAGTAATGGTATGATTAGCTCCTATAAGAAGTGTAAAGCATAGGAGTTTGAGCATCGTATAGACTTTAGATAGATGTGGTTTAAGCTCCAGAAAGGCTTTAGCAGGATACATGCTATTTAGACAGCCTATGTCATCCAATGAGCTTTCTCTGGGCATCCCATAGATGTTATTTGAGAGATGTTTTTAGACGTTTCCAAAGTGATCTTTTAAATACAATTCAGGGATTTTTATTTTGTTATTCAGGCACCACATAAATGGGACACATCCATATAAGCATATTGAATTTAAAATTGCCTATAGAAGCAATGTTATTAGCTAATTAACACTCTCTTTCTCATTAAACATTGCTACAATCAGTTCATTCTTCAAAGCAAAGAGAAAGTCCCAAGCTTAAAAACAGAATAACACACACAACAGACCTGAATGTGGCTTCTAATTCATTGCAAAGGGAGGTGTGCAGCTGCACAATGCTGACCTCATTGTGAGATCATCAAGGTGCACTTGCAAGATACAATGCCACAAGTAAAAGACAGGCTGGGAGTTGAACTCACAACCTCTGCAAGATCAGCACAGTGCTACACCACCATCATTGAACTACACCACTTTCCATTCCAGTTTCTCTGATTCCCCTATCATATCATAGCTTACTGACCTGCCTATGTATCATCTGCTTAGCTATCATATCACAGTTAGCTGAGACAAAAGAGTGGTAGCTCAATGGCTTAAAGCACTGCTTTCATTGTCCCAAAAGCCAGAATCTCAAGTATGGTTCAATAAATGAGACATGGAGTCAAATACTGCTGTTTTTATCAAATTCAAACTCCACTTTTGGATTAGATTGCTTCTAGTATTGTTAATGATGTGCTGTTCAAGATGAAAATTAGATTTGATTGGTCTGTAGCTTGTCATTTTTATTAAAATGAGTATTGTGTCAGCTGAAGTACATGAAGGAGTCAAATCCAGACCAGGCTCGCACCCCAACCTTCATTCTAACTACTGTGCTACACAATAGGCCATAAAATCATAGCAGTTCTGGTTTGACTACACTGTTCCATTTAGGCGTCTTTACGGCAGTAGCTACGGTGTGCCTGTGGCTCTAGCGCAGCGCCGGAAGCATGCCGTATCGGCTGCAGTTAAGCATATCTCAAGCTGTCCCCCGACTGAAAGAAGCCATTTCTGGCTCACCATGGTAAAGCACCTCATTGCACCTTTTCATCCTCTCCAGCTCTCATATAATCTCATTTTCTCAAATATTATGCTGGTTGCAGGCTGTGAGACAGGAGACATGCCACCTACTGCATTTGCCACCCCTAAGAGCCTCCCCACTTATCTCTTTTGCAGCCTGGGCCTTATGGAACACTAGATAAGACAAAGGTGAATGTGATGAAGTAGCTGAAGTGGTGCTTATTAAGGAAACACTAATGCCTGGCTGCTACTCAATGTAAATAAGCACAAGGTGAAAAATGATTTAAGATTTTTATTGCACAGTCTATGAAAGCAGCATTCAAGTGTAATATCAGGCAACTGCAATTTGATGAAATGATGACAGGTATGCAGAGTAAGGCACTCCTAGGTCCAAATTGTTACTGTGGTAGAATTGTTAAGGTCCCATAATCTTCTCCTAGTACAGGGGTAAGCAATTTCAGTCCTCGAGAGCCGGAGCCAGGTCAGATTTTCAGGATATCCACAATGAATATGTATGAGATGGATTTGCATGCATTGCCTCCTTGAGATGCAAATCTATCTCATGCACCAGCAGACCCACAGCAAACAGGAAGGTAGCAAACAGCAGACCCACAGCAGCAGACCCACAGCAAACAGGAAGGCAACAAACAGGAAGTCAAGTCACTTCCACCTGACTGAGACAGAAGGTTCGAAGCAAGAAGCCCACACAAATCAGAAGGGGGATAAGAAATGACAGCATAAGGAAGTCAGAAGATGAGCTTTCCAGTCTTCTGCACCAGCTGTAATATATATGACTACCTCCCCTCGGGGGCTCGGGCATACATATGCAGTCGATGCATAGAGCTGGATAGCCTGAAACAGCAAGTCCAGCTGCTAGAAAAGACAGTGAGGGAACTAGAAGAACGCCTCACCTTTGAAGAAGAAATCCGTGAGCAGGAGAAGCAACTAGTGGAGCCCAGTACCAATGAGGAGATCGAGGAACTAGAGAGATTTATTGAGGAAGCCCACCAGCAACATGTAGAGGTCCCAGGGCCGGAAACTGTATCCAAGCAACCCAGGAAGATGGCCTAAACGGGTTTGGAGGAAACACCACTACATCCACAGATGAGACTGAAGCGGAGGGCGACCACTCACTGAGAGGAAGACGGAGACTGCATGGGTACGTACCTCAGGAGGGAGAAGACAAGCCCTATACCATGGATGTGGATCTGCGACCCCCAAGGAACCCCCGAACCGAGAAGATGGGGATCATCATGGGGCACTCCATTATACGACATGTGGACAGCCACACCGCAGGAGGAAGAGAGGATAGGCTTGTCACCTGCCTGCCCAGAGCAAGAGTGAAGAATGTGGCCAACAGGATCACCAAGATCATAGACAACGCAGAAGGAGAGGACACTGCTGTGCTTATCCACGTGGGAACCAACAATGTGAGCGGACAGAAGTATGACGGGGAAGAACTGAAGGGCCAGTTCTGCTCACTCGGAAGAAAGCTGAAAGTCAGGGAGGTGAAGGTGGCCTTCTCCGAAATCTTCCCGGTTCCAAGAGCAGATGAGAAGAGGCAAGAGGATCTGTGAGCGATCAACGCCTGGATGAGAAGATGGTGTGAAGAAGAATGCTTTGACTTCGTGCGCAACTGGACGGCGTTCTGGGGAAGAAACAGGTACTACAGAAAAAATGGATTACACCTCACCAAGGAAGGAGCAAGAGTATTGGCAGGCAACATGAGGAGGGCCTTTGACAAGGCTTTAAACTAAAGGTCAGGGGAAAGCCGACAGTCGACCACCAGTTGATGGCCCAGGCGACAGATTGCCCCGAAGAAGAATCCACAGACAGCCACCCAGACATAGGGGGGGGGGAGACCACGAAACAAATGAGGGAGACAACGTAGGAGCACATATTAATACCGCAAAAGACACAGGAGGAGCCCGAAACTTAGAAAATCCAAGAAGGGTCCACAAAGGGAATTTAAATGTATGTATACGAATGCTAGAAGCTTGAGGAACAAAATGGGAGAGCTGGAGATAATAGCAAGACACAATGAACTAGACATCATTGGCATAACAGAAACTTGGTGGAATGATGAAAATGAATGGGATACAGTACTTCAGGGATACAAGCTATACAGAAGGGATAGAGCAGGGCAGAAAGGGGGAGGCATCTCCCTATATGTTCAGGAGGGAATAGATTCTGTTAGAGAGGTGAAGACAGAAGGGAAAGAGAAGCTGGAGTCCCTCTGGATCAAGATTCCCAGATACAGCGGTGCAGACACAAAAATTGGCCTTTATTATCGCCCCCCAGTTCAGACAGAGGAGACAGACTCAGATATGATAGAGGAAATCAAACAAGGATGTAAGACAGGAAATGTAATGATCAACTTCCCGGGGATCGATTGGAACCTGGGAACCTCAAACTGTGGTAAGGAGACGAAGTTCCTGGAAATGATAGGGGTCTGCTTCCTAGAACAAATGGTTGGACAGCCGACGAGAGGAGACACCACCCTGGACTTGGTCCTAAATGGAATCACTGGTCAGACAAAAGAAGTAGAAGTCACGGCCCCACTTGGGACGAGCGATCATAACATGATCATCTTTAAACTATACATCGAGAAAGGGAAACGTACCAAAACCCTAACCACGACTTTCAACTTTAAAAAAGGAAGATACGACAGCATGAGAGCCATGGTAAAAAATCGGCTCAAGAAAAGGATGGATAAAATCAGAACGGTTGATCAGGCATGGTCCCTACTGAAAACTACTGTCACGAAAGCATAGATAACCAAAGGACGGGAAAACAAAGGAAAAAGAGAACCAGCATGGCTTACTAGAGAGGTGAGGGAAGCCATAAAGGGAAAGAAGGACTCCTTTAAAGAATAGAAATGCATGAAAAAAAGCGAAGCTCGGAACAAACACAAGGAGGAGCAGAAGAAATGTCACAAGGTGGTGAGGGACGCCAAAAAGGACTATCAGGAGAAAATAGCGCAAGAGGCCAAGAACTTCAAGCCCTTCTTTAGATACATAAAAGGAAAAAACCCGCGAAAGAAGCGGTGGGACCGTTGGATGACAAGGGAAGAAAAAGGTACATCAAGGAAGACAAACAAATTGCTGACAGACTAAATTCCTTCTTTGCGTCTGTCTTTACGAAGGAGGACACCACAACAATACCAGAAGTAGTGAAAGTGTTCAAAGGTGTAATAGAGGATAGCCTCACCACAGTTGAGGTGGACTTGGACCAGATATACTACCAGATTGACAGACTTAAAGGTGACAAATCCCCTGGACCTGATGGAATTCACCCGAGAGTCTTAAAAGAACTGAAGGTTGAAATCGGAGAGCTATTGCAAAAACTTACCAACCTGTCAATTAGAACTGGTCAGATACCGGATGATTGGAGGACAGCGAACGTCATGCCAATTTTCAAAAAGGGGTCAAGAGGAGAACCGGGCAACTACAGACCTGTGAGTCTTACGTCTGTCCCTGGAAAGATGGATGAAGCACAGATTAAGGATAGCATAGTCCGGCACTTGGACACACACAGCCTGATGGGATCCAGTCAACACTGAGCAAGGGACATCGATGCCTCTTTGAAAGCTTCGGTTTGAACATACTAACACAAGCAAAATGACACCAGCGCAAGGTTTTCAAAATTATAATTAAGATTTATTGAATTATTGTTTCTATTTTTCCATTATGAGATCAAAAGATTCAAGCATAATTGCTTAACAGTTGCGCTAATGGGAGATCATTATAGATGCCAAATGCTGCCCTTCTCATAACAGTCTTGTCTTAATAGCTCCAGATTTTCTATTATATGCTGTTGGCTCATTATGACATCATCAGTATAACAACCAATAAAGTAATATGGGTGGTCTTAAAAGTTGGACACAGGAAAATTCCTCCACGTTCCAAAATTTCACAAAGTTTTAGAAAATTACTTTTGATTTCTGAATTAACATTATAACATTATTCAAGAGAATCTACAATTATTAACATGGTGCTGAAAAGTTCTCAACTCTTCCTAAATTGACAGGTTCACACTATATCCGTAGGGGTTTTGTCAGCAGAAAACCTGAAGTCATAATGCCACTGTACAGATCCATAGTGAGACCTCATCTCGAGTATTGTGTTCAATTCTGGAGACCACACTACCGGAAAGATGTGTTGAGAATTGAATCGGTTCAGCGAATGGCTACCAGGATGGTCTTGGGGCTCAGGGATCTCACATATGAAGAAAGACTAAAAAAACTGCGGATGTACTCGCTGGAGGAGCGAAGAGAGAGGGGGGACATGATTGAGACCTTTAAGTATATCAAGGGGCGTATAGAGATGAAAGATGATATCTTCAGTCTTACAGGGCCCTTGATAACCAGAGGACACTCGCTGAAAATCAGGGGAGGGAAATTTCAGGGTGATGCTAGAAAGTACTTCTTCACCGAAAGGGTGGTCGATCAATGGAACGAGCTGCCTCAGCAGGTGATTGAGGCCAACAGCGTGTCAGATTTTAAGAGAAAATGGGATATTCACATGGGATCAATAGGGGAGTAAAAGTCAGGGAGTAGGTCATTGGTATGGGCAGACTCGATAGGCTATAGCCCTTTTCTGCCGTCAATTTCTATGTTTCTATGTTTCTATGTTTCTATATAGCCTTACACAGAAACCTTAGTCTGGAGGAGGAGGGGGGCAGGTCCCCCTCTCCTCCTAAGCTGACAGTCTCACACACAAAGAGCAGGAATCTCTGACATAATTACTTCCAGATGTTGCTTTAGGATTTCTTTAGGTTGCAAATATATATTATGTTTTTCAAACCCTATGCTTTTGTTCAACACAGTCACACAAATCACTCCAGGGGCCCCATTCATTCATAACTCGGCCATTCATACTTAATGCATTTTATATCTTAGTTTAGGACACGTTATCTTCCTAGCCAGTCTACAGCACATGTGGTATTAATTAACCCCACGATGCTGAGAGCGGGAAAACTCAGAGAGGACAAAGAAGACAGAAAATATAGCACAGACAGAGAACTCAAAATAAATTCCTTTGGTTTCCTTTCTGATCTGACTTAACTGCAAAGTACATAAACAGATATTATTATGCTTTCCCTTATATTAATCTGTGGTGTGTTTTTGTCTGGCCTCAGCTACATTATATTTAGATTTTTATTCACCCGTTTTTCATACGCTTCTATTTGGGCATGGTCCTTAACTAACACAGATGTTTGTATCTACCTAGAATTACCCAGAATCATACGAAAAACAGGCGCTTTTGTAGAAAAACTCCACAAAAAATATTGCACTTATCATATCCTGACATCCATTCCCATTACCGTCCCATAACCATCACCCCCTGCTGGCCACGAGCCACTACTCCTCAACACGGCTTCAAGGAGGGGAAATCATGTTTGACAAATTTACTCCAATTTTTTTGAAACTGTGAACAAACATATTGATAATGGAGAACCAGTGGACATAATATACTTGGACTTCCAAAAAGCGTTCGACAAAGTTCCACATGAAAGACTTCTCAGGAAACTACAAGGTCTTGGAATAGAGGGGGATGTACTAAGATGGATAGGCAAATGGCTAGAGAACAGGAAACAGAGAATGGGCATAAATGGGAAGTTCTCGGACTGGGAGAATGTGACCAGCGGTGTGCCACTGGGCTCGGTACTTGGGCCCATCTTGTTTAATATTTTCATAAACGACCTAGAAGAAGGAACATCCATTGGGATCATCAAGTTTGCCGATGCCACAAAGCTATGCTGGGCGATCAGATTGCAGAAAGACAGCGAGGTACTCCAGAGTGACTTGTGTCACTTAGAGAAATGGGCGGAGAAATGGCAGAAGAAGTTTAATGTGGAAAAGTGCAAAGTAATGCATTTAGGCAGTAAGAATAAAGAATACGAGTATAGAATGACTGGTGCAACTCTGGGCAAGAGCGAACAAGAAAAGGACCTGGATGTAATGATAGATAGGACCCTGAAACCATCGGCACAATGTGCGGCAGCGGCAAAGAAAGCAAATAGAATGTTAGGTATGATAAAGAAGGGAATCACGAGTAGGTCGGAGGGAGTTATAATGTCGCTTTATAGAGCAATGGTCAGGCCACACTTGGAATACTGCGTCCAATATTGGTCTCCCAACCTAAAGAAGGATATTAAAATGCTGGAAAGGGTGCAGAGATGAGCAACAAAGCTAATAACTGGTATGGAGAACTTGGAATACGAGGAATGAATCAAGAAACTGGGACTGTTCTCCCTTGAGAAGAGGAGACTGCGAGGGGACATGATTGAGATTTTCAAAATACTGAAAGGCAGGAAACAAAAAAGAGCAGGAAAATAAATTATTTATCTTGTCAAGTGTGACAAAGACAAGAGGACATGGACTGAAGCTGAGGGGGGACAAGACCAGGACAAATATCAGGAAGTTCTGCTTCACGCAACGAGTGGTAGACGCCTGGAATGCTCTCCCTGAGGAGGTTATTACTGAATCCACCGTTCTAGGATTCAAAAGCAAATTCAAGTTTATTGACTTTTAATATACCGACCATCATATCTGGCCGATTTACAATAAAATTTTAAAAGAGATAAATAATGAAAGTGCACACCAAGGACGTTAACTGGACAGACTTGAAAGTAAGGGAAAGGGAGGGAAAGTTACATGTTAGAAGAAGAAAGGAGAAAGAGGGAAGAGGGTAAAACATATGGGGTGGGATCGCTTTATAAAAGCAGTTGGTTGAAGAAGAAAAGAGGGAAAAAGAGAAGAAAGAGAGAAAAAAAAATGCTCTAAGCACAGGAAAAGGCGTCGCTAAATAAAAAAGTCTTCAGGCTTATCTTGAATTTATCAAGTTGTTGTACGAAATGGAGGTGCTGTGGCAGAGCATTCCACAAAGTTGGAGCTACTACTGCAAAATTTATTTTTCTAGTGTAAAAGAAATCTTTTATGGAAGGAATCAACAAGAGTTTCTGATCTGCTGACCTCAGTATACGTGTTAGGCATTGAGGGATGAGAAGCTTATCGAGATATAAAGGCTGGTGGGAAAGTTTTATTTTAAAGGTCAGCAGGATGGTTTTATAGGTGATAGGGTGTGTAATAGGGAGCCAGTGTGCTTCCTTCAAAAGTGGAGTAACATGGTCAAATTTGCCAGTTTTATAGATGAGTTTTATTGCTGTGTTTTGAATTAATTGTAAGCATTGGATTTCTTTTTGAGGGAGTCCGTTGTAAAGAGAGTTACAATAATCAAGGTGGGAAATAACTAAAGAATTAATTAAAATTTTAATTGCATCTGTGTCTAGGATCGAAGTTAGGGAACGAATAAGGCGAAGTTTAAAAAAGCAAATTTTTGCTACCGAGCTGATGTGATCATGGAAAGTGAGATCTTTGTCGATAGTAACTCCCAGTAATTTTATTTTTGATTCCATTTTTATAGGAATGGATTTGATAAAAATCTTACCAGATAGAGTCTCGCTATTGTTGATTGGGAGTAGAAGACCGCAGGATTTGTCTATGTTGAGGGAGAGTTTATTTGTTAAAGCCAGTCATTTATTACGTCCAATTTATTGTTAATATTGTTTATTTCTGAAATGTTTGAGGTATTGATAGGGTGAAGTAGTTGTATGTCATCTGCATAGGCAAAGATCATGAATCCGATGGACTGTGCCAGTGTAAGAAGAGGGGATAGAAAAATATTGTATAGCAGTGGGGATAGAATAGAGCCTTGCGGGACACCATAGGTTTGTGAAATAGATGGAGAAATTTCATTCTTTACATGAACTTTAAAACAACGTTCGTTAAAGTATGAAACAAACCATGAAAGAGCCGGGCCTGTGATGCCACAGTCTTTAAGTCGGTTGATGAGGAGAGAATGGTCGATGGTGTCAAAGGCTGCAGACAGATCATGGGAGACAAGGAGAACAGATTTTTGATGATCATGATAATAATGTATAGTTGAGAATAGGCCTAGCAGTGACAGTTCAGTGGAATGTGAAGAACGGAAGCCGGTTTGACACAGATGTAAGGCATGGGTATTATCGATGAATTCTGTAAGTTGATTATGAATGATTTTTTCAGTTAGTTTAGAAATTAAAGGAAGGTTAGCGATAGGATGAAAATTTGCTGGTAGAGAGGGATCTGAGTTGTGATTTTTCAATTTTGGTATCACAAGGGCTGTTTTCCAAGCTGTAGGAACAAGGCTGTCGAAAAGGGACTTGGATACCATTGCCCGGATGAATGGGCCAAAGAAGGAAAATAATTTTTTAAGGAGCGAAGGGGGGATACTCTCCATGAGATTGTTGGGAGTATTTAAGGATTGTAGGATTGAAAGGAGATTTGCTAGTGAGGGCAGTTTGAAGTTTGAGCAGGTGCTGAATGGTAAATGAGTAGAGTCATCGGGGATGTGTGGAGGAGAGGCAGGAAGAGAAGGCCCGAGGTGGGATCTGATATCCTTGATTTTTGTGTCAAAGAAAAGTGCCAGACGGCTGCGTAGTTAGGGGTAAGGGTTTCTTTTTAGAGTATGAAGAAAGTGATTGAACTACATTGAAAAGAGCAGAGGAATTACGGGTGGAGGTGATATATTTAGAGTAGTATTCTTTCTTAGTTTGTTGAATGATAGTTTTATAGTAGGAGGCTTTTTCCTTAAAAAGGGTAAGAAGATTATTACAGCGTGTTTTACGCCATTTTTGTTCTACTGAACGAAGTTGTCGGCAAAGAAGGGCAAGTTTCTCGTTATACCAAGGTTTTTTGTTTTTTTTTGAGTCTGACTTGAGGAGGGTTTTTTCCTGTTGGGGGGCCAGAGAATCTATTAAGGATTTTGTAGAGGTTTCCCAGAGAGAGAATTGTTCATCGATAGAGAGAGAGGAGAAGTCTTCAAGTTTTATGTTAAAGGAGTTCTGAATAGCAGAGAGGGTTATTTCATTAGTATTTTGGAGCGTGTAAGTTTTCTTTTGTTGAGTATCACATGAGTGTACAGGGAGGTCTAATTGCCAGTTAATAAGGATGTGATCAGACCAGGGAAGAGGATGGGGTTGAAAGTTTTGAAAGAGGTGGCTGATAGAAGTCGGGCAAAAGATCATATCTATGGTGTTACCGGCAGAGTAGATAGGCATAGAAATAAGAGGGGTTAAAGATAAGTCGGAAATTGATGTTAAAAGTTCTGAAGTATTGTGATAGTTGGGGGAATTGAAGTGAATGTTGAAATCTCCAAGAATGATAGAATCAGGATTGGAGGTAGTAAAGTCTGAAATAGTAGAGATAAGGGTAGAAAGTGCGGTTTTCGTAACTGGTGGGGGGAGATAAATAAGTAAGAATCCACCGTTTTAGGATTCAAAAGCAAATTAGATACACATCTCCTTAAGAGAGGCATAGAGGGATACGGGTGACTAAAACTACATCAAGTGTGCACCTGACTGGGCCTCCGCATGTGCAGATCACCAGACTCGATGGACCCTGGATCTGATCCGGTGATGGCAGTTTTATGTTCTTATGATATCCTGAAAACGTGACCTGGCTCTGGCTCTCGAGGACTGGAATTGCCTACCCCTGTCCTAGTAGGAGAAGGCAGGCTGTAGAAAAAGGAAGATGGATTGAGACAAATTAAGAGTTTATTGGCGAGTTTTAGGCTCTCTTTTAAAAAGGTGTGCTAAATCAACACATGCGCATCCATAGGATAATATGCAAGCATTAACATTTAGCATACGCTAACGGCACCCAAAATGGTACCGTTTTAAGCACATGGTAAATGTTAATACTTGCATGTTATCCTATGTATGCGTTAACAGTTAGAGCACCTTTGTAAAAAAGAGCCTATTCGTGCATATGATTTTTGTTACCGACATGCATCACCTTGCATTTATCCATGTTGAACCTCATTTGACATTTCGCGGCCCATTCCTCGAGCATATTTATGTCTCTTTGTAGATCTTCACAATCCTTCTGTGTCCTCACTACTCTGAATAACTTTATATCTTCCGCAAATTTAATCACCTCACTCGTTGTGCCAATTTCTAGGTTGTTTATAAATATGTTGAAGAGCACAGGCCCGAGCACCGAACCCTGCGGCACTACACTCGTGATGCTTTTCTAGTCTGAGTATTGTCCATTAACCCCCACTCTCTGTTTCCTATCCGCCAACCAGTTTTTAATCCACGTGAGTATATCACCCTCGATTCCATGGCTTGCAATTTTTTAAAGTAGGCGTTCATGTGGAACCTTGTTGAACGCCTTCTGAAAATCTAGATATACGATGTTGACCAGGTCTCCCTTGTCTATCTGCCCATTTACTCCTTTAAAGAAGTGCATTAAGTTTGTCTAGCAAGATCTTCCTTTGCTGAAGCCGTGCTGGCTAGTCTTCATCAGTTTGTGTCCATCAAGGTGATCAACGATGCGGTCCTTTATCAGTGCCTCTACCATCTTTCCCGGTATCGAAGTTAGACTCATTGGTTTGTAGTTTCCCGGATCTCCCTTCGAACCTTTCTTGAAGATCAGTGTAACATTCACTAGTTTTTCAATGTCTATCAAGTGCAGTATGCCATATCTTGGCCTTTATCCAGCTGAAAATTTCAAAGATGCTGTTAGCTGCCAAAACCCCGATTTGCTTTAGTTCTTCAACAAGAGAGTCCTTGTTTCACTATCAGGTTGTTTCATCAGAAAGAGCTAACCTCTCTGGTAATTACTGCACTAGATGTGAAAAGAGTGGCATGCTGTGAAAGAGCCCAGGTGACATCATTAGGGTGGAAAAATTTCAAATGAACAGAAAAATTTAAGGAGACAAAGTTAGAAAAAAATCACCATTGAAAAGGTTAGCAAAAGTTTTGTATTCAAGAGGAGTAAAACCACTGCAACCCACCCTAATAATAACTGCAACCCACCCTAATAATAAAGTCTAAAGGTGAATCAACTTTTTATTTTTAATTTCATTTTGAATCATTTTTATTAATTTGATTTTGAGCTATTTTTATTATTTGTTTATAGCAATACAGCTTTTTTTTAAAAAAAATTTCCGACCTACACCACACCATATCAAAAAATACAGAATTCAAGAAAAGATTTGAAAAACTCAGAAAAATTTGAAAAAATCATTTTTTTAAAAAACATAAAAAATCATTTAAAAAATGCCTTTCACTCTACCATTTATTCAAGCCATATGGCTCTGTAACAAAAGAACATAAGCAATTCCTCTGCTGGTTCAGGCCTGAGGTCCATCTTGTCCAGCAGTCCGCTCACGCGGCAGCCCAACAGGTCCAGGACCTGAGCAGTAATCCTCTATTTATACCCTTCTATTCCCTTTTCCAGCAGGAAATTGTCCAATCCTTTCTTAAATCCCAGTACTGTACTCTGCCTTATAATGTCCTGTAGTTTGTAACTCAAAAATCAATCTTTGTTCTCTTCCACGTAACCATTTTTTAATGTCACCTCCTCTTTTTGATGTCCATAATTGTTGAAGGATAGTACATCGAAGGTTGTCAAATTTATGTCCTGACTAGAGAGTGTCGAACCAGCAGAGCTTCCAGCCTCTCTCTTCTTATGCAAGATCAATGTTCTATCATTCTAGCATTAAAAGAATGAGAGGTCTGGCCAATATAGGCCTTTTCACATGGACATTTAATCAAATAGATTACATTCTGTGAATTGCAGGTGAAGGATCCTATTATCCAACTACTTTTTTTTGCCTTGTGACCAGACAACCATAGTGCCTTCAATGGTGACATAACCAGTGACCACAATTCTTAAAACCTTGGTGGTTATGGCCAATTCTTGGAGTCCAGGCATCAGCTTGCACAAATGGAGGACCACCAGGCCAATCTGGTTTTCAAAATAGCCCTAATGAATATGCATAGAGGAGATTTGCATGCCTGTCACTTCCATTATATGCAAATCTCTCTCATGCATATTCATTAGGGCTGGCCTGAAAACCCGATTGGCCTGGTGGTCCTCCAGGACAGGGTTGGGGATCACTGAGTTAGATTACTATTTCTGGCATAAGTAATCATACAGTGATGGGCCAGGAGAGGATGACTAGGAAACATCCTCCAATGTTTATAAAAGATGGAAGCAATTTCGTTTGAGGTTGTGAGATTATCACATATGATCACACCAAAGTCCCTCTTCTATTTTATGCACAAAAGTTCGTCATCCCTTTGACAGATTGAGGGATTTTCCCTCTCTAGGACTGCTATGCTAGTACAATAAGATCATAAGAATTGCCCCTGCTGGGCCAGACCAGTGGTCCATCGTGCCCAGCAGTCCGCTCATGTGGGGAGCTGTTACTTGCCTCAACCCTTGGGACACTTGGAGGAGACTCTGCTTTGCTGCCCCGAGTCTCCCGCAGCAGCGGCAGGCACTCATTGGTGATACATCGGGCAGGCACTAGGAGAGACGAACCCCTGACATCGGGTCCGTCTCCACAGATTACCTTAAATTGGACACCACTGCCACGTTTACTTGGGAGCTGTTACTTGCCTCAACTCTTGGGACACTTGGAGGAGACTCTCCTTTGCTGCCCCGAGTCTCCCGCAACAGCGGCAGGCGCTCGTTGGTGATGCATTGGGCAGGCACTAGGAGAGATGGACCCCTGACACCATCGGGTCCGTCTCCACAGATTACCTTAAATTGGACACCGCTGCCGCATTTACTTTGGAGCTGTTACTTGCCTCAACCCTTGGGACACTTGGTCCCATTGCCGAAGGGGCGTGCCCAAAGGGGCAGGTTCTGCCCCTTGGGAACCCCTTGGAGCAATGAGGAGCTGAGGTGCAGGAACTCAGGTTGTATTAATATTATTGTGCCAGGACATGGGGAAAAGGAAAATTAAACCTAAAAGTTCAACACTTGCCTTATCTGGTCCCATGGATAGGCATTTGACATTTTCAATTAATAATCCTCCACAAACTCTACTGGACATGACATCTCCCATATCGGGTGCATCAATGAGCCCCCTCGAAAGAACTCCCCCCTTCACCCAGTATCAGGTGATAGCGGGAAAGCTACTCCCGCTATTTCCACTGAATATGTGGTATCCTTTATACAGACAAGTAAATTAGCCTTTACTGAAATACCTAAACCACTTGAATTTTCAAGTGTGGTAGAGGACCAACCACTAGCAGTGGATACACAGGATATTACCTTTAAAGATTTGTGGTTAGGTATATCTAGAGTTGAAGGGATTCTCAGAGAAACAGTGAAACAAACATTGGATTTTTCACAGTCTGTCTCTCAAAAATTTGAAAATGTGGATTCCAATTTAAGTTGTTTGGATAAAAGATTAAGTATGGTTGAAACTCAGAGTAATACACTTCAGGCTGTCTCAGTATCTGCGGTTAAGGATTCTACGGTGTTACATTCTAAAATGGAAATGTTGGAAAATGTTCATAGAGTGAGAAATCTCCACTTGGTTAATTTCCCAGTAACTCTTCTGTAAACCCAGTAAACCCAGTAATTGTCTTCTGAAATCCTGTTAAAGAAATATTTTAAAGAAATACTGGGATTACCCAATGCGGAAAATTTCCCAATAAATAATTACTATTATGTTTCGCAAAGGAAAATACAATCTGCGCAGGAAGTGGATCATCTGGTCATTAATGAAATAAATTTGACAGAGTTTCTGGAAGATAGTCAGGATGTGATCCTGAGTAGGTCTACACTGGTAATAACATGCATGAGTGAGATAGATAAAATGTTAATAATGAAACTTTACTTCAAAAATAGGTTGACAAACTTTTGTGGAGATTTGGTTAGAATTTTTCCTGATGTCTCTAGAGCTACGCAACTAAGAAGGAAAGAATTTTTAAAATTAAAAACAAGAGCTTTAGCTCTTGAAGCATCATTTTACTTATAATTTCCATGTAAATGTCTTTTTAAATTACAAGACATTGAATATGTATTTTGGGATCCAATTCAATTGCAACAATTCTTACTAGCTAGAGGACTTGGGGATTTTGGTGGATAAAACAATGAAACCGGCAGCGCAATGCGCAGCGGCCTCAAAAAAGGCGAACAGAATGTTGGGCATTATCAAAAAAGGTATCACTACCAGAACCAAGGAAATTATCCTCCCGCTGTACAGGGCAATGGTGCGACCGCATCTGGAATACTGCGTCCAGTACTGGTCGCCGTACCTAAAGAAAGACATGGCAATACTCGAGAGGGTCCAGAGAAGAGCAACAAAAATGATAAAGGGCATGGAAAACCTCTCATATGCTGAGAGGCTGGAGAGGCTGGGGCTCTTTTCCCTGGAAAAGCGGAGACTTAGAGGGGATATGATAGAAACTTATAAGATCATGAAGGGTATGGTGAAGGTAGAGAGAGACAGATTCTTCAGACTGGCGGAGGCAACAAAAACTAGAGGGCACTCAAAAAAATTGAGGGGAGATAGATTTAGAACAAATGCTAGGAAGTTCTTCTTCACCCAGAGGGTGGTGGACACTTGGAATGCGCTTCCAGAGGAGGTGGTTGAGCAGAGTACGATTTTGGGTTTCAAAAAGGGATTGGATGAGTTCTTGAAGGGAAAGGGGATCCAGGGGTATAATGAGTAATAGATCACTACAGGTCATTGACCTGGAGGGCCGCCGCGGGAGCGGACTGCTGGGCATGATGGACCTATGGTCTGACTCGGCAGAGGCAATGTTTTTGTTCTTATGTTCTTATAACAGAAATGAGTTTTCTTTTCTTTAAAAGTGTTTCACTACTGAGAAATTGGAGGATGTAGGAGTCCCAAATAGTAGATATTGGTTAAAGATTCACTGGGATGAATCAAGAATCAATTCTTAGTTTTCTTCTTATTTTTGTAATTAGAAATAGTAGCATGTCTTCTCATTGTTGTAGGCTTGGAAAGAAATTTTGTTTGTATGTAGAAATTTCGTTAATTAAGTGTAAGAAACCTTTTTTTCCTGGAATCATCTGCTATTGTAACTATTAAATTTGTATAAATAAATAAATTAAAAAAAGCAGTCCGCTCACGCGGCGGCCCCCAGGTCATAGACCAGTGCCCTAACCGAGAACAGCCCTACCTGTGTTCGTTCTGGTTCAGCAGGAACTTGTCCAACCTTGTCTTGAATCCCTGGAGGGTGTTTTCCCTTATAACAGACTCTGGAAGAGCATTCCAGTTCTTTACCACTCTCTGGGTGAAGAAGAACTTCCTTGTTCTCTCTACCTTGGACAGGGTGAACAACCTGTCTTTATTTACTAAGTCTATTCCCTTCATTACCTTGAATGTTTCGATCATGTCCCCTCACAGTCTCCTCTTTTCAAGGGAGAATAGGCCCAGCTTTTCTAATCTCTCACAATACGGCAACTCCTCCAACCTCTTAACCATTTTAGTCGTTCTTCTCTGGACCTTTTTGAGTAGTATCATTTACGGTGACCAGTGCTGGACGCAGTATTCCAGGTGAGGGCGTACCATGGCTTCACAGCAGCATGATAACCTTTTCCGATCTCTGCTGCCGTGCATTGCGCAGATGGCTTGATCAATTTGTAGACCAGTACTCCCAAGTCTCTTTCCTGGGGGGTCTCTCCAAGTACCACCCCGGACATCTTGTATTCGTGTAAGGGATTTTTTATACCGACATGCATTACCTACACTTACCCACGTTGAACCTCATTTGCCATGTCGCTGCCCATTTCTCAAGCATGGTTATGTCGCGTTGCAAATCTTCACAATCCCTCTGTGTCTTCACTACTCTGAATAACTTTGTATCGTCTGCAAATTTGATTACTTCACTCGTCGTACCCATTTCCAGATCGTTTATGAATATGTTGAAGAGCACGGGTCCAAGCACCGAGCCCTGCGGCATGCCCACTGGTGATGTTCTTCCAGTCCATGTATTGGCCATTTACCCCCACTCTCTGTTTCCTATCCGCTAGTCAGTTTTTAATCCACGTGAGTATTTCACACCCTCTATTCCATGGGTGAGACATTCTAGACAACAGGGTTATTTCCCCATACTCGCATGGACTTCAGAAGAAATCCACTCCAGATTTTTCATTGTGCCTCAGTGTACTTCACAGCTCAGTATATCACCCTCTAGCAGTCTTTTCTTCATGCATGGCTGCAATTGTGTGTGTTCTGCTCTCCTCAGTTTTGTTCCTTTAGCAGGTATCTTCACGGTCACATTGCTTTGGAGGTTCTGGCTGCTTGTGAATTCTCAGACTTCAGTCTATAGCTGACAGGCCGATCCCTTTCTGGATACCTGTTAGCCCAGTGTCTTGCAAACTTTCCGGCTGGCAGCACACTAAACACAGTGCCCCAGCCAGAAGGCACTGGGAATTGCGCAGGCGTTGATGCAATGACATCACGCTCATGCTTATTTCTTCCATACACCAATACCCCAACAGGGAGTACCCGTTTCACCGGTAAGGGCTGCGTTAGGGGATAACAACACTCCAGCTGCAATGCTCACACACACTGCAGCAACCTTGGGCTAATCCATACTGTTTCAGGAAAAATGGTGCTGGGAGGAGTTATGTACCTCAGAGCAAAATAATGTGTACTTACCCAAAGATATGTCTTCTGCTTTTCTCCTCTCAGAAGGAGAATGTCCTCTTTCCTCCTTCTCTAACAGATTCTAAAGGCTACACTACTGCCTGACTGACTTTGCTGAGCTAAAAAGAGAACTGCAAAAATATAACCCATCAAAACCCAAGTTTAGCTTTCCCAAGTTTGAATACCACCAGACAAAATGTTCCAGTGGATGTATTTTTTATTTTCTCAGCAGAGCAGATCCTCTCAGTACCTCTTCAGGTGTGGGGAAAAGGGTGAGTTTCCAGATCTGGTGAAAAGGCTTGGGGGTTAGGTGTTTCAGGTTGTGCAGATTGTTCTTGTTTAGATGATCTGGAGAAATGTAAAGGGTAATTTAGAAGTAGTATAAGAGTAATTTGAGCCTAGGGGTGGGTGGGCATATAGTAGCTCACAGGTTGCAGATCCTCTATAACCTCTCTCCTAGAACCAGGTTTACTGAGAGTTAGGTACTAGGCCAGCATTCCTCCCCTCAAGGGTCACCTGTGGAATCTGATCTCGTAAGAAATTCCTCTCTATACCCATCTTAATATTAAACCGTACCATGCAGTGATCACTGGATGCCAGATGATTACTCACTGTAACATCAGAAACACTTTCCCTGTTTGTAAGCACTAAGTCCAGTATGACCCCATCCCACATGAGTTCCATTACCAGTCAGGCAGTAGTGTAGCCTTTAGAAAGGTCACTACTCGGGCTGGAGGAGGGTCACGAGCGGAGTTCCGCAGGGGTCGGTACTCGGATCGCTGCTGTTCAATGTATTTATTAATGACCTGGAAACGGGGACGAAGTGTGAAGTTATAAAATTTGCGGATGACACTAAACTCTGTAGAAGGGTTAGAACTGCGGAAGAGTGTGAGGACCTTCAAAGTGACCTGAACAAACTGGAGGAGTGGGCGATTAAATGGCAGATGAACTTCAATGTAGGGATATGCAAGATCATGCATATAGGGAGAAAGAACCCGATGTTCAGCTACCAAATGGGGGGATTAGTTTTAGAGGGAAGTAACCTTGAAAGAGATTTGGGTGTACTGGTGGACACAACAATGAAGTCAACGGCACAATGGGCAGCAGCCACGAAGAAGGCAAACAGAATGTTGAGTATTATTAAGAAGGGTATTACGACCAGAATGAAAGAAGTCATCCTGCCGTTGTATCAGGCAATGGTGCACCCGCACCTGGAGTATTGTTTGCAGTATTGGTCACCGTACCTTAAGAAGGATATGGCAGTAATTGAGAGAGTCCAGAGGAGAGCGACACGAATGATTAAGGGCATGGAAAACCTTTCATACACTAAAAGATTGGAGAGACTGGAGCTCTTCACCTTGGAAAAGCGGAGACTCAGAGGAGACATGATAGAGACCTACAAGATCATGAAGGGCATAGAGAGAGTAGAGAAGGACAGATTCTTCAAACTTTCAAAACATAAAAGAACAAGAGGGCATTTGGAAAAGTTGGAAGGGGACAGATTTAAAACGAATGCAAGGAAGTTTTTCTTTACCCAGCGTGTGGTAGACACCTGGAATGCGCTTCCAGAGGGCATAATAGGACAGAGTACGGTACTGGAGTTCAAGAAAGGATTGGACAATTTCCTGCTGGAAAAAGGGATAGAGGGGTATAGATAGAGGGCTACTGCACAGGTCCTGGACCTATTGGGGCCGCCGCGTGAGCGGACTGCTGGGCACGATGGACCTCAGGATGGACCCAGTGGAAGCATTGCTTATGTTCTTATGCTGGAACAGTTCTCCATGTAGAGAATCCAGGATCTCCCTGTTGGGGAATATCTGCTTCTGGGGGTTGTCTGCACTGTAGTAAGCACCTGGACAGCGTGCAAGTCAGATCGGGGCTCCAGGATCGCGAGCTAGCTCACCCCAGGTTTGTCCGCTAGTGGGTGGAGCGCAAGCTGAGCAGTTCTATGGAGGCGCAACTAGGACTGGAGCTGGACTGTGTGCCTCCACCAGGTGGTTGCGCAATGTATCCGAGGGTGGCGGAGGTCATTGGCCATGGTGGTCGGGCTGGTGGGGCAGTCAGAAGACTTGAAATCCAGCTTTCCAGCATCCAGAGGCTCTAGATCTCCCTGTGGATCAGGCAGTGGTCTGGGGACAGCTTCTGTTCCAGCATTGCCTGCGTTTTCTCCCATTCAGCCTGGCATCAGAACTGTTTCTTAGTGGGGGCTTCTGGACATCTGAGAACTGCTGATGGCCAGACCCCACAAAACAGGGCCTGGAGTTTGAAAGGTAACTCTGCCCTGAGAAGGGAGGACTGATGTACTGGTGAGGATGTCGGAATGGATGAAAATTAGAATGCCCCGAACTCCTTGCGGGACGTGACCTGTTCCTGGGCAAAGCCTTTGGCTTGCAGTCTTCTACAGTTGCCATGAAGTCATCCAGACCCTGGCTGAACAGAAGCTGTCCCTTAAAGGGTAAGTTGCTCAAGGTGGCCTTAGAGGAGTCATCCCCAGACCACTGCCTGATCCATATCATTCTCTGAGCAGACACTGAATAAGTGCCCAGCTTGGTGAAAACTTTCAATATGTCATATAATGCATCAGCCATATAATCCACCCTGAAGATGAGAAAGTCCAAATCACGCAGCACCACAGTGTTAGTGTCATGATGTAGTTTAGAGTGGCACACCTGTGCAATGATGGACGAGGCTGTCACTGCCTTAACACCAGCCCCAGCCGAATCAAAAAGGCATTTAAGGATAAAATCCATATACCTGTCCTGAACATCCTTCAGAATCACTCCTCCATCAGAAGGGAGGGAAGTATGCTTGGTGACCTGAGCCACAGTTGAATCCATCTTTGGAGAAGCACAGCACTTGGTAAAACTGACAGCCATGGGATAAAGCCTCGCCATAACCCAAGTGCATGCATTGGGACCCTTAGGGTTATCAGGAAAGGAGGCAGTTAGCGGCAGATCATTCATGAGAGAACATTCCTCCTAGACTGGCTGATCTGGCTGCAGTTTTAATTCCTGCAGATTCTGTGATGAGGTCCTCCAGATGAGCAGGTTTGAAGAACCTGCATACTGTGGAATCGTGAGCCACCCAGGACCCACCTGGATCCTGATCACGGAGTTCCGCCAAATTTGCCACATCTGCCGAACCTCCCTGTGAAAGCAGAGGAATCGAGAGAGTGCCCAACACAATCACAGGCATCACCCTTTTTCACTCTGGGGTCCCCACCGGGGAACCAAGCGAAAGACTCAGGCTGAGCAGAGGCAAAGTCCCCACAGATGGCCCGGACATTGGTGGGGTGACCACAGGTATGGATTTCTTAACTAAGTATGCTGATAGAGCATATTTACAAATTCCAGGAGAAAAAGATCTCATGACAAGAGCTGCCCTGTGTACCTCAGACTTAAGAGTGCTTGGAAGACTTATGAGGCTTTTCTCTGGAACCGTACTTGCATTTTGCCGATACACCACCAGCACTCTCCCAAGAGCCTCCAGACGCGATTTTCACAGAAATTGGGGCAGAATGCTTAAGAAGGGTCTCCCTGGAGATGGAAAGCACCACATCCATGCAAACTTTGCCCCCCTCGTGGGCTGCAGTGCATGAGGAACACGGCTGTGCATCCAATAGCCATCCACCGCAAATGAGGCATGAATCCGCCCCATCCCAACCTGAGGAGGCCATCTGTGAAGTTTGGAGCAAAAACGAAGCTCCTAATAATAAAAATATAGTTTTATTCAAATCAGGAAAAATCCAAGATGGCTACTACGGGTGCCGATTATGCAATAAAATAGCCCGGGAAAGGAACAGGAATTCCTAAAAAATGGCGATTTGGGGATTTTAGAGGTGGGGAGGGGTAGGGCATGCAGGGAAACCACCCAAAACCCCTTTTTAAGAACCCCCCAAGTCGCTGCAAAAGGCTGTTTGCTTTCCTGGCAGAATGGGAGACCATCACATCTGACCAATTTGAGCTACTCTGCGACAGGCTCAAATTGGAGTTTCTCCATCCTCTCTTTGAGTACTTTCTAGATTCCCCTGCAGACCGCCCCAAAAAGGCACTTAGGGTGCAGGCCACAGTCCACAGACTGCTGGATCTTGCAGCCATTGAGCCTGTGTCAGAGGGTGACTTGGGCTCCCGGATACTCAATATACTTCATCATTCCAAAGAAAGGCTCCAAATATTGGAGACAGATCCTCGATCTCAAAGCGATCAATGCGGCACTGAAGGTGCCCCGCTTCTGCATGGAGATAGTGCATTCTGTCATTGCTTCAGTGGTACTGGGGAGAGTTTCTGGCCTCCCTGGATGGACGCGTATCTTCATATCTCCATTTTTCCAGCGCACAGGAAGTTTCTGCAGTTTCACGTCTTGGAGCAGCACTTTCAGTTTACAGCTTTTCTCTTTGGATTGGTGATGGCACACAGGATCTTCACCAAGGTGAAAGTGGTAGTGGCAGCACATCTAAGCTCTCTGGGTGTCCTAGTCCATCTGTATCTGGATGATTGGCTGATCAGAGCTCCCTCTCTGGCCGAGGGAATCCAGGTGGTTCAGCAGGTAGTTTATTTGCTGCAGCATCTGGGCTGGGTGATCAACCTTTGGAAGAGTCACTTGGAACCCACCCAGGATTTGGAGTACCTGGGGGTCTGCTTTCACACACGACAGAACAAAATGTTCCTTCCCATATCCCATCGAGAAGACTTGGAAACTCATCAGAGACCTTCTGGCCACCTCCAGACCTTGGGGCTTCTTGGTGGCAATGGTTGATGTAGTTTCGTGGGCCAGAGCCAGACTGCATCCCTTGCAGGAGGCTTTGTTGTCCCAATGGAATCCACAGTGGGACTCATTACTTGCCTCCTGCGGCGGTGTGCAGCAGCATGGTATGGTGGTTGCATCCCCTGTCGCTGGCCAGAGGCCTTCTGCTCTGGATTTTGGATTGAGTGACTCTGTCAATGGACGTGAGTCTCTACAGCTGGGGGAGCAGTCTGTATGTCTGTTCCGGTGGGTGCCCTTGGAGTGCAAGTGGTCAATCAATTGCCTAGAACTAAGGGCAATTCTTCTGGCCTTCTTGCATTTCCAGAGTCATCTCTGTCATTGAGCTGTCTGAGTGTCCTCAGACAATGCCATGCTTAAGTTAAGTGGCAGGGGGGCACGAGGAGTCCTTCCCTGACCGTGGAGACCCGGTTACTTTTTTGCTGGGCAGAAAGACATCTGGCTGCACTGTCCATGGCTCACGTGGCAGGCGTGGACAATGTTCAGGCAGACTTTATCAGTCGCCAGACACCATACACTGGAGAGTGGTGTCTCTCTCAGAACGTGTTCGAGTGCATAGTGCACTGATGGGGGGCACCAGTATTCGACCTCATGGCGACCACAGCGAACAAGAAGACCGATCTGTTTACAGTCATCGTCGAGAGGCCAGCAGTGACTGCCTGGACACTCTGGTGTCCTCGCCAATGGGAGTCTTCTTTATGCCTTCCCTGCATGGCCCATGATAGGGCATCGGCTGTGTCGCCTAGCAGAGCACCCGGGGACGGTGATCTTAGTGGCTCCTGATTGGCCAAGGCAACCATGGTATGTTGACTTGGTGCAGCTCCGGCAGGGCCAGGGGCTGTGATTGCCCTGTCATCCTCAAATCCTCACACAGTGGTTGATCGCCTGCAGGACCCAGACAGATTTGGTCTTACGGAATGGCTCTTGAGTGCACAACCTTGATTACTCAGGGCTATTCTACTGCTGTGATAGCTATGTTGCTTCACAGCAAACGGAAGTCCAGGCTTGGCGGTGCTACCAGGCTTGGTGCACCAGCTCTCAGGAGGATCCTTCTTCTCCCTTGGGTGCTGGAGTTTCTGCAGGATGGCCTGAAAAGGGGCCTTGCAGTGGTTTCCCTATGGGTTCAGATTGCAAGTTTTTCCTGCCTGGGCCCTGTTGTCTTGAGGTGATCTTTAGTGGTTCATCCGGACGTAATCCATTTTCTACAGGGTGCGGTTCGTCTGGGTGTGCCTCCCTTGTCTGACGTGGAATCTGAATCTGGTTCTCCGCTCCCTGAATCACCCACCTTATGAGCCTCTGGAGCAGGCATCTTTGATGAATCTCATATCAAGATGGTTTTCCTTGTGGTCGTTACGTTGGATTGGAGAGTTTCAGAATTCCAAGCGCTTTCTTGTCAGGATCCTTTCTTGTGCGAACCCCTGGAAATGATATGGCCAGAAAAAAGTGTCTTTATTTTAACAGCATTTTAGTTAAGACAGGTCTTAAGATCTAATTGTTAGAGCAGTGTATGCCTTGCTAAGATTTTAGGTTTTTTTTTCTGCACACAAAAGAGAAATGTCAATCAGTTACAGAAGCCTTTTTTCTTTTTTTTAAAAAGAGGCACTTCAGAAGAAAACCTTAGTTAATGTTTGTGGGAAGGGTAACACCCTGATTGTCATGGTGACAACTGATAAGCTAGTTAATCATAAAGGTACTTGCAACCCCCTGATAAAGCAGGGGAGGGGACAGTGGTTTAAACCTGTCTGAACATGTCCCTGCCTACTGGTGTTGTCATAGTGATGTATGCCTTAGCTCTTTAACAAGCAGAAATAATAATAATAATAACTTTATTTTTATATACCACAACTAGTGTTTAAACCCGTTAGATTAACGGGTGCTAGAATATATGTGCAGACTTAGGCTTTTCTTTTTTTTCTTTCTTTTTTTTTATTTCTCTCCCCCATGTCCAGCGGCACCCCTTCCCTAACCCCCCCCCCCGTCCAGCAGTAGCCCTTCTCCCTTGCTTTTACCTTCCTCCGTCCAGTAGTACCCTTTCCCTGCTCCCCCTGTCCAGCAGTAGCCCTTCTCCCTTGCTTCTTTACCCAACATGTGATGGACACCTGGAATGCGCTTCCAGAGGACGTAATAGGACAGAGTATGGTACCAAGGTTTAAGAAAGGATTGGACAATTTCTTGCTGGAAAAGGGGATAGAGGGGTATAGATAGAAGATTACTACACAGGTCCAGGACTTGTTGGGCCGCAGCGTGAGTGGACTGCTGGGCACGATGGACCTCAGGTTTGACCCAGTGGAGGCATTGCTTATGTTCTTATGTTCATGGTCAGACATACCAGAACTCTTCATATGTTTTTCATTTCCTCGTCTAACCTATGTAAGGTTGAGGTATATGTGGGATTTCTCAATCACTCGAGTTGTTGACTAGGGACCAGGTACATTTTTTTCATCATGATGCATCAGCAGTTTGTCAGAAAAACCGTTATCAATGGTAAAGCAAAACTTAATAAGGGCCCTATAAAACCACCCTATTGTTTCACCAACTGCTTCTTTTTTTCTTAAGGGTAAATCTTTTATCACACAGTCTTTTTATAGCGTGACACTTCCCTTTTTAAAACCTTTATATGGTTTTGTGAAAGCGGGATGTTACTTTTTAGGATGTTGAGAGCGATTTCAGCTATAGAAGCCACCAAATCATCAGAAGCTGTATTCAGGATGGCTTTTCTGTGCTGCAGCGAAGCGTGGACTAAAAGTTTTAAAAGGGGCAGGTTCCTCTCTTCATGGTGTCACAAACCCGGCACCAGAGTGAGGTTTGTGCCAGAGAAGGGACAAAAACCCCTGACTGTTAGGAGAGTAGACCAGTACAGCAGCCCTCCTACAAACAGTTCCCAGAGCTCAGTCATTGGCAAGGGTGCCCTACAACAAGAGGACTGGGGAGGGGAAGATGAGAGTGGGAATAGCCCGGTGCAGCAGGAGGTGCCTTTAAAAAAAGAACAGCCACTGCCAACTGCTGGACCCCATTAGGGCTAATCAAAAAGCCCAGCAGAAGCTACAGGTTGTCCCTCCCCCCTGTAGGTTAGGGCGTATCCAGCTCAGGCTTTAGAGGCTCAGCTCAGGAGAAACAAATCAGTCTGTCCTGGGGCAGCCCAGGAAAGAGGCTCAAGGGACTGGGCTCCTGAACCCTCTCAGAATCAGGATGTAGAGATGGCAGATGTTGCCCCTGTCTCTGAAGCCAACCAGTTAGCTGAACCGGAGTCCATGGAATTTATGTTCTTATGTTATGCATGATCTGTTTTTTTTGTGCAGCCTCTTGATACAGCAACCATTGAATAGAGGGGGATGAATATCTCTTTTTCTGTCTGTGATAGTTATCTGGGAAGATGAGTGTCACTGTCTTGGGTTCTACAAACATAAATCTGAACATGGCCATACATACAGAAGCTAGGGTTATACATTGGAAAGGGTCTAAACATTGTTAGAATTTCTGAAGCACCCTCTCGTTCTACAATTACATCTTTCTCTGTCATTTTCATGATTTCAGCTCAGTAAAGAACACAGGCCTGTTGCAAAATAGATGGATCTTGTTGACAGTAATAAGCCAGCTCTTTTTGCAAATCAAACGTATTGTGCTGGTTGTCCTTGTACCATTTAAAAAATTCCTCTTTTTCTTCAAGCATCATATTTCCTATGCCATAATGCTCCATATCTGGCATACACCCCACTTTGTCTTGATTTTCCTATTAAAAATATGCAGGAAATACCCCTTACAGCCTGGAAAACCTAAGGCCTTTGGAAGTTTGCTAAGTTTCATAGGTAGGAAATTTAGAGAGTATATGAAACGAATAGCTAAAGGTTCAATTGTAATTTGTAAAAGCTTGCCACCTTGAACCAACAGGCCTGTGTCCATCTTTTCCTTTAACAGCTGGCAAAGAACACAATGCCTTTGGCATTGTGTGCTATGAAAGTATAGTCTTCTTTCCTTCTGTCTCCCTGCCTGCCTTCTTTCTCCTTCCCTGCCCTCCCCCAAGCCACTGCCACTGCCGCTGCCATCGGATAACAGGCCCCCAAAGCCGCCCGCCGCCGGCCAAGCTCTCCTTGCTTTGGGCCCACCAGCATTTCTCTCCCCGACGTCAATTTTGCCGTCGGAGAGGAAGTTCCGCTGGCCAGAACTTCCTCTCCGACGGCAGAATTGACGTTGGGGAGAGGAAGGCTGATCGGCCCAAGATCGACCTATTGGGAGAAATGCTGCCGGGTCCTGCCTTTGAGGAAACAGAAAGTAGGCAGGACCTGGCAGCAAGAAGAGCAAATCGCAAGCTTCACTGACCTGTCTCCCGCTTTAGCCCGCGAATGTGTGTGCGTTCAAATACTTGAAGGATATTAATGTAGAACAAAATCTTTTCCAGAGAAAGGAAAATGGTAAAACCAGAGGTTGAGGTTGAGGGGTGGTAGATTCAGCGGCAATGTTAGGAAATTCTACTTTACGGAGAGGGTAGTGGATGCCTGGAATGCACTCCCGAGAGAGGTGGTGGAGAGTAAAACTGTGACTGAGTTCAAAGAAGCGTGGGATGAACACAGAAGGTTTAGAATCAGAAAATAATATTAAATATTGAACTAGGCCAGTTACTGGGCAGACTTGCACGGTCTGTGTCTGTGTATGGCCGTTTGGTGGAGGATGAGCAGGGGAGGGCTTCAATGGCTGGGAGGGTGTAGATGGGCTGGAGTAAGTCTTAACAGAGATTTCGGCAGTTGGAACCCAAGCACAGTACCGGGTAAAGCTTTGGATTCTTGCCCAGAAATAGCTAAGAAGAAAAAAAAAAAAAAAAAAAAAATTTAAATTGAATCAGGTTGGGCAGACTGGATGGACCATTCGGGTCTTTATCTGCCGTCATCTACTATGTTACTATGTTATGTTTCTCGTTCGCATAGGACTTCATAACGTTCTCCATCTTCTGTGCAGGCAGGCACTGAGACACTTTCACGTTGTGCCTTTTTCATGTTAGACTTTTTTGTCGGGTTCACGGTATCTGCTTGCAACTTTCTTACATTTTCTTGATCTACAATTTACAAAGCAGCATTGCTGTTAATACACATTTTTTCTTTGGGGATCTGACTGTGCTTAACATTTTCTTGATAAACAATTATAAAAGTATAGACATTTTCTTTTTACACTAGTCTCCTTACAAAACCAGAATACATATTATTTCATTTATCTTTTGGTTTCCGGTATGCACCTATGGGCTCTGATTCGCAGTCTAAGAAGTTTTCACTATGTGCCCTTTTCCTGTTAAGAACATAAGAATTGCCACTGCTGAGTCAGACCAGTGGTCCATCATGCCTAGCAGCCCGCTCACGCGGTGGCCCTCTGGTCTAAGACCAGCACCCTAACTGAGACTAGCCCTACTAGCACACGTTCTTATTCAACAGAAACTTGTCTAACTTTGTCTTGAATCCTTGGAGGGTGTTTTCACCTATAACAGCCTCTGGAAGGGCGTTCCAGCTTTCTACCACTCTCTGGGTGAAGAAGAACTTCCTTACGTTTGTACTAGAGAATGACACGGGGAAAAAATCTGTCCCCGTCACCGCCCCGTCACCGGCCCACCATCCTCTGCACCGCCCCGTCACCGCCGTTCCCTTCACCGCCCCGTCACCGTCACCGCCATCCCTTTCACCGCCCCGTCACCGCCACTGCCATCCCATTCACCGCCCCGTCACCGTCCCCGCTGCATCCATATAAGCCTTAGTACTGTAATATTTAGCTTATTCCTTTCTTATAAATCAAAGTTCCTGCTGCTGAACTAGAGAAAGAGATGTTCAGCTGGCAGGGCTTTGTTTATAAATTTTTATCAACACAACTAATATACTATTTTATCCTAAAGCAAAAAATAAATAAATAAATATAATTTTTTTTTCTACCTTTGTTGTCTGGTTTCTGCTTTCCACATCTTCTCATTGAATTCCTTCCATCCACTGTGTGTCTTCTCTCTGCGTCTTCCATTTGCTGTTACTGTGCCTCTCCCTTAACCCCCCCCCAATTGGTCTAGCACCCATCTTCTTCCCTCCGCTCCCGCAGAGTCTGGCATCTGTCTTCTTCCCACTCTGTCTTCCACATTTCCCTTGGGGGTCTGTTCCTCTCCACCCTCCTTCAATGTCTGTTCTATTCCTTTCCACCACCACCCTTCCCTCCCTCCTTTACCATCTGTTCCTTTCTACTACCCTTCAGCTCCTCTCGCGTGGCCTATCTACCTTCCTTCCTATTATTTTCATGGCACGTTACAATGTAATTTGTGCAAGCCACTGGAGCCTGCAAGCTCGGTCCCTGTCCCATCCCCACAAACCATCTCGCTTCTGTGCTCCTATTTTCTCCATTTCTAATATCTCCCCTATGTATCTGTCATTGCCCCCCCTGTGTCCATATACCATCCCCATGGCATGTCCCCTTTATGTCTCTGTCCCTATGCCCCATGCACATAATTTCCCCTCTTTCTGTTACCTTCCTGTGTCCAGATTTCCCCTATCTTCCTCTTCCATACCAGTGTGTCTCTTCTTTTCAACCCCATCTAGCTCTTTTCCCTCTTTCTTCCCCCCCCCCCCTGCTTCTAGCATCTGGCTCACCTGCCAGTCCTTCCCTTTCTTTCCTGCTATGGGTTTTTCTTTCCGACTTCATCCCCTTGGCCCAGAATCCTTTTCCCTTTCACTCCCTCCTTCCAATTTGAGCCGGGAACACTAGCGATCGCACGGTCCCCGCAGCCACTACCTGCCTGCCCAATCGATCCTAGTGTTTAGCCAGCTCTCTCCCTTCTCCTCACCTTAGTTTATAGGTTTTCTTTTTCGGCGACCTGCACGCTTTCCCAAAGAGCCGCGCACGCGCGGCTGCTCAGTGTTCAATCTTCTGCTCTGCTGAAACTTCCTGTTTCCGGTTGCGTCAGAGCAGAAGATCGAAACTGAGCAGCAGCGGGTGCGCGGCTCTCTGATAGCGTGCGGGTCGCCGAAAAAGAAAATCTACAAACTAAGGTGAGGAGAAGGGAGAGAGCTGGCTAAACACTAGAATCGATTGGGCAGGCGGGTGTGAGCTGCGGGGACCGCGCGATCCTTCATGCCTCACTGCGGGGACAAGACCATTCACCGCCCCGCGGGCGGTGAATGGCCTTGTCCCCGTCGCCGCAGCGACTGCTAGTTTTCTTCCCCGTTTTCGGCGGGTGACCCGCGGCTAAAATGCGGTGGCCGCGGGTAAACCGCCACCGTGTCATTCTCTAGTTTGTACGGAATCTATCCTCTTTCAATTATAGAGAGTGCCCTCTTGTTCTCCCTACCTTGGAGAAGGTGAACAACCTGTCCTTATCTGCTAAGTCTATCTCCTTCAGTACCTTGAATGTTTCGAACATGTCTCCTCTCAATCGCCTCTGTTCGAGAGAGAAGAGGCCCAGTCTCTCTAATCTTTCGCTGTACAGCAGCTCCTCCAGCCCCTTAACCATCTTAACCATCTTCTCTGGACCCTTTCGAGTAGTACCGTGTCCTTCTTCAAGTACGACGACCAGTGCTGGACGCAGTACTCCAGGTGAGGGCGTACCATGGCCCGGTACAGCGGCATGATAACCTTCTCTTATCTGTTCATGATCCCCTTCTTTATCATTCCTAGCATTCTGTTTGCCCTTTTTGCTGCCGCCGCACATTGTGTGAATGGCTTCATCGACTTGTCGATCAGAACTCCCAAGTCTCTTTCCTGGGAGGTCTCTCCAAGTACCGCCCCGGACATCCTGTATTCGTGCATGAGATTTTTGTTACCGACATGCATCACTTTACACTTATCCACATTGAACCTCATCTGCCATGTTGATGCCCATTCCTCGAGCTTGATTATGTCACGTTGCAGATCTTCGCAATCCCCCTGCATCTTTACTACTCTGAATAACTTCGCTCGTCGTACCTATGTCCAGATCATTTATAAAGATGTTAAAGAGCAAGGGGCCAAGCACCGAGCCCTGCGGCACCCCACTGGAGACGCTCTTCCAGTCCAAGTATTGTCCTTTTACCCCCACTCTCTGTTTCTTATGCTCCAGGCAGTTTTTAATCCACGTGAGTATTTCACCCTCAATTCCATGGCTTGCAATTTTCCGAAGTAGTCGTTCATGCGGAAACTTGTCAAACGCCTTCTGAAAATCCAGATATACAATGTCGACTGGATCGCCCTTGTCTATCTGTCTGTTTACTCCCTCAAAGAAATGCAGCAAGTTCGTCAAACACGATCTGCCTTTCCTAAAACCGTGCTGACTGGTCCTCATCAGCCCGTTTCCGTCAAGGTGATCAACGATGCTGTCCTTTATCAGTGACTCTACCATCTTTCCCGGTACAGAGGTCAGACTCACCGGTCTGTAGTTCCCCGGATCTCCCCTCGAACCTTTCTTGAAGATAGGTGTAACATTCGCTACCTTCCAGTCTTCCGGAATCTTTCCCGATTTGATCGACAGATTGGCTATTAGTTGAAGCAGTTCAGCTATGGTCCCTTTCAGTTCCTTGATGACCCTCGGATGGATGCCATCTGGTCCCGGGGATTTATCGCTCTTAAGCCTATCAATCTGCCTACATACCTCCTCTAGACTGACCGTCAATCCTGTCAGCTTTCCGTCTTCGTTTCCAGCATATAGCCTGATGGGTTCCGGTATGCTGTGTACATCTTCTTCGGTAAATACAGATGTGTTCAGTTTGTCAGCGATTGCTTTGTCCTCCTTTAGTGCTCCCTTTATTCCATGGTCATCTAACGGTCCCACCACTTCCTTTGCGGGTCGTTTCCCCTTAATATATCGAAAGAACGATATGGTGGGGAGGAAGCTCAAGAACAGCTTTAGGATGGAGACTGTAGGAAGCGCCTGGACCCTATTCAGGGACACCCTGCAGGAAGCACAAAACCTGTACATCCCCAGTTTCAGGAAAGGCTGTAAGAACAAGTGGTCAAAAAGCCCGGTTTGGATGACAACTGAAGTAAAGAGGGCAATAAGTGACAAGAAAGTGTCCTTCCGGAGATGGAAAAAGGACCCAACGGAGGAAAATCACCAGAAGCACAGGAATTGCCAAAAGGAATGTCACCAAGAGGTTAGAAAAGCAAAAATGGAATACGAGGAGGGGCTGGCCAGGGAGGCGAAAAACTTCAAGGCATTCTTCAGTTACGTAAAAGGGAAGCAACCAGCGAGAGAGGAGGTAGGGCCGTTGGATGATGGGGATAGGAAAGGAGTGATTAAGGAGGACAAAGAGGTAGCTGAGAGGTTGAACACGTTCTTCTCGTCGGTCTTCACGTGCGAAGACACATCCAATATACCGGACTCAGAGGAGCTCATGAGGGGGGAACAGGCCGAAAAATTGGAGCATATAGAGGTAAGTCAGGAGGATGTCCTCAAACAGATAGACAGGATAAAAAGCGGCAAATCACCGGGACCAGACGGGATCCACCCAAGGGTTCTAAAGGAACTAAGACAGGAAATAGCGGGCACAATCCAGCATGTTTGCAACCTATCCCTGAGAACAGGAGAGGTGCCACAGGACTGGAAACTGGCGAATGTCACACCTATCTTTAAGAAGGGATCGAGGGGTGACCCCGGGAACTACAGGCCGGTGAGCCTGACTTCAGTTATAGGGAAGATGGTGGAAGCGATGATCAAGGACAACATTTGCGAACACATCGAGAAAAATGACTTACTGCGAACAAGCCAGCACGGATTCTGTAAGGGAAGGTCATGCCTTACGAACCTACTGTACTTCTTTGAGGGAATAAGCAGTCAGGTGGACAAAGGGGAACCCATGGACATCATTTACCTCGATTTTCAAAAGGCTTTTGACAAGGTGCCACATGAAAGGCTGCTTAAGAAGCTGTGGAACCACGGGGTGGGTGGGGATGTACACAGATGGATCAAGCACTGGCTGTCAGGTAGACTGCAGAGGGTCGGAGTGAAGGGCCAATTTTCTGACTGGCGGGGAGTCACGAGCGGTGTGCCGCAGGGATCGGTGCTGGGGACGCTACTCTTCAACATATTTATCAATGACCTGGAAACGGAGGCAAAATGCGAGGTTATAAAATTTGCGGACGATACCAAACTCTGCGGCAGAGTTAGGACCAGGGAGGAGTGTGAGGACCTGCAAAGGGACCTGGACAAGCTGGAAGACTGGGCAAACAAATGGCAAATGCGCTTTAACGTTGAGAAATGCAAGGTCATGCATATAGGAAATAAGAACCCGTTGTTCAACTACAAAATGGGGGGGGCACTGCTGGGAGACAGCGGACTTGAGAGAGACTTGGGTGTGCTAGTGGATGCATCAATGAAGCCATCCGCACAGTGTGCAGCAGCGGCGAAAAAAGCCAACAGGATGCTGGGCATCATAAAGAAGGGTATCACAACCATGGTCACCGCACCTCAAGAAGGACATGGCGGTACTTGAGAGAGTCCAAAGGAGAGCAACGAAGCTGGTAAGAGGGCTGGAAAACTGCCCATACGCCGAGAGGCTGGATAAGCTGGGTCTCTTCTCTCTGGAAAAGAGGAGGCTCAGGGGAGATATGATAGAGACCTTCAAAATCCTGAGAGGCATAGAGAGGGTGGATAGGGACAGGTTCTTCAGACTGAGAGGGACAACGGGTACAAGGGGGCACTCGGAGAAACTGAAGGGGGATAGGTTCAAGACAAATGCAAGGAAGTTTTTCTTCACCCAAAGGGTCGTGGACACATGGAATGCGCTCCCGGAGGAAGTGATCAGGCAGAATACAGTACAGGGATTCAAACAGGGATTGGACGGATTCCTGAGGGACAAAGGGATCGTAGGGTACTGAAAGGGGTGCGGGGACAAAGGGTCAAGAATTGGATGGGAAGATAGGACTTCGATGAGAAACCAAGGGGTGATTCAGACAGGTCATGACCTGTTGGGCCGCCGCGGGAGCGGACTGCTGGGCGTGATGGACCTGTGGTCTGACCCAGCAGAGGCACTACTTATGTTCTTATGTTCTTAACGGCTTGAAGTTCTTCGCCTCCTTGGCTGTTAGACTTTTCTGTCAGGTTCACGGTATCTGCTTGTGACTTTCTTACATTTTTTCAATCTACAATTTACAAAACAGCATCGCCGTTAATACATATTTTTCCTTTGGGGTTCTGACAATGCCTAACATTTTCCTGATCAACAATTATAAAAGTATAGACATTTTCTTTTAACACTAGTCTCCTTACAAAACCAGGATACCTATTATTTTGTTTATCTTTTGACTTCCGGTAGGGAACCAGTTGTTGGTTATAACTTGTTGATGTAGAAGGTGTCAGTTCTCCAGCCAGTTCTTGGTCTAAACATAACATAAAAATAATGTTTTGTAGATATTGTTTGTTGAAAATAACAAACATGCCAGAAAATACAACTGTTACTTACTTTTTAACAATCTCCTTTGTCTTTTTCTGGTAAGAGATAGTTTATTTCTACAACCAGATTCTCGCTCCTGTTTTTAAATGCAACGATAGATTCAGAGACAGAAAAATGATATCCCTAAAAAACAAAAAAAAATCCCCCAAAAACCCTTTTCTATTCACCATGCTAGTAGTTGGTGTATCTGAGGGTCCAGTGTAACATCCACAAAAATCAGAACGCTTGTTGGTCTTGTCACGTCGTATTTTTATATACTTATAACTCTCTACAGAAGTTATCCATTCACAGAGGCTTTATTGTGTGTCTATGGCCCCTGCTACAGATACACATAGATCTTGTTTGTCTTGGTTAGTCATTTTAGATATCAAATTGACCCCTAGATGTCTAGAGCATTGTTCCTTATAACCTGTCACACCTTCTATTGTTTTAGTTTGGGATGTTAATTCGGGATGTTAATTCAAGTGACTAGCAATTCCTAAAACATACCACACATATTTGTAATTTCAAAAATCTTTATTTTACATCAATAAATGTTTTAGTTGAACGTTACATGTTGAAACTTTTATACAAGAAAAACAAGCAATTACATTCTGCATTTTCCTCAACCCCAAGAATAAAAACATGTTTTAAAAAGCATTTCTTTTGAAAAATGATTTATAATCGGTGTCATGGATTAAATAATTTACAATCTCTACATATTCACCATCTCTCATGAAATTGACCAATCTATTGAGTAGTCGTGGCCTGTTTATAGATGTCTTAATATCTCTGATTAAATCAATGATTATATCAATGCTTTCATTACAAATCATCAGTGACTACATTTACCACACGTTCCAGGCACAGCATGTCACAAGTCTTCCTGAGTTTCTGCTGTATATTTGTTTGCCCCCATATCAAACAGTCATGGTGTTTTTGCCCCCCAGCCTTCACAGGCTTCACAGTCTTCATCCTTCACACCTAAGAACATAAGAACATAAACAGTGCCTCTGCTGAGTCAGACCAGAGTCCATCATGCCCAGCAGTCCGCTCACGCGGCGGCCCATCAGGCCCAGAACCTGTATAGTAATCCCCTTCTATCCCCTTTTCCTTCCTTGCAGACCTTGCAGACATTTCTTTATAATGCAGAATACAGATACCCTTATAACTCATTTAAGTGCTGATGGTGTTTTGAAAAGTCTACCAACCATAATCAAACACATCTTCAGGCTTTGATTTTCTGTTGTCCTTTAGTTTACGATTTACCTCCGCTGGTTCTCTTTGAAATGAGCAGAAAAAACACAAACAGGATAGATTTTTCACCGATATTGTGACAAACCTAGCACCAGCACTAGTTTTGCCCCTAATAGGATCCTGTTGTAGAAGAGCTGGTGATCAATTTGAGGCTGACCTCCCTTGCCCATTTGATCAGAGCAGTGGTGATCCGGATCAAGGGCAGGCAGACTTGCAACATTGGCATCCTGTGTATAAGTCAGCTAGGGCAGGCAAAGAGAAACTAGCTGAGCCTAGAAAACCCAGGCAAAACAAGCAAGGAAAGCCTGCAGTAGAACCAAAGCCCATCCCCTCTCTATAGCCTTAAGGGGATTGGCTGTGGGCTTATTAAAAGCAGGCTGAAGCAAACAGCAGGGGAAGGAGAGAGTGACGAGGCTGAATCACTCCAGCAGCCCAGAGCAGTGCGAGAGCCTTAGGACAAGGAAGCAGTGGCTGACGTCCCAGATTGGCCCATGCAGGAGGTGGAAGAAAGCCTTCCTACTTCTACCAGTTATTTTCCAGAGCTGTGGGAAGGAATGGAAATGCAGGAAGCTGGCTCCATTACTGAGGGTCAGGCATGCCCATGGACATTAACTGAAAAGTGAGTAGCTGGAAAACAGCTAGTGGTTTTTGGTTTCCCATTCTCTGTGTGTTCTGCTCTTTTGACATGGAAGCTAAACTGTAGATTTTCTGAGGAGAATACTTACCTGGAAGATTTACTGTTTTGACCATAGAACGCTTGAGCTAAAGTATTTGTAACTGTATGAATGCTCTGAATTGCTAAACCTCCCTGGGTATGCCGTGACTGAGAAAGCAATTACAGAATCTCTCTCAGCTGTGCTGCCTAGCTGAGGCAAAACTCAGGCACTCAGAAGCCTTAGGAAAACGGACTTGTAGCTATCTCAGGAGAATATGAACTGTCTGCTGTTACAAGATGATAGGATTTCATGTACTTGCTATGAAAATATTCTGCCTGTCTCGAACCCTGCTATTTGAGAAAAGTTTTGTTTTTTTCTTTCTGAAATGCCATCCTGGTCTCTGTGCTGAGCCAGAGTGAATAGTCTCAGGTAAGACAGATCTATTTAGTTCTTTTGGGAACCGTTACTCTTTATTTTTCCTTCACTTTTGCCAACTGGATCCTTTAAAATGCTGCATGCATGACCTGTATGCTTTATCCTTTGTGACCAACAAGGGTGGAATCACGTTTTTGAAAGAAATCTGACTGGACTTTGTATTGTGTTGAGTGGTGAAGGCTCATACTTATCCTTGACTCCTAGGCCTAGGCGGTTGCCTAGGGCACAGTTAAAGACCTGAGGATATCCCTGGTGGTAGGGAACACGCCAGAGCATAGTTTTTGTTACAAGTCCACTCCGCTTGTGACAATATGTACACCTTGTCCTCAGGTTCCTTTGATCGTGAAGATCCACAACTTCCCTACAAAAAAACCCCCACATACAGAAATAAATTTTCCTTTTTAAAATACATGAACACATCCAGCTTCATAAACCTGCCAACACTAACTCCCTGACAATGGAAAGTGTCTCTCTCTCTCTCTCTCTTACCGTGGAAGATCCTGGCTTTTCCAACATGTACACCGATTTGGCCACAGCTGCTGCTTCATATAGTTCCATATCGGATGCATTGTCATCTGGTAGTTCAAAGGTTGCATCTTCAATTTCTGTGTCTTAATCATATAGCTTTTGGGCCTCTGGAAGCTCTTCAATGTCAGAGTCTGTTAATTCATGCATTTGCTACCTGGTATCTGCCAGTGCTTCAATTGGTTTTTCAGCCAGTGGGTAACCTTCTTTCTCTGCCTCACAGTCTTTAAGAAAGTCATGAGACCTTTTGGTAGGCCTTTTTCCAGCTACCTGTGTGTTAAAGGAGTCCATGTTTTCTTTGATTCATACAGGTTTTCTGCCATCGGGTAACCCTCTCTTTCTGCATCATGGTCTACGAGCCTGCGTGGAAGTCATTTTGCTCAGCGGCTGGAGAAATTTATTTCTGCTTGTTAACAGCTGCTTGTTAAAGAGCTAAGGCATACGTCACTATGACAATACGTCACTATGACAACATTTTAGACAGGTTTGTTTGTTTTTTCATGTTTAAAACACCTCCCCCTCGGCTTTATCAGTTGTCACCATGATAATAGGGCTGTTACACTCTCAGAAACATTAACCAAGGCTTAGCCATGGCACCTTCTGAACTTCACACAACTGTTAAATTTATCAGGCCACCCTTTCCATTTCATGAAACAAATTTTGTTCTTACCCTCTCCTTTTACCTTTAGAACCTTTTCAATATGGTATATTCTGTCCTGTAGTGGCGTGACTTTTAGTAATTCTTCAGGATAAAAAGAACTTTGTATAGCTTTGTTATCATAATCCTGTATCTTGTATGTTGTATCTCATCCGTCCACGTTTGCTCGTAACCTTTCTCAAATTTTCCTTTAGCTTTTGACAGCCTCGCATGGTCTCCTTTCTTAAAGAGACCCTTGATGGGGTCGCATTTGAAGTTACTGCCATTGACTGTTTTCTAAATCTGCAAAGAGTTTGAGGGTGTCACATCTACAGGCCTCGCCTCGTTCTGTGAAAACTATTATTATAGCTGTGCACGATACCCTGCAGCATGTCTTGATAAGTAAAGGTGTTGGAGCACCACATTTTGGATTTTAAAGTCCTGTTAAACCTTTTCACTACAGCTCCTTTAACAGAGTTATGGGTCATAAAATGGCAAACACCTTTTTGTTTTAATAAATTCTTCAGAGACTTATTTAAAAATTCTTTACCCTTGTCTATTTGTAGTTTTTCAGGTGTATGCCCTAAATTAAATATTGTTTCAAAGGCTTTGGTAACTTCGTGACTGGTTTTTGTTTTTAAACTCATGGCCCATGCATATTTTGACAGGATATTTATTACCGTTAAGATGTATTTGTAACTACTGTTATAAAAGGCCAATGCTAACATGTTCACTAAGTTGCTTTGCCACTGGCTGTCAACTTCTGCCACAATTGTTTTATTTCTTTTAAAATGGATTCTAGCAGGTGTGTGTAAACTGTATGCAACCCAGTCGACCACTTCTTTTCTACTGATTGTTTTATCATTCTTTTTAGCAGCTTGAAGTAGAGGGTTAATGCCTCCATCGCTGCCTGCTGCTTATGGATCATAATAAATATGCTTCAATAAAAATTCCTACATCTGTACCCTGTTCCAGTCAGCTTCTTTAACCTCATTCTAAATAAAAAAAAAAAATATGTCTTAAAACTCTGTCTTTTAACATGGATAGTTAGGGACTGTGGGGGTTTTTTTAGCATGAGAACTTTTATTTCTGCTTGTTAAAGAGCAAAGGCATACATCACTATGACAACACCAGTAGGCAGCAGGGCAGGATTACTTCGTCGAGGACCCCTAGGCACATAAGTACACTGGGCCCCTTGTCCCGCCCTGCCCCACCATGCGCCCAGGTGGAAACAGGAAGCTGCGTCAGAGGGAAGCTTTGGGCAAGCAGCACTGCTTGCACAATTACAGTTCCCATTGCCTTTTTTTACCCGCGTTGCTTGCTTGTCTTACTTTCTGTTGATGGGGGTGCTGCATTGCCAATTGGGGTGGGGCCCGCATTTCCGATTGATGCTGGAGGGGCTCATCGCCGTTTGGAAAAAACAATGTTGATGTCAGGCCCCCTCACCATTTCGGACCCTAGGCACGTGCCTACTGGGCCTATTGGTTAATCCTGCTCTGGTAGGCAGGGACATGTTCAGACAAGTTTAAACACACCTCCCCCCTCCCACCTTGGCTTTATCATTGGCTGCAAGAACCTTTATGATTAACTAGCTTATCAGTTGTCACCATGACAATCAGGGTGTTACCCATCCCACAAACATTTAGGCTTAGATTCACTAACCTTCCTTTCTGCGTCTGATCCTTGGGTGACTGCAGGCCAACAAATTCACTAAAGGCCAGCATGCAAATGGGGCGATCTAAGGAACGCCCCCCACCGACCACACTGATCGCTAGTGAGCAATTCTGAAGCATGCGCAGACCATCTGTAGATGATCTGTGCATGCTTAAGGAGCTAAGAGCTACTTTTTTCTGTTTTTTTACTACTTCATGAGCCCATGGTTTTAACCCATGGGTTAAAACCAAAGGCTCACACTGCGGGGGAAGAGCAGGAGAGTCAGGGCAGCAAGACAAGATAAGGGGCACAGGGCAACGAGTCGGGGCAGAGTGGCAAGAAGAGAGTCAGGGCTGAAAAAGGGCAGGAGAAGCAAAGTTGGGCTGAAAAAGGGCCAAAGAAGTTGGGACTGAAAAAGGGCAGAAGAAGTTGGGGCTGAAAAAGGCAGGAGAAGTCAGCAGAGAGCAGGAAAGGTTGTGAGTGACTGGTTCCCCACCAGTCGCTTCTTTTTGGATTGGCCAGCCCAATTGGTATTCCTGGAAAAGTTTAGTGAATCGTGTCCTTACTTTGCATGCTGTTTACCCTCATTTGCACGAGGTTAGTGAATCTGGTCGGGGTCACAAACTGATTGGTACACGATCAGTTTGCTTAGTGAATCTAGCACTAACTAAGGTTTCCTTCTGAAGTGCTTCTTTTTTTTAAAAAAAAAAAGAAAAGAAAAATGGCACCTGTAATTGGTTGACATTTATCTTTTGTGTGCTGAAATCCCCCCCCCCCTAAAATCTTAGAAATGCATCCACTGCTCTAATAATTAGATCTTAAAACCTGTCTTTTAACTAAAAGGCTGTTAAAATAAAGACACTTATTTTTCTGGCCACATCATTTCCGGGGTTTCGACTAAATCTGTTTCCGCTAACATAATCAGAAAATGCATTTCCATCTCATCAGAAAAGCACATTTCTTGCGCTTCATTTAACCCTGTTTCTGCCGATGTCATCAGAATGTGCATTTCAGGTATGTCAGTCACACCCAGTTCTGTTGACATCATCAGTGGTGTACCAAGGGGGGGGCGGTCCGTCTCACCACCGCATCCCGGCACCGATTCCCCCGCAGAGTCACTCAACCCGGCCAGCCGGCAACTGCATGGTAGGTGGAGACAAAAGGTGAGGCGGGCTGGTGGGCGGGGAAAAAGTGCAGGGCTCACAAGACTTCATCTCCGGCGCCAATGCTAACATCGGAGGGTAAGTTCTGGGCCAGCCAATCACTGTCTGGCTGGCCAGCAATTTCCTCCCCATTAGAACTGACGCCGGAAGTGAAGACTTTTGTGGGCCCGACGCTTGTATGCACCGGGCCTGGCTCGAGGAAGGAGCAGGGAGAAATCGGCTGCTGGCTTGGGGGTGAGGGTAGGGAAAGAATCGTGGAAGTGGAGAAATCGGCATGATGGCTTTGTGGGGGCTATGGGGGAGAGAAAAATAAAGGCAAAAATAAAGAGGGAGACCAGGATAGAGAGAAAGAAAGGCAGAAATAAAGAGGGAGGCCAGGGGGAGAGAAAAAGAAAGGCAAAAATAAAGAGGGGGGCCAGGGGGAGAGAGAAAGAAAGGCAGAAATAAAGAGGGGGCCAGGGGGAGAGAGAAAGAAAGGCAGAAATAAAGAGAGGGGCCAGGGGGAGAAAGAGGGGGGCAGGAGGAGAAAGAAGAAGGACCAGAGACTCATGAAATCACCAGACAAAAAGGTAGGAAAAATGATTTTATTTTCAATTTAGTGATCAAAACGTGTCCGTTTTGAGAATTTATATCTGCTGTCTATATTTTGCACTATGGCCCCCTTTTACTAAACCACAATAGTGTTTTTTAGCGCAGAGAGCCTATGAGCATCGAGAGCAGCGCGGGGCATTCAGCACAGCTCCGTGCATTAAAAACCACTCTCACGGTTTAGTAAAAAGGACGGGAGTATTTGTCTATTTTTGTATAGTTGTTACTGAGGTGACATTGCATAGAGTCATCTGCCTTGACCTCTTTGAAAACCCCACCGAATATAAATGATAATTAACAATTTCTCTGCGTTCAGTGTGCTTTGTGTTTTTTAAAAATTTTTATTGTTGGTAGATCATTTTGACTTGGTCATTTTAAAAGTAGCTCGCAAGCCCAAAAAGTGTGGGCATCCCTTCTGTAAACAGTGGTGTCCGTCCCAGCTTGTGCTCCCTCCGGTGGTTGCTTCACTTCTGGCCGGCTCCCCCGCTCAAAGCCACGAATGTCGGCTCCTCACGCAATCCGCGGCTGCGTCAGAAGCGTTCCCTCTGATGTCACAATGTCAGAGAAAAGGCTTCCAATGCAGCCGCAGATCGTGTGAGGTGTAGACACCCGCTGCTTTGAGCAGGGGAACTGGACAGACATGCTTGGCAGGGAAGAGATGTTCCTGCTGCACAGGGAAGGGGGGGAGAAATGCTACTGCTGCACAGGGAAGGGGTGAGAGAAATGCTGCTGCTGCTGCACCCAATTGGGGAGAGAGAGGGGAGAAGGAAGACAAGGGAGACGAACCATAGATGCCAAGTCCATGGGAGGGATGGAAAGGAAAGGAGATACCAGACCATGGAGGGGGAGGAATAGATGCCATGGCATGGGGGGAGAGAAGGGAAAGAGATATAGATACCACACTTATATTCCACGCCATTCACAGATATACCCTGGATGCTATGCTTGCGCCGAATACTTTGCGCCAGAGGCTTGATAACTAAGGCGAACAAAAGAGGCAAAAGAGGACACCCCTGTCTGGTCCCCCGTTTTAATTAAAAAACTGAGGAATACATTACATTGCATTATGGATTTCTATTCCGCCATTACCTTGCAGTTCAAGGTGGATTACAAAATAATCAAGGAAGTATTACAAGAACTTACAAAAAAAAAAAAAAAAAAAGAAATTTGGTCATTTTCAAAGAGAGTAGGAAATGAGTATGGTTATATGTTTGGGGTAGTTGGCTTTAGTGAGAGGTGGTGTTTGAAACTTGCAGTGCTATTTCTTTTTTTCAGGGATTTCTTGAAGAGTATGGTCTTTATTTCTGTTCTAAAAGTTTTGTAGTCTAGGGATGCCGTCAGTAGATTGGCGATTTGGTTGATTAGTTTGGCTGCTTGAGTGGCTAGGAGGCCATCATATAGTATTTTCAGATTGACCTCCTTAATAGGGGGTATGAGAATGGGGTGTGAGTTTTCCTATGTCTGGTTGAGATGTTCTAGATAAGAACATAAGAACATAAGAACTGCCTTCTCCGGATCAGACCTTCGGTCCATCAAGTCCGGCGATCCGCACACGCGGAGGCCCTGCCAGGTGTACACCTGGCTTAATTTATAGTCCACCATATCCTTATATGCCTCTCTTAAGGAGATATGCATCTAGTTTGCTCTTGAAGCCTAGGACGGTCGATTCCGCCATAATCTCCTCTGGGAGGGCATTCCAGGTGTCAACCACTCTCTGAGTGAAGCAGAACTTCCTGACATTAGTCCTGAACCTGTCCCCCCTTAGCTTCATTACATGTCCTCTAGTCCGTGTCAAATTGGACAATGTAAATAATCTTCTCTGCTCTATTTTGTCGATTCCTTTCAGTATTTTGAAGGTCTCGATCATATCCCCACGCAGTCTCCTTTTCTCAAGGGAGAACAATCCTAGTGTTATAAGTCTGTCCTCGTATTCCAGTTTCTCCATACCCTTCACCAGTTTTGTTGCTCGTCTCTGCACCCTCTCCAGCAGTTTTATATCCTTCTTTAGGTAGGGAGACCAATGTTGGACGCAGTATTCCAAGTGTGGTCTGACCATTGCCCTATAAAGCGGCATTATAACTTTCTCCGATCTACTCGAGATTCCTTTCTTTATCATGCCCAACATTCTATTTGCCTTCTTTGCCGCTGCCGCGCATTGTGCCGACGGCTTCAGGGTCCTATCTATCAGTACACCCAGGTCCTTTTCTTGTTCACTCTTCCCCAGAGTTGCAACTGACATTGTATACTCGTATTCCTTATTTTTATTGCCTAAATGCATTACCTTGCATTTCTCCACATTGAACTTCATCTGCCATTTCTCCGCCCATGTTTCTAACCGACACAAGTCGCTCTGGAGTTTCTCTCTATCATCCTGCGATCTGATCGCCCGGCATAGTTTTGTATCGTCTGCAAACTTGATGATCTCACTGGATGTTCCTTCCTCCAGGTCATTGATATAAATATTAAAAAGGATCGGCCCAAGTACCGAGCCCTGGGGTATACCACTAGTCACTTTCTCCCAGTCGGAGAACTTCCCATTTATGCCCACTCTCTGCTTTCGGTTTTCCAGCCATTTGTCTATCCACCTTTGTATATCCCCCTCTATGCCATGGATTTGTAGTTTCCTGAGAAGTCTTTCGTGTGGAACTTTGTCGAACGCTTTCTGGAAGTCCAAGTATATTATGTCCACCGGCTTCCCACTATCAATTTGCTCGTTCACGGTCTCAAAAAATTGGAGTAAATTCGTCAAACATGATTTCCCTTTCCTGAATCCATGTTGACTGGGTTTCATCAAGTCATGTGCGTCCAAGTGCCGGACTATGCTATGCTTGATCAGTGCTTCAACCATCTTGCCAGGGACAGACGTAAGACTCACAGGTCTATAGTTGCCCGGTTCCCCTCTCGATCCTTTTTTGAAAATTGGGGTGACGTTCGCTATCCTCCAGTCGTCCGGTATCTGTCCAGTTCTGATTGTCAGGTTTGCAAGTTTTTGCAATAACTCTCCGATTTCAACCTTCAATTCCTTTAAGACTCTCGGATGAATCCCATCCGGTCCAGGGGATTTGTCACTTTTAAGTTTGTCGATCTGATAGTATATCTGGTCTAAGTCCACTTCAACTGTGGTGAGGCTGTCTTCTATTTCTCCTGCAAACACTTTCTCCGCTTCAGGTATTGTTGAGGTGTCCTCCTTCGTAAAGACGGACGCAAAGAAGGAATTTAGTTTGTCTGCGATTTGTTTATCTTCCTTGATGTACCCTTTTCTTCCCTGGTCGTCCAGGGGTCCCACTGCCTCTTTTGCAGGTTTTTTTCCCTTTCACGTATCTAAAGAAGGGCTTGAAGTTTTTGGCCTCCTGGGCTATTTTTTCCTCATATTCCTGTTTTGCATCCCTCACCGCCTTGTGACATTTCTTCTGATCATCTTTATGTTTGTTCCAGGCTTCGGTTGTCTTTATGCATTTCCATTTTTTGAAAGAGTCCTTCTTTTCTTTTATGGCTTCCTTCACCTGTATGGTAAGCCATGCCGGTTCTCTTTTGCTCTTTGTTCTCTGATCTTTGGAAATCCTCGGAATGTAGAGATCTTGTGCTTCTGTGATAGTATTTTTCAGTAGGGTCCATGCCTGATCAACCGTTTCAAGTTTGTCCACCATCTTCTCGAGTCGTCTTTCTACCATGGCTCTCATGCTATCGTATTTACCCTTTTTAAAGTTCAAGGTGGTGGTTAAGGTTTTGGCATGTTTCCCTTTCCCGATGTCAAGTTTAAAGTTGATTACATTGTGATCACTCGTTCCCAGTGGAACCATGACTTCCACTTCTGTTATCGGTCCCGTGAGGCCATTTAGGACCAAGTCCAAGGTGGCGTTGCCTCTTGTCGGCTCTTTTACCATTTGTTCCAGGAAGCAATCCCCTAGCACCTCCAGGAACTTGGCTTCCTTGCCGCAGTCGGAGGTTGCTAGTTTCCAGTCTATCCCTGGGAAATTGAAGTCTCCCAATATAATTACATTGCCTGTCTTGCATTCTTGTTTGATTTCCTCCATCATTTCTGAGTCAGTTTCCTCCGCCTGTCCTGGTGGACGATAGTAAAGGCCAATTTTCGTATCTGCGCCATATTGACCAGGAATTTTGATCCAGAGTGACTCAAGCTTCTCTTTCATTTCTGTTGTAACCATTTCAACAGAATCTATTCCCTCCTTAACATATAGAGCAATACCTCCACCTTTCTGCCCTACTCGATCTCTTCTATACAGTTTGTATCCCTGTAGTACTGTGTCCCATTTGTTTTCTTCATTCCACCATGTTTCTGTTATGCCAATGATATCCAATATGTCATGTCTTGCTATTGTCTCTAGTTCCCCCATTTTGTTACCCAGACTTCTAGCATTCATATACATACATCTAAGTTCCCTTCGTGTTACCTTTTTGGACCTTCTACTCTTGGCCGTCCCTGTAGTTTCAATTACGGTATCATTTACTGCTCCTGTGTTATCACCCTTGTTTGCTGTGTGGTCGTCCTCTCCTGTGTCTGAGTTGTCCCTTTCTGCTTTTTCTCCCTTATTGGCTGTGGGGTCGTCTTCTCTTGTGTAGGAGTAGTAGTCCTTGGCTTCTTCGTCGGGGCATCCTGCTATCCGTGCCATCGACCGGTGGTCGACTGTCGGCTTTCCCCTATCTTTCAGTTTAAAGCCTTCTCGATTGCCTTCTTCATGTTGCCTGCCAAAACTCGTGCTCCTTCCTTGTTGAGGTGTAGTCCGTCCCTTCTGTAGTACTTGCTTTTTCCCCAGAACGCCGTCCAGTTGCGCACGAAGTCGAAGCCTTCTTCTTCGCACCATCGTCTCATCCAGGCGTTGATTACTTGCAATTCCCCTTGTCTCTTTCCATCCGCTCTTGGTACTGGGAGGATCTCAGAGAAGGCCACCTTCACCTCCCTGATCTTCAGTTGTCTTCCGAGTGAGCAGAGCTGGCCCTTCAGCTCTTCCCTGTCATACTTCCGCCCGCTCACATCATTTGTTCCCACGTGGATAAGTACAGCGGTGTCCTCTCCCCCTGCTCCATCTATGATCCTGGAGATCCTGTTGGTCACATCCTTCACTCTTGCTCCAGGCAGACAGGTGACAACTCTGTCCTCTCTTCCTCCTGCGGTGTGGCTGTCCACATGTCGTATGATGGAGTCACCTACGATGATCCCCATCTTCTTTATTCGGGAGTTCCTTGGGGGGCGTAGGTCCACGTCCTTGGAGTAGGGCCAGTCTTCTTCCTCCAATGATACTCTTGAAATTGTTTCCTGTTCTTTGGGTGGGGCGATGTCTTCCTGTGCTCTCACTATTCCTCCTGGTGTGCAGTTGTCTCCTACCTCGTCTTCAGTTTCTTCTGTGTTTGCATGGGTGTCTTCTCTCCTCACATCGGTTTCCTGAGTACAGTTTTCCAGCCCTGGGATCTCTACGTGGTGCTGATGAGCTTCCTCTATGAACATTTCTAGTTCCTTGACCTCGTCGTTTGGGCTGTACTCCACTAGAATCTTCTCCTGTGCTCGGATTCTGTCTTCGAGTTCCATCACTGTTCCTTCCAGTAGTCTTACCTGGTATTTCAAGTTATCCATCTCCATGCATCGATTGCAAATGTATGCCTGGATCCCCGAAGGGAGGTAGTCATACATATTGCAGCCGATACAGAAGACTGGAAAGCTCACCTTCTGACTTCCTTGGGCTTCCATTTCTTGCTTCCCTCGTGTGTGCTTGTGTCCCTTGCCTGCTGCTTCCTTATGTTGCTTGCCTTGTTGTCTCTTTTGTGTGTGCTGTCTCCGCTCTACTTCACCTTGATTGTATGTGTGGGTTTGTTCCTTTGGCGTCTGTCTCTTCCTTACCTTCTGTGTTTGTCGCTTCCTTACCGTTCAGTCCTCCTCGGTGTTCTTGATAGTAGATACTCGTCCCTTGCAAGTCCCTTCGCAAAGGCGCTCTCACTAAGGCGACTCTACTCGGATGACGTCGGGGGTGGGTGGAGCTAACTCTCGCCGCTGCCCCAGTCGATCCTTCCTCCTCTGCTCCTGCTTTCTCCTCCGGTTTTGTTTGTTTTCCTCCCCTGTTCTTCTCCTCTCGCTTCTCTGCCTCCTCTCTGCCTTCTACAGAGCCGAACGGCTGGGCGCCGTTGGCTCCGCCCCTTTTAAGGGGACGCTACTCGGATGACGTCGGGGGTGGGCGGAGCTAACTCTCGCCGCTGCCCCAGTCGATCCTTCCTCCTCTGCTCCTGCTTTCTCCTCCGGTTTTGTTTGTTTTCCTCCCCTGTTCTTCTCCTCTCGCTTCTCTGCCTCCTCTCTGCCTTCTACAGAGCCGGTTATTCTACAGAGGCGGTTATTCAGGTAGTTTGGACTGTCTCCGTATAAAGTCTCAAATAGTAGACAGTAGAATTTAAATTGTATTCTTGCTGGGATTGGAAGCCAATGCGATTTGAGATATGCTTCTGTAATGTGATCATGTTTCTTCAATGAGTAGATGAGTCTTAGAGCTTTGTTTTGGATAGTTGCAAACTAGTTGTTTTGTTATAGTTGCAGGGCAGGGGAGATAGAGGATGTTACAGTAGTCAAGTAGGCCTAGTATTAGGGACTGAACTATGAGCTGGAATTGTGTTTTCTCGAAGAATTTCTGAACTTGTCTTAAGTTTCTCATGACTGTGAATGATTTTTGTATTGTTTTATTGATTTGCGGTTGCATGGTGCAGCATCTGTTGATTGTTATTCCTAATAATTTTAGGGTGAGTTATGTGGGGTAGTTGATTGCATTGATTTCAATGTTGGTTATGGTTGGTATTTTGTTGTTTTCTAGGAGGATGAATTTAGTTTTATCTGGGTTCAATTTCAGTTTGTGATCTTTCATCCAGGTTGCTACTGATTTTAGTGTTTGGTGTATTGTGTTTGTCATGGAGAGTTTTGGTTGATCGAAGGGTATGAGAATGGTAATGTCATCTGCATAGCTATAGGAAGTTATGCCTTGTTTGTCCAGGTGTGAGCTGAGGGAGGCTGTATAGAGATTGAAGAGAGTCGGGGATAGAGGGGATCCTTGGGGAACTCCGCAGGGGTTTGACCAAGGTTCAGATTTTTCTTTGTCTGATTTTACTCTATAGGTTCTTGATTTAAGGAATCCTTCAAACCATGAGTATAGAAACATAGAAACATAGAAATAGACGGCAGATAAGGGCCCACGGCCCATCTAGTCTGCCCACCTTAATGTCCCTCCCCTACCTTTGCCCTGTGAAGAGATCCCATGTGCCGATCCCATTTGGCCTTAAAATCAGGCACGCTGCTGGCCTCAATCACCTGTAGTGGAAGACTATTCCAGCGATCAACCACTCTTTCAGTGAAAAAGAATTTCCTGGTGTCACCTCGTAGTTTCCCGCCCCTGATTTTCAACGGTCGTGGGACCCTTGAAAAAGAAGATATCTTCCTCCGCCTCGATGCGGCCCGTAAGATACTTGAACGTCTCGATCATGTCCCCCCTCTCTCTGCGCTCCTCGAGCGAGTATAGCTGCAATTTGTCAAGCCGTTTTTCGTATGGTAGATCCTTGAGTCCCGAGACCATCTGGGTGGCCATTCTTTGCACCGACTCCAGTCTCAGCACATCCTTGCGATAATGCGGCCTCCAGAATTGCACACAGTATTCCAGGTGGGGCCTCACCATGGATCTATACAATGGCATAATGACTTCCGCCTTACGACTGACGAAACCCCTTCGTATGCAGCCCATGATTTGTCTTGCCTTGGACGAAGCCTGCTCCACTTGATTGGCAGACTTCATGTCCTCACTGACGATTACCCCCAAGTCTCGTATACTTTATCTGTGATACCTATTGTATCTAGGATTTGTAGTAATATGTTATGGTCTACCAGGTCGAATGCAGCGGTCAGGTCTAGTTGTATGAGCATCATTTTTTTTCCTGTGCTAAGATGTTGTCTGGCTGTGTCCAAGAGAGATCCTAGGAGTGTTTCTGTGCTGAAGTTGTTTCTGAAGCAGGATTGCGTGGGATGGAGTATGTTTTGGTTTTCTAGGTAATTGGAGAGGAATTTGGCAACTAATCCTATTATTTTGACATAGAGTGGAATAGAGGCAATGGGTCTGTAGTTGGGTGTTTGGTCTATCGGTCCTTATGGGTCTTTGAGGATTGGGGTGATGATGATTTCGCTGAGGTTGGTTGGGTAGTGGCCGTTTATGAGCAAGATTTGTATCCAATTTAGAACAAGAGCGCGGAATTTTGTGCCAGATGTTTTTAGGAGATATGGTGGACAGTTGTTGAGGTCACAGGATGCATGGCTGTATTTTTTGTAGTATTTGTTGAATTCGGGCCATTGAATGTTAGGGAATTGAGATCATATTCTGTCTGCTGCAGCAGAATCTCTATCTGTGGGGAGAATTGAGAATTCGTTAGGATGGGTAGAGGTGTCATTGAGGGTAGCTCTTGCACTAGAAATTTTATTTTGGAGAGGGGGGAGTAGTATTGTTAGTGGTCAGGTAGGGTTTGGTGTCAGGGTTTTTAGAATTTGGAATAGTTTTTGGGTGTCTTGGGTTTCAGTGCCTATTAGGTTGGTGTAGTGTGCCTATTAGGTTGGTGTAGTGTCCTTTAATTGTGGTTTGTATTGGTTGATGATTTTTTTCCAGGCAGATTTTGTATGATCCGAGTTCGATTTTTTCCATTTTCTTTCTAGTCATCTACATTGTCTTTTGAGTTGTAGCAGTTCGCAGTCAAACCATTTATCTGATCTGCTGGTTCTGGTTCTGGTTTGCAGTTGGGCTAGATCAGGGGTCTGCAAGCTTTAAGACATAAAGAGCCACTTGGACCCGTTTTCGAAAAGAAAAAAAAACTTGGAGCCGCAAAACCATCATAAAACAAATCTAACACTGCATATATTGTTTCTTATCTTAATGCTATATACAGGATCACTAAATTGAAAATAAAATCATTTTTCCTACCTTTGCTGTTTGGTGATTTCATGAGTCTCTGGTTGCACTTTCTTCTTCTGACTGTGCATCCAATCTTTCTTCCTTTCTTTCAGCCTCCTGTATGTTTCCTCTCCTCCAGACCTCATTCTCTCCCCCAACTTTTTCTTTCTGTCTCCCTGTTCCCCCTTCTTTCTGTCTCTGTCTTCCCCCTTTCTTTCTTTCTCCATGCCCTCCCCCAAGCCACTCGGTTTGCTGCCACCGCCATCGGGGAATAGCCCCCAAGCCACCGCCGTCCCAAGCTTTCCCTGCAGAAGCGTCGCACTGACCAGCATTCCGCTCCCTGACGTCAATTCTGACGTAGGAGAGGAAGTTCCGGGCCAACAAGGCATTTCTCCTCATTCCATCCAGCCTGAGCCCCATCTCTCCTTGATCCAGCATTTCCCTTCTTTGTGTCCATCTCACTATATCCCTATCTCACCACTTTTTCAGAATCTTCATTTGTCTCTGTCCTTGTCTTTACCCCATGTTCACCATTTGCCCTTTCAATGTCTTTATCCCCCCCCCCCCACTTTTTCAGCATTACTTCTATGTCTCTATTTCACCTCCTCTTCATGTCCCCTCTGTATCTCTATCCTTATTCAGTAGGTCCTGCTTACCCTTTCTCTTCTTTGTGTCACTATCTCCATTTTCAGCTTTCCCCCCTTTTCCTTTGTTACTGCACCCTGTAGCCAGAATCTTTCCACCCTCTCTCCACTCCGGCACAGCCCAGTATGAAATATTTCCTTTTGTTTCCCTCCCCTCTCTCTTTCTCTCTCTCTTCTCCTCCCTCACCCACGAGTCCTGCATCTGGCCCTCTCCCTTCTACCTGCACCTGGCAACACCCCCTGCTCCGCGGCTCTCTTCAGCAACTCGTCAGCAGCGGTGATCAAGACAAGCTGCCGACATCGAGGCCTTCCCTCTACGAGTCTCGCCTTTGTGGAAAAAGAAGTTGAAACAAGCGGGACTCGCAGAGGGTAGGCCCCGACGTCAGAAGCTTGTGTCGATCGCTGCTGCTGAGTTGCCGAAGAGAGCCGCGGAGCAGGGGATGTGGCCGGAAGCAGGTAGAAGGGAGAGGGAGATAGGAAGGCTGTAGATCTCCGGAGCATAACACCGACCCTGGCCAGGATGATTTCTTTTTCAGGCGTGCAGCTTACAAGTCCGGCGTCGCGGCGGGAAATAGCCATGCTGAGCAGTGAGCTCAGCATGTACACAGATGAAAGCCTTGCTTGCTGATTGGTCCGGCGGCATGGCAGGGCGGGGCCGCCGGACCAATCAGCAAGCAAGGCTTTCATCTGTGTACGTGCTGAGCTCACTGCTCAGCATGGCTATTTCCCGCTGCGACACCGGACTTGTAAGCTGCATGCCTGCATGACACACTACCGGAGCCGCGGCAAAGGTGGAAAAGAGCCGCGGGTTGCCAACCCCCGGGCTAGATCATCAAGGGTGTTGGAGCATAATCTTTCCCATTGTAGGATGAAGTCCTTGGGGTTGTTTTCTAGAATTGTTTCATCTATTTTAGACCAGAATAGGGAAGATTCGATGTGTTTGCATGAGGTGTATGTTACTTTATTGAGTTTTGTTATAGTTTTTTTGTTTTTGGTCCAGTTGATGTTGAAAGTGTAAGTGTAGTGGTCTGGCCAGATGGATCTGGACCATGTTCTGTTAGATGTATGAATTTCTGTTAAGGATGGTTGGTGGGTCATGAAGACTGCGATATCAAGTTGGTGGCTTTTTCATGAGTTGTTTGGATTTAGCATTTGGAAGGATAAGGCTTTGAGAAATGAGAGAAAGCTGTCTACTTGTGCATTATATAACGAGTAGATCCAGGATGTAAAGCGATCCCCCAACCCCATCGTACGTAAAACACAGGTCAAAAATCTCTAGTCTACAGGATCAAATGCCTTTTAGGCGTCTACCGCTACTGCTACCCACCGCTCACTCCCAGACCAAATTTAACACCTGCCAAATACCATCCACTCACTTCCAGACCAAATTTAACACCTGCCAAATACCATCCACTGCTTGTCGACCCCCAATAAACCCCACTTGATCCTGATGAACTAAAGACAGCATACAGCCATAAAGCCGATCAGCCAACACACGCGCCATTAACTTAGTATCAATGCCCAACAGGGAAATGGGGTGATACTACCACACTGCGTAAAATCCTTCCCAGACCTCGGCAGAATGGAGATCCCAGCTAACCGCATAAAATATGATAGCTGTTGCCCATCCCGCAATGAACTGTACAAACAAACCAATAATGGCGCCACCTAAATACTCAATTTTTTATAAAACAGTCCCGTAAATCCATCCAAACCTGGTGACTTTCCCAATTTCAGTGACCTAATCACCTGCTGTGCCTCCTCCACCGTAACATCAGCATCTAAAGAACTCAGTACTGGATTGGCTAAAGAAGGTAAATCCTTTAGATAGGAGAACATCTCCTCCTCTGACCTCTGTTGCTCTGGCATATACAACTCTTGCTAAAACTCCCTAAACTGCCTCTGAATCTGCTCATCATCAGATAATAAGGTACCCCCCTCCATAGTATAATGAGTACACCTCATGTCAAAATGATTGACAGCTGTCAAGATAAGGATCGCTAAACAAAATCCAGGAGCAATAATAAAGACTTGTGTTAAAAATCTATGTGAAAACAAAAACTCCACAAGTTGTTTTCTTCTATAATGTCACATCATAATATCTTAGCATTAGTATGTGCCAAGAATGTATACCAATATACATATACCAATATACAGTGCTCAGTCACCAACCAAAAGTGTCGTAAAAATGCCAGCATTGGTTGCAAGAAAGGGACCATCATAGCACTAAGAAGTCCCTTTTTCCGTCCTCCAAATAGATCAAATGTTCATACTTATGAAAAAGTATATCAAATAAGTAAACAATACTTATCTGAAAGCAGTGTGAACTGGCTGTTAGCAGTGTAAACCTGCTGGAGGCAGGACACAGACAGTCATGCTGGACATGAAAAATTTATCTAAACCAAGTGCTGCATCTTGTGTAACCCCACATTCTTAAATCAACTGGCCTCCCTTCAACTCGAGTTTCGCTCAAGGCGTCATCAGGAAGGGGGCAATATTACGGCCAGCAGGTTAGCTGTAGTTCATAGAGGGGAGCTTATTTGATATACTTTTTCATAAGTATGAACATTTGATCTATTTGGAGGACGGAAAAAGTGACTTCTTAGTGCTATGATGGTCCCTTTCTTGCAAACAATGCTGGCATTTTTATGACACTTTTGGTTGGTGACTGAGCACTATTTATTATTACATATTGGTATACATTCTTGGCACATACTAATGCTAAGATATTATGATGTGACATTATAGAAGAAAATAATTTGTGGACTTTTTGTTTTCACAAAGATAAGGATCAACCAATCAGCGCTCACTTCTGGGTTAAGCCACATCCACTCTCTGCCCACACCATGCCCAATCTCTGCCCACACCATGCCCACACCCCACCCACTTTCACCCATCCCCACCCATACTCACACCACAATGCCCACTTTTGCCTAAGCTCCACCCAAGCCCCTCCCATACCACACCCACTACCTGCCCATGCCCCACCCCCTCCCATAGGAATGAATGGTAGTAGCTCTGCCTATGCCCTGCCCACGCCCACGTCACCGGAAATGCACTTTCCGACTACGTCAACGGAAATGGGTATCTGACTCCGGAAATGCACTTTCTAATGATGTCCAGTGGCGTACCTAGCATATGTGGCACCCGGGCCTATCATCTTTTGACCCCCCCATCTATATCAAAAATATGATTTTTAGTAACAATCCACATATCGCACAACAAGAGTGTACCTAGGAAAAGGCAGCATCTTAAACACTGCAGTGAGCACTAGTACACCAACACATACATTGTACAACTAAACAAACCAGATCCCGCACAGTCAATTGATCCTGCAGTCAATGCCAACTGAAAACTATGTCCTTTTCATACACACAGAATAGAGATACACCCTCATCCAATATGGAATAATCACAAAATAAAAATAGAAATATGTAAACAAAAGTTAAACTGAACCGCCAAGAAACCATACTCTGCATACAATGCAACACTACAACACCACAAAAACAGTGACACATGTCCCCTAATACTGTGCAAAATATAAAAACAGTAGATGTAAATTTGAAAAAACTGATACATAACAATCACCACTTTACAAATTAACAAATAAAAATAAAACAAATAATCTATATATATAAAATCGGAGGTATGTATGTGTGTATGTATGTGTGTATGTGCCGCGATCACGCAAAAACAGCTTGACCGATTTGAACGAAACTTGGTATGCAGATCCCTCACTACCTGGGATGATATGTTCTGGGGGTATCGCGGCCCACCTGCACACGTGGGCGGAGCTACAAACATAAAATCAGATTTCACCCATTCATGTCAATGGAAAAAATGTAAAAAGCTGCCATTCTCACAGTAATTCAAAAACGGCTTGACCTATTTGAATGAAACTTGGTATGCAGATCCCTCACTACCTGGGGTGATATGTTCTGGGGGTATCACGGCCCACCTGCACACGTGGGCGGAGCTACAAACATAAAATCAGATTTCACCCATTCATGTCAATGGAAAAAATGTAAAAAGCTGCCATTCTCACAGTAATTCAAAAACGGCTTGACCTATTTGAATGAAACTTGGTATGCAGATCCCTCACTACCTGGGGTGATATGTTCTGGGGGTATCGCGGCCCACCTGCACACGTGGGCGGAGCTACAAACAGAAAATCAGATTTCACCCATTCATGTCAATGGAAAAAATGTAAAAAGCTGCCATTCTCACAGTTATTCAAAAACGGCTTGACCGATTTGAACGAGACTTGGTATGCTGATCCCTCACTACCTGGGGTGATATGTTCTGGGGGTCTCGCGGCCCACCTGCACACGTGGGCGGAGCTACAAACAGAAAATCACATTTCACCCATTCATGTCAATGGAAAAAATGAAAACAGCTGCCAATTCTCACTGTAATTCAAAACCGGCTTGCCCGATTTTAACGAACCTTGGTATGCAGATCCCTCACTACCTGGGGTGATATGTTCTGGGGGTCTCGCGGCCCACCTGCACACGTGGGCGGAGCTACAAACAGAAAATCAGATTTCACCCATTCATGTCAATGGAAAAAATGTTAAAGGCTGCCATTCTCACTGTAATTCAAAAACGGCTTGACCGATTTGAACGAAACTTTGTATGCAGGTCCCTCACTACCTGGGCTGATATGTTCTGGGGGTCTCGCGGCCCTCCTGCACACGTGGGCGGAGCTACAAACAGAAAATCTGATATCACCCATTCATGTCAATGGAAAAAATGTAAAAAGCTGCCATTCTCACAGTAATTCAAAAACGGCTTGACCGATTTGAACGAAACTTTGTATGCAGGTCCCTCACTACCTGGGCTGATATGTTCTGGGGGTCTCGCGGCCCTCCTGCACACGTGGGCGGAGCTACAAACAGAAAATCTGATATCACCCATTCATGTCAATGGAAAAAATGTAAAAAGCTGCCATTCTCACAGTAATTCAAAAACGGCTTGACCAATTTGAACTAAACTTGGTATGCAGATCCCTCACTACCTGGAGTGATATGTTCTGGGGGTCTCTCGGCCCACAACTCTATGTTGCTTGCTCAATGGTGGGTTCCCCCAACAATTTATATGTTCTTGCTCCTGGAGGTGAAACTAAAAATTTTGTTTATAATCACGTTTTGCGTTAGTTGTATTGTATTCATTTTGTCAAATATTTCACATTATAATTTGAATATTGTACTTTTTATTAAGCTGTAAAACAATAATTTCATTCACCACTATAAAGTATCTTTATTTTAATCCATTTACAGTGTTATTGCTATAATTAAATACCCGTGCAACGCCGGGTCATCAGCTAGTGAGAAATAAGAAAATACCATTTTATTGGACTAATCCATTTTTCAATTAGCTTTCAGAGGCCAAATCTTTCTTCAGAACAGTACAGTATACTGCTGTTATGCTATTCTGTCCTGTGGAAAGGGGTGTAGTCCAAAAAATTGCCTTATTTCCGTTTCCTATTTATAAACTTTTATCAATACAGTTACAATACTACTTGATTCTAAGTAAAGCAACAAAAATTTTTTTATATCTTTTGTCGTTTCTGCTTTAATCATCTTCTCTTTGCTCTCTTCTTTCTATACAGCGCTTGTCCTCTCTCCCTTCCATGCAACATCTGCCCTCTCTTTGCCCCTTCCACCCTGCTTCTGCCCTCTCTCTCTACCCCTTCCATCTACTGCCCACACTCTCTCTGCTCCTTCCATCTACTGTCCACCTTCTCTCTCTTCCATATGGCATCTTCCCTCTTTCTATGTCACTTTATGTGGACGATATACAGTACTTGCTATCATTAAGGGGTCTGTGGGGTCTTTGCAGGCCCTGCAGGAACAGATGGGTATAAATAGTGCTCTTTCTGGTTTCAAAGCCAATCTTTCCAAGACAGAAATCTTGACTCTCTCAGTCCCGGACTCGGAGATACTGGGATTACAGAGGCAATTGCCATTTTGGTGGGTGAAGAGTCCTATCAGATATTTAGGGATTCAGTTGGGGGCTGATTGGACCCAGTTATATGCAGCTAATTATGTCCCACTGGTGGCATCTATTAATAATGACCTGTGTATGAGGGATAAACTATATATCTCTTGGTGGGGGAGATTGGAGGTGCTGCATATGATGTTACTGGTGTTTGCTTTACTTATTTCAGGTCCTTCCTTTTCATATTCCCTTGGATTATTTTAGGAAGTGGCATAGCAGGTTTTTTCAATTCATTTGGGGGGAGGGCAAACGCTCAAGACTATGTTCCGGAGTAAATTGGAGGAGGGTTTGGGGGTACCTAATTTGAAATCCTATTATAGGGCTGCTCAACTTAGAGCTATTGTGGAATGGCATGTTGATACTCCAAAATTGTGGGTGCATGTGGAGCAGGGAGGTTCTCCCATATGTAGAGATATTCAGGCTTTGCAATATTTACCTGGGTGGGGTTACAGCAGAGAGAGGTGGGTTCCATTTTGAATTCCTTTACTCAACTCACTATGAGGGTGTGGAGGGAGACCAGGGTAAAACTTATGGGACAACGGAGAGGGGTATATTTTCTTCCATTGCAGCATTTACCAGATTTTCAACTCAGTAAAGGGGGGGGGGGGTATTTTTTGAGATGGGCTGTTTTGGGCAATTTCTAGAAGGAGATAGGATTAAAGAGTTTCTTGAACTTATGGAGAAGTTCCATTTATCCTCTAGGGACCTCTTTCCCTAGGTCCTAGCAATCACAAGGCATGGAGGGCTATGTATGTCAATGCACACAGTTTAGGCAATAAAATCCTGGAACTGAAGACCGAGATAATAAATGCTGAACTAGATGTGGTAGCGATTTCCGAAAGTTGGTTCACGGACTCTCATGGGTGGGATATGGCTATACCTGGTTACAACTTACTTTGTCAAGACAGAGAGGGCAAGTTAGGAGGAGGGGTAGCGCTATACACTAGGGAGGACATTAAAACTACGAGAATCACGGAGGTCAAGTACTCTGGGGAATCCCTCTGGGTAAACCTAGCCAGAGGCAAAGAAAAGTGTCTGTATCTTGGTGCAATATACAGACCACCAAGACAGCTCGAAAACAAAGACATAGAATTAATCCAAGACATAGAGAATATCACTTTAAGGGGGGACACTGTAGTGCTAGGGGACTTCAACATACCGGATGCAGATTGGAACACGCTCACAGCGACAACCAGCGCCAGCAAAAGGCTATTATCCACCATTAAAGGAGCACAACTCAAACAACTGGTATTGGAGCCCAATAGGGCACAGGCGATATTGGACCTGGTACTCACCAACGGAGAAAGCGTATCGGAGGTCTCGGTAGGCGATAAGTTAGCCTCCAGTGACCACAACATGGTATGGTTCAACCTCAAGAAAGATTTCACTAAATCAAGCATGACAACAAGAGTACTCAACTTTCGAGGCGCTGACTTCAAACGCATGGGAGATTTCGTCCATCACACACTACAAATCCAAGCTGTGGTCAATAATGTGGAAGATATGTGATCAACCTTGAAATCTACCTTACATGTAGCAACGAACCGATACATAAAATCAGCAAGCAAACGGCGAAGAAACAATAGACCCCAATGGTTCACCGCAGAGATCTCAGATCTTGTTAAAGAAAAGAAATTAGCATTCATTTCCTACAAACATTCAGAGACAAGGGAGGCTAAATTGGAATACATGGCCAAATCTGCAGCGGTGAAAGCGGCAGTCAGAGAGGCCAAGCATAGAGCTGAGGTAAACCTAGCAAGGAACATCAAGAAGGGCGACAAATCCTTCTTCAGGTATATTAGTGACAGAACAAGAAACACTGATGGGATAGTGCGCCTTAGGAAATCAGATGGGAAGTATGTAGAATCAGATTCAGACAAAGCCGAACTACTAAATGAATATTTCTGCTTGGTCTTCACCTGCGAGGCACCGGGGTCCGGTCCACAGTTGCAGGCAAAGCAAAGTTCAGCAGACCCGTTTCAGGATTTTGAGTTTACTTCCGGAGACGACTACGACGAATTATCAAGACTCAAGGTGAACAAAGCAATGGGGCCGGACAATCTACATCCCAGGGTGCGCAGTGAGCTCAGGGACGTCCTAGCGGAACCGTTATCCATACTCTTCAATCTGTCCCTGAGCATGGGAATAGTGCCCTTGGACTGGAAAACAGTTTACGTCGTTCCTCTGCACAAACAGGGTTGCAGGACAGAGGCTGCGAATTACAGACCGGTGAGTCTCACATCGGTAGTGAGTAAACTCATGGAAATACTCATCAAACACAAATTAGACATGATACTAGACGAGGAGGAACTACGCGATCCCCACCAACATGGATTCACCAAGGGTAGGTCCTGTCAATCCAATCTCATCAGTTTCTTTGACTGGGTAACAAGGAAACTAGATTTGGGAGAATCCCTGGACGTCGTGTACTTGGACTTCAGCAAAGCCTTTGATAGCGTCCCCCACCTCAGGCTATTGAGCAAGATGAAATCAATGGGATTAGGTGAAATACAGCATGGGTCCACGATTGGCTGAGTGGTAGACTTCAGAGGGTGGTGGTTAATGGTACCATCTCTAAAATGTCGGAGGTGACCAGTGGGGTGCCGCAGGGCTCGGTCTTGGGCCCGATCCTTTTCAACATATTCGTAAGAGACATGACTCAGGGGCTTCAAGGTAAAATAGCATTATTCGCCGATGATGCCAAACTATGTAAAATTGTGAGTAACGGCAGTCTGTCCGATAGCATGACGCAAGACCTGCTTTTATTGGAACTTTGGTCCTCGACCTGGCAGCTTAGCTTCAATGCTAACAAATGCAAGGTCATGCACCTGGGCAACAATAATCCGTGCAGAACGTACACATTAAATGGTGAAACCTTAGCAAGGACTACAGCAGAACGGGATTTGGGGGTGATCATCAGTGAAGACATGAAAACGGCCAATCAAGTGGAGAAGGCTTCATCCAGGGCTAGGCAAATGCTGGGTTGTATCCGGAGAAGCTTTGTTAGTCGGAAACCCGACGTCCTAATGCCCTTGTACAGAACCATGGTGAGGCCTCATCTGGAGTACTGCGTACAATTCTGGAGGCCACATTACCGTAAAGATGTGTTGAGAGTCGAGTTGGTATAGCGAATGGCCACCAGGATGGTGGCTCAAAGATCTATCATACGAAAAAAGGCTGAACGAATTGCGGCTATACTCTCTCGAAGAACGTAGGGAGAGAGGAGACATGATTGAGACATTTAAGTATGTCACTGGTCGTATCGAGGTAGAAGATGATATTTTCCTTCTTAAAGGACCCTCGGCCACAAGAGGACACCCGCTGAAAATAAAGGGCGGGAAGTTTCATGGCGACACCAGGAAATACTTCTTCACCGAAAGAGTGGTTGACAGCTGGAATAAGCTCCAAGTGCAGGTGATCGAGGCCAGCAGTGTGCCGGATTTTAAGAACAGATGGGATGCTCATGTTGGATCTCTACGAGGGAAAGGTCATCAGAGAGCAATTAAATAGGGGGGGAGTCAATGGTGTGGGCAGACTCGATGGGCCTCAGCCTTTTTCTGCCGTCACTTTTTATGTTTCTATGTTTCTATATGTTGGCCTGGGAGACAGACTGAACAGGAGTGGGTTGAATTATCTTATCGTATACAGCATATTGCATATGTTCCTGCGCTGGTGGAGAATGCTGTGAAACTGATGATTAGATGGCATCTCTCACCTGTGCTGTTTCAGAAGATGTCCTAATCCCAGTCCGCTACTTGTTGGTGGGGATGTGTGCCTGGGGTACCTTTTTCCATATGTGGTGGGATTGCCCACTGTTGGGAAAGTATTTGGAACAGGTTTTCTGTTATGTTAGTAAATTGGTCCATGTTCCTTTATGTAGAGATTTGTAAACAAACACTTTCACTGAAATGAAAAGATGTCACAAACAAAAAGAAAGCAGCACTGCTGTAGTTCCAAAATGGGGAGTTACAGTAAACTGGAGGAAAAAGCCTCAGATAGGAGCCCTTCCACCACCACAATGGTGGTCCAAGGTGGTTGGACGTAACACCTCACTGGCAAAAAACCTCCAGACCGGCTCCCCGTAGTAGAGAACTTAAAGCAGGGCGGCGGTGCAAAAGATAGAGGATAAACAATCCACTTATCTAGGTTAGTAGATCGGTACACCTTTTGACGATGGCCAGCGTTTCACTCGTCTGCTGCCTCAGGGTGTAAAGAAATCCGATCAAAACTAAGAACCAGAATCAGAACAAAAATTCAATCAGTAAACTGGTAAAAATGCACTGCTTCCAAAGAAACTAAAAGAAGCCTTAATGACATACCTTAAGATAGGACGCAACAGCATCTCAGGATCATAAGATGGCCGTGCCATGACAGAGCTGGGATTTATATAGCACTACCCGGTAGTGCTATATAAATCCCAGCTCTGTCATGGCACGGCCATCTTATGATCCTGAGATGCTGTTGCGTCCTATCTTAAGGTATGTCATTAAGGCTTCTTTTAGTTTCTTTGGAAGCAGTGCATTTTTACCAGTTTACTGATTGAATTTTTGTTCTGATTCTGGTTCTTAGTTTTGATCGGATTTCTTTACACCCTGAGGCAGCAGACGAGTGAAACGCTGGCCATCGTCAAAAGGTGTACCGATCTACTAACCTAGATAAGTGGATTGTTTATCCTCTATCTTTTGCACCGCCGCCCTGCTTTAAGTTCTCTACTACGGGGAGCCGGTCTGGAGGTTTTTTGCCAGTGAGGTGTTACGTCCAACCACCTTGGACCACCATTGTGGTGGTGGAAGGGCTCCTATCTGAGGCTTTTTCCTCCAGTTTACTGTAACTCCCCATTTTGGAACTACAGCAGTGCTGCTTTCTTTTTGTTTGTGACATCTTTTCATTTCAGTGAAAGTGTTTGTTTACAATAGTATTGAATTTCACAATTCCGAGTTTTTTCTTCCTTTATGTAGAGATGCCAAGGTGGCATTGCTAGGAGTCCAGGTTGAGGGCCCACTGATGACCAGGATAAATTGCTTACTCTGGCTTTTGTGGCTGCCTGGCTGGTGTTTGATCAAGTTTGAAAGCAACCGGTGGCACCTGATTTACAGCATATGAAGGATCGCTTAGGTGGGGTCTGTCATCAATACAGGCTGACCGCTCTGCTAGCAAAGAAATGGCAGCATTTTAGGAATATCTGGGACATTTATTTGGAAGTAGAGAAGGGTCTCTCCACATGGGGAGGACCTGTATAGTGTTTGGGGGATTGAATATTGGGTATAAAGGGGTTTGGGGAGTTTGGCCTTCTTATATTGATGCTCTTGAGTGGGCTATCTGACTTTGGATATTTTGCCTATACTTGATGTTTGCTGGGGTGGGAGGGGGAGAGGGGATTCTTTGTATACAAAATACCATGTATAATCAGGCAGTGCTGGAGTGGTACTGCTGTGAGGTGTTTTGCTGTTGTTGCTTGCTATTGTTTGTATATTTTTGTACTGTTCTTCACTTTAAATAAACAATTATTAAAAATATTATGCCCTCTAGTTTTACCATTTTCTCTTCTCTGCCTTGAAATACTGGTAAGCTGAATTTAAGTTTCAGACCAGCCTTTGACCAGATCTAGCACTAAATTTGGGGAGGGGTCCATGGTTTGCACCCCATTCTGACAGTGCAGACTGTGTCTCCCTATAGCACTGTTTTTGTCATTCCGGTTTCTAATGTTTCATAACCTTTTTCTAGTTTTGATTGTGCTGTTTTACATATGTTAATATGTTTATTATCTTCTGTAGATGTTCCTGGCTGCTCCAGGATATGCTAGCAGTGGGAGGAGATAAGACTTCAATCATCTGAAGGTTTCTATAGTGCCTGGTGGTTAAGGATGCATAAAACCCACTGGTCTCGGAATAAAGGGAGGATTTACAAGAAAGAATATTTTGGTAGCAGCAGGCATAGAATAGATAGAACCTTTTTGGCTTTGCTTGTGGCACTATCCACCTGGATTTGTTGTACTAGACCATCTGCCTAATGATTGTGCCGGACCTGTCCTTGAGTGGCTCACTGCTCCTGCCCCAGGGCCATCCACCATGGTTAGAAGAAAAGCGTAGTCCAAAATAGTGCCCATAAATAGAATATATAGACTGAGTAAAACAGCTGGCATTGTAGGGATGTTAGGGGTCAGTGTGAAGTCTGAGAGACATGGCTACAGGATAGGTAGGTACTATAATTAATACTTGTGTTTTATATTTGTAGAATGTATGATGGAAGAATCTTCTCATATAGAAGATACAGAACAAACTATCACCTTAGAGAAAACACGAAAACCTGAGGGTCTGGGATTCCTGCAGCTTCTCTGGTACTTGCTGTTCTACAAGCCCCTAATCACAAAGAAACATCTGGACCGGAGGAATATTCAATTCATTTTTGTGCCCTTCAGTGCCTGGCAGTATGCAGGCAGTGACAGACTTTGGGCAGGATTAGTCACCACACTTTGTGAATATGTGCGAAACCACTTTGGTGCCCTTCCTCTGGGGCTCTACCATGTGCTAGGCACAGCTCCAAAACAAGCCCCTGACTTAAGAGAAAAGGAGTGGACACTAAAGAGATCTTTCTGCATCAAACTGGGACTTGCTGTACTCAGCTTAGTAATTGGTTTAATTTTTCTCTGGGTATCACTTACAAAGAAAGAGGAGACTGAAGAATCTGGAAGCACCCTTAAAGTATTGGGGAGTACTGCTACCCTAATATCTGGGTCAGGGATAACAATGACAATCTTCAAAGTGGGTAAAAATGTGGTCATTAGCCAGAAGAAGAAGATTGAGAAGATGGTAAATAGACAGAAGTTCTGCACCCAGATGGGTTTCATGAGTGAGGTAAAGAAAGAAGTAGAGTTGATCACACACTTGGTTCAGTGCATGGAGATCTTCCAGCGGCAAAAGATTCGGGTTGTGCTACAGATTACCAGCCTAGAACTCTGTGCCCCAGACAAAGTAGTTGGCGTTCTGGATGCAATGAACACCCTTCTCTCAGATAGGAGAGCCCCTTTTATTTCCATCCTGGTGGTGGATCCCAGCATCATTGTAAACTGTCTGGAAAATGCCAGTTCCATGAAGGGCATGGCTGACAATGGCTATATATTCCTGAATCGAACTGTGACTTTGCCCTTTTCAGTTCCAGGCCTGGGCACCAAAGCTAAGTTACAGCTTCTGAGGAAGGCTGTGAAAAGGACAGGGGACCTCATTGATTGGCCCTGCAGGAATAGTATAATTCACGGGACAAAGACTAATACTGTAGAAACTAATATAGAAACTATGAGGCTGCTGAGAGATGACTCAGCTGAAGAAAGGGATGATGAAGATGAAAATTTAATGTACTCAAACCCAAGGAGATATATAGAAGAGGCCTTTCATTGCCTGTACAATGAAAAAGAGAGTCTTCATGAATATATTCCAGATAGCATTGCTCAGATGAGAAGAATTGTGAACACTATCCCAATCACCATTCGGCTCATGATGCTGAACCACATCCTCTCAGACACACTGTCTCCCAAAATTGTGGCGGCATGGGTGGTCCTATCCAATCAGTGGCCATGTCGCATCAGTTGGATCCTGCAGTGTATGGAAGATGAGCTGCAGCTTGGGTCAAAGGAGGATTTGGGAAAATGCCTATTGTGGGATATTTTTAAGGAAAACAGCAAAGAACTATATTCCATGAAAGTAAACTTCAAAAACCTTTTGGATCTGGATGGGGACCCTGAAATCTTCAAAAGGTTTCTGACAAAAGACTATCCATTCACTATACAGGATGCCCAGAGCTTGTTAAAATGTACGGTCAACCTGGACCAATCCATAAAGAACAAAATGAGCTTAATACGGGGAATCAACAATCTTCAAAACTCATGGGAATAATCTTTAGAAAAAAGCAAAAATCATAGAAAATGCAAATCAGAAGTATAAAGCAAGGGGATCTCAGGTGGGTGAAATCTGCACATAAAAAATATGGGTTTGGGACTTGTATACTGCCTTTATATAGCTTTACAACCACACTTAAAGCAGTTTACATGTACTTCAAGCATTTTCCCTATCTGTCCCGGTGGGTTCACAATCTATGTTATGTACCTGGGGCAGTGAAGGATTAAGTGACTTGCCCAGGGTCACAGGGAGCAACGCAGGGTTTGAACCTACAACCTCAGGGTACTAACCACTAGCTCTAACCTGTAGCTCTAACCATTGCGCCACACCCTCCATGCATAATTTTTTTTAAATTCTGCACTTTCTATATTATCACTATTGTCAGTAGAATTTCCTTTCACAAAGACAAGTTTCCTCTATTCCCCAGACCTAACACCCCCTCCCCCTAATAGCAAACAATCCCTCAAGCTGACAATGATACTTGACAGCAATGCAGAAAAGCAGCACTTGCCAACATGAACTGGCGTGGAGTGCAACAATAGCATTGGCACGGCCCAAAATTAGCTGTAATAAATAGATATAAATATATTGTAAAAAATAAGCTTCCAGGGCAGGCTACAAGAGCCAAGCCTCTGATACTTAGTTGTAACGTCTTTTTCAAAGAAAGCGCTAGATCACCAATTCGCCGCACTCCATCATGGGAAGCACTGAGTGTGCTAGTGTTAATTTAATTTAATTATGCACTCAAAATAAAGTGTGTAAACCAACAAAATGTTATACTCCCGCCTGTTCCATACCTCCCCACAGCAAATTCTTAGTATTAAAAGTGGCGGTTTACATAGTAACATACATAGTAGATGACGGCAGATAAAGACCCGAATGGTCCATCCAGTCTGCCCAACCTGATTCAATTTAAATTTTTTTTTTTTTTTTTTTTTCTTCTTAGCTATTTCTGGGCGAGAATCCAAAGCTTTACCCGGTACTGTGCTTGGGTTCCAACTGCCGAAATCTCTGTTAAGACTTACTCCAGCCCATCTACACCCTCCCAGCCATTGAAGCCCTCCCCTGCCCATCCTCCTCCAAACGGCCATACACAGACACAGACCGTACAAGTCTGCCCAGTAACTGGCCTAGTTCAATCTTTAATATTATTTTCTGATTCTAAATCTTCTGTGTTCATCCCACGCTTCTTTGAACTCAGTCACAGTTTTACTCTCCACCACCTCTCTCGGGAGCGCATTCCAGGCATCCACCACCCTCTCCGTAAAGTAGAATTTCCTAACATTGCCCCTGAATCTACCACCCCTCAACCTCAAATTATGTCCTCTGGTTTTACCATTTTCCTTTCTCTGGAAAAGATTTTGTTCTACTTTAATATCCTTTAAGTATTTGAACGTCTGAATCATATCTCCCCTGTCTCTCCTTTCCTCTAGGGTATACATATTCAGGGCTTCCAGTCTCTCCTCATATGTCTTCTGGTGCAAGCCTCCTATCATTTTCGTCGCCCTCCTCTGGACCGCCTCAAGTCTTCTTACGTCTTTCGCCAGATACGGTCTCCAAAACTGAACACAATACTCCAAGTGGGGCCTCACCAATGACCTGTACAGGGGCATCAACACCTTCTTTCTTCTACTGACTACGCCTCTCTTTATACAGCCCAGAATCCTTCTGGCAGCAGCCACTGCCTTGTCACACTGTTTTTTCGCCTTTAGATCTTCGGACACTATCACCCCAAGGTCCCTCTCCCCGTCCGTGCATATCAGCTTCTCTCCTCCCAGCATATATGGTTCCTTCCTATTATTAATCCCCAAATGCATTACTCTGCATTTCTTTGCATTGAATTTTAGTTGCCAGGCATTAGACCATTCCTCTAACTTTTGCAGATCCTTTTTCATATTTTCCACTCCCTCTTCGGTGTCTACTCTGTTACAAATCTTGGTATCATCTGCAAAAAGGCACACTTTTCCTTCTAACCCTTCAGCAATGTCACTTACATACATATTGAACAGGATTGGCCCCAGCACCGAACCCTGAGGGACTCCACTAGTCACCTTTCCTTCCTTCGAGCGACTTCCATTAACCACCACCCTCTGGCGTCTGTCCGACAGCCAGTTTCTGACCCAGTTCACCACTCAAGTTTGTTCAACAGCCTCCTATGAGGAACTGTATCAAAGGCTTTGCTGAAATCCAAATAAATTACATCTAGCATATGTCCTCGATCCAGCTCTCTGGTCACCCAATCAAAAAATTCAATCAGGTTCGTTTGGCACGATTTACCTTTTGTAAAGCCATGTTGCCTCGGATCCTGTAACCCATTAGATTCAAGGAAATACACTATCCTTTCTTTCAGCAACACTTCCATTATTTTTCCAACAACTGAAGTGAGGCTCACCGGCCTGTAGTTTCCTGCTTCATCCCTGTGACCACTTTTATGAATAGGGACCACATCCGCTCTCCTCCAATCCCCAGGAATCACTCCCGTCTCCAGAGATTTGTTAAACAAGTCTTTAATAGGACTCGCCAGAACCTCTCTGAGTTCCCTTAGTATCCTGGGATGGATCCCGTCTGGTCCCATCGCTTTGTCCACCTTCAGTTTTTCAAGTTGCTCATAAACACCCTCCTCCGTGAACGGCGCAGAATCTACTCCATTTTCTCGTGTAACTTTGCCGGACAATCTCGGTCCTTCTCCAGGATTTTCTTCTGTGAACACAGAACAGAAATATTTGTTTAGCACAATGATGTCATCGATGAAGCAGATCGCAAGGGACTGAAGCTCCTTTGAGTCCACGGAGAAAAATAAGAATTTAGTGGTGAAAATCGGTGTTTTTCCCTCTACACCTCGTTCCTGGAGTGCAGAAATATGGCGACATCCACCCGGCGCAAGTTATATGCGTATAAATTTGCTGGTGGCAAAGCGGGATTGGGCAAAGAAAAACAGCCCGGGTCCCCGAGCTGGAGCGGACTCTGGCTGCCAGTGATATGGAGGTTGGGCTGCTTGAAGGAGTTGGGTGGCAATGCAGATATGCTGGGAACCAGGTAAAACCAGGATTTGCAGGATTCTCAGGATCTCCAGGATGTAGGGCAGACCACCTTAAGAAAAGATTGCTCATTTTTAATGACAGCAACACGCTGTCTTTCAGTGGGGAATTTCTCTGTAAAGTCCCGCTCCCTATGATGCAGTTCTATTCTTCTGTGAGTGGGCTTGGCAGAAGACAATGATGTCAGCAAAAGGGGAGGGGACTTCCTGCAGAATGACAGAAAATAAGTCAACAGGAGAAACTCAGTCAACACAGCTGGTACAAATTGCAGAGCTAAATACTGGAAGCTGCTGCAGGGAGTGATTGTGGGGAACTGAAAGAGGCATAAAATATAATCAATATGTTCTAGAAAGAAGAAATAAAAATAGCATACAAAATAAAGTGAAGGGGTGGAGAAAGACAGTGGCCGGAAACATCCACATATTTTACTCCTTCCTTATCAAAAGCACAGGACTAACCCAGGATGCTGTAATTCTGACACCAGGAAGGGCTGCATATATCTGGTTTCAGCACCTTCGGCAAGAAAACATCCATTCCATGCACTCTTTCCCCATCAGAAGCACAGGATATGCCAGGATGTACCAGGATCCTGCAATTCTGACCACAGGAAGGGCTGCATTTATCTGATTTCAGCATCCTCAACCACCTATAAGACAGAAAACATCCATTCCATGCACTCTTTCCCCATCAGAAACACAGGATATGCCAGGATGTGTCAGGATGTACTAGGATCCTGCAATTCTGACCCCAGGAAGGGCTGCATCTATGTGATTTCAGCATTCTCAACCACCTATAAGGCATAAAACATCCATTCCATACACTCTTTCCCCATCAAAAGCACAGGATATGCTAGGATGTACCAGGATCCTGCAATTCTAACCCCAGGAAAGGCTGAATCTATCTGATTTCAGCATCCTCAACCACCTATGGCAGAAAACATCCATTGCATGCACTCTTTCCCCATCAGAATCACAGGATATGCCTGGATGTGCAGGATTTGCAGGATATCCAGGATCTAGCAGGATCTGTCAGGATCCTGTAATTCTGACCCCAGGAAGGGCTGCATCTATCTGATTTCAGCATCCTCAACCACCTATAAGGCAGAAAACATCCATTCCATGCTCTTTCCCCATCAGAATCACAGGATATGTCAGGATGTGCAGGATTTGTAGAATATCCAGGATCTAGCAGGATCTGTCAGGATCCTGCAATTCTGACCCCAGGAAGAGCGTAATCTATCTGATTTCAGCATCCTCAACCACCTATAAGGCAGAAAACATCCATTCCATACACTCTGTCCCCATCAGAAGCACAGGATATGCTAGGATGTGTCAGGATGTACCAGGATCCTGCAATTCTGACCCCAGAAAGGGCTTGAAATATCTGATTTCAGCATCCAACTACCTATAAGGCAGAAAACATCCATTCCATGCACTCTTTCCCCATCAGAAGCACAGGATATGGCAGGATGTGCAGGATTTGCAGGATATCCAGGATCTAGCAGGATCTGTTAGGATCTTGCAATTCTGACCCCAGGAAGGGCTGCATCTATATGATTTCAGCATTCTCAACCACCTATAAGGCAGAAAACATCCATTCCGTACACTCATTCCCCATCAAAAGCACAGGATATGCCAGAATGTGTCAGGATGTACCAGGATCCTGCATTTCTTTTTTTTAATTCTTTATTTTCATTTTATAGTATTGACATAATATTGGTCAAAACAAAGAAAAAATACAACACCAATTCAAACTTTTAAGATGAGGCAATAATCAATAGGAAAAATATACATTAGAAATACAAAAAGAAGTCAAAAAATTTCTTTTCTCATCAAAAGAAAAACATTAGACCCAAATATAAAATTTTTACTGGATTGTATCATTAGACCTCAATTAAAGGGGGAGAAAGCAATACAATAGCTGAAACCTTTATCAAATAATACAAAGAAAATAAAAGATGGTAGCAAGGGAGAACAAAAACCTTATTAATGAGCTAGATTGAAACAAAAGTTCTCTCAAGAATTCTAAATTTGCTCTTTAGCAGAAATAAATTTTGTCAACTGCTGAGGTTCAAAGAAAATAAATCTATTCCCATGATAGGTCATTACACATTTACAGGGGAATCTGAGTACAAACGTCGCACCTAACTGCAGAACCCTTGGTCTCAAAATAAGAAATTGTTTTCTTCTCTTTTGGCTCATTCGTGACACATCTGGATACATTCTCACTATTTTAGTCATGAATAAACTTAAAAAACAATTTAAGCATCCATTCCCTGTCAGAGTCAATGGCAAATTGTACAAGTAGCATAGCAGTTGCCGGTATCTCTCAAGGAAATTTGTCAAATCTAAACTATCAGCAGACAAATTCTGCTGGTTTGGTTTTTGAACAGTTACTCTAGTTGGTAAATAATATATTTTAGTGAGAGGCGGATAGGAGGTTTCGGGAACTTTCAAAACTTCTTTCAAATACTTTTTAAATGTATCCCGCGCTGAAATAAGTGGTAATTTTGGAAAGTTGGTAATCCGAAGATTACTTCTTCTAATCATGTTTTCCAACATTTCCACCTTAAAATTAAGGTTTCCACTATCTCTTATCCAGACCGAAGACTGGGACTCCACTGTTTTTATTCTAATTTCATGTCCATCCACTTTAGTTTCCACGCTGGATAACCTATTTTTCATTTCCAAATTTTCCAAAGTTGCTGCATTTGAGTTCCCAAAGAGATTTGAAAACTAGATATTGCTTCCCAAATTGTCTCCATATTGAAAACCTTGGGCCTCTGCATTGGTATCAATTCAGAACCCAGGTCCACTGATGAAATAAAAGTACCTGGAACTTCAGCAGGCAATGAATTCAATATCAGGCAATCCTGAGGCAATTTCTGTTTCAACTCCTCCGAATGCTCTGATAGTTGATTTAGCTTCACCACTCCTCCTGAGTCGACTCCCGATCAGCCGGTCAGGAGAGGGAATACCCCGGGACATTCTCTCCTCCATCGACTGGTCAAATGCCCTCGGACGACTCGGAGGACTTCGCTCTTCTGGGGTTATCGATGTTGCCTCGAGGGAGAGCTGTAACGCTTCAGCAGGCGTGTCTCTCCCAGCCGAGGAAGCCTCCGGATGTGTTGGCGTCCCACGCTGAAGAAAAACGTCCATCGGGCCCGATGCTGCTGGCAAAGGTTCATTGGTGAGAACCCGAAATTTGGATTTATGTTTCACCATACCGAAGGTAAAAGCAGCCCAGGAACTTTCGTGGCATCTAGCTCCAGCTATCTGCGGCCAACTTCCTTAAGCCACTCCCCCTCTCGCACTCTACACATCAGGATCCTGCATTTCTAACCCTAGGAAGGCCTGCATCTATTTGATTTCAGCATCCTGAACCACCTATAAGGCAGAAAACATCCATTCCATGCACTCTTTCCCCATCAGAATCAAAGGATATGCCAGGATGTGTCAGGAATTGCAGGATAAACAGGATCTAGCAGGATCTGTCAGAATCCTGCAATTCTGACCGCAGGAAGGGATGCATCTATCTGATTTCAGCATCCTCAACCACCTATAAGGCAGAAAACATACATTCCATGCACTCTTTCCCCATCAGAAGCACAGGATATGCCAGGATGTGCAGGATTTGCAGGATATCCAGGATCTAGCAGGATCTGTCAGGATCCTACAATTCTGACCCCAAGAATGGCTGCATCTATCTGATTTCAGCATCCTCAACCTCCTATAAGGCAGAAAACTTCAATTCCATGCACTCTTTCCCCATAAGAAGCACAGGATATGTCAGCATGTGTCAGGAAGTACCAGGATCCTGCAATTCTGACCCCAGGAAGGGCTGCATCTATCTGATTTCAGCATCCTCAACCACCTATAATGCAGAAAACATCCATTCCATGCACTCTTTCCCCATCAGAATCACAGGATATGCCAGGATGTGCAGGATTTCCAGGATCTAGCAGGATCTGTCAGGATCTTGCAATTCTGACCCCAGGAAGGACTGCATCTATCTGATTTCAGCATCCTCAACCACCTATAAGGCAGAAAACATCCATTCCATACACTCTTTCCCCATCAAAAGCACAGGATATGCTAGGATGTACCAGGATCCTGCAATTCTGACCCCAGGAAGGGCTGCATCTATCTGATTTCAGCATCCTCAACCACCTATAAGGCAGAAAATATCCATTCCATACACTTTCCCCATCAAAAGCACAGGATATGCTAGGATCTACCAGGATCCTGCAATTCTGACCCCAGGAAGGGCTTCAAATATCTAATTTCAGCATCCTCAACAAGCCATAAGGCAGAAAACATCCATTCCATGCACTCTTTCCCCATCAGAAGCACAGAATATTCCAGGATGTGTCAGGATGTACCAGGATCCTGCAATTCTGACCTCAGGAAGGGCTGCATCTCTCTGATTTCAGCATCCTCAACCAACTATAAGGCAGAAGACATCCATTCCAAGCACTCTTTCCCCATCAGAATCACAGGATATGCCAGGATGTGTCACGATTTGCAGGATATCAAGGATCTAGCAGGATCTGTCAGGATCCTGCAATTCTGACCCCAGGAAGGGCTGCATCTATCTTATTTCAGCACCCTTAACAACATATAAGGCAGAAAACATCCATTCCATGCACTCTTTCCCCATCAGAAGCACAGATTATTCCAGGATGTGCAAGATTTGCAGGATCTGTCAGGATCCTGCAATTCTGACCCCAGGAAGGGCTGCATCTATCTGATTTCAGCACCCTCAACCACCTATAAAGTAGAAAACATTCATTCCATACACACTTTTCCCATCAGAATCACAGGATATGCCAGGATGTGTCAGGATGTACCAGGATCCTGCAATTCTGACCTCAGGAAGGGCTGCATCTATCTGATTTCAGCATCCTCAACCAACTATAAGGCAGAAGACATCCATTCCAAGCACTCTTTCCCGATCAGAATCACAGGATATGCCAGGATGTGTCAGGATTTGCAGGATATCCATGATCTAGCAGTATCTGTCAGGATCCTGAATTCTGACCTCAGTAAGGGCTGCATCTATCTGATTTCAGCACCCTCAACCACATATAAGGCTGAAAACTTCCATTCCATGCATTCTTTCCCCATCAGAAGCACAGAATATTCCAGGATGTGTCAGGATGTACCAGGATACTGCATTTCTGACCTAAGGAGGGCCGCATTTAGCTAATTTCAGCATCTTCAACCACCTATAAGGCAGAAAACATCCATTCCATGCACTCTTTCCCCATGAGAATCACAGGATATGCCAGGATGTGTCAAGATTTGCAGGATATCCAGGTTCTAGCAGGATCTGTCAGGATCCTGAAATTCTGACCTCAGTAAGGGCTGCATCTATCTGATTTCAGCACCCTCAACCACATATAAGGCAGAAAACATGCATTCCATGCACTCTTTCCCCATCAGAAGCACAGAATATTCCAGGATATGTCAGGATGTACCAGGTTCCTGCAATTTTGACCTCAGGAAGGGCTGCATCTATCTGATTTAAGCATCCTCAACCACCTATAAGACAAAAAACATCTATTCCATACACTCTTTCCCCATCAGAAGCATAGGATATGTCAGGATGAACAGGATTTGCAGGATATCCAGGATCCAACAGGTTCTGTCAGGATCCTGCAATTCTAACCCCAGGAAGGACTACATCTATCTGATTTCAGCATCCTCAACCACCTATAAGGCAGAAAACAACCATTCCATGCACTCTTTTCCAATCAGAATCACAGGATATGCCAGGATGTGCAGGATTTGCAGGATATCAAGGATCTAGCAGGATCTGTCAGGATCCTGCAATTCTGACCCCAGGAAGGGCTGCATCTATCTTATTTCAGCATCCTCAACCAACTATAAGGCAGAAAACATCCATTCCATGCACCCTTTTCCAATCAGAATCACAGGATATGCCAGGATGTGCAGGATTTGCAGGATATCAAGGATCTAGCAGGATCTGTCAGGATCCTGCAATTCTGACCCCAGGAAGGGCTGCATCTATCTTATTTCAGCATCCTCAACCAACTATAAGGCAGAAAACATCCATTCCATGCCCTCTTTCTTCATCAGAATCACAGGATATGCCAGGATGTGCAGGATTTCCAGGATCTAGCAGGATCTGTCAGGATCTTGCAATTCTGACCCCGGAAAGGGCTGCATCTATCTGATTTCAGCATCCTCAACCACCTATAAGACAGAAAAACATCTATTCCATACACTCTTTCCCCATCAGAAGCAAAGGATATGCCAGGATGTGTCAGGATGTACAGGTTTTGCAGGATATCCAGGATCTAACAGGTTCTGTCAGGATCCTGCAATTCTGACCCCAGGAAGGGCTGCATCTATCTGATTTCAGCATCCTCTACCACCTATAAGACAGAAAACATCCATTCCATGCACTCTTTTCCAATCAGAATCACAGGATATGCCAGGATATGCAAGGATGTACAGGATTTCCAGGATCTAGCAGGATCTGTTAGGATACTGAAATTCTGACCCCCAGGAAGGGCTGCATCTATCTGATTTCAGCACCCTCAACCACCTATAAGGCAGAAAACATCCATTCCATACACTCTTTCCTCATCAGAAGCACAGAATATGCCAGGATGTGCTGGATATTCAGGATCTAGCAGAATCTGTCAGGATCCTGCAATTCTGACTCCAGGAAGGGCTGCACCTATATGATTTCAGCATCCTCAGCCATCTATAAGGCAGAAAACATCCATTCCATAAACTCTTTACCCATCAGAAACACAGGATATTGCAGGATGTGTTAGGATGTACTAGGATCCTGCAATTCTAACCCCAGGAAGGGCTGCATGTATCTCATTTCAGCATCCTCAACCACCTTTTAAGGCAGAAAACATACATTCCATGCACTCTTTCCCCATCAGAATCACAGGATATGCCAGGATGTGCAGGATTTGCAGGATATCCAGGATCTAGCACGATCTGTAAGGATCCTGCAATACTGACCCCAGGAAGGGATGCATCTATCTGATTTCAGCACCTTCAACCACATATAAGGCAGAAAATATCCATTCCACACACTTACCCCATCAGAAGCACAGGATATTCCAGGATGTGTCAGGATGTACCAGAAACCTGCAATTCTGACCCCAGGAAGGGCTGCATCTATCTGATTTCAGCATCCTCAACCAAATAATATGGCAGAAAACATCCATTCCAAGCACTCTTTCCCGATCAGAATCACAGGATATGCCAGGATGTGTCAGGATTTGCAGGATATCCATGATCTAGCAGTATCTGTCAGGATCTTGAATTCTGACCTCAGTAAGGGCTGCATCTATCTGATTTCAGCACCCTCAACCACATATAAGGCTGAAAACTTCCATTCCATGCATTCTTTCCCCATCAGAAGCACAGAATATTCCAGGATGTGTCAGGATGTACCAGGATACTGCATTTCTGACCTAAGGAGGGCCGCATTTAGCTAATTTCAGCATCTTCAACCACCTATAAGGCAGAAAACATCCATTCCATGCACTCTTTCCCCATGAGAATCACAGGATATGCCAGGATGTGTCAAGATTTGCAGGATATCCAGGTTCTAGCAGGATCTGTCAGGATCCTGAAATTCTGACCTCAGTAAGGGCTGCATCTATCTGATTTCAGCACCCTCAACCACATATAAGGCAGAAAACATGCATTCCATGCACTCTTTCCCCATCAGAAGCACAGAATATTCCAGGATATGTCAGGATGTACCAGGTTCCTGCAATTTTGACCTCAGGAAGGGCTGCATCTATCTGATTTAAGCATCTTCAACCACCTATAAGACAAAAAACATCTATTCCATACACTCTTTCCCCATCAGAAGCATAGGATATGTCAGGATGAACAGGATTTGCAGGATATCCAGGATCCAACAGGTTCTGTCAGGATCCTGCAATTCTAACCCCAGGAAGGACTACATCTATCTGATTTCAGCATCCTCAACCACCTATAAGGCAGAAAACAACCATTCCATGCACTCTTTTCCAATCAGAATCACAGGATATGCCAGGATGTGCAGGATTTGCAGGATTTGCAGGATATCAAGGATCTAGCAGGATCTGTCAGGATCCTGCAATTCTGACCCCAGGAAGGGCTGCATCTATCTTATTTCAGCATCCTCAACCAACTATAAGGCAGAAAACATCCATTCCATGCACCCTTTTCCAATCAGAATCACAGGATATGCCAGGATGTGCAGGATTTGCAGGATATCAAGGATCTAGCAGGATCTATCAGGATCCTGCAATTCTGACCCCAGGAAGGGCTGCATCTATCTTATTTCAGCATCCTCAACCAACTATAAGGCAGAAAACATCCATTCCATGCCCTCTTTCTTCATCAGAATCACAGGATATGCCAGGATGTGCAGGATTTCCAGGATCTAGCAGGATCTGTCAGGATCTTGCAATTCTGACCCCGGAAAGGGCTGCATCTATCTGATTTCAGCATCCTCAACCACCTATAAGACAGAAAACATCTATTCCATACACTCTTTCCCCATCAGAAGCAAAGGATATGCCAGGATGTGTCAGGATGTACAGGTTTTGCAGGATATCCAGGATCTAACAGGTTCTGTCAGGATCCTGCAATTCTGACCCCAGGAAGGGCTGCATCTATCTGATTTCAGCATCCTCTACCACCTATAAGACAGAAAACATCCATTCCATGCACTCTTTTCCAATCAGAATCACAGGATATGCCAGGATATGCAAGGATGTACAGGATTTCCAGGATCTAGCAGGATCTGTTAGGATACTGAAATTCTGACCCCCAGGAAGGGCTGCATCTATCTGATTTCAGCACCCTCAACCACCTATAAGGCAGAAAACATCCATTCCATACACTCTTTCCTCATCAGAAGCACAGAATATGCCAGGATGTGCTGGATATTCAGGATCTAGCAGAATCTGTCAGGATCCTGCAATTCTGACTCCAGGAAGGGCTGCATCTATATGATTTCAGCATCCTCAGCCATCTATAAGGCAGAAAACATCCATTCCATAAACTCTTTACCCATCAGAAACACAGGATATTGCAGGATGTGTTAGGATGTACTAGGATCCTGCAATTCTAACCCCAGGAAGGGCTGCATGTATCTCATTTCAGCATCCTCAACCACCTTTTAAGGCAGAAAACATCCATTCCATGCTCTCTTTCCCCATCAGAATCACAGGACATGCCCGGATGTGTCAAGATTTGCAGAATATTCAGGATCTAGCAGGATCTGTCAGGATCCTGCAATTCTGACCCTAGGAAGGGCTGTATCTATCTAATTTCAGCATCCTCAACCACCTATAAGGCAGAAAACATCCATTCCATACACTCTTTCCCCATCAGAAGCATAGGATATGTCAGGATGAACAGGATTTGCAGGATATCCAGGATCCAACAGGTTCTGTCAGGATCCTGCAATTCTAACCCCAGGAAGGACTACATCTATCTGATTTCAGCATCCTCAACCACCTATAAGGCAGAAAACAACCATTCCATGCACTCTTTTCCAATCAGAATCACAGGATATGCCAGGATGTGCAGGATTTGCAGGATATCAAGGATCTAGCAGGATCTGTCAGGATCCTGCAATTCTGACCCCAGGAAGGGCTGCATCTATCTTATTTCAGCATCCTCAACCAACTATAAGGCAGAAAACATCCATTCCATGCACCCTTTTCCAATCAGAATCACAGGATATGCCAGGATGTGCAGGATTTGCAGGATATCAAGGATCTAGCAGGATCTGTCAGGATCCTGCAATTCTGACCCCAGGAAGGGCTGCATCTATCTTATTTCAGCATCCTCAACCAACTATAAGGCAGAAAACATCCATTCCATGCCCTCTTTCTTCATCAGAATCACAGGATATGCCAGGATGTGCAGGATTTCCAGGATCTAGCAGGATCTGTCAGGATCTTGCAATTCTGACCCCGGAAAGGGCTGCATCTATCTGATTTCAGCATCCTCAACCACCTATAAGACAGAAAAACATCTATTCCATACACTCTTTCCCCATCAGAAGCAAAGGATATGCCAGGATGTGTCAGGATGTACAGGTTTTGCAGGATATCCAGGATCTAACAGGTTCTGTCAGGATCCTGCAATTCTGACCCCAGGAAGGGCTGCATCTATCTGATTTCAGCATCCTCTACCACCTATAAGACAGAAAACATCCATTCCATGCACTCTTTTCCAATCAGAATCACAGGATATGCCAGGATATGCAAGGATGTACAGGATTTCCAGGATCTAGCAGGATCTGTTAGGATACTGAAATTCTGACCCCCAGGAAGGGCTGCATCTATCTGATTTCAGCACCCTCAACCACCTATAAGGCAGAAAACATCCATTCCATACACTCTTTCCTCATCAGAAGCACAGAATATGCCAGGATGTGCTGGATATTCAGGATCTAGCAGAATCTGTCAGGATCCTGCAATTCTGACTCCAGGAAGGGCTGCACCTATATGATTTCAGCATCCTCAGCCATCTATAAGGCAGAAAACATCCATTCCATAAACTCTTTACCCATCAGAAACACAGGATATTGCAGGATGTGTTAGGATGTACTAGGATCCTGCAATTCTAACCCCAGGAAGGGCTGCATGTATCTCATTTCAGCATCCTCAACCACCTTTTAAGGCAGAAAACATCCATTCCATGCACTCTTTCCCCATCAGAATCACAGGATATGCCAGGATGTGCAGGATTTGCAGGATATCCAGGATCTAGCACGATCTGTAAGGATCCTGCAATACTGACCCCAGGAAGGGATGCATCTATCTGATTTCAGCACCTTCAACCACATATAAGGCAGAAAATATCCATTCCACACACTTACCCCATCAGAAGCACAGGATATTCCAGGATGTGTCAGGATGTACCAGAAACCTGCAATTCTGACCCCAGGAAGGGCTGCATCTATCTGATTTCAGCATCCTCAACCAAATAATATGGCAGAAAACATCCATTCCAAGCACTCTTTCCCGATCAGAATCACAGGATATGCCAGGATGTGTCAGGATTTGCAGGATATCCATGATCTAGCAGTATCTGTCAGGATCTTGAATTCTGACCTCAGTAAGGGCTGCATCTATCTGATTTCAGCACCCTCAACCACATATAAGGCTGAAAACTTCCATTCCATGCATTCTTTCCCCATCAGAAGCACAGAATATTCCAGGATGTGTCAGGATGTACCAGGATACTGCATTTCTGACCTAAGGAGGGCCGCATTTAGCTAATTTCAGCATCTTCAACCACCTATAAGGCAGAAAACATCCATTCCATGCACTCTTTCCCCATGAGAATCACAGGATATGCCAGGATGTGTCAAGATTTGCAGGATATCCAGGTTCTAGCAGGATCTGTCAGGATCCTGAAATTCTGACCTCAGTAAGGGCTGCATCTATCTGATTTCAGCACCCTCAACCACATATAAGGCAGAAAACATGCATTCCATGCACTCTTTCCCCATCAGAAGCACAGAATATTCCAGGATATGTCAGGATGTACCAGGTTCCTGCAATTTTGACCTCAGGAAGGGCTGCATCTATCTGATTTAAGCATCTTCAACCACCTATAAGACAAAAAACATCTATTCCATACACTCTTTCCCCATCAGAAGCATAGGATATGTCAGGATGAACAGGATTTGCAGGATATCCAGGATCCAACAGGTTCTGTCAGGATCCTGCAATTCTAACCCCAGGAAGGACTACATCTATCTGATTTCAGCATCCTCAACCACCTATAAGGCAGAAAACAACCATTCCATGCACTCTTTTCCAATCAGAATCACAGGATATGCCAGGATGTGCAGGATTTGCAGGATTTGCAGGATATCAAGGATCTAGCAGGATCTGTCAGGATCCTGCAATTCTGACCCCAGGAAGGGCTGCATCTATCTTATTTCAGCATCCTCAACCAACTATAAGGCAGAAAACATCCATTCCATGCACCCTTTTCCAATCAGAATCACAGGATATGCCAGGATGTGCAGGATTTGCAGGATATCAAGGATCTAGCAGGATCTATCAGGATCCTGCAATTCTGACCCCAGGAAGGGCTGCATCTATCTTATTTCAGCATCCTCAACCAACTATAAGGCAGAAAACATCCATTCCATGCCCTCTTTCTTCATCAGAATCACAGGATATGCCAGGATGTGCAGGATTTCCAGGATCTAGCAGGATCTGTCAGGATCTTGCAATTCTGACCCCGGAAAGGGCTGCATCTATCTGATTTCAGCATCCTCAACCACCTATAAGACAGAAAACATCTATTCCATACACTCTTTCCCCATCAGAAGCAAAGGATATGCCAGGATGTGTCAGGATGTACAGGTTTTGCAGGATATCCAGGATCTAACAGGTTCTGTCAGGATCCTGCAATTCTGACCCCAGGAAGGGCTGCATCTATCTGATTTCAGCATCCTCTACCACCTATAAGACAGAAAACATCCATTCCATGCACTCTTTTCCAATCAGAATCACAGGATATGCCAGGATATGCAAGGATGTACAGGATTTCCAGGATCTAGCAGGATCTGTTAGGATACTGAAATTCTGACCCCCAGGAAGGGCTGCATCTATCTGATTTCAGCACCCTCAACCACCTATAAGGCAGAAAACATCCATTCCATACACTCTTTCCTCATCAGAAGCACAGAATATGCCAGGATGTGCTGGATATTCAGGATCTAGCAGAATCTGTCAGGATCCTGCAATTCTGACTCCAGGAAGGGCTGCATCTATATGATTTCAGCATCCTCAGCCATCTATAAGGCAGAAAACATCCATTCCATAAACTCTTTACCCATCAGAAACACAGGATATTGCAGGATGTGTTAGGATGTACTAGGATCCTGCAATTCTAACCCCAGGAAGGGCTGCATGTATCTCATTTCAGCATCCTCAACCACCTTTTAAGGCAGAAAACATCCATTCCATGCTCTCTTTCCCCATCAGAATCACAGGACATGCCCGGATGTGTCAAGATTTGCAGAATATTCAGGATCTAGCAGGATCTGTCAGGATCCTGCAATTCTGACCCTAGGAAGGGCTGTATCTATCTAATTTCAGCATCCTCAACCACCTATAAGGCAGAAAACATCCATTCCATACACTCTTTCCCCATCAGAAGCATAGGATATGTCAGGATGAACAGGATTTGCAGGATATCCAGGATCCAACAGGTTCTGTCAGGATCCTGCAATTCTAACCCCAGGAAGGACTACATCTATCTGATTTCAGCATCCTCAACCACCTATAAGGCAGAAAACAACCATTCCATGCACTCTTTTCCAATCAGAATCACAGGATATGCCAGGATGTGCAGGATTTGCAGGATATCAAGGATCTAGCAGGATCTGTCAGGATCCTGCAATTCTGACCCCAGGAAGGGCTGCATCTATCTTATTTCAGCATCCTCAACCAACTATAAGGCAGAAAACATCCATTCCATGCACCCTTTTCCAATCAGAATCACAGGATATGCCAGGATGTGCAGGATTTGCAGGATATCAAGGATCTAGCAGGATCTGTCAGGATCCTGCAATTCTGACCCCAGGAAGGGCTGCATCTATCTTATTTCAGCATCCTCAACCAACTATAAGGCAGAAAACATCCATTCCATGCCCTCTTTCTTCATCAGAATCACAGGATATGCCAGGATGTGCAGGATTTCCAGGATCTAGCAGGATCTGTCAGGATCTTGCAATTCTGACCCCGGAAAGGGCTGCATCTATCTGATTTCAGCATCCTCAACCACCTATAAGACAGAAAAACATCTATTCCATACACTCTTTCCCCATCAGAAGCAAAGGATATGCCAGGATGTGTCAGGATGTACAGGTTTTGCAGGATATCCAGGATCTAACAGGTTCTGTCAGGATCCTGCAATTCTGACCCCAGGAAGGGCTGCATCTATCTGATTTCAGCATCCTCTACCACCTATAAGACAGAAAACATCCATTCCATGCACTCTTTTCCAATCAGAATCACAGGATATGCCAGGATATGCAAGGATGTACAGGATTTCCAGGATCTAGCAGGATCTGTTAGGATACTGAAATTCTGACCCCCAGGAAGGGCTGCATCTATCTGATTTCAGCACCCTCAACCACCTATAAGGCAGAAAACATCCATTCCATACACTCTTTCCTCATCAGAAGCACAGAATATGCCAGGATGTGCTGGATATTCAGGATCTAGCAGAATCTGTCAGGATCCTGCAATTCTGACTCCAGGAAGGGCTGCACCTATATGATTTCAGCATCCTCAGCCATCTATAAGGCAGAAAACATCCATTCCATAAACTCTTTACCCATCAGAAACACAGGATATTGCAGGATGTGTTAGGATGTACTAGGATCCTGCAATTCTAACCCCAGGAAGGGCTGCATGTATCTCATTTCAGCATCCTCAACCACCTTTTAAGGCAGAAAACATCCATTCCATGCACTCTTTCCCCATCAGAATCACAGGATATGCCAGGATGTGCAGGATTTGCAGGATATCCAGGATCTAGCACGATCTGTAAGGATCCTGCAATACTGACCCCAGGAAGGGATGCATCTATCTGATTTCAGCACCTTCAACCACATATAAGGCAGAAAATATCCATTCCACACACTTACCCCATCAGAAGCACAGGATATTCCAGGATGTGTCAGGATGTACCAGAAACCTGCAATTCTGACCCCAGGAAGGGCTGCATCTATCTGATTTCAGCATCCTCAACCAAATAATATGGCAGAAAACATCCATTCCAAGCACTCTTTCCCGATCAGAATCACAGGATATGCCAGGATGTGTCAGGATTTGCAGGATATCCATGATCTAGCAGTATCTGTCAGGATCTTGAATTCTGACCTCAGTAAGGGCTGCATCTATCTGATTTCAGCACCCTCAACCACATATAAGGCTGAAAACTTCCATTCCATGCATTCTTTCCCCATCAGAAGCACAGAATATTCCAGGATGTGTCAGGATGTACCAGGATACTGCATTTCTGACCTAAGGAGGGCCGCATTTAGCTAATTTCAGCATCTTCAACCACCTATAAGGCAGAAAACATCCATTCCATGCACTCTTTCCCCATGAGAATCACAGGATATGCCAGGATGTGTCAAGATTTGCAGGATATCCAGGTTCTAGCAGGATCTGTCAGGATCCTGAAATTCTGACCTCAGTAAGGGCTGCATCTATCTGATTTCAGCACCCTCAACCACATATAAGGCAGAAAACATGCATTCCATGCACTCTTTCCCCATCAGAAGCACAGAATATTCCAGGATATGTCAGGATGTACCAGGTTCCTGCAATTTTGACCTCAGGAAGGGCTGCATCTATCTGATTTAAGCATCTTCAACCACCTATAAGACAAAAAACATCTATTCCATACACTCTTTCCCCATCAGAAGCATAGGATATGTCAGGATGAACAGGATTTGCAGGATATCCAGGATCCAACAGGTTCTGTCAGGATCCTGCAATTCTAACCCCAGGAAGGACTACATCTATCTGATTTCAGCATCCTCAACCACCTATAAGGCAGAAAACAACCATTCCATGCACTCTTTTCCAATCAGAATCACAGGATATGCCAGGATGTGCAGGATTTGCAGGATTTGCAGGATATCAAGGATCTAGCAGGATCTGTCAGGATCCTGCAATTCTGACCCCAGGAAGGGCTGCATCTATCTTATTTCAGCATCCTCAACCAACTATAAGGCAGAAAACATCCATTCCATGCACCCTTTTCCAATCAGAATCACAGGATATGCCAGGATGTGCAGGATTTGCAGGATATCAAGGATCTAGCAGGATCTATCAGGATCCTGCAATTCTGACCCCAGGAAGGGCTGCATCTATCTTATTTCAGCATCCTCAACCAACTATAAGGCAGAAAACATCCATTCCATGCCCTCTTTCTTCATCAGAATCACAGGATATGCCAGGATGTGCAGGATTTCCAGGATCTAGCAGGATCTGTCAGGATCTTGCAATTCTGACCCCGGAAAGGGCTGCATCTATCTGATTTCAGCATCCTCAACCACCTATAAGACAGAAAACATCTATTCCATACACTCTTTCCCCATCAGAAGCAAAGGATATGCCAGGATGTGTCAGGATGTACAGGTTTTGCAGGATATCCAGGATCTAACAGGTTCTGTCAGGATCCTGCAATTCTGACCCCAGGAAGGGCTGCATCTATCTGATTTCAGCATCCTCTACCACCTATAAGACAGAAAACATCCATTCCATGCACTCTTTTCCAATCAGAATCACAGGATATGCCAGGATATGCAAGGATGTACAGGATTTCCAGGATCTAGCAGGATCTGTTAGGATACTGAAATTCTGACCCCCAGGAAGGGCTGCATCTATCTGATTTCAGCACCCTCAACCACCTATAAGGCAGAAAACATCCATTCCATACACTCTTTCCTCATCAGAAGCACAGAATATGCCAGGATGTGCTGGATATTCAGGATCTAGCAGAATCTGTCAGGATCCTGCAATTCTGACTCCAGGAAGGGCTGCATCTATATGATTTCAGCATCCTCAGCCATCTATAAGGCAGAAAACATCCATTCCATAAACTCTTTACCCATCAGAAACACAGGATATTGCAGGATGTGTTAGGATGTACTAGGATCCTGCAATTCTAACCCCAGGAAGGGCTGCATGTATCTCATTTCAGCATCCTCAACCACCTTTTAAGGCAGAAAACATCCATTCCATGCTCTCTTTCCCCATCAGAATCACAGGACATGCCCGGATGTGTCAAGATTTGCAGAATATTCAGGATCTAGCAGGATCTGTCAGGATCCTGCAATTCTGACCCTAGGAAGGGCTGTATCTATCTAATTTCAGCATCCTCAACCACCTATAAGGCAGAAAACATCCATTCCATGCACTCTTTCCCCATCAGAATCACAGGATATGCCAGGATGTGCAGGATTTGCAGGATATCCAGGATCTAGCACGATCTGTAAGGATCCTGCAATACTGACCCCAGGAAGGGATGCATCTATCTGATTTCAGCACCTTCAACCACATATAAGGCAGAAAATATCCATTCCACACACTTACCCCATCAGAAGCACAGGATATTCCAGGATGTGTCAGGATGTACCAGAAACCTGCAATTCTGACCCCAGGAAGGGCTGCATCTATCTGATTTCAGCATCCTCAACCAAATAATATGGCAGAAAACATCCATTCCATGCACTCTTTCCCCATCAGAATCACAGGATAAGCCGGGATTAGCAGGATTTCCAGGACCTAGCAGGATCTGTAAGGATCCTGCAATTCTGGCCCCAGTAAGGGCTGCATCTATCTGATTTCAGCATCTTCAACCTCCTTTAAGGCAGAAAACATCCATTCCATGCACTCTTTCCCCATCAGAAGCACAGAATATGCCAGGATGTGTCAGGATGTACCAGAATCCTGCAATTCTGACCCAGGAAGGGCTGCATCTATCCTATTTTCAGCATCCTCAGCCACCTATAAGGCAGAAAACATCCATTCCATACACTCTTTCCCCATCAGAAGCACAAGATATGCCAGGATGTGCAGGATTTGCAGATTATCCAGAATCTAGCAGGATCTGTCAGGATCCTGCAATTCTGACTGCAGGAAAGGCTGCATCTATCTGATTTCAGCATCCTCAACCACCTATAAAGCAGAAAACATCCATTCCTTGCACTCTTTCCCCATCAGAAGCACAGAATATGCCAGGATGTGTCAGGATTTCCAGAATCTAGCAGGATCTGTCAGTATCCTGCAATTCTGACTCCAGGAAGGGCTGCATCTATCTGATTTCAGCATCCTCAATCTCCTATAAGGCATAAAACATCCATTCCATGCACTCTTTCTCCATCAGAAGCACAGAATATGCCAGGATGTGTCAGGATGTAGAAGATAGAGTATATAGCTTGGAAGGAAGCTATGTTTGCGTTAAGGGATCACTTTAACATCTTGATGGAGAGTGGACCCATAGACTGGGGACAGTTTGCAGAGAACCCAGAAGTCACGGTAGTCAGTTGGTTGGCAGAAAACCCGAACGTCCTGGTACTCAATTGGACCGATTTTCAGATTGGGCCTTCTCTTGAAATACCACCCACGATTATAAAGAAAAAAAAAGGTAAAGCCACTTAAATAGGTGGTTAAAAAGTTTTTTTGACAAAAATTTTGCCCAGGAGTAGGCCTTTTGAGGGAGGGGGTAATGTGGCAGGGACCCCTGCGCAGCTCACCCCAGACCCTGTGATAATGGACTTTGAGCCTGACCCAGTACAGATTAGTCCTACCCCTGTGCCTAGAGTAGGAGCCAGGCCAGCACAGCCTAGAAAGGAGAAACATTTCTATGCTGTTCCTTTTAAATCTGGCCCTTTAAGAAGAGACAGAAAATTACCTTGGCTTCAAGCCAGAAAGCCTAGTGCTTTGATAGTAATTAGGGGGATGGGGCCCGACACATTGGAGCCCTTATCCTCCAGCAAAGCTGAGCCAGAGGAGGGCGAGACGGGAGAGCTCAGGCAGAGGAGGAGCTGGGAGAGAACAGGAGAACAGCTAGGAGCTCTCGAACGGAGCTGGAGATATCTGCATGGAAGAAATGCAGCCATCTGAAAGTGAGATTGGCTTACCCCACATGAACTGGGAAAGCTGTCCAAACGTAGATCAGACGGCTGAGACTATAGAGTTTTAATGGAACAGCCTGGAACAGGTCAGAGTTTTGTTTTTGTTTCTGAGGATGTTTGAAATGCCTGTTGCCTTGTTTAATCTGCTCTATAGGGCTGGGAAAGCCCGGGACTGAATGTTTTGCCCTGCTGGGAGGGGCATCTTGGGAGCAGGGAGAAAGTATCATAGCAGATGCTTAAGTTCAGACTTCCTATCCTGGGACAGCATGTTTCTGTTTTCTCTCCAAAATCATGTAAAGGGTTTTTTTTTTTTCTTTTCTCTCAATGAATAAAGCATACGGCAGTGTTGTTAGCCTTTATTGCCCTGAACCCTAGCTTGGGGGAGAAGACCAGGACATGGCTGGGCTGTATAAAATAAAATCCCAGCTGTGCACTTTGGCTGGTGGGCTAGTAAAAGTAAATTTGGACAGCTGACAGTGCATGGGCCCAGTGTTTGGCAAAAAAAACATCTAAATAAATTGATAGCTTGTATGCTAGAAAAAATAAAAGAGCCTTATTGAACACAAGGAGTGTTTGCTCCACCGATGTGGTGGGGGAGGGGAGGAGAAGCCTTCCGAATCCGGATCCTTCAGGGGAAGGACAATAATAGGGCCAGTCCAGTCCTTGTGGGTTTATAAAAGATTTTTTGTTTGTGCCTGAATTATGTTTGGACATTAGCCTAAATATTATAATCCTAACAAATATGAGTATTTTTGAGGGTGAATGCAACCCGGATAATAAAGCAGTTTTTCATTAAGAAATACTGAGACTGTTTGAAGTTTCTTTTGTTTTGAGGGTAGTTCAAGTTCCAAGCCTAGTCCAATAGTGTGCATGGGAGGCTCTGAAAGAGACCATAGTCACAGTCATATGTGGAACTGCTCGGCCAGGCGGGGCTGCGGGGAACTTAAGTGGGTCAGCCGGGAGTCCCCGCCACAATATACGGTCTTGTACAATGTTGCATTGGCACCGGACCAGCTCCAATCTCACCACATGTTCCACTTTTCGATACCACTCAACTTGTCTCTGATTCTCTTCTGGTGGATCCTTTGTTCCAGATGTCTTCTGGGGTGAGTTTTGAGCAGCCAGGTTTGCTCATAGGGAAAATGCTTGAGTACCTGATTGTAAAACCGCTTAGATAACCTTGATAGGCGGTATATAAAAACCTAATAAACTTGAAACTTGAAAACTAGGTGGGTAAAGAGTACATGAAAAATGGCACATGACACAAAAGATTCCAAAAACAATTATTAATCGTTTATTAATTATCCATATTGATTCTCAAAAGATTATTTGCGTCACCGGGAGATCTTTACAGACGCCAAACACTGGCATTCTGACAAAAATCTCAAATCTTTAAACCATTATTCATCAATATATATCTTCAGTTTGACATCATACTTGTCAGCCAATCAGCTAATAGAGGCTGTCCTTAAGTTTCAACAAAGGACATTCCTTTACAAGTTTTACAAACTCAAAGACAAAGTTTTTAAAGTCATATTTTTAATTTCTGAATATGAATAAACATATTATAACATATTGAATACTCTTTTTGTCATTCTCAAAAAGGTGAAATCAAACATCTTGTCTGTGTCAAACGCAAAACTTGCTTTGGAAAACTGACAGTTTCAAGTTTCACTGACACACACACACACACAGAAGACCCAGACCCCTTCCTATGCTGGAGGTCAACCTAGCTGACCATTCCCTGCTCTGAGCTTTGCAAAAACTGGTACAGTGTCTCCGATTCTAACTTAACTATTTCCAGATGTTGCCTCAGGATTTCTCCTTAACGTTTCTTGCATCTTATATATGTATAAAACATTTGAAAGTAAGTACAAATCATTCACTCACATATCATTCATGCATACATCATTCGGGGCCCCAAACATCCATACGTAATATTCATATTTCATTCTTAATCAATACTGCATTCAAACTTTGTTCATGAAAGATTTTCAGAACCATCTGTTAATACTTAAGCCATGAGGTTTCTCCTATTCCCCCTGGGCATGGTAGTTCACACAAAGAACACTAGCTTTTATAGGCATGAAACTGAACAACGAGAACAAAGACAGAAAACAAGATGAAGTAAAGTCAAGAAAAAGATACTTACAGAAAGACAGAGAACCAAAATGGAGTCATTAATATCTAATATAATAAAACGCTAGACGCGCATGCGCACTCAGATCTGCGTGATCTGAAATCCCTGATCTGTGAGATGTATGTCCGTGGCTTTTCAGACATGCGCATGCGCGAGCTCCAGCCTTACTGCTTGCCAGCCGCAACCGTTGGACTCCCTGCTCTCCAGATAGCGGTGTACAGGGCACTGGGAGCTAGGGAGAAAGCAAGGGCTCAGTCTTCATTGTCGTCTTCGCCCCTCCCCCCCAATCATCGTTGAGCCTCCCACCAGATTTTCTCTTCTCGCGGTCTGGCCGGCTACCTTAGTCCCTTGCCGCCGCCGCCACCCCCTTCCCTTCCCTTCCCGTGGTCGACAAACCTCTTGGCTCCAGCAGCGGCTGCAGCACTGTAAACACGCTGCTTCACGGCCTCTACTGCCTTGATTTGCTCTTTCGTGTCCCTGATGACATCATCAGATCCGCGGCAGAGCAAATCGGGGCAGTAGAGGCCGCGAAGCAGCATGTTTACATTGTCCGGCAAAGTTACACGAGAAAATGGAGTAGATTCTGCGCCGTTCACGGAGGAGGGTGTTTATGAGCAACTTGAAAAACTGAAGGTGGACAAAGCGATGGGACCAGACGGGATCCATCCCAGGATACTAAGGGAACTCAGAGAGGTTCTGGCGAGTCCTATTAAAGACTTGTTCAACAAATCTCTGGAGACGGGAGTGATTCCTGGGGATTGGAGGAGAGCGGATGTGGTCCCTATTCATAAAAGTGGTCACAGGGATGAAGCAGGAAACTACAGGCCGGTGAGCCTCACTTCAGTTGTTGGAAAAATAATGGAAGTGTTGCTGAAAGAAAGGATAGTGTATTTCCTTGAATCTAATGGGTTACAGGATCCGAGGCAACATGGCTTTACAAAAGGTAAATCGTGCCAAACGAACCTGATTGAATTTTTTGATTGGGTGACCAGAGAGCTGGATCGAGGACATATGCTAGATGTAATTTATTTGGATTTCAGCAAAGCCTTTGATACAGTTCCTCATAGGAGGCTGTTGAACAAACTTGAAGGGCTAAAGTTAGGACCCAAAGTGGTGAACTGGGTCAGAAACTGGCTGTCGGACAGACGCCAGAGGGTGGTGGTTAATGGAAGTCGCTCGAAGGAAGGAAAGGTGACTAGTGGAGTCCCTCAGGGTTCGGTGCTGGGGCCAATCCTGTTCAATATGTATGTAAGTGACATTGCTGAAGGGTTAGAAGGAAAAGTGTGCCTTTTTGCAGATGATACCAAGATTTGTAACAGAGTAGACACCGAAGAGGGAGTGGAAAATATGAAAAAGGATCTGCAAAAGTTAGAGGAATGGTCTAATGCCTGGCAACTAAAATTCAATGCAAAGAAATGCAGAGTAATGCATTTGGGGATTAATAATAGGAAGGAACCGTATATGCTGGGAGGAGAGAAGCTGATATGCACGGACGGGGAGAGGGACCTCGGGGTGATAGTGTCCGAAGATCTAAAGGCGAAAAAAACAGTGTGACAAGGCAGTGGCTGCTGCCAGAAGGATTCTGGGCTGTATAAAGAGAGGCGTAGTCAGTAGAAGAAAGAAGGTGTTGATGCCCCTGTACAGGTCATTGGTGAGGCCCCACTTGGAGTATTGTGTTCAGTTTTGGAGACCGTATCTGGCGAAAGACGTAAGAAGACTTGAGGCGGTCCAGAGGAGGGCGACGAAAATGATAGGAGGCTTGCACCAGAAGACATATGAGGAGAGACTGGAAGCCCTGAATATGTATACCCTAGAGGAAAGGAGAGACAGGGGAGATATGATTCAGACGTTCAAATACTTAAAGGGTATTAACGTAGAACAAAATCTTTTCCAGAGAAAGGAAAATGGTAAAACCAGAGGACATAATTTGAGGTTGAGGGGGTGGTAGATTCAGGGGCAATGTTAGGAAATTCTACTTTACGGAGAGGGTGGTGGATGCCTGGAATGCGCTCCCGGGAGAGGTGGTGGAGAGTAAAACTGTGACTGAGTTCAAAGAAGCGTGGGATGAACACAGAAGATTTAGAATCAGAAAATAATATTAAAGATTGAACTAGGCCAGTTACTGGGCAGACTTGTACGGTCTGTGTCTGTGTATGGCCGTTTGGAGGAGGATGGGCAGGGGAGGGCTTCAATGGCTGGGAGGGTGTAGATGGGCTGGAGTAAGTCTTAACAGAGATTTCGGCAGTTGGAACCCAAGCACAGTACCGGGTAAAGCTTTGGATTCTCGCCCAGAAATAGCTAAGAAGAAAAAAAAAAAAAAAAAAAAAAATTTTAAATTGAATCAGGTTGGGCAGACTGGATGGACCATTCGGGTCTTTATCTGCCGTCATCTACTATGTTACTATGTTACTATGTTTACAGTGCTGCAGCCGCTGCTGGAGCCAAGAGGTTTGTCGACCGCGGGAAGGGAAGGGGGTGGCGGCAGCGGCAAGGGACTAAGGTAGCCGGCCAGACCGCGAGAAGAGAAAATCAGGTGGGCCATGAAGAAACAGGGAGGAACTGGGAAGAAGGAAGAGGAAGAGGGAGGAAGAGGGAGGAAGAGGGAAAGGGGCCTGCTTTGGGGGAGGGGTGTGCTTGGAGGTAGATAGCTTTGCTTGGGGGAGACAAAATGGGGGGCTACGGAGAGACAGTCAGGGAGGAATTGGAGGGGTAGAGGGAAAGGGGTCTGCTTTGGGGGGGAGGGGTGTGCTGGGAGGCAGACAGCTTTGCTTGGGAGGGGAGACAGAAGGGGGGCCACAGAGACACTGTCAGGGAGGAATTGGAGGGGTAGAGAGAAAGGGGGCTGCTTCGGGGGAGAGGTATGCTGGGAGGCAGATCATTTTGCTTAGGGGGGAAGACAGAAGGGGGCTACGGAGAGACAGTTAGGGAGGAACTGGAGGGGGAGAGGGAAAGGGGGCTGCTTTCTAGCACCCGTTAATGTAACGGGCTTAAAGACTACTCTATATATGTATTATGTATATCTATACCTGATTTCCTCTATGATCTGGGTTAATAGCAAAATACATAAAGAGAATATTATTATGCTTTTCCTCAATATTAATCTGTGGTGTGTTTTTCTGGCCTTGGCTACATCCATATTCAGATTTTTATTCACCAAGTTTTCATACGCTTCTGTTGGGCATGGCCTTAACTAACACATATGCTTGTATCTAACTAGAGTTATCCAGAACCATACGAAAAGCAGGCGTTTTTATAGAAAAAACTCCACAAAATATGCCACATCATGTCCTGCACACTATCCATTCCATTAATGTTAGAACTGCGGAAGAATGCGAGGACCTACAAAGGGACGTGAACAGACCGGAGGAGTGGGCGAATAAATGGCAGATTAATTTCAATGTAGGGAAATGCAAGGTCATGCATATAGGGAAAAAGAACCCGATGTTCAGCTACCAAATGGGGGGGATCAGTACTAGAGGGAAGTAACCTTGAAAGAGACTTGGGTGTACTGGTGGACACAACAATAAAGTCAATGGTACAATGCGCAGCAGCCTCGAAGAAGGCAAACAGAATGCTGGGTATTATTAAAAAGGGTATTACAACCAGAATGAAGGAAGTCATCATGCCGCTATACCGCGCGATGGTACGACCGCATCTGGAGTACTGTGTCCAATATTGGTCGCCATACCTAAAGAAGGACATGGAGATACTTGAGAGAGGGTTCAGAGAAGAGCGACAAGAATGATAAAAGGTATGGAGAACCTTTCATACACAGAGAGGCTGGAAAGGCTGGGGCTCTTTACCCTAGAGAAGCGAGGACTCAGAGGAGACATGATAGAGACTTACAAGATCATGAAGGGCATGGAAAAGGTAGAAAGGGACAGATTCTTCAGCCTATTGGGAACAACAAGAACAAGGGGGCACTCGGAGAAATTGAAAGGGGACAGGTTTAGAACCAATGCTAGGAAATTTTTCTTCACTCAGAGGCTGGTGGATACCTGGAATGCGCTACTGGAGGATGTGATAGGACAGAGTACATTAAGGGGATTTAAAGAGGGATAGGACAAGTTCCTGAAGGATACGGGGATTGAGGGATATAGACAGAAGTAGAGATAGGATCATGAAAGGGTATAGATAGAAGAAAGATGGGGATTAAAGGGTTTTAGACAAAGAATCACTTACAGGTCATGGACCTGATGGGCCGCCGCGGGAGTGGACTGCTGGGCGAGATGGACCCCTGGTCTGACCCGGCAGAGGCAACTTCTTATGTTCTTATGTTCATAGTGCCCTCTAGAGTGCCACCTAAGTGTCTCTGCATCCGTATCTCCTGGTTGAGAAGCCTAAGTGAGGAAGAAGTTTGGTGCATGCCTTCATAAACATGCAATGCTGGTACATTGAATGGGTTTATACTTCCCACTTCTAACTGAAGCATCTGATCAAGAAGTTTTCAGCATTCTTCAAATCAAGCCTGCTTCTTATCAGCACAGGTATACTGCGAGGCCTGCTCCTCCTCAACTCTTAGGACAATGGAATCAAAGACTCCAATATCAAATTAATTTGTCCCCAAATTGATTTCCAAAAGTTGAGTATCAAGGGACAATAGAACAACAAATGATCCATTGTCCCTTATTTCAAAATGACAGTGCCAGCATCTATTAGACTTTAAACTATCTAGCTTTTGCAAACACACAGGGGTCCAAAAAATTCTATGTAACAAAAAAAACCCAGGTTTGTCTCATAGATGCTGACACTGTACATCTCATCCTCCAAGTCCAAATCCATGGCCAGTGAGTAGCAGAAATCTCCTGCTTTATCTCAATGCTCCAAATGTCTTTTAGGCTATAGTTTGGCTTCTTATTCAAATATTCAGATAATAATTTATACCAGGAAATCTGTCTGGAAGCATAGGCCCAGCAAACTACTGATTTTTTAAATTTCGCCAATCAGGGATCCCTTTCTGAATGGCCTGTTTCAACTGCAACCATTTAAATGCTTGAGACTTTGAGATGCCAAATGATTGTTGCAGTTGTAATAGATTTAGCATCTTCCCATTTGAGATCACATCATCTAACGTACGTATGAATTAGGAGCATAAATATTAAGAAGTATCAGGGCATCATTTCCTGAAGTCATGTTAACATGGAGCCATCTACCCAAAGGATCTGCCCAAAAATTATCAAATGTAGTAGACAACCTCCTATTGCTGGTGCAAAAAAACAATGTTTTACCCACCCCCTTCCAATTTAGCTGATTCAGTTGCTGATAAATGCATTTCTTGTATAAAATAAACATCTGCCTCCTGCTGCTTAAAAAAATTAAGTACCTTTTTCCTTTTAATGGGATGACTGAGTCCATTAATATTCAGGGAATAAAATTTTAAAGGCATTTTATTTGATTAATACGTATTAATAGAGGAACCCCCAAATTCCTTTTGAACAAATTTAAAAATAAGACAACCACACACATCCAGAACCTAAAACCCACATACCCCCCATTCCCTCCCAAAACCCATCCCAACATGTCACCCAAGCAAACATGGAAGCCAGTGACTGCTAATCCCCCCAAGTACCCTATCTGCATCCCTAGATTTAACCCATCATATAACAACTGGAATGAATAATTAATTTCAAATCCCAAAAAATTCCCCCATTTAGAATTAAAAGGAAGTCATCACTCTGTCTATATATCCAATTAAAAGCATTCAAGTAAGCATAAATAATTAATGTAGCTAGAACTATATCTCGGAATATTCTATCCTATTTAATAGAATCATTAAGGATTATTATATTCCCATAAATATAATTCATAAAGCCATTACTTAGGGCTCCTTTTACTAAGCTGTGTTAGGGCATTAACGTGCGGAAGAGCGCGCGCTACAATGCCGCACGTGCTGGATGCTAATGCCATCATTGAGCTGGCATTAGTTCTAGCCACGTAGTATGGGGTTAATGTGCGCTAATCTGCTGCATGCGCTAAAAATGTTAGCGTACCAAAAGAACAACTATAATGTCTCCCAAGTCATTCTCTAATAATCATATATTATAAATATTAAATAAATTCCACTTTAAAAATTAGGGTGTATATGGAACAGCACAGTTCAACTGTACACATGGTAAGGTGGCCATATGAGGCAACCAACAGAAGCAAAAATACCTCTACCCTGGGGCCATCCCTGTTATATAGCGGTGTTTTGATGGTTATGAAGAACATTTCAACTGCCTTACTCAGTCAGGCCAATGGTCAGGCCTTCTCAAGGTGACCAAGGCAGCTCCCTAATATCTTGGCAAAACCCAAAGAGGGCTATGTTACATGCTACCCATCTGGCTGCCTCCTCATATCATAATCACTGACTAGGGACTTTTCCTCCAGGAACCTCTCATATGGCTATGTCTCTGAACGGCCTAGGCTGCCTTGTAGATTGACTTTTTCTCCAGAAACCGAGAGCAACAAGTACGGCTACGTCACCAAATGGTTTAGGCTGCCCTGTAGATTGACCTTACCTCCAGGAACCGAGAGCAACAAGTACGGCTACATCATCGAATGGCCTAGGCTGTCCGCTCAGACCAACGTCTATGAGAAGTGAGCCTTGTAAACATTACAACTGCCTTACCGGTCAGGCCAATTGTCCATCTAAGGCAGTAGCCCCTTTTTCATGGTGTCTAATATATCATTCTTAAAAAACAAAAACCCCCCAAAGTAAAAATGCTGCTGATTTGGTATATGCTCCAATGAAATATCAAGTGGAATTTGAACTAGGAACCTCAGAGGGGGGGGGGTGACATCAAGTTTACCACTACATCACAGCTCCTCTACACATAAACATGATAGCATAGATGGTAATGTGTGTTTCAAGATCAGGGTCTCAAAGTCCCTCCTTGAGGGCCGCAATCCAGTCCCCATTTTTGCACCTGTGCTTAATATTAGGGACATGGAGTTTGAAAATCACATTACCTTAGTAACAGTAACAGTACCTTAGCTTAGTAACAGTACAGCAGCAGAAATGACATTGCAGTACAATCTAGAGCAGGGATCTCAAAGTCCCTCTTTGAGGGCCACAATCCAGTCGGGATTTTCAGGATTTCCCCAATGAATATGCATGAGATCTATGTGCATGCACTGCTTTGAATGCATATTCATTGGGGAAATCCTGAAAATCCCGACTGGATTGTGGCCCTCAAAGAGGGACTTTGAGATCCCTGCTCTAGATTGTACTGCAATGTCATTTCTGTTGCTGTACTGTTACTAAGCTAAGGTACTGTTACTGTTACTAAGGTAATGTGATTCTCACACTCCATGCCCCTAATATTAAGCAAAGGTGCAAAAATGTACATCACATATGTCATGGCCCATAGACAAAAATGCCAGTTCAAGGAGCCAAGGGAAAAGCTACTGTGGGGCTGAGTGGAAAGGCACCTCTCTTACTACCATATCTTCCCACTAGCAGGGTATTCAAATCCCAGTAACAGAGATCTCACATACTTGCTCCCTCCCTCTCATAGATGCAGTATCACTATGAAGTCACATGCCTCAAGCCTATTGGTTGATTTAAATTATTGGTTGATTTAAATGTACCCTAGCCAAAAAAACGTTCACACCCCCGCATTCACATGTACGCGTGCACGCACATCAGTGCACGCACCTACCCTAGCGCGTGCACGCGCTTATATAATGTCCACTTCCTGTTTTGGTTTGAACTGAATGCAGACTGTTGGCAGACTTCCTCAGCCAGCCAGCTTTCTCAGTAAGTCCAATCTGTGTACATATTGTATTCATCTGTACACACACGGTTAATAGGATTTCTCATGCACATACTAACAAAAATTCTCGCAGGCTGACCTGTGGCTGCTGGCCAAGCTGGTGGCCAGGCATCAGGTCTGCCTGTTCCCGAGCTCCTCAGCATCATATGCTGTTGAGGAGTACCAGCAGAGGTAGAACCACGTGTACTGGCGGTACAATAAAAGGGTGGAATTCCCCCGAGAGGTAGGTTGATGTGTCCGCATCTCTTTCTAAATACTCTCATTGTTCATCACACACACCTTCCTTACAGTGAACCTAAATCTGAAACTGATCCAAAAATTGTTCCACAATATGTAGGATAACTGCACCATGCCTCATTAATAAACCCACATTTCTGAGCATATGTTAGGAACAGCTTATCATTTTGCTGCACCTTTATACAGTTACATATTTTTCTCTATGACATTTTTCTCTATGACATTCAAATATAAACTGAGATTTTAGGGGAGCAAAAAATGAGGGTGTGGGTATCTATTTAGGTCAGCTTTGACCCGCCTCACCATAGCCCTTTGCTGTGCCTTCTGTAAGACATGCTGGCTGAGCAGTGGCCTGTAACAGGTTACCAAATGCCTGGATTCCCTGCCCACTCCACATGTCCTCCTTTTCCCACACATGTCGGGGGGTGGACCCTGTAGCATTTCAGAGCTTCCCACTTTGTTGGTGCTTTGAAAAGTGTCCTCAAAATGGTGTCAGGCAGGTGGGTATCTATGCATGCAATGCAAACTTCCATGTGTGTGTGTGTGTGTGTGTGTGACACAATGAGGTTGCATTTGTGCATGCTCAGATGCTCTCCTGCAGTGGTGGATGGATTTGGGGGGAGGGTACTAAGGTATAACGGGGCAAGTCTGGGTGGATGTTGAGGGGGGGGTCTGGTATGGCACAAAGTAAAATCTGAACCCTAGAGAGGAGAAATCCTTCCCATCTCCTGGGCCAGGCAACTTGACTAATGCGTACCTCCCACACCCTCCCCCAATACTTTTAAAATCCCTAGTACTCCAGCAGCAGCCAGTTCCCTCATGAGCTCGAACAACCAGGGACATAACTGGTATGCAGAGGGGTTGGGAGGGATATAAAAAGGTGTTGAAAGTCGGCTGGACAAGGGTAAAGGAGAGAGCTGACCAGTCAGTCCTGTGCCAGCAGGACTTACTGTATTTGCCAGGGCATGAATGAGAGGGATGGGTATAGAGACTGTTGGGGGGAGGGGGAAGGATAAAGTGATTTGCATACTATTACAATGAGTGTCCATGGGATTTGAACCAACACACTGGGTACAGAGATGGAAGTGATGACTCAAGCCCACTGCTCTTTTCATGCACAACCATATGCTTGTTGTAGGTATAGGTCAGAGTAAGCAGATAGGGAACAAGTCTCAACACTAGACTAGCTTGTTTTAAGGTGTAAAGCCCCCACCCCCATGGCAGCGCCCACACAACAAACTTCATGATGGTGGTTCCCCCCCACCCCTCCTCAGAGCACGTTAAAATAAAGTTTCATGCCGGCGCCCTGATGTCCTTGCGTGCAATTGTCTGCCCGCAAATGTCTGCGCAAGACAGACTATCAACTGGTTTTAACAAAGATGTGGACAAATTCCCAGAGGAAAAGTCCATAGATAGTCTAATGAAGACATGGGGGAAGTCTCATCTAGCTCTGGATGAGTAGCATGTCATGTTGCTACTCATTGAGTTTTGCTCTGGTACTAGGGAGCTGCCTTTGCACACTGTGAGAAGGGGCTAACATTGGGCTGATCTAGTAAGGCTATTCAAATGTTTGTAGCTCACCCTGACCAAGCATAATGCTGCTCTTAGGTTCTCTATCATTCCTGCCTAACTTTACAACGATTGAAAGAATATTTTTGCGCATTGTCTCATTTTGCGCAGTAAGGGCCACAGATCGTAATATCCACATCAACCCTTGTTACCAGGGTAAAAAGATGTCCGGACAGATGAACCCAGCCATGCTCTTTATTGAGAGCACTGTCCAGACAGATACCTACACATATTTATAAAAGCAATATATTTCAATATATTTATAGACGATCTGGAGACAGGGACGAAATGTGAGGTTATCAAATTTGCAGATGACACCAAACTCTGCAGCAGGGTTAGAACCACGGAAGACTGTGAAAACCTGCAAAGGGACCTAACGAAGCTGGAAGAGTGGGCCAAAAAGTGGCAGATGCGTTTTAATATAGAGAAATGCAAGGTCATGCATGTTGGGAAAAAGAACCTGATGTTCAGCTATACAATGGGGGGAACATTGCTAGATGTAAGTACCCTTGAAAGAGACCTGGGTGTGCTGGTGGATACAACAATGAAAGCATCAGCACAATGCGCGACAGCCTCAAAGAAAGCAAACAGAATGCTGGGTATCATCAAGAAGGGTATCACGACCAGGACAAAGGAAGTCATCATGCCACTGTACCGTGCAATGGTGCGCCCGCATCTGGAGTACTGTGTCCAGTATTGGTCGCCGTACCTCAAGAAGGACATAGCATTGCTTGAGGGGGTCCAGAGAAGAGCGACGAAAATGGTAAGAGGTATGGAAAACCTTTCATATGCCGACAGGCTAGAACAGCTGGGGCTGTTCTCCCTGGAAAAGAGGAGACTTAGAGGAGACATGATACAAACTTTCAAGATCCTGAAAGGCATAGATAAGGTAGACAGGGACAGATTCTTCAGACTGTGGGGAACAACAAGTACAAGGGGGCACTCGGAGAAACTGAAAGGGGATAGGTTTAGAACCAATGCCAGGAAGTTCTTCTTCACCCAGAGAGTGGTGGACACATGGAACGCACTCCCGGAGGTTGTGGTGGGGCAGAAGACACTACAGGGATTCAAAGAAGGTTTTGATAAATTCTTGAAGGAAAAGGGGATTGAAGGATACAGATAGAAGTAAGGATAGGTTTTTTTAGGGCAGGGAACACTTGACAGGTCATGGACCTGATGGGCCGCCGCGGGTGCGGACCGCTGGGTGCGATGGACCTCTGGTCTGATCCCGGTGGAGGCAACTTCTTATGTTCTTATGTTCTTAATATATGAAAGAAGGCTTTTCATCTCATGTCCACCCCCCTACCTACTTTGTCAGCTTAAATGCCATCTCCATGTGAGCTGCCTGCCACTCTGATTAAGCTACACATGATGGGGTCAGGCCAGCCACCACACTTCCATTCTACAGTGACAGGCAGCCATTTAGGTACGTCAAACCCTTCTAATGGAGGGTTTCTGACACACAGGCCACGTGAAAATTGAATTTGAGTCAGCATGGTATGCAGGGAGAAGGCCTCAATTCCGGTGGTGTGTCTTCAACCTTCACACATATACACACCACCACCACCACCTGAGTAGGGATGCCATAAGTTGCTACATAGAGGGGGATGTATTGACATAGCTGGGTTTTCACTTCACTTCAATTTAAAGGTATGCAAGTCAAATGTACACATATCAATCTGTCCTCCTTTTTCTCACGGCCTATGCTAACCTTACACCATGTAAGAAGTAGGGAGGTAGACATAGAAGCATCAAAGGCCACATATGATGCTAACTTAGACTTTGGGGTGAAATTGGCAGGGGAGGTGTATGGTGGGGGTGAAAGCAGTGAAGTTGGGTTAAGGGTTAAGGGTAGGGTCATGTCTCTACCTTGTTTGTCCTGATTAAAGATAGTCACCCTACCTATAATAAGCAAACACCTAAAGTCACTCATAGCTGTAACAAGTTGTCGATAAATAGCTATTTCCTGGCCTGCCATATACCAGCTTATCCCCTCTAGTGTGAGAGAGAATAGAAACGTGACTGTTCACAAAAGGTATGGGCAACTGCTCTGAGACTTGGGAGAGAGGTGGGAAACCCAGGTCGGTTGGCCTAGGCCAAGGGTGGGCAGTGAGTGTCCTGGAGAGCCATAAGCTATTTGGCTTTTGCCACATTTCCACAATGAACTCCATCTCGTGCCCACCCCTGGCCTAGGCCGACCTGCCCCGCATATGGCCTAGATTCTTCAATTGTGAGTGAAGCCATCTCTGTGTAGTGTCTCAACAATAAGAGAATCATATAGGAGTCATGGTGGCACAATGAGGGGGAAATAGTATAATGCTGGTCACATTTACATAGAGTATGATGGCAGAAAAGGGCCGACGGCCCAACAAGTCTGCCCACTCAAAGAACCCTCCCCTAAGCATTTCCCCGGAGTGAACCCACATGTTTATCCCATCGTTTTTTGAAGTTGAGCACATTGCTGGCTTCAACTACCTGACGTGGAAGACCATTCTATCGATCAACTACCCTTTCAGTGAAGAAGTACTTCCTGATGTCGCCATGAAGTCTCCCACCCTTGAGTTTGAGCAGATGTCCTCTTGTTGCCGTGGGACCTGTAAGGAAAAAGATACCTTCCTCCGCCTCAGCATAGCCTGAACGTCTCTATCATGTCTCCCCTCTCTCTGCATTCCTTGAGAGAATATAACTTCAGCCTGCTTAGGGTTTCTTCATATAGGAGATCCTTGAGTCCTGAGACCATCATAGTGGCCATTCGCTGAACCGATTCCATTTTCTTTACATCCTTTTGATAATGTGGCCTCCAATACTGAACACAGTACTCCAGATGAGGTCTCACCATGGACCTGTACAACGGCATTATAACTTCAGGCTTTCGGCTGACAAAACTTCGGATGCAACCCAGCATCTGTCTAGCCTTGGTTGAAGCTTACTCCACCTGATTAATAGTCTTCATATCTTCACTAATGATTACACCCAGGTCCCGTTCTATGACAGTTCTTGTTAAGGCTTCACCATTCAGGGTGTATGTTTTGCAGGGGTTACCACTACCAAGGTGCATAACCTTACACTTTATGGCGTTAAAACTCAGTTGTCAAGCATTTGACCATTTTTCCAGTAAAAGTAGGTCCTGCCTCATAGTGTCGGGCATGGTTGCGCTGTCCACTACGTTGCATAGCTTAGCGTCATCGGCAAATAATCTACAGATCTTGTACAAATATATTAAATAGTTTCGAACACAAGACCGAGCCCTGCGGCACTTCACTGGTCACTTCCGACGTTTCTGAGGAATTACCATTTACCACCACCCTCTGAAGTCTACCACTGAGCCAGTCTCTAACCCATGCAGTCAATGTTTCTCCTAGTCCCATTGTATCCATTTTGTTCAATAACCTATGGTATGGGACACTATCAAAGGCTTTACTGAAGTCTAAATACAATATATTTAGACTCTCCCCTATCTAGTTGTTTCGTTACCCAGCCAAAGAAGCTTATCAGATTGGATTGACAACACCTTCCCTTCGTAAATCCATGCTGGTGGGGATTCCTCAGCCTCTCGTCATCCAGAATCATATCCAATCTGCTTTTAATCAACGTCTCCATAAGTTTACACACTATTGATGTGAGACTCACCAGTCTGTAATTTTCAGTCTCTGACCTGCATCCCTTTTTGTGGAGCAGAATGACGTTAGCAATTTTCCAGTCCAAGAGGACTTTTCCCTTGTTTAGGGAAAGATTGAAAAGCGCAGCTAATGGCTCTGCCAGGACATCTCTCAATTCCCGAAGTAGTACCCTGGGGTGTAGATTATCCGACTTTGTTCACTTTTAGCCTCGATAGCTCATGGTAGACACTGCTCACGGTAAATTTAAAGTCCCGGAACAGGTCCTCCGAGCACTACCTTGTCTGCATCTTCGGTCTGGATCCCGGTGCCTCACAGGTAAAGACCAAGCAGAAGTAGCCATTGAGTAGTTCGGCTTTATCTGAGTCCGAGTCTACATAGTTACCGTCAGGTTTCCTGAGGCGTACAATCCCGTCAGTGTTCTTTTTTCTGTCGCTAGTATACCTGAAAAATGATTTATCCCCTTTTTTAACATGCCTAGCTATATTTTCTTCCATCCAGAGTTTGGCTTCCCTGACTGCTGTTTTAACAGTTCTAGATTTCACCAGATAGGCTTCTTTAGTTTCCGGTTGTTTTGATTGTTTGAAGGATAAAAATGCTCTTTTGTTCTGCTTTACTAGTTCTGAGATCTCTGCGGAGAACCACTGGGGTATATTATTTCTCCATTGTTTACTCACAGTTTGTATGTAGAGGTTGGTTGCTTCCTGCAGGGAAGATTTCAGAGCCGACCACAATATCTCCACATTGTCCGTCATGTCCTGGTTTTGCAGCACCTCATAGACAAAATCTCCCATGCTCTGGAATTTAGCTCCCTTAAATTTAAGGACCTTTGTCGATGTATTTGTCCTTGTGACTCCACACCATGTTGTGGTCACTGGAGGCTAAAGCATCTCCTATCCTCCTCTGTGATACTGTCTCCATTGGTGAGCAACAGTTCCAGAATCGCTTGATCCCTGGTGGGCTCCAATACCATCTGTTTGAGGCATGCTCCTTGTATGGATGCTAATAACCTTCTGCTGCCGCTGGTCGTAGCGGTAAGTTTGTTCCAGTCTACATCAGGCATATTGAAGTCCCCAATCAGCACAGTGTCTCCACGCAGAGTGATGATCTCGATGTCTTCGATTAATTCTTTGTCTATGTTGTCTTGTTGTTTTGGAGATCAGTACACAACACCAAGATACAGGCATTTGTCATTGCCCCTGGCAAGGTTCACCCGAGGGATTCCCCCATATACTTGATGTCTATTATCCTGGTAACTTTGATGTCCTCTCTGATGTATAGTGCTACCCCTCCTCCGGTTTTGCTTTCTCTGTCTCAGCGGAGCAAGTTATATCCTGGTATAGCCATATCCCATCCATGGGACTCCGAGAACCAGGTTTCTGTTATCACCACCACATCTAGGTCGGCATTTCTCATTTCTGTTTCCAATTCCAGAATTTTATTGCCCAAACTATGTGCGTTAACGTACATAGCTGTCCATTCACTATGTTTGTCCGGTCTGCATGGAGATTTTCCCACTTGAGTTCATTTGGCCCCCTCAGTATTGCCCAAACTACGTGTATTACCATACATAGCCATCCATGCTCTATATTTGTCTGGTCTGCATGGAGATTTTCCCATTCAAGTTAGTTTGTCCCCCTCATTATTGTCTTCAACGCAAGTTAGTTTGTCCCACTCATTTCTGTCTTTCACGCAAATACTTAGACTCAAAGATGGAGTGATTGTTTACCCTACCCGGATAAGAGTGGGTCCCCTCCCCCAGCTCACCTAGTTTAAAGCCCTTCGAAGCAGGCGGGCCAGACGTCATCCAAAGATGATGTTCCCTCTTCTGGTCAGGTGTAGCCCGTCTGATCCCTGCAGACCTTGAAGTGCATCTCCGTGGTCCAGGAATCCGAAGTTCATCTTTCTGCACCATCTGCATAACCACTTGTTTGTCCTCTAGATATGTTCTTCCCTAGCTCGCCCCTTGCCTCTTACTGGAAGGATGGAGGAGAAGACCACCTGTACCTATATCTGCTTCAGCTTCTCACCCAGGGCTCTAAAGTCTTCAGGTATCTTCTCCGGGGTGTTCCTGGCGGTGTCGTTCGTCCCAACATGGATGAGGAGTGTCGGGTAGTGATCTTGGGGCTTGATTAATATTTCTAAGCCGGTGGTCATATCTTGGATCCTGGCTTCCGGCAGACAGCAAACCTCTCTTGATTGTAGATCTGGTCTACATACCGGTCTCTCGGTATCTTGCAGCAGGGAGTCCCCAATGACAACCACTCTGCGCTTTTTGGGGTGGTGGTGATCTGTTTCTTCTGGAGTCAGGGACTTCCCCTGGGGCTCAAGATCACTTTCCAGGATATCCTCCTGAATTGCATTGGCAGGTCTTTCCTGTAGGAGCTGGAATCTGTTCCTCAAGGTGATCTGTGGGGTTGATGTAAGGCTGCTGTGCTTGCATGAAGAAGAAGAGGAAGGTCTTCTGTGTTTGCTTGCAGAGGTGACTAGCTGCCAGGTGTCAACGTCTCTAGCCTCTTCTTGCACCTCAACCGTTACTTCCATTGATGTAGGTCTGGTCGGTTCATGCGTCTCAAAGATGGTCCTGTCTTCTTGCGCCTGCTTGGAGACTTGGGACTCTCGGGACAGCTCTTGGGACAATCCTTGAGGACTTCATCGATGAACGCCTCATCTTCCCGGATACTTTTCAGGCGTAGCACTTCTTCCCTCAGACTCATCAGCTCTTGCAGGATGTCACTGTCAGGCTGTTGCTGGATAACTCCTTCTGTCTGCACAGAGACCGAAGTCTTCAGCTGGATAACTCCTTCGGTCTGCACAGAGACCTCCGTCATCCGTCGGGGGTCCTCATCAGTCTGCGCGGAGACTGTGGCCGTCCTCCAAATCTCTTCGGAAACCAGAATGCTGGTTTTGTTTGCAGTCTTAGTGCTTCTAGTCTTCCCTGCCATTCTTGAGCTTAACACTTGCCTGCTAGCCGGTTAGCCGTGTGTGCCCGCTTAGTTAGCAGGTCAACTTTATTGTCTGTTGGGTCTGTCGGGTTATGTGTCTACTGGTCTGCCTGGTGGTGACTGCTTGTTTAGCTGTGTTAACTGCAAAGTTGATTAGCTGTGTTGTCTGGTGGGTCTGCTCGATTGCATGACTACTACTGTGTTTTTGTTTTTAGTTCAAAAATTTTTATTGAGTTTAGTAGATGAAGTACAATAAATGTTAACATGGCAAGAAACATGCATGTCATACCAATGCAAAGATTCACAAAATATACAGCAGGCAGACCTATGCCTATCTAAAAGGAGGAAAGTAGCAGCACAACATGCAGCCAAAACTACATGTAAAATCCAAAACACAGAGCACAGAGAGGCACCGGAGCCATACACCTACAGGAACACTGGGAGTGAGCCATAAAGCAAGAGCCAGATTTAGATGATGATATCCATGTTTCAGCACATAAACTGAATGTTCTCAGCCTGTGTTGCAATAGGAGTTAACCGGACTCCATATTTTAGTATAGCAACTCATGGCCTTATGTTTTTCCGCAATAACACTTTCATATTTTACTGTGAGGCATAGCGTATTCCACCATGTGTTGTAATTCACCTCATTGTAGTGACATCACTACTATATGGGTTTCTTGGTCTGAGCACTTCACAAACATACAAAAAAAATTTTTTTTTGCACAATTACAAATGGTTAAGCTTTTAATTGGACTATAGCTGTGATTATATTAATATATAGTAATTCACCTTAGACATGTCTTTCCAGCAATGTAATATTTAAGGGCTAGAAATATCAATATGTTGAGCAGTTGCGCATTTGATCAGGGAGCGCATGCTGGAGGCCATGATGACCTAGTACAATAATGCACAAACTTAGAGGTTCTGACATGTTTAAGATTTTAGAAATAGTTTCCCATACTTTATTCCAATAACCTACTAAGTGTGCACAATCATAGATCATATGCGTTAAAGTGCCCTCCTGCAAATTACAAGACCAACACATGGGAGAAAGACCAGTTGAAATTTTTGCTACCTTAATTGGGGTCCAGTGAGTTCTATGTAACAGAAAGAACATAGATTGAAGAATGCTGGCAGATCGAGAGGATTTAAACAAATTTTTCCAGACAGCCTGCCAAGTTTTATCCTCTAATGTTAGTCCCAAGTCTCCATGCCCTGCATTCATCACCTTCGACAGGGAATAAGTCGAAGACTTTCTCAATAGGATATACCATCTCGAGGCGACTCCTTTTTTATTTTTATTAATTAACAATGTTTGAGAGATCAATGTTGGAGTAGTTCCAAATTTCCTCACATCTGGATAAAGAGCGGTCAAGCAGTGTCTCAGCTGTATCCAACGGTATTGTTGATGAGGGGGCAAGTGGTAACGAGTGTGAAGGTCCTGAAAGGACATCCATTGGAAGTTCTTTATTAAATCCTGCCACAACTTCCAATCAAGTGATCTGTCCTGTATCTTGATATGATCGTTATGCCATAGCAAAATACGACGAGATTCATGCCATTTAATTTCAAACATGTTGTCGTAGGCTTTAAGCACTTCATGAGTGGAATAGAAAATGGGTTGTTGTTTATCCTTTGTCCGTAGAGGGATAGATAGAGTTGGATCATACAGACATTGAGGGATAGATAGAGTTGGATCATACAGACATACAGGCAAGTTGGATCATACAGACATTTTTCCAGTTGTAACCAGATGGGAGAATTAGGATTGGAATCAGAATATAACCACAATGATCCATGTCGCATGATGAAAGCTTGGTGGTAGTGCAAAAAGTCAGGAAAATTTACTCCCCCCCATCTCTTTGCGTTGCTTCAATTTATGTAGCACAATTCTAGATTGTTTATTTTGCCGTAAAAATGCACTCAAGGAACTTTTAATGTTATGGTATGTACGACGTTTGAACAAGAATGGAATGCTCAATATATAATTTATTTTAGGACGTAGCATCATTTTAATGGTATCCAGATGGCCCCACCAGGTCAACTGTGGACTCAGGTCTCCTTCCAACTATTCCGTAAGCATCTGAAAACCAGTCTTTTCACAAAAACGTAACGCTCTCCTCCCCCCCTCCCTATTCTCAATCCACCAAACTCAATGTGCTATTCTTTTCCTTTATTAAACTTTTGTAAACCGTGCCGAGCTCTATATTCATGGAGAGGATGCGGTATATATACTTAAGGTTTAGTTTAGTTTAGGTGACCATTTCCGAATGGAGTCTTTGATGGTATTTAGAATATAGTCTGTGTTGTACTGCTCCATATCCTCCAAAGTGGGGCCCACATAAACTCCTAGATATTTAATCTTGGTTGGGTTCCAAAGAAAACCATGTGAGTCCAATTCATGCTTGTCTTGAGCACAGTTCAATGGCAGAATCTCAGATTTTGATGTATTCAATTTGTATCCAGAGACCAAGACATAGTTGTTTATCAATTGAATCAGGAGTTACGTAAAGTATTATGTCATCAGCATATACAGATAGTTTAACCTCCATGGTTTCAGAGCCAAATCCCTTAATGGAGTCATTTGTACGGATAGCAGTCAACAGCGGCTCTAGAGCTAAGTTGAATAACAGTGGCGAAAGTGGGCATCCCTGTCGTGTTCCTCTCGATGGTCTAAAAGAAGCAGAAAGGCGTCCATTGATGCAAATCTTAGTAGAGGGGGCATAGTATAAAACTTTAATCATTTGAATAAATTGTGAGGGGAAGCCAAATTTAGTAAGTGTGGCGAACAAAAAGGGCCATTCCACTCTATCGAAAGCCTTTTCAGCATCTAGGGCTAATAAGGCTAGTTTGTGGAACTTTGACTGACATACAGATATAATATTGGACAGGGTACGCATGTTGTTGCAGGAGTGGTGACCATACATAAAACCCCTTTGGTCCTCAGTAATCAGCAAAGGTAAAATTTTCTGTATTCGGGAAGCTAGTAGTTTAGCATAAATTTTAGCATCGATGTTTATCATCAAGAGTGGTCTATAATTACTAACAAGTTTAGGATCTTTGCCCTGTTTTGGAATCACAATTATAGTCGCCTCAGTAAAAGTCCCAGCTGCTTTCCCTTGTGACGCTAGGTGTTAAAAAAACTAGCAAAAGTGGGGCTAGTGTCGTCTTAAAAGCTTGGTAAAATTCGACAGTAATGCCATCTGGTCCTGGTGCTTTATTTGTTGCCATCTCATTAATGGTGTCAATAATTTCAGCAGCCGACATAGGGGATGTCAATTTATGATGATCCGTATCAGGCAAAAGGGGCAAAAAGACTTCTTCAAGAAATACATGTGGATCATTGTTATTATGCGATTCAGTTGTGTACAAGACTTCATAAAAGTTTTTAAATTCCTGTAATATCTCAGTTGTAGTGGAAGTATCTGTGCCATCCACCCGGGTCAGGCAGAAGATGGATTTACGTTCACTTTTATGCTTTAAGTTATTGTCCGCACAATAGTGGGCAGCTTGTAGAAATACAGAATGAGCAGCAGTTTTCCTCAGTAAGGAGTTGTATTGAAATCTGCATTTCTGCTATTTCCCCATAAGAAGAGGGTTGTTGATATCAGAGCGGTGCGCTAATTCTTTTATTTCAAGCTTTCGAAGTTCTGCTGTAGTGTTCTTTTTAACCATCGAGCTGAACGACATAATCACTCCTCTAATGTACGCTTTAAAGGAGTCCTATGTGACACCCCAACTGGTATCTTCAGGAATATTAAAAAGAAAAAATTCAGTGATAGCTTTTTCCACATGCTCCTTAAATCCATCTTCTGAAAGCAGTGACGAGTTAAATCTCCATGATTTGGATGGCATAGGGTCCAGGGTAAGCATGATAGCAGCATGGTCCGATATGGAAATTTCTTTAATAGAGGAGTCAGTAAGGGACTGAAGTAGTGAGCTGCTTATAAGAAACATATCAATCCTCGAATAGGATCTATGTGGCAGGGAGTAGAAAGAGTATTCCTTATCATTCGGGTGAAGTGTTCTCCAAGCATCGGCTAATTCAAGCTGTGTCATTATGTCTAGCAAAGCAGCACTCGCCTTCGTTGGTCTACTAGAAACATAGAACATAGAAAAATGACGGCAGAAAAGGGCCAAAGCCCATCAAGTCTGCCCACTCTAGTGACCCTGCTAATCTGGTTTGCTGTGTTGTCTGCTGGGATTGCTTGTTTGTGTGCTTGATTGGGTCTGTCTAGTTGTGTGTCTGTTGGGTACTCTTGGCCGCGTGTCTGCCTGGTGGTGCTGGTGTTGTACTTCTGCTGGGTCCGCCTGGAGGTGTGTTGTGTGTCTGCTTGTACTGCCTGGTGGTGTGTCTGCCTTTATTAGCTGTGTTATCTGTTTAGCTGCTTGTACTATCAGGTGGTGTGCCTGCCTTTAATTGCTGTGTTATCTGTTATTATCTGTGTTATCTGTTTAGCTGCTGTTATTATCTGTGTTATCTGCTTAGCTGCTGTGTCCTTTACCTAGCTGTCCCCTTTTATCCTTGTGTTATACAGGTGGTAACAGGCTATACAGGTGGTATCAGGCTATGCATGCGGTGATAGGCTATGCTTGCAATAGTAGGTTATACAGGCTATACGTGTGGTATAAGGCTATACTTGCGATAGCAGGCTATACAAGCGGTATAAGGCTATACTTGCGATAGTAGGTTATACGTGCGGTATTAGGTTATATGTGTGGTAACAGGCTATACGTGCGGTAACAGGCTATACTGCAGGCTATCCTTTTGGTGGAATTAGGAAGCTTTTCGTGTGATCTGGGTTTCAGATTCGCAAGGGCGCTGCTGACTTTCAAAGCACTCCCCTGCTGGATCGGGGGAGAGAAGAAGCTGTATCCGCTGGTATCAGTGCAGCTCTGGAAGTGGCCGATGACTTTCAAAGCGCTCCCCTGCTGGATCGGGGAGGGATGGAGCTGTGTCCGTTGGTATTGGTGCAGCTCCCGAAGTGGCCGAGCTGACTTTCAAAGCACTCCCCTGCTGGATTGGGGGAGGGAAGGAGCTGTATTCGCTGGTATCGGTGCAGCTCTGGAAGTGGCTGATGACTTTCAAAGTGCTCCCCTGCTGGATTGGGAGAGGGTCGGAGCTGTGTCCGCTGGTATTGGTGCAGTTCCCAAAGTGGCTGCTGACTTTCAAAGCACTCCCCTGCTGGATCGGGGAAGGGGCAGAGCTGTGTCCACTGGTTTTGGTGCAGCTTCCAAAGTGGCCGCTGACTTTCAAAGTGCTCCCCTGCTGGATTGGGGGAGAGGTGGAGCCGTGTCCACTGACATCTTTTACTTACTCATACCTTGTGTGCAAAGCTCATCTCTATTCGCTGTATGGCAGATGGAGGATCTGAAGAAGAAGGCCCGTGAGCTGAGGCTCAAACAGCCCCACCTCCATGCTGAGCAAGTATTGTGTAAAGCAACAAGGTCACAGGGCCCTTCAACGCTTTCATGTCCAGGGTCCGTGCCATGTGTCTGCCTACATTGCCCATAGGAGAAGATGGCACACTACATTGGCAACATCACATTTGCCAATGTGGACACCGAGGTCCAAATTCTATAACTCATGGCTCAAACCTCCAGTAGCACAACTCTGAGTGCCATTCAACTAAGCACTGAGGCACAATCAGGTCAGGATTAATTCATCTAGGGCCCCTAGGCACACAAGTACACTGGGCCCACTGCCCCACCCTGCCCCACCCACATGTATTTACCCATTTCTTATTTACTTTATTTCCACTTTATTTCTTTTATTTTAAAACTAGTATTTTAGCCTGTTACATTAATGGGTGCTAGAATATATGTCTGTCTGTCTGTCTTTATTTCCGTCTCTCTCTCTTTCTGTCCTGCTGTCTTTCTTTCTGTCTGTCTCTGTCCCTGGCCCCCTTTGTCTGTCTGTCTTTCTGTGTCTCTCCCTGTCCCTGAGTCTTTCTTCTTTTCTTTCTGTCTCCCTCCCCCTGGAGGTAGAATATATGTCTGTCTTTCTTTCTGTTTCTCTCCATACCCCTGTCTTTTTATTTTTGTCTCTCTTCCTCCCGCTGTCTGTCTTTCTGTCTCTCTCCCTCCCTGGCCCCCTTTGTCTGTCTGTCTTTCTGTCTCTCTCCCTGCCCCTGTCCCTGTGTCTTTCTTCCTATCTCCTTCCCTACTTCCCTGTCCAGCAGCCGCAGCATTCCCTCTCCCTCTATTTACCGTGAGAGGAGCCTGCACGGAACTAACAGGCCTAGCCCCCAGCAGTGTAACTTCACGGCGGCTCCTCTCATGATCGCCGCCTTCTCCGACTCAGGAGCGGCTCGTGAGAGGAGCCGCTGCAGCGTCTTTGAGAAGTTTAAAAAAACTTCAGCCCTTCTCCGTGCTCAGCCGTGGCAGGCTACAGCTGCCGTGGCCTGCAGCCGCCGACAGCAGCCGCGGCCGACATCCGCCTTGCCGTATTTTTTTTTTTAGTTGAAAAACGCAGCGGTGGCTCCTCTTATGATCCCCACCTGCGTCGAAAGTCCGACGCAGGCGGGGATCGTGAGAGTAGCCACCGCTGCGTCTTTCAAAGAACCGTAAGTCGCGCATGCGCACTTCCTATGGGTCGCTACAGCTCACGGAAAATGGACCCATGCGATGGGAGTGCGCATGCGCGGCCTAGCGTTTTATTATATTAGATTCAAAACAAACAACAAAGATTACCATACCAGTGCCAGTGTACAGTTTTTCTTCTATGCAACCTCCAAACATCTCTGAACAAATCCTCTTCCATATGGCATCTGCTCTCTTTCTATGCCTCTTCCATAAATTGTCTGCCTCTCCCTTTCATCTTTCTCTCATTCCCCCATTGGTGTGGCATCTATCTTCTTTCCTTCCCTCTCCCACACCCCCGTGCTCTGACATTTCACTCTCTTCTCTCCCTTCCCCCCACTTCCATCAGCATCTGCCCCCTTTCTTTCCCTCCAATCCAATTGCATCCAGTATCCTTCCCCCCTTATGCCTTTCTCCCCTTTCCTTACATACCACTTCCATCAGCATCTGCTCCCTTTCTTTCCCTCCAACCCAATTACATCCAGTATCCTTCCCCCTTATGTCTCTCTTCCCTTTCCTTGCACACCAATTCCATTAGCATCTGCTCCCTTTCTCTCCCTCCACCACCCTTCCATACCACACTGCCCCACCATCCTTCCATACCAGCCTTCCCACCACCCTTCCTTACCACCCTACCCCCTTTCTCTTCCTCCACCACCCTTCCATACCACCCTGCCCCCTTTCTCTCCTTCCACCACCCTTCCATGTCCTTTCTATCTCCCCCTCCAAACATTGCAGTTGCTGGCTCTGCCCTCTGAGCTCTTTTGCAGAAGGCAAGAGGTTATCGAGTAATTGGATAATGAGGGAGAGAGAAACTAGGGCAGGGACAGAAGAAAGGTAGTGGAAGGATACTGATTATTAGGGCGACAAAGCTTCTTCTCTGCGAAGTGCTCTGTAATGGTGATCAAGATAAGAACTTACACAGCTGATGCACCGTGAGCATGAATAAACAAGTACAGAGAGGCACGTGATTAGACTGCACGAGCCCCAGAACTTAGGCACAGCACCTATAGACGTGTCTAGATCAAGTAAATGACATCGGAGGGGGATGGACCGGCAGACGCAGTCATCACAGGACCTTCTTGTAACAGAGCTAGCACATTGCCATTGATGGGGGGGGCATTACTGTTGATGTCGGGGGGGCCATTGCGACATCAAGGCCCAGGTGAGACAGAGGTCCAGGGCCATACAGGAGCATGCAGCTGCCACAGCGGGGGACCCCCATTGGAGGTGACTTTGAGCCCCAAGGAAGAAGAGTTGGTGGCCAGGCTAGGCCCTGTCTACCTCAGAAGCGAGTACGACACTGCTTCAGAAGGTGCATGTGTGAGCATTATTTCCAGTATTTCACAGGCAGCATGTATAACATGTCATTTGCAGGAGGAGCTCTATTGAAAAGTGTTACATGTGCTCAACATATATGCTTAGAGACAGCATAGCTTCACCCTCTACGTCCCTTGAAATCTATGGAAATAAAGAGGGCAGATGCAAGTTCAACCCAGGTGTGTCAATGGTGATATTTCTGCTGCCCCCATGCAAAACCTAGGACCCATAATATTCTGTCTGAGGGTATAGCTGTGCTGTTTATAAGCATATATGTTGAGGGTTGGGCACATTATACTGTGACTCACATAGACCCAAATGCCAATATACTTCAGCACAGGGGTGTGTGTGTGTGTATATATGTATATATATATATAATAAGAACAGCCATGCTATATGGCTGTTTTCACCTCTCACTCAGGAGTGGGAGAAGGTGTGTGTGGGGAATGGTATTTGTGTGGGGGATGGGTAACTTATCAGGGCCTACATGAGAGTCACTGCTATAGAAAGGTAGATGCAGATAATGAGGTTGATAGGCCCATTCAGGGTGGTGGATTGGAGGAGGGAGGAATACAGTACTAGGTGAGTGAGGGTAACATTGAAGGAGATGAACTGTGTTTATATTTAGGATTTACTGTATTTCTTTCTAGGACCCAGCTCTGGCAGCCAGGCGTCCTCTTCGTCAACAGGTCAAGCTGGTACCACAGGTAAGAGAGTGCCTGGCATAGATGAGAGATGGGATTAGGGTGAGGGGGGAGAGAGGGCTAACAGGGAAGGAGGAGGAGGCAAGCTGACATGATGTGTTGGATTTCCTGTCTTTCTAGGACCCAGCTCTGACACCCAGGTTCCCTCCTGTGTGCCAGCCAGACCAGCCAGTCCCACAGATAAGAGAATGCCTGTCATAGATGGCAGATGGGATGAACGTGAAAGAGAGGGGGGGAGACAATCTGATTCTCTATGCTTTTGCAATTGCTGTCTTTGTAGGAACCACCCCAGCCGGCCACAACCCTTCCTCAGCCACAGCCAGGCCAGCCTCTAGACCAAGTAAGAGCCTAGATGGTACAGAGCTGGGGGAGGGGGACAGATGTCAGAATGGCAGGAGATGTGGAATAGGCTAGGCCAGGGGTAAGCAATTGGGGGTCCTCAAGAGCTGCAGCCAAGTCAGGTTGTCTGGATATCCACAATGAATATGCATGAGATAGACTTGCATCTCAAGGAGGCAGTGCATGGCAATCCATTTCATACATATACATTGTGGATATCCAGACAATCTGACCTAGCTGTGGCTCTCAAGGACCCCCAATTGCCTACCCCTGGGCTAGAAGATCTGACAGTGAGGGAAAGAGAGGTTTCTACAAGGTGGAAAGGGAGCAAAGTGAGGGAGGGAAGGGGGGCCTTACCTTGAAGAAGGAGACAATGTGACTCTCTGTCTCTGCATGTCCTCCTATCTCTGTAGATATACGGTCATCCAGGCAGCCCCTCGCCTCTGCTCCAGATAGCCCAGCCTCTAGGCCAGGTAAGAGAGGGCAGGGCCTAGATAATGCAATGGGATAAGGGGGGAGGGGGATAGATGTCGGCAGGGCTGCGGCGAGACAGTGAGGGGATGAGAAGTTTTGACATGGCAAGGCAGAGAGAGATCAAAGTGAGGGGGGCCTGACTTTAAGGGAGGAGAGGATCTGACCCTCTGACTCTGCATGTCCTCCTGTCTCTGTAGGCAGCGCTTTGTCCAGCCACGCCCCCTACACAGCCACAGCTCCAGAGAGCCCAGCCTCTAGGGCAGATAAGAGGGGGCAGATGAGGGTGGAAGAGGTTGGGACATCTGCTTCTCTCTTGGCCTAGCGGAGTTGATGGGAAGGGGGGAGATTGACCTTGAGGGAGGAGAGGATTTGACCCTCTGTCTCTGCATGTCCTCCTATTTCTGTAGGCACCACCTCGTCCAGCCAAAACACCTCCTCCCTGCCATGCGGCCAGGTCTCTGGGGCAGGTAAGAGGGGGCAGATGGGATGAGGGTGGGATCACAGCAGCTATCTCTCTTGGCCTAGTGGAGATTTGAGAGCTATAATAACTATGACTACAATTGATTTTAATAGTGAATTTAAATTTGAAATTCAGGAAAAGGCGCCTAGGGCAGATATGTTATGGGACCACTTTGAGTCCCCAAACTGGCATCAGTTTCTAAATTTGTTTAATAAATATGCTAAATCAAACTGCATACTAGATGCATGTCCTTCAAAATTAATGAGAGAAGCAACACTTGATTTTAAAAAGGACTTATTCAAGAGGGACTTTTAATGAAGAAATGGGATATATTTTGATCACACCTATCCCAAAAGATCAAAAGGCATCTAGTGCTTTAAAATCAAATAACAGACCCATGGGGGTCTTGCTGAGCCCACGAGAAATGGCAGCTTGATAATAGAGCTCCCACACCTTTCGGTACTCAAATATAAACTACTTTAACAAATCGATCTATAAATCTATGCGGAGCATATACTTATCTTTCTAAAGCATCACAGAGCTGTTTTATTCTCCCTTGAGGAATGATGACGGACAAAAAAGTGAGTAAAATGGCATAAACCCGAGTCGACCTCACCGTCGAAAATGCCACTCCCTAGCTCTGCCGGAGACAATAGTCACGAGATCTTAGCAAAGCTCCATGAATTGAAAGAACTCGCCACGGATAAGAAAGCCTGCACAGACGAAATTAATGAAAAACTCACTAATCTAACGGCAGACTTTTGCCTCTGCTTAAAAACCTGAACACCAGATTTGGCCTATTATATCCAGCCCGGATGAGAGTGACCCTGAATAATCAAACTAAAGACTTCATCAATCCTGATGAGCTGGCCACCTTTATTGAACAGCACTCACCAACTCCTATTAATCAGGTTTGACTGCATGTATAGGGTTGATTGTATGGTGACCCACATTTTTCTATAGGAGTTTGGTCTCTCAACCTGATATGCTGATTGGTTTGATAATGTCACATACGGTTTTGTATATGCTCTGTTTTTCACACAATTATAACAATATTCAATTTCTGCTCCACAGTACAATTTTAGTTTATTACACATTGAATCCCGATTACTTACAAGGGTGCTCTGGGATTCTCCCTGCTATTCTGGCCTCCTTAGCCGCACTCAGATTGTTGTTTCTCTGTGACCTTTTAGTCACTTCAGTTAATTTGTGGTGTATAATTAATGGGTTTAAGACACACATTTTGATTTCATATGCCTTTACATGCTTCAAGGTATTTAATCGATAATTCTCTATCTTGATGTTATCTATGATGAAGTGTACATCTGTTCAATTCATAATTTACAGAACACTCTTTATATATTGCTATGAATCTTAAAATTATTTCACTAAATACAAAAGGTCTTAATAACAAAATTAAATTAAAGAAAATAATAGTAACGTTGATGTCATTATGCTACAGGAGTCTCACTTGGATAGTGCTACTTCAGCTAAGGTTCATCTACCTTGGGCCTTGCCACCATATTTTTCTCCAGCTATAGATAGAAGAGGTGGTGTATTAACTCTAATAAGGAATAGAAGTGACATCTCTGTTCTCTTTTCATTCACAGACCTCAGTGGTAGGTGGGTCAAAGTCTTGATTTCCAGTGCTGGGCAGAGATTTCCAGTGCTGGGGCAGAGATATCTATGCCCCAAATACTGATTGTCCCGATTTTTTTCCATGCTATAAACGAGTCTCTTTTGGAGGAGGTTGACTTACAATTGGTTGTCAACAACAACACACTCCTGATTTGCCAAACAAATCCTAAACTAGAAAAAACAAGGAAGGCAACCAAGTCACATCAAGGTCTGTGAGGGGGAAGCTCAAAGTGCCTAACTTGGCTCACAACTTGCAAACCAAATATAATGTAATATGTCAAAGAACATGTCACATTATATGATGTTATAGGGCGCTCTCAGTGTGAACCCTCAGTGATAGGAGCTCAGCTCCGACACTTCACTTCTGGGTCAAGGCCATAAGCCTCCACCCGCACACCATCATCGAGCGCCCTGTGTGTGCAGAAATCAAACCAATCAACAATCAAAGTGAGTAAATGAAACTCAACACAAACAACCTGAGCGACCCCCACACAAACCCTGCCAGCCAAACCCCTTCAAAAAACTCACACAAAATCACAAACAAAGTCAAAAACCATACCACAAAGTGAAAAACATATCCAAAAGAAACAATACTTATCCAAAACTGTCACACAAACGGAAAAACCGCGCCAGGAGGAAACCGCCCTCCAGCCTTCCTCTCTGCTTGTGTTCTGTTGGAGGCCAGGTTCCTGAAGAAGGGCTCCTCCCGAAACCAGCGCGGTTGAACCTTTCCTCCTGGCGCGGTTTTTCCATTTGTGTGACAGTTTTGGATAAGTATTGTTTCTTTTGGATATGTTTTTCACTTTGTGGTATGGTTTTTGACTTTGTGATTTTGTGTGAGTTTTTTGAGGGGGTTTGGCTGGCAGGGTTTGTGTGGGAGTCGCTCAGGTTGTTTGTGTTGAGTTTCATTTACTCACTTTGATTGTTGATTGGTTTGATTTCTGCACACACAGGGTGCTCGATGATGGTGTGCGGGTGGAGGCTTATGGCCTTGACCCAGAAGTGAAGTGTCGGAGCTGAGCTCCTATCACTGAGGGTTCACACTGAGAGCGCCCTATAACATCATATAATGTGACATGTTCTTTGACATATTACATTATATTTGGTTTGCAAGTTGTGAGCCAGGTTAGGCACTTTGAGCTTCCCCCTCACAGACCTTGATGTGACTTGGTTGCCTTCCTTGTTTTTTCTAGTTTTACAATTGGTTGTAGCAGGTGACTTTAATTTGGTCTTAGATCTTACCAGGGATAGAAAATCGAACTGTACGTACAAAGTATCGAAATCTTGGTTTGCCTTACAGGATATGATCAGTAATACCAGATTAACTGACATATGGAGGCACACACACAACAAAATGGAGGCTTTCACTTTCTTCTCTCCTCACCTGTCATACTTTCAAATTGATTTTTTTTGATTAGTGAATCCTTATGTGCTTCTATTGTAGATACTGATATGTTACCCATACTCATCTCTGATCATGCAGCTATCACTCTTCAGATCAAAATCCAGACTACTCCTATACAACAAAGGCAATGGCATTTTAACAGTGCCCTACTACAAGATAAACAATTCTGTGACCTAATCAGAATTGAGATTCGAGAGTATTTCCTCTTTAATAAACCTGAGCATACCTCTTGGATATATTGTTGGGATGCGTTCAAAGCTTAGCAGATGAAACATGTTGGCGTACTCTGTCCCTCTTGGCTAAACCACCCAAGTTAAGTTCAACACTTCATTTAAAACTATTTATAACTATTTATGATTATTTATTGAAAACACTAAAATAAGTTCATTAAGCATTGCACACTAAGTAGTAAAAAGACCCGATGACGATAGGGGGCATAAAGCCAGTTGCTATGAAGATATATTGAGCTTCTGGTGGCACCTCTGAGGGCCTGAAGACTTTATTGCACAAGCATTTGTGATATAGAAGGCATTGAGGGGAGGTTTACATTACATCCTACCCCTAACGGTGTTACAACACATTAGCATCTCAGCATCTGAACTGAAACCAGTTTGCACAAGCCTGTGACTTTAGCAACATCAGCAAAATGTAGGAATAGGTCTCACAACCAGCAAAAGTCTCCCATAGGCTCCTGTCATCTATCTCAGAGTGAACAAGAATCTAAAAGGCAAAATAGTTGGAGAATGGGAAATTATTTCAGAGCTCTTAAAAGCAGGATTCTATTATATTGGGAATGTTGACGGAAGAACATAGGGCAAGATTCACTAAGCAAACCGATCGTGTACTGATCGGTTTGTGACCAGATTTCCCTCCTGAACTATTCACTAACCTCACCTGCGATCCGATTCAAATCCATGCATGCAAATGAGGAAAAATGCATGCAAATTGGACAGCAATGCAATTCATCAACCAAAAATTTAAAACCGTCTGGGCTGGCCGATCAACCCAAGAAGCAACTGCTGGAGACTAGTCGAAAACTCTCCAGCTCCATAGAAGCCCTGCTCGCCCTGAATGCTGCCCTACTCTGCCCCAATCTGTCTCCTGCCTGCTTACCCTGAATGCCGCCCTGCTCTGCCCTGCACTGCGAGCCCATGGTTTTAACCTGTGGGTTTAAAGCAGGTTAACACCACGGGCTTGCTGGGCTACAAATTGTTTAAAAAAGTTGCGGGTGGCCCATGGTTTTACATGCCAACCCCCCACGCTGATGCCCCACAAATGACTCCTGCCCTGCCTGCCTCCCTCTTTGTCCGGCCTGGGCCACCCTCTCCCCGCACCTTTTAAACTCTTTGGGAGCAGGAGGGGTGGTCAGTCCCTCCTGCTCCAGGCCTCCTCCGAAGTGGACCGGGCCAGGCCAGGCCCAACCCACCCCCGTACCTAACTCGTTGGGAGCAGGAGGGGTGGTCAGTCCCTCCTGTTCCAGGTCTCCTCTGATGCCGGCCAGCTGGACCGGGCCTGGCCCACCACCTCCGTCTTCCTTTTCTGTTCATTGGGAGCAGGAGGGGTGGTCAGTTCCTCCTGCTCCAGGCCTCCTCCGATGCAAGTGAGGCCTTAGGCCATGCCCTGGTGTATCATGTGATGCACAGGGCGAGTCCTAAGGCCCTGATTGGCTGAGGCACCTCGGGCTCTTCCCTTGGTAGGGACCCGAGGCGCCTCAGCCAATCAAGGCCTTAGGCCTCTCCCCGTGCATTAGATGATGCGCTGGGGCATGGCTAGTGTGACCATATGGCTCCAGAAAAAAGGGGACGGATTGAGACATCCGGGTTTTACTTCCATTGAAAACAACAGAAGTAAGGAGAACAGATTGAGACATCTTGGTTGCTTTCAATGAAAGTAAAACCCGGATGTCTCAATACGTCCCCTTTTTTCTGGAGCCATATGGTCACACTGGGCAGCGGCCGGCGGGAGGTACAAGAGCAGGAGGACTTCATGCTTCCTCCTGCTCCTGAAGATGAAGCCTAGGAGCAGGAGGGACCGGGCACCCTCTCCTGCTCCTGAAGTACTGTGTTCAATACTGGTCGCCGTACCTCAAAAAGGATATGGCAGTACTCGAGGGAGTGCAGAGGAGGGCGACTAAACTTATAAAAGGTATGGAAAATTTCTCATACGCTGACAGGTTAAAAACGCTGGGGCTGACCCTTCCACCACGAGATGACATAGAAACCTCCCGACTCCAGCAGCGTCCGCAGCACTCTAAACATGCTGCTTCGGGAACTTCTACTGCCTGTGATTTCCTCTGCTGCATATCATGGATGTGGCAGAGGAAATCAGGGCAGTAGAAGGCCACGAAGCAGCGTGTTTACAGTGCTGCGGACGCTGCTGGATTCGGGAGGTTTTTGGTCATCTCGTGGTGGAAAGGTCGGATGGGAGGGTCAACGGGGGTTTGAGTGCGCCGAGGAGGGGTATGGGGGGTGCACCAAAGAACTTCCTTACAGTGAGTGAGGGGGGAGCCGCGCCAGGTGTGAACTGTAAGGGAGCCGGCAAGACCGCAAGGACCATTGTATGCACGCATGCGCACTCTTGACGGCCATGGACCTACGGATCAGGGATCACGCAGGTAAGAGTGCGCATGCGCATTTAGCATTTTATTTTAGTAGATAGCCTGTTCCTTAAATTTGTTTCGGTTTTGTAGAGTCTTGTTATGCGGCCATTTTCTCTCAAGACATCTCAGTTGTTTTTTGATAAGGGTGAGATGAAGACTGTACCAGGGATTTCTTTGTTTACGTGGAGAAAGGTATAAGTATCAGTGGGAGCTACTGAGTCTAAAAGTTTGGTTATGAAGGCTTTCCATGAGGCAACTTTCTCATCAATGGATGATTCTGATAATTCTGCTAGTTTGGACTCAAATTAGAAGAGATGGAAGCATCATCCAGCTTTGAGTAGTTGCGAGAGGTTATTATCTTAGAGCTAAGGGTAAAAGGATACTGGATAGAATTGGGTTGAAGGGAATGAAAGAGGGCAGATGCTGATGGAATTGGGGTGCAGGGAAAGGAGGAAGGATACTGGATGGAATTGTGTTGGAGGGAAAGAAAGGAGGCAGATGCTGATGAAATTGGTGTGCAGGGAAAGGGGGAAAACATAAGGGGGAAGGATACTGGATGGAATTGGGTTGGAGGGAAAGAAATGGGGCTGATGCTGATGGAAATGGGGGAAAGGGAGAGGAGAGAGTGAAATTCCAGACCATGTGGGTGTGAGTGTGGGAGAGGGAAGGGAATAAGAGGAGAAGAGAGAGATGTCAGACCATTGGAGGAGGGGATTGAAGAAGATGGATTCCAGACCAATGGGAGTGAAGGGAAAAATGGAAGGGGGAGGCATACAGTTTCTGAAAGTGGCACAGAAGGACAGAAAATGAAAGGAAGAGAGTGACAAGAAGATGAGGAGAGCTGAAACCAGACAAGACAAAGGTAGGAAAAACATTTCTATTTATTTTTTTGCTTTAGGGACATGCATTGCTGTTTCTGTGGTGTTGCATTGTATGCAGAGTCCAGCGTCTTGGTGGTTTTATTTCTATTTTATCCCCCCCCCCCCTTTTACAAAACTGTAAAGCATTTTTTTAGCACTGGCTGTGGCTAAAAAACATACTACAGTTTTGTCAAAAGGGGGGGAGAGGTTAGTTTGTGATTACTTATTCCATACTAGGCGAAGGTGTTTTCTGTGTTCTGTTTGTATGAAAGACAAGTTTTTTTGTTAGCGTTGACTAGCCTTGTTTGGCGAAATGCATCAGGCATGGTTCTTGGGAGCATCTTGAATTAACCTGATTTGAATCTCCTTATTTTATGCCAATCTTTTTTTGTTTCATGTAGGATTCTTTGGTGGACTGCTTGCCTTGTTGTTTCATTGCAAATTAACATACATGGAGTGGAACGTAGTAGAGGAGTTACAGATTTGGTTGTTTATACATACATATGGGTTACAGTTGGTTGATGTTGAGTGAGGCAGTTGAGAGGCGTAAACTTGGTTATTAATATAGACTTATATTTTGGATAGTATTACTGCTTTACAAATATTTGAACACTTTCATATATGCATGGAAAGGGTTCAGAGTTAAATTCCTGGGTAAGTAGGTGGGAAGAGAAGGAAGGGGAATTTGTTCAGAGATGTTTGGGGGTTGCATAGAAGAAAAACTGCACTGGAATACTAATCTTTGTTTGTTTTGAATTAAAAAGAAAAAAGAAATGCAAGTGGAAATAAAGAAAGAAGAAAACAGATAAATGGGGTGGGACATGGGTGGGGTAGGGGTGGGGCATGGGCAGGGTGGGACAGGGCAGAGCCAGGGGGACCAAGTGTACTTGTGTGCTTAGGGCCCCTCAAAGAATTAATCCTGCCCTGTCTGGATGTCATCAATGTAAACAAAGGAAGTGAGATCAAGCAATTGTAGGAGGGTGAGAAAGGGGCACTGAAAAATATTGAATAGGATAGGAGGAAGAAAAGATCCTTGAGAGACACCACAAGGCAAGGTGTAGGCAAGGCAGGATTAACCAATAGGCCCAGTAGGCATGTGCCTAGGGCCTGAAATGGTCAGGGGGCCCGATGAAGGAGGGCATCAACATTGTTTTTTCCAAATGGCGATGGGCTCTTCCAGCATCGATCGGCAACACGGCCCCCCATCGACAGAAAGTAAGACAAGCAAGCAACGCAGGTAAGAAAGGCAACGGGAACTGTAATTTTGCATGCAGTGCTGGAGGGGCTCGGCCCAAAATTAGATCAGCTACCACTATCCTCTGGCACCACATTGCAGCTTGAGCACTCAAGCAAAGTTCTGGGCATCATCATTGATTCTACACTGTCCTTCAACGACCACCTTAACTCCCTAGCAAAAAAATGCTTTTTCAATCTTCACACGTTAAGGAAAGTGAGATCCTGCTTCCATCAACAACACTTCGCTGTCCTCGTACAATCCATCATTCTTTCCAGACTGGATTACTGTAATTCCATCTACTTAAGCCTAACAAAGAAAAGCCTTCATAGACTTCAACGGATTCAGAACACCGCGGCTAAACTAATCTTCGCAAAAAGAAAATTTGACCACTTCTCCCCGCTTATGTCTAAGCTTCACTAGCTCCCAGTAATCCTTAGGATCCACTACAAATGCGCCTGCCTAACCTTCAAATCTCTACATGGCATCCTTCCTCCCCTTTTTCGACTATCCTGGAACTCCTCGAATCCCAACACCATCATATCCACTCAAAAATTCAAACTATCCTTCCCCTCTTTAAAAGGCATATCCCATTCAGGAAAATTAGGGACATCCATCGTCTTCAGGATCACCGAACTGTGGAACAGCTTTACTGCCCCGCTTCGGAGTCTAGGCTCCCTCCAACTCTTCTGAAAACATTTGAAAACTTGGCTTTACTCTAAAATATAATTGACCTCTCCCTATTCAATATACTAAGTTCCTCTAAACTTTCTCTTTACTAAGTCCTTCTACTTTCGTTGGAGTTCCTTTTATATCTATTCCTGTAAACTGTGTCAAGCTCTACTTCTGTGGAGATGATGCGGTATACAAACTTAAGGTTTAGTTTAGTTTAGTTAGTTTGCCCAAAGCTTCCCTCTGATGCAGCTTCCTGGTTCCGCCTGGGCGCATGGTGGGGTGTGGCGGGGCAGGGCAGGGGGGCCCAGTGTACTTGTATGCCTAGGGGCCCTCGACAAATTAATCCTGTGTAGGGTTCATTTATGTTCCTTATCTATAGTCCCTATAGAGTGAAGCTTAGTGAGGTGGTTGTAATCAATTAAATCAAAGGCTGCAGAAAGATCTGAAACCCTATTTTCCCACTCGCACTGCGCTCCACTCAGGAACATCTTTTGGCAGTACCATTTGTTCATACTCTCCACCTCTTTTCCATCTGTGATGTAATGGGCCCTTTCCTCTGGAACACAGCTCCTCTGGCTCTTCAGCTCGAAACATCTTTACTCACCCAACTGAAAACCTATCTATTTACCCAAGCATTTAACACTATCCGGATTTCATAGACCCTACTGGCTGGGGCAGTCACTTATTGACATTCCTTATTTTTTACTTGACAATTTTGTCCTATTTCTATATTATTTCTAATCAACTGTTCCTTTCCTCCAATTTATAATGTAGTTCCTTTATTTGATTTTTTTGTAAACCACTATGATAATTCTTTTTCTTAGGGGCATACTTCATCTTTCAACCCCATCATTTTAATATCCATTTCAATGACTATAATAATACTTTTACTTCAGATTTCTTAACTCTCTTGAAGGATTTAAATCTTCAGCCTTTGTTAACTTGTCCCACTCACACAGCAGGGCATATTTTAGACATGGTTCTTGTCCCCAAATCACTGGAAGATCAATTCCAAGTTGTGGCTTATACACAACTTCCCTGGTCCGATCATTTTCTTATCACTTTCTCCCACTTCTTTAGGCCCAATGCTTTTACCCTTAGCTCTAAGATAATAACCTCTCGCAACTACTCAAAGCTGGATGATGCTTCCATCTCTTCTAATTTGAGTCCAAACTAGCAGAATTATCAGAATCATCCATTGATGAGAAAGTTGCCTCATGGAAAGCCTTCATAACCAAACTTTTAGACTCAGTAGCTCCCACTGATACTTATACCTTTCTCCACGTAAACAAAGAAATCCCTGGTACAGTCTTCATCTCACCCTTATCAAAAAACAACTGAGATGTCTTGAGAGAAAATGGCCGCATAACAAGACTCTACAAAACCGAAACAAATTTAAGGAACAGGCTATCTACTAAAATAAAATGCTAAATGCGCATGCGCACTCTTACCTGCGTGATCCCTGATCCGTAGGTCCATGGCCGTCAAGAGTGCGCATGCGTGCATACAATGGTCCTTGCGGTCTTGCCGGCTCCCTTACAGTTCACACCTGGCGCGGCTCCCCCCTCACTCACTGTAAGGAAGTTCTTTGGTGCACCCCCCATACCCCTCCTCGGCGCACTCAAACCCCCGTTGACCCTCCCATCCGACCTTTCCACCACGAGATGACCAAAAACCTCCCGAATCCAGCAGCGTCCGCAGCACTGTAAACACGCTGCTTCGTGGCCTTCTACTGCCCTGATTTCCTCTGCCACATCCATGATATGCAGCAGAGGAAATCACAGGCAGTAGAAGTCCCCAAAGCAGCATGTTTAGAGTGCTGCGGACGCTGCTGGAGTCGGGAGGTTTCTATGTCATCTCGTGGTGGAAGGGTCAGATGGGAGGGCCAGTGGGGTCGGCTGCACGGCAGCAGTAGTGGCGGGGGAGGGAAACAATGGTTTTACTGCACAGGGGGATGGGAGGGAGGGATAGAAAAATGCCGGGTTCTACTGTACGGGGGGATGGGGGGCAGAAATGGAAAGATTCTGCTCAAAGGTTCTACTGCACAGGGGGATGGGAGGGAGGCAGGCAGGCTGGCTTCGGGGGGGGGGGTACAAATTCTGTAAGGTAGTGAGGGCACTGGGGGCACTAAGGACATAGGAAGGGGAACTGAGGGCACTAAGGACACAGGACAGAGGAACAAATAAACCTTCCTCTTTCTAAATGTTCAAGATTTAACCTACCTACTCTTCAGGATCTACAGAGAACTTTGAATACGCTAAACATAAAAGGTTCCAAATCAGAGGCTATTCCACCACTCTTTCTGAAACACTTTTTTTCATTTTTGGTCCAGACATTTTAAATCTGATATGCACTAGTTTAACTACAGGAACATTTCCAAAAGCATGGAAAGAAGCAATCATCCACCCAATAACTAAAGACTACAAAATTAGTGCACATGAAGTTTCAAATTATTGACCCATTTCAAATACCCCTTTTATGGCAAAGTTTACAGAGAAAATCATCTTTCTCCAAATCTCAGATTTCATTGAACAAACAAATGTACTACATCCAAATTACATTACATTACATTAGGGATTTCTATTCCGCCATTACCTTGCGGTTCAAGGCGGCTTACAAAAGATTTATAAACAGGGTTACAATGGGAGAATAATTGATTTGCTAGAGTGGTAAAGAGTAGATCTTTTGAAATTTATTTGGTAGTTAAGAGTAGATCTTTTTATATTTCTTTGGTAGTTAAGAACAGGAGGCTTAACAGAAGATTTATAAACTGGGGTTTCAATGGGAGCACAATTGTCCTTGCTATGATAGTAAAGGGTAGATCAAACAGGATTCCGCCAACATCACTCTACAGAACTTTCACTTATTGGATTGACTGCGAAAATTCTTTATCATCTTGATCACCATCAGTCTGTTTTGCTCATTTCCTTAGACCTATCATCTGCATTTGATACGATTGATCACAAGCTTCTTCTGGCGGGTCTGTGTCACATTGGAATCACAGACCAGGTCTTGGACTGGTTCTCATATTTTTTTTACCAATCGGTCCTCCAAGGTAGTCTTCAATACAACATCATCAGATCCATTTACAACTGACTATGGTATCCCACAGGATTCAATTTTATCCCCCCCTACTCTTTAATATTTTCCTAGCACCCCTTTTAACATTAGGGCAATCTATTGGTTTCACAATGTCAGCCAGGCCACCAGGAGCTTATGCAGGCCCGCAAAAGAGTTATGTGGGTCCTGGCTGAATATCAAGTTAGGGCCCACATAAGTATGTTTTTCTTAAAAGAAAAAACTTGTGCCTCCTCCCACCCGTCCCCTTGCTCTAACTACTAATCATTTCTATAGCGCAACTAGATAAATATAGCACTGTACATCAAAATACAGAAGAGAAAGTCACTGCTCAAAAGAGCTTACAATTTAGTCAAGACAGACAAACTGGATAAAAAGGTGCTTCAATACACTGTGCTCAGTTGGAAGAATTACAGAGGGAACAATAAGACAATATTGGTGCTTAGAAGGTGGGTTGGAGTTTGTAATTGAAAGCATCTTCAAAGAAGTGGGCTTTGAGTCTGGATCTGAATAGTATGCCACCTTCTTCTCTTCCTGATTTAATAAAATTCACAATGATGGACATGGCTTGGCAGGAGGTGCTATACTTTCTTTACATCGTTAATGACTATTAATTGGTTCCACTACACTTGTGATTTTATTTTATCAGATATGTTAAGAAAAAGAGTTTCTGGTACACCACCACACTGAAAAACAAAAAAAAGGAAAAAATGCAAAGAAAAAGAAAAATATGAAAAATTAATTTCTTGAGAGATGAAGTACTAAATACCAGGGAAAACCTCACAATATTTTGAATGCAGTCAATAGATTCAACATGTCTGTGAAGCTAGCTGCATTAAAATAAAGAATCAAATAGTCCACAGTATTCAATGGGATAGAAGATATTGGACTAGATGCTTGACCAACTCTAGTAGTCAGAAAAGCAGTGACAAAAATGATATGTTATTTAAAAACTTACCCCCCCCCCTTTTCTCAAGATGCTCTACTGAGCAGTGCAAACTAAATACTGAGCCATCCATTTTATTCCTATGGGTGGCTCAGCATTTAGCTCGTACAGCTTGATTAAAAGGGGAGTTAATTAAGTTGTGAGTTGTGGTGGTTTCTTCTGCCTGGGAGGCTGTAACTACGAGAATAGGCAGAGATCTCAGGAGAAAAGCAAGAGTTCCTGTAGCCAAGTCTCTCTGGCAGGATACGTACTTTCCATGGCAGGGTAGAGTACTGTCCAGAAAGGCCGCAAAACCACATAAGGAAGAATATTTGGGAAATAGCCACTCTGGTGTTAGTGTTTGCTTGGATTGGTGCATAGCATTGTAATTAAATAAGGGTAGTGGAGGGTGGAACATGAAGCAAAGAGACAACACATAAGCTTTGGTTAAGGAGTAATACCCTACAGGCAGTAATGCTTTTTGGCACAATGGACAGGAATAACTGGGCAGACTGGATGAGCTGAAAGCTGTTTTCCTGTCATCATCTACTATAGAGTCATCATCTACTATAGAGTCAAGATTTACGAGTAGCATGATCTCCAGTAGCTGAAACTAAGTGGGTGAGTTATCCAGCTAATGGCTGAATATTACTGCTATCTGGAAGTTTAAAAATCCACCCTTGCTCCTTGGATAACTGAAAAAAGAAGACTGTCAGCCTAGCTATCGCTACCATTCAGCATTTTTAGTTGGCATTACTTATGTCAGCGAAGGCCTATGGGAAATTATATCAATCTGACTCTGGCATGGGAATGCAGATAGACCCTGAGGGCAGGGAAACTGTTTTAAGTATCCCTGATATATTTCAAGTAGCCCTGATTGAATCATGACTAGCTAAAAGGTGTTAATGTCTGATTAAGAGGGTGCTTAGGACAATGGGTCCAGGTGCACAGATCAAGAAGATAATAGGCTGCTTGAATGGGACAAAGAAGCCAGAGACTAATCCTATCTCCATGCCTGCAAGTATCACACCCTCCTTTATCAATTAAATTAACCATTGTTTCAAACAGTTTACAAATTCTAAACAGAAAGATACTGGGACATACAATAGTTTCTATATTCCAAGGTATAAAAGCCTCCTTTCTGATCTATCAATCTATCTATCTCTGGAGGAGAGGGGTCTTGGCTTTCCCTCTCTTTCTCTGTCTATCCTTCCCTTTATCTATGGAACACGAAGCTTAGACCATCCCCCTTTTCTCTCTCTCTCTGCCTTTCCCTGGAACTTCACGCTTCCTTCTGAACTCTGTAAGGCAGGGAAACTGCGTTGCTCTCTCATTAATTGTAATGCTTATAAATATTGCTTTTCTGTAAGCCTATTTCTATAATACATTCTTTATGCAATCACCTCTGGCTGTGCCTTTTTGATTCTACTTCCTGGTGAATCTTCAGTGAGGGAACTGAACCTGGGACCGGTCGTTTGTCAGGGCGCCTCTCACTTAACCCCTACCACCTAATATTGTGGGGGCCACTAACAAACCTGACAAAGACCATATAATTTTATAAAATACATGTAATAAAATACTAATATTATATGTTCATCTATTCTAGGCTTGAGCTCCAGATACCTGTCCCATCTACCTCCCTCTTCCTTCGGTGAACTAACATAGAAACATAGAGTATGACGGCAGAAAAGGGCCGTCGGCCCAACAAGTCTGCCCACTCGAATAACCCACCCACCTAAGTACTTCCTCAAAGTGAACCCACATGTTTATCCCATTTATTCTTAAAATCGAGCACGTTGTTGGCCTCTACTACCTGAAGTGGAAGATCATTCCATCAGTCAACCACCCTTTCGGTGAAGAAATACTTCCTAGTGTCACCATGAAATCTCCCACCCCTGATTTTTAGCGGATGCCCTCTTGTCGCCGTAGGTCCTGTGAGGAAAAAGATGTCTTCTTCTACCTCAATACGGCCAATAACATATTTGAATGTCTCTATCATGTCTCCCCTCTCTCTGTGTTCCTCGAGAGTGTATAGCTGCAACTTACCTAGGCGTTCTTCATATGGGAGATCTTTGAGTCCTGAGACCATCCTTGTGACCATTCTCTAAACCGATTCCATTCTCAGCACATCCTTTTGATAGTGTGGCCTCCAAAATTGAACACAATATTCCAGATGTGGTCTCACCATGGACCTGTACAGCGGCATGACCACTTCGGGCTTTCGGCTGACAAAACTTCTCCGGATGCAACCCAGCATTTGTCTAGCCTTGGATGAAGCTTTCTCCACTTGATTGGCCGTCTTCATATCTTCACTAATGATTACTCCCAGGTCCTGTTCTGTAACAGTTCTAGTTAAGTTCTCACTGTTCAGAATGTAGGTTCTGCATGGGTTTCCGCTACCACGGTGCATAACTTTACACTTCTTGGCATTAAAACTCAGTTGTTAAATAGTAGACCATTGCTCCAGTAAAAGTAGGTCCTGTGTCATAGTGTCGGGCATGGTACCTCCGCCCACTAGGATCAGTATTTCCTGAGATAGGGTGATGCTTTATTTTGTGTGTTCAGAACTCTACTTTTCTTATTTCAGAGAATGTATATGAATCAGCTTTAACATACAGAGCACATTTATACAGTCTTGCTACAGAAAGTTTTATACTCACGTGTTCATTAAAGGTAACTGTCTCCCACACACATTTACACAGCTCATGTGCAACATCCTGCCTCTTGTGGCCAGCCTTATAGCCTAAATCAGGGCTCCGGAACAATCCTGAAAGTAGCCACCAACAATGCACCAGCGTGTGACCCAACAGGGAGTCACCCTGCAGGACTGAACCTTCAAAAGCATTCACAATTATATTCCCACAAGAATAAAGTCTTCACACAAGGAAGCAGTTTTGGAAAAATAAGTCAATTTTACTCATTCAATAAAGCAGGTAAGTAATTCCTCAATCTTTGTCACAGTAGTCAAGATTCCATGCCTCATTAAAGAAGAAAGAAAAGAAAACTGCCAAAAACAAGAAGGCATGAAAACAAAACAGTTAACAAACAAAATCAAACTTTCTTCTTCTGCTTCTTAATTCTCAATTGTCCTTTAGATCGCAGTTCAATACAGAGGTTGCTCTGCCTGCTCCAAAGCAGGTATTTCAGTAAATCAGCAATAAAGTTCAGCATTCAGAATTCCTCAATTCACAATCAAAACCAAAATAAAAGAAAGCCTCTGGCAACAATCTAGGTCTGCCAGGAACAGGAGAGTGTAATAGGTTTTGCAAAAATAAAGGCCTTAAGATAGGCTTTCAAATTCCCTCCCAAGGTGGAAGCAAAACCTCTCCTCACTTTACACTCCTAGCTTTCTCAAAGTTCACATTCATTAAAAAGAAAAAAAAACAGCACACAAACAGACCAAAAGCAAACACACTCACTGTTTGTGGCTGGAAGCCAAGTCCACCTGCATCAGCTCAGGGTAATTAGATTCACTGCCAGAACAGGCTTCTTGAAAATCCATAGGTTCATCCCTCAGGAGGGACAAGTCTTCAGTTTGTTCAGCCTCGATCAGCTCCATGGGTTGTGGCCTGTTGTCCCTGCTTGGCTCAGGAGGATCCCTAGGGAGGCAAGGCTTAAACTTCCTCCCTAACCGGCTTCCCGGTCTGAATGCCAGTGCAGGCTTATCTAGTCTAGGGGCGTGCCCTGTTCTGGGTGTGTCAGCAGATCTCCAGGGGCCTCTAGAGCTCCCCTGGTGGTGGTTTGGACAAAACTCATTATCTACTTCTTCAGATATATCTGGCTCCTCCTGGTGGTCAGTGGCATTATTTCTCAAACTAACATCCTTGAAAATCCTGAAATTTTCTTTCCTGGGTTTTACTTTTACTTTTTTGCTTGGTTTGACTGGGACCTTGGCAGAGCCCTGATCTGCCTGGTCACACTCTCCCACCCTTCCTTCCTCTCTCTTCATGGGCAGCATTTCTCCTTCTTTCTTTCCCATCCCTTCTTAGGCAGCATTTCTCCCCTCTTTCTTTCCCTTCCCCTCTTTCTTTCCCAACCCTCTTGGGCAGAATTTTTCCTCTTTCCTTCCCTTTCTACCCCATCTTGGACACATTTATCTCTTCTTTCCTTCCCTTCCCTTCTTGGGCAACATTCCTCTACTCTTTTCTTCCCTTCTACTCTTGGGTAGCATTTTTTTCTCCTCTTTCCTTCCCCCCCCCCTCTTGGGTAGCATTTTTCCCTTCCCTCCCCCTCTTGGGCAGCATTTATCCCCTCTTTTCTTCCCATCATTGCGTCTCCCTCTCATTCCCTTTGTGGTGCTCTCTTTGGTCACTAGGATGGTCTCAGGACTCAAAGATCTCCCATATGAAGAACGCCTAGGTAAGTCTAATATGGGTCTAATATCGTTCCCTCCCCTCTTCTTCCCCCTCCTCCCAGGCTCCAGTCTTTCTTCCCTCTACCATGAATTTATAAACTTCTAGCAGTTTATGGCAGGGATTAGCTCAGGCTTTTCTCTAGCCATCCTCAGGCTTTTTCCTCTGCCATATCATACCCTTGTGGCAAAAAGACCCAGACAGCATAATTGCTGTCAGGAACCACAAGTTTGTAAATTTGCATTGGAGGGTTACTGGGAGATAACCAATACCCAATAGATGAGGGATGGGGGAGAGAGAAGAAAAGTAGGGATGTGATACCAGAGTAAGCTTATTCTGGTTGATGTGGCAAGTGACAAAGTGGTGGCAAGATAGTTTTTGGGGTGGCACTTGCCATTCCATGCCACCCTGTAACAACACCTATGCCCTCAAGTCTCTCCTCTCTGCCGCAATTCTACAAACTTTGTGGTTACCAGCAGCTATTAGAACAAGCCTTCCTTTGGCCATCTGGAGGCTTACCCTCTACTGAGTCCCTCCCACACTGCATAAGGAAGTTATGTCAGAAAGAATGACTCTGGGGATGGACAGAAGAAGGCCTGTTCTAATAGCTGCTGGCAACTGCAAAGTTTGTAGAATTGCGTCAGAGAGGAGAGACCCTAAGTGGTGGGAAGAGGAAGATAGTGAGGTGAATCCAGACCTGAGGGGACAGTGCACTGATTCTGTTGCCTATGATCTGGAGAGGATTATAAGAACATAAGAATAGCCTTTCTGAGTCAGACCAAAGATCCATCAAGCCCAGTAGCCCATTCTCACAGTGGCCAATCCAGGTCACTAGTACCTGGCCAAAACCCAGAGTAGCAACATTCCATGCTACCGATCCAGGGCATGAAGTGGCTTGTCCCATGTCTTTCTCAATAACAGACTATGGATTTTTCCTCCAGGAAATTGTCCAAACCCTTCTTAAAACCTCCGCTCTTACCACAACCTCTGGCAACGCATTCCAGAGCTTAACTATTCACTGAGTGAAAAAATATTTCCTCCTATTGGTTTTAAAAGTATTTCCCTGTAACTTCATCGAGTCTTTGTAACCTTTGATGGAGTGAAAAATCGATCCACTTGTACTCGTTCTATTCCACTCAGAATTTTGTAGACTTTAATCATATCTCCCCTCAGCCTTCTCTTTTCCAAGCTGAAGAACCCTAACTGTTTTAGTCTTCCTTCATACGAGAGGAACCCATTATCATCTTGGTCACTCTTCTTTGAACCTCAAAGTTCTGCTATATCTTTTTATTGATTTATTGATTTATTTGTTTGTTACATTTACATAACAAAAACACAGGTATATCCAGGTCAACGTAGCATATAAATGCTCATCAAATAAAGTCAAAGGCAATAGTTATCAATGATCAAGTCCACATTAAATGGCCGAGAGTGCCAAAGCTTAAAAGATAAAGTAACAAAGTTTAACATCTTGGCAGGTTAAGAGATGTGGCACAAGCCATGGAATCGAGGGTGAAATACTCATGTGGATTAAAACTGGCTGGAGCATAGGAAACAGAGAGTAGGGGTAAATGGACAATACTCGGACTGGAAGAGCGTCACCAGTGGAGTGCCACAGGGCTCGGTGCTTGGACCCGTGCTCTTCAACATCTTTATAATTGATCTGGACATTGGTACGATGAGTGAGGTGATTAAATTTGCGGACGATACGAAGTTATTCAGAGTAGTGAAGACACAGGGTTATTACGAAGATCTGCAATGTGACATAAACAAGCTGGAGAAATGGGCATCGACATGGCAAATGAGATTCAACGTGGATAAGTGTAAAGTGATGCATGTCGGTAATAAAAATCTCATGCACGAATACAGGATGTCCGGGGCGGTACTTGGAGAGACCTCCCAGGAAAGAGACTTGGAAGTTCTGATCGACAAGTCGATGAAGCCATCCGCACAATGTGTGGCAGTGGTGAAAAGGGCAAACAGAATGCTAAGAATGATAAAGAAGGGGATCACGAACAGATCGGAGAAGGTTATCATGCCGCTGTACCGGGCCATGGTGCGCCCTCACCTGGAGTACTGCATCCAGCACTGGTTGCCGTACATGAAGAAGGACACGGTACTACTCAAAAGGGTCCAGAGAAGAGCGACTAAAATGGTTAAGGGGCTGGAGAAGTTGCTGTACAGTGAGAGATTGGAGAAACTGGGCCTCTTCTAACTTGAAAAGAGGGCACTGAGAGGGGACATGATTGAAATGTTCAAAATACTGAAGGGAATAGACTTAGTAGATAAAGACAGATTATTAACCCTCTCCAAGGTAGGGAGAATGAGAGGGCACTCTCTAAAGTTGAAAGGGGATAGATTCCGTACAAACATAAGGAAGTTCTTCTTCACCCAGAGAGTGGTAGAAAACTGGAATGCCCTTACGAAGTCTGCTATAGGGGAAAACACCCTCCAGGGATTTAAGACAAAGTTGGACAAGTTCCTGTTAAACTGGAACGTATGCAGGTGAGGCTGGACTCATTTAGAGCACTGGTCTTTGACCTGGGGGCCGCCGCGTGAGCGGACTGCTTGGGATGATGGACCACTGGTCTGACCCAGCAGCGGCAATTCTTATGTTCTTATTTACACTCTCCAGCAAACAAATAATAATTTAAGAAACTATCTGCAAAGGTTTATTTCTAAGAAAATCTAACTGGACTGGATCCAGAAACACATATTTGTCACTTGCAAATGAGATAAGGCATTTACAAGGGATTTTTAAGAAGATGTTTGCGCCCACCACTAAGGCCTTAGGCCTAAGCAATAGAAACTGCTTCCTCTTTATCTGAGTCTGCTTAGAAACATAAGGAAATATTAACACTCGGCCACAAAACAGAGCTTGTTTCTTAGTAAAGTACAACTTCAAAATAACCTATTTCTCTAGTTCTGTTTTGAAAGGTACCAAAAGTGTAGCACGTTTTGTAATTGTGTCCTTAGAGGATTCAAGAAAATGAGACAGATCCAAACTGTCTGGATATACTAAGTTATCTATTTCCCCCTCATCTACCACCTCCCTAGAATCCCTCGGAATGTAAAAGAAGTTATCAGGCTCAAAGGTATCTACATTAGAGTATTGCAAAATCTCCCTCATATACATTCTTAATAGCTCCAATGGAGATAGATAATGAGTAATGGGAAAATTTAAAACACGAAGATTTCTAGCTCTCATATAATTCTCCATTTTTTCCTACTTGGCATAAACCGTTATACTATCTTTAATGTTAGCAGAGGCAGTACTCTGTAAATTATTAACTGATTTAACCAATTTATCTAATTTACTTTCTAGCTCTTTATTCGAGTTTCATGCTCATTTATTTTAACTACTGTATCAGAGGAGAACTGGCACAATTTTAAAACAGTATTTTGCAATGAAGACTCAATTCTATTAACAGTTAGCCATACATCATTTAAAGTGACTACTTTATCTTTAGGGAGAACATTCACGCTTGGCTCCACAACCATTTGTACAGGAGTCAAACCTTTTGTTCCCACCATACCAGATTGATCTGAAACACTAAGTTGTAAGGAGGAGGTTACATCCTCAAACTTGGAGGGTGTCTCTACTCTTCCTACAAAACTCAATGGCTGGGGAGATGGTGATGGCTCCCCAGAGGAGAGGGAAGCAGACTGTATACCTAAAGTTACCTGCTCTTCCAACCGTGGCAATGAAGAAACCATAAGGTGCTAATCCATTGGGCCCACACCTGAGGCTAACAGATGGGTTTTTGCCTTTCTTTTGCCCATGGTGAAATGAATTGATAACAGTCCACTCCCGGCTCCTCACGGGCTTGGGCTGTGTACCGCAGCTTCCCTTGAATTTATAGAGCCTCCAAATACCCCTCTCTTGTGCTGAACGCCGGGACTTCTGCAGAGGCTGCCTGCCTCCGATGAAATAAAGAGTGCTGCCGGTGGCACTGGCGGCTCCCTCCTTGTGGCTTCCCTTGATTTTTATAGAGCCTCCAAGGACCCCACTCTTGCGCTGGATGCCGGGACTGCTGCGGGGGCTGCCTGCCTCCGATGAAGTGAAGAGTGCTGCTGGCAGCACTGGTGGCTCTAGTGCCACTATATCTTTCTTGAGATAAGGAGACCAGAATTGAATATAATACTCCAGGTGAGGAAAAACCATGGAGTGTAGGGGTTGTTCCTTCTTCTCACACCTGGGGTTAGGCCTCTATGATGTCACAAAGCCTGAACCATCTTTTGCAAGAAGAGAAAAGAAGAAATCATCTTTGTTGCCTGCTGTCTGTCAGGTGCATTCTGGACTTGTTTACAAGAACTCTGTGTTTCTCCAGTCAAGGCCATCTGCCCAGCTCAGTTCCTGAGAAAGTTGTAGGAGGAATTAGCTTCCATGTCTCTCTCTTATCTACTGAGGCACCTCTCTGGAAGGCTGGTACACGAAGATACAGAATGATTACTAATTGGTGAAAGACTACTAATTGGGGTTGTTTCTGGATTGGTCAGAAGGAGGTCATCTGATGAGAACTAAGGAGAAGGTGGCTAATTAATATTAGTCTGTGTTGAGGTGTAAGGGAACTTGGATCTCTCTGCACACTTCTATAATAATAAAATCTGATAAGTTACCGCTTGTGATTAGCTCTACCAAGGAGTGAAGACAACCAGACACTTTATACAGATCTGGATTCCTGCACATAAGGAAACTGTTGCAGACCTAATTTACAGCTTTTCCAGTGGCTAACGGTCTGTTCCTAATCAGAAGAATTTCCACATCTGCTGCTGAAGGAACGGATTCCTTCTCCCCGATTTTGCTAAGGCCTAATCTAAGGGTGAGAATAAGGAATTATCTATCGTTTCAGCTGGGTAGATAAAATTCTATTGTTTGGGACACGGTTAGTTAAGGTCCCGTGGTGATAAGCTGCTATTCAGGAATTATTGTTATAAGGAATTAGTGTGTAAGAATTAGTATTTGCTCATTTACTTAGGGATTATTGTTTAATAATTATGTAATGAGATATATGTATGTATTCAGAGACATTGTGAACAATAATTAGTTATTATTTACTGCTGGCTTGTGAATTATATTTTTCTATTTCTATAATAAAATATTTCATATAGCCCTGGTCTCTATTCTTAGTATAAACTGGCAAGATAACGAACCTGGATAAGGAGTTTATGGTTTCACCTAGAGCACTAAATCTACCTACAGGAGCAATACAGAGGCATTATAACATTCTTAGTCTTGTTAACCATCCCCTTTTTAATAATTCCTAGCATCATTTTTCTTTTCTGGCTGCTGCTGCACATTAGAAACATAGAAACATAGAATAAGACGGCAGAAGAGGGCCGGCAGCCCAACAAGTCTGCCCACTCGAGAACTCTCCCTCCCTGGTGTACCCATCCTTTATTCATAACTCTGTAGCACCCCCACATGTTTGTCTCATCAACTTTTGAAGTCGAGCACGCTACTAGCATCGACCACATGGCGTGGAAGTTTATTCCATCGACCAATCACCCGTTCGGTGAAGAAGTATTTCCTGGTGTCACCATGAAATCTTCCCCCCTTAAGTTTTAGCGGATGCCCTCTTGTTGCCGTGGGGCCCATAAGAGAAAATAATTCTTCCTCCACTTCAATGCGACTCGTAATATATTTGAATGTTTCTATCATGTCCCCTCTTTCTCTGCGCTCCTCGAGAGAATATAGGTGCAGTCTGGTTAGATGTTCTTCATATGTGATGTCTTTAAGTCCTGAGATCATCCTAGTGGCCATTCTCTGGATCAACTCCATTCTCTTCACATCTTTTTGATAATGTGGCCTCCAAAACTGGACACAGTACTCCAGGTGAGGTCTCACTATGGATCTGTATAACGGTAGTATGACTTAAGGCTTTCGGCTGATAAAGCTCCTTCTGATGCAACCCAGCATTTGTCTAGCCTTTGCTGAAGCTTTCTCTACCTGATTGACAGCTTTCATATCACATTGGACAGAAGGTTCCATTGTATTGTCTACAATGACACCCAGATCCTTTTATTGGGTGCTAATCCCCAAGGTGGTCCCTAGCATCTGGTAACTGTGATTTGGGTTATTCTTCCCAATGTGCATTACTTTGCATTTGTCCACATTAAATTTCATCTGCCACTTGGACGCCCAGTCTTCCAATTTCCTACAGTTTGCCTGCAATTTTTCACAATCCGCATGCATTTTTACAACTTTGAACAGTTTAGTGCAGTGGTTCCCAAACCTGTCCTGGGGAACCCCCAGCCAGTCAGGTTTTCAAGATATCCCTAATGAAGATGCATGAGAGAGATTTGCATACCTGTCACTTCCATTATATGCAAATCTCTCTCATGCATATTCATTAGGGATATCTTGAAAACCTGACTGGCTGGGGTTCCCCCAGGACAGGTTTGGGAACCACTGGTTTAGTGTCATCTGCAAATTTAATCACCTCATTCGTCGTTTCAATTTCCAGATCATTTATAAATAAGTTAATTAGCACCGGTCCCCATACAGATCTTTGCGGCACTCCACTGTTTACTCTCCTGTGATATCCCCAATGGGCTCTATGATACATCTGGTGAGCAGCTGCAGCACACCAGCTGAAAAACACTGTTCTATCAAAATATGGCAATTAAATTATATAAAGTTTGATAGAGTGACCCCCCTTATTTTTACAATATCATTGGTTACAAGTTTTTTTTATAGAATACAGTTTACAGCTCTAAATTTAACTCATAGTTTTTTTTCTCAACAACCAAATTATTTGCATGTCCTAACTATTCCTTATGCGCCAGCAAGACTTTTAAGATAATTCCAAGATAAGAGGCTTGTCCTACCATCTGTAAAGAGAGCAAAGTGGGAATTTACAAGTAATATGGCTTTTTATTTTACAGCACCAAGATTATGGAACCAACTGTCACGTGAACTGAGGCTCATGCAAAATATTAAGAGGCTCATAATAATAATAATAATAATTTTAAAAAAAACATCTAAAAAGTGGCCTAAATGGGTACTTGGACGATCAAAAAGCCTGATAGTCCAAGTACCCATAAGAACATAAGAACTGCAATCTCCGAATCAGACCTTTGGTCCATCAAGTCCGGCGATCCGCACATGCGGAGGCCCAGCCAGGTGTACACCTTGCGTAATTTTAGTCACCCATATCCCTCTATGCCTTTTGTAAGGAGATGTGCATCTAGTTTGCTTTTAAATCCTAGAACAGTGGATTCCGCAATAACCTCCTCTGGGAGAGCATTCCAGGTGTCCACCACTCGTTGCATGAAGCAGAACTTCCTGATATTTGTCCTGGACTTGACCCCCTTTAGCTTCAATCCATGTCCTCTTGTCCGTATCACATTGGACATTGTAAATAATTTTTTTCCTGCTCTATTTTGTTGATTCCTTTCAGTATTTTGAAAGTCTAGATCATATCCCCTCGCAGTCTCCTTTTCTCAAGGGAGAACAATCCCAGTTTCCTAAGTCATTCCTCGTATTCCAAGTTCTCCATACCTTTTAATAGCTTTGTTGCTCGCAGGGAGCCTATGAGCTTTGATGAGCACAGGGAGCCTATGAGCGTCGAGAGCAGCGCTGGGCATTTAGCGCAGTTCCCCTGCGCTAAAAACTGCTATTGTGGTTTAATAAAAAGGAAGGGGGGTATATTTGTTTATTTTTATATGGTTGTTACTGAAGTGACAATGCATAGAGTCATCTGCCTTGACCTCTGAAAAAAAACCAGAATAGGAATTATAATTAACATTTTCTCAGCGTATAGTGTGCTTTGTGTTTTTTAATTTTATTGTTGGTAGATCATTTTGACTTGGTCATTTTAAAGTAGCTCGCAAGCCCAAAAAGTTTGGGCACCCCTGAGCTAGAGCGTTGAAGCTGTGTATTTCTATTTTATCCCCCCTTTTACAAAACTGTGAAGCATTTTTTAGCGCCAGCTGTGGTGGTAGCAGCTCTGATGCTCAGAATTCTTTGAGCGTCAGAGCTGTTACCACCGTGGCTAAAATCCACACTACAGTTTTGTAAAAGGGGGAGGGGTTAGTTTGTGATGACATATTCTATACTAGGCGAAGGTGTTTTCTGTGTTCTGTGTGTTCGAAAGACATGGTTTTCTGTTAGGATTGACGGTGTAGGATTGATCTGTGCTGGTCTGGCTTGTTTAGTTTTACAATGGGTGTATTGATGTACTGCTCACTGCAATATGTAAGATGCTGCCTTTTCCTAGGTACTCATGTGTGACGTGTGGCTTGTTACTAAAAATCATGTTTTTTGTACAGATAGTGAGGGGGGCCAAAAAATGATGGGCCCCGGGTGTTACATATGCTACATATGCCACTGTATGTAAAGATACCAGAAAGCTGGCGAAGCAAAAACTTTAACTAAATTGTTATTCTTCTAAGTTATAACCCTCCCACAATCTCACGGGCACTCATCCTCTGCGCCTGATCATAAATTTGTGGAGTATGTAACTTGTTGCTCATGCATATTTTTTTTTGCACACACCTCATCTATCCTTAGAGGGAACATTGGTTGGGAGACCAATGTTGGACATAGTATAAAGCGGCATTATAACTTTCTCTGATCTAATCGTGAGTCCTTTCTTACCCATAATCAAAGCTGGTTTTAGACATATCTAAAACCAGCTTAGGCCTTTCCCCTGCCTCTAAACGCATAGAGCGAAAAGAGGCGTTTTTAGAGGAGGCATAAGGGCGGGCGGTGGGCCGACCTAGACATAGGCGTACAGCAGTTATAACAAAAAGTTTAGGCAGGTTGTCCAGTCGGCACTTATATGTTTTGACTTAGACCAAGTCAAAACAGGTATAAGTGCCGAAAAAGGGGGCGCTGAGCTGATCGCTGCAGCTCAGCGGCCCCAGCAACCTGCCTACTGCCTACTAACACTATAGCTGCTGGAGAGATGGCTCATCTCTCCTGCTGCGATGGTGATTGCCCACCCTCCCCTTAACCGCAGCACTTTGGGGTGAGCATTTCCCGGTTGGACCAGGTGCCTCAGGTCCCACCTGTGGGCGGGGTTTAAGCTGCCTGGGCCAATAAGGCCCTAAGGCCAGCCATTCAATGGATAGCTGGCCTGCTGGATGGATGGGCTTGGCCCCCTTCCGCAGGCCAACGAATTTAAGGTACGGGGAGGGGGATTGGGGTGGGGGGTTGAGGGGTCAGTGGGGTCTCATGGGTTGGCGAGAGGGGGCCGATTGGGAGTTCTGGGGTGTGTGTTCATGGGAGGGAGGTGTGTCGAGGGCAGGAGGGCCTGGGATCCCTCCTGCCCGTATCTTAGTGGGGGTGGGGGGGTAGGGGGTTTGCCTGGGCAGGAGGGCTTGGACTCCCTCCTGCTCAATCGAAATTGGCAGGGGGAGGGTCAGGGAAGGTCGGGCTCGCCGGGGCAAGAGGGCTTGGGCTCCCTCTTGCCCTGATCATGTCAGGGAAGGTCGGGCTCATTGGAGCAAGAGGGCTTGGGCTCCCTCTTGCCCTGATCTTTGTTGGGGGTTGGGAAATCACCGGGGCAAGAGGGTTTGGGCTCCCTCTTGCCCTGATCGTTGTAAGGGGAGGATTCCGTAACCGGTGTTGTTTAAGACAGACACCGGTTATGGACCAGCTTTTAGGCGAAGTACTGGCTCCTCCTTCGCCTAAAAGCTCTTGTTTCGGGCGTCTGGGAGTTAGGCTTTTTTAAGTTAATTATATGTTGTTAGTGTAGACGTAGTGGTGGTCTGGGCGTTTAAACAGCTGAACAGCTGGTCATTATCAAAAATACCTCCTTTTGGACGTTTTTTGTTTTTTTTTTTATAATGGACATTTTCCTTGCTTCTATTTTCAACGTTTAAGGCCTTAGGCCAAAAGGGGACTTAGACTTTTTTTTATTATGCCCCTCTAAGTCTTTTAAGACTTTATTGAAAACTATTTTCTTTCATGAAGCATTTGGTGAAAATATGACATATCGATATGGTTCATATTTACTAGGTTAGCTAGATCCTGCATGACATTGTAATGATTATTGTAAATTATATTTTGAAATTGGTTATTTTTAAGTCCAATTATTCTATACTTTCTCTAATCTTTTGTAAACCGCATAGAACTTCACGGTATTGCGGTATATAAACTGTTATTATTATTAAGTTTGATTGAGTGTGTGAAAGTATTAAGTGTTATAGGTCTGCCTTATCTAAATGTATTATAGGTCTTTCCTATCTATTTTTATTAGTGTTCCTTTCTTTTATTGTATTATTATTGTACACCATCATAAGCACAAGTGGTATGACAAGTTTTAATAAAACATATGTACATAATACAGTCATATTTCCCCACAACTACCTCTACACATAATCATCCCTCACTAGCAGACACTGTTTACACATACCTCCACCATGCATACAACCTTTACACCTTAAATGCCCCACTCAAAAACACCCTCACAACCACACCCCTTACCTACACAAACTACCAAAAGCATACTCAACCCCCAACCCTATGCAATACATACACATCTAACTCTCCACACATAGTCCTGCCACAATTCATGCATATTCCGCCCTCCACCCCAATCCACCCAACACAACCCACCACTAACAACATGTTCTATAAATCTATACTGGAAAACATTCTCAAAACTATGTTTCTGCATGATTTCCTTATTTATCTTAACAAAATGACTTAAGAAGCATGTGGATTTTGGAATTGAGAAAATCAAGACAGCTTGTCTCCCTAGGGAGCAGGGAATATTTATTTACTCTTCAATTTCAAATAAAAATATTTCAGAATTAGATGAAATAGTCCAGTGGTCTCAAACTCAAACCCTTTGCAGGGCCACATTTTGGATTTGTAGGTACTTGGAGGGCCTCAGAAAAAATAGTTAATGTCTTATTAAAGAAATGCCAATTTTGCATGAGGCAAAGCTCTTTATAGTTTATAAATCTTTCCTTTTGGCTATGTCTTAATAATAATATTGTAATTTATAGCTAAAGAGACATAATCAAGAAACTGTTTTATTTTACTTTTGTGATTATGAGAAACATACTGAGGACCTCAAAATAGTACCTGGCGGGCCGCATGTGGTCCCCGGGCCATGAGTTTCAGACCACTGAAATAGTCAGTCCTTAAAGAATTTATAATAAGCACATAGAAATCTCATATGTCTCTTCTTGCATCCAAATTTATCCTGATACCAACAGACACTATGAACATTACAGTTTTTTGCTCTAACATACCCTTTTATTAGAAAATTTAATTTGACAAAATCCCAAGGAATAAGTGGTACAAGAAAAATGCATTCAGAAAGTTGATATAAATTAACAAGTCATTATAAAGCTCCTTTCTTGTTCTGATTTTTATTATGCCCCCAAGGAAATACAGGTGTTACCTTTTTATTAATTTTATAACTTAAATGACAAGTTTTCTCAAATAAAATACAGGTGTTTAATATTTCTGATCATCAAATCTGCCCTTGCCCCCTCCTTATGAAGGCAAATACATATAATACATGAATACTGCATGGATAGCTGATAAGCAGAGCCTCATCAAAGCCTCATGTAGGCTGATATACTGTATAACATATGAGTTCAGCACAGGCAGTGGAAAACTAGACTCGGGGAGAGGAGGGAGGGTTTTCAAACAGTGTGCATGGTTATCTTAAAAGGTTGTGCACTTTTTATTCCAAATAAAAGTACATAAAATAAAAATACCAGTCACTGAAAGAGGCAGGCTCATATGGTAGAATCTCACTTATCTGATGTTCTGGATTATCCAACATATCTCAGTGATGTCACAGAATTGTCATTGAGATGCTCATGGGTTTCTCTTTCCTGGGAACTCATTTAGCTAAAAAAACACAGAAGTGCTAGCTAAAATTCTTGGGATACATTTTGTTTTAAACTTTTTTTTACTGCTTCCTCTTTTGAAATATGTATTCAATATACTTCTCTTTTAGCCCTCGTCCACTTTCTCTATATTATCTGACTTTTCAATTATCCCACAACTAGGGCTGCATTGCGATTAAAATTTTTTAAGCACAGTTAATGACATGATTGAAAATTTTAATCTCATGATTAATTACATGATTAAAGATGGGACATGGCCAACAGTCCGGGAAGGGTGGGTGGGGGGAGCACATAAATAGAATGGGGGAGGGGGCATGCATTTCCTCACTCTTTTTTCCATATTAGGCTTCATACCTTTGGTGATGGGACTGGCATCATACCTTTGGTGATGGAGATGTCAAAGTCCTGTCAGTTAAAGAAATCAATTTCCAAAGTTACCTCCTTCTTCCAAGTCAGCAGGGTGGCATGCTTGTAGAGTGGAAGTCTCAATGGCTGGAGGCATACCATTGATTTCTCCACTCCTGAGGTAGTAAGAAGTGGAAAGGGATGACTCAGGCAAATTTCTTTGGCTGACAGGGCTTCAGCTACCCCACCAGCCAATGAACACATAATGCAGCTTGGGTGGGAGGGAGCCCAATATCTTCCTTAATCACAGTCTCAAGTCCAGCTCTCTTCTCTCCCTCCCTCCACCCAAGTCCAACTCTTTCTTATTTCTCTCCTCTCTGCATGTTCTAGCACCACCCAGACCCAGCTGTTGATCTTGACATCCCCCCAGACCTGACCACCTGCACCCTTTACTTTTCCAAAACCATACCATACTGATTTTTGTATCCTGCAAATGTCGACTAGGAATCATTGCGGCTTACATATTAGAAATGATACAAAGGTATATACCACATGTACATGAAGGGGGAAGTCCAGGTCAGAGGGAAGGCTCGGGGCAGGCTGCAGGCAGCCTTCTAATAGAGCTGCTGCTGGCTGCAGGGCTGAAGATTTGAAAAAGTAAGGGATGCTACACAGGGTCATGGGGGGCAAAGCAGCATTGGGTCCAAAAAAGGAGGGTAAGGGAGGGGACAGGGAGTGGAAGGTATGCAGGCAGAAGGGCTGCACATGATTATTAATCATGTTTAAAAGTTTTAATCATGATTAATAATTAACACACTAATTGCAGCTTTAATCACGATTAAAGTGCAGCCCTACTAACAACTTGTCGGTTCCATTTATGTTGGATAATCGAGATTAGTATATTTTCATGTCTCCAGCTAAGACCACCGCTTTACAAGACACTGGCTTCTTTAACACAATGGATCATTATGAGCCAACCAGATTTTCCCCGACTTAAAACTCCATCTCTTTTCCCATATTCTTCTTATGGTAGTAACAAACATGTTCCTCTGGTGATTTTATTAAGCAAGACATTCCTCTCACTGTTAGAAAACCATAGCTTGATAAGCATTGGTAGCTGATTTCATGTTATAAGAACAGGCTGACTCAGGTTTTAATTTTATTCTGTTACACATATGGATTATATATAGAAATAACACATAAAAACAAAGGAAATAAGGTAATACCATTTTTATTGGACTAAGTGCATTTTAAGATGAGCTTTCAAAGGTAACCCTTCTTCTTTTGATCAGAAGTAAGATTATTTTCGAAAGCTCATCAGAAAATACATTGAGTTAGTCCAATAAAAAAGGTATTACCATATTTCCTTTGTTTTATTTCTGTATATTATCTTGGAAAGTGAACTAACACGGCCACCACACCATTTCACTCACATATGGATTACAAAGATAAAACCAGATCTGAATGAACTTTACCAAATAGAATCAGAGGCTAACCCTTAAGAAATACAATTATCCAGTCCAGTGTCCAGTAAACCATATATGCTATAGGATAAAACCAAGACTGGATTAGTCCATTGGTCCAGCTGGTAATCTTCAGCTTATTGATCCTGGATCTGAGATATCATCTTCTGACCAGACAGACCAATATGATAAATTGTTTTTCAAAGCCAGTGCTTATGGGTCAAGGCTTATGGGTGAATAGAGTTTATTAGTTGGCTGCCATAATACTTCTGTATGCTGAGGTGATTTCATGTTTGATGTCAGCTGGCTTTTGACTTTGAATGCCTGCATGCTACATATCCACAAGTCACATGTAGGACTTTCTGCTGTCTAACTGAAGTATAAAAGTTATCACTAATGACAAGACAAGATGCACCTTCCTATCTACAGTATACTTTACTCCTTCTTGCTCCTTAGGCAGATGAAAATGGGAAGAGTTCCCTTCTATTTTCCTCTTTCACTTCACTCTATTTCAGTAGACTTTCTTTTAATCTGTTTTTAATAATTATAAACAGCTCTGAAAGTTATGTCTGTAGAGCAGTATATCAAAGTTTTAATAAACTTTTGAAACCTTTAAGGTTATCAGAGCTTAAGTAATCAGTCTTAATGTGTTTTGGAATCTGCTAGCCTCTCTTTCCTCATGGAAACAATTCTTGGTTTTGTTTTACTCTTAAAAGTAGAATTTATGGTGATAAATAACATCCACAAGGACCAAAGTCAAAACGAGTTGCACAGAGAATCAAACTAGATAAACCATTTTGAAAGCTATTATCAAGTAAGTGAAAAAGACCAGGCCTGAATTCTAAAATCTTCTGAGATGTGGATAGGGCCTAGACCACAAATGGATCTGAAAACAACAGAGGCAATATGGAGTTGGCAATGGCCAGTGTTTCTTTAAACACTGGCTATTGTTGGCTAAATTCGACCTGGATATTTGGTGCCAGCCCCAATCCAAGTACCGTCACTGAACATCCAGGTCTGGGGCAGCCACAAGGAGTTACCTGAGTACTGCCGGCATTCAGCTGCAGTATCCTAATATTTATCTGGTTAACTTTAGGATAGCCTTTTTTCTCTCTTGTTACCAGATAATATCTAGGATTAGCTGCTAAATATTGGCAATGCCTGGGATAACTCCTGGTTCTGCCCTAATTCCAACCCAGCACTTGGGGGGAAATTCTATAAATGCCATCCTAAACTTAGGCGCCGGCAGGTGCTCTACCGCAGTGTTTTTCAACCGCTGTTCCGCGGCACACTAGTGTGCCGCGAGATGTTGCCTGGTGTGCCGCAGGGCCGCCGGGCCCGGAGCTGACAGGGGGCCCGAGGCAGGGGCGCCAGTAGCTCGCCAAGGCAAAGTGAGTCGATCACCCAGGACTCACTTTGTCTTGGCGATCTAATCTATCGAGCCGATAAGTCTTCTTCTCCCCGACGTCAATTCTGCAGTCGGAGAGGAAGTTCGGGCCAGCGATTGCTGCCTGGCTGGGCGGAACTTCCTCTCCGATTGTAGAATTGACGTCAGGGAGAGCATGCGTCGGCGTCGGCTTTGGGGCCTGTTATCCATTGGTGGGTCCTGTTCCCCGATGGCAGCGGCAGTGGCAGTGGCTTGGGGAACGACAGGGAGAAAGAAAGAAAGGGGGCAGGCAGGAAACAGAAGGAAAGAAGAGAAACAGAAAAAAAGAAAGAAAGGTCAGGGAGAGAGGAAGAAAAAGTTGGGGGAGGGAATGAGGTGTGGAGGAGAGAAAGCATACAGGCTGATAGAAGGGAAGAAAGATTGGATGCACAGTCAGAAGAAGAAAGTGCAACCAGAAATCACCAGACAAGGTAGGAAAAATTATTTTATTTTAAATTTAGCAAAGTGGAGGCAGTATTACCACAGTTTTCAAAGGAATTTGCCCAAATAACTTAATAGTTAACTGGGTAAATTCCCAGAGATGAAAACTTCCCTTCACTTACTATGCACAGTTCTGAATTTATATCTGCTGTCTATATTTTACAATATGGTCACCTTTTACTAAACCGCAATAGTGGTTTTTAGCGCAGGGAGCCTATGAGCGTCAAGGGCAGCGCTGGACATTCAGCGCAGCTCCCTGCGCTAAAAACTGCTATTGTGGTTTAATAAAAAGGATGGAGGGTATATTTGTCTATTTTTGTATGCTATAAAAACCAAATACAGAGAGAGACTGAGAGCTGTTGACGAAGAGCTACGTGTGTGTCTTTCTTCGATTCCAGCCAGAATATCAGCTTTGTGTTCAGCCAAACAGGCCCAGGTTTCGCACTGAATAAAGTATTTTATAATTTTTATAATTTTTATTTCGTAATAAAGTAATTATAAAATACTTTCTTTGTGTTTATTTGATTCCTATTCAAGAGAATTACTTTATATATAGTCAATATAGGCAGAGAGTTAAATTTTTTAACATTTTCTAATGGTGGTGTGCCTCGTGATTTTTTTCATGAAACAAGTGTGCCTTTGCCCAAAAAAGGTTGAAAAACACTGCTCTAACGGTGCCTAATTGAGAAATACCATTTTAAATGGCAAAAAGCATTAATGTGAAAGCTCCTACTGGTACCTAAATAAAAGGTGCCAGAATCACACCTATGTAGGCACTTTACTGTGCTTAACGCTGCTATACGCTGCTATGGGCATGGCTAACACCAGAAGTTGCATTAGGGTCCATAAAGCACCTATGGAAGCATGATTCACAACAAAGATAGGCACAAAAAAAATGTAGGCCTGGAAAACCTTGGCCTACATTTCAGGCACCTATCTTTCCTGGAGATGTGATTCCTTATAGGGGACCATTGCATGATTGATATGCGATCGGTGGCTGCTTTTTATGTGGCTGCCGATATCGGTGCCATACAGAGGATCTGGGCCTAACTGGATAGTACCAGAGAGGTCGCAGCTGATATTCAGCAACACTAATGGGTTAAGTGCCACTGAATATCAGTGCCTGGCTCAGTCAGTGCTAGTTAACTAGGTAGGAGCCTCTCCTCCTTAGTTAATTGGTGCTGAATATCTGCCCCAATGTCTCTCAAAATTCAGAAGTGAGGTATATTATTTAATTTCAAGTGAGGCTCCAATATTTCAGTGTGAAAAATGAATGGGGAAGAGGTATGTGCCCTCATGGAGTAAAGTGGTTGGTTTGCTGTGAGCCTGTTTCTTTCCTGTAATTATTGTAGTTCTACCCCTGACTCTTTTTGTATCATGTTGGTCTTTATTTGATCTTGTCCATGTTCTTAATTTGTAATATTATATCCCTGTTTTTAAAATGTACATCACTTTTCTATTATAAGCAATATTATCAAATTTTAAATAAACCTGAACCTGAATCTGCTTTCTTGGGGAGAGCAGTGGCTCATTCTATATTTATTTATTTTAAAATGTGCGCAGCAAAGCGTTTAGGAAGGCAGGTCCTGCCTTTTCTACTGTTGAGCTGATGAGGAGAAAATCTACCCTGCTTCTCCTTTGAAGATTAAGAAAACTAGACAAAGAGCAACTGCAAAGGTGGGCTTATCCATTCCACACACTTTTTGTGTTATCATCTTTTCTCAGTAGGAAAGGTGGGATCACATCTTCAAAATTTCTGTGTGTGAACATTTAAAGAGTAAAGGCATTGGTCAGAGATAAACTAGGTTCCATGGCATTCTTACAAAAATAGATTAGGAAGAGAAGATGGGCCTTATAGTGCCATCAATGCTCTGTTTCTCATGTGGAGCTAATGGTCATTAACCAAATTTTCCTGATGAATGAACAGTTAAAGGGAAGACCAGGCTCTAGTCATGAGTCAGTTTGGACATCAATCAAAGATATCATGGATACTATGAAGGCTGAATAGCTGAGCAACCATCAGACGTACTGCCACCTTCCATAGGAAGTGATGAGTACAGCAGAGCTGGTCATTACTATCACCTCATTGATGTTCAAATATTTTCCTTCTTCCCCCCTCCATGCTACAGTAAATGCCCAGTCCTGTTCATAAAGAACAGCTGGATCAGACCTGGCTTTGTCAATTCCATTTAGATGAGATAGATATTTGATATCTAGAGATTCACTGGGGTTGTTCCCTTGAGTCATAGCACAAGCTTCTGCTTATTTTCAATTCCATTTACCACAGTTTTCATCTGCACAATGATCACATATAGAAAACTGTATGAGCAGTGTGGTAGAATAGCCTAATGTTTAATGCAGTGGGCTAGGAAACAGGGGAACCAGGTATGATTCACATTATGGCTTCTTGTGACCCTGGGCAAGTCAATTAACCCTGCAAAAACTTAAATTTGAAGCCATATGGGGCAGAGAAAGTACCTGTATATAATGTATAAACCACTTTGTTAAAAGTAGCATATTAAATGCCTCACCCTAACCTCTCTCACTCTTTCTTGCTGCTACAGCTTACTGTCTTCCAAGGTCTCTTCATGCATAGTGCAAGGCTGAACCATCCCTCTTCCTCTTTTGCAAATAGCTGTTCTTTACTGAAAGAAAATCTAGCTTGGGGGAACTAAGGCCGATGCAGGACAGACTTCTACAGTCTGTGTCCCCCAAAATAGCAAAAGACAGGTGAAGCTTTGGCAATACCAGTATTGTAAATCACTTTATTGTCATGTGCTGTGAGAGAGTATGCTGCGCAGCTCAGGGTGGATGGAAGACATCTTGACTGGTTAGTTGAATATTGTCAGCAGCACTTGAGGACAATATGTGGTTATAAGCAAGACTCCAACATGTTTAGCTGCTTATTTGGTTGACATGATGGAGACTTGACAATCAGCATTTAAGCAAGGATGACAGTTGTACAGAGTGGTGGATGCAGTTTTGGCTACCTTGTTGGGCAGACTGGATGGATCTGCCATTATTTACTGTATTAAATAGAAATGGTATTTACAGGGATTAAGACAGTAATCTTTCACTTGTGACAGAAAGCCAGCAGAGTTCTCTTGTCTCCGTTCTCTCCTAAATGAACACTTTAGAGATGGTGCCTTATTGGGCTTCCTTTACCTTTGCAGTAAAGATGGCCCAATTTGCAGAAGACAAGTGAGAGGGTGGGGACAGCAAGAAGGAAATCACATAATTATTATTAGAGGAGCCAAGAATTGTGAAGTCACAAACCAGTGCTGGTTTTGTTCCTATTTTTTTTCTACTTATATACTGCAAGTCAGTCTGAAAACTATCAAGGCAGTGTACATTCAGGTACAGTAAGTATTTTTCTTTTCTTAGAAGGCTCACAAAATAGGTTTGTACCTGAGGCAATGGAGGGTTAAGTGATTTGCCCAAGATCAGAAGGAGCTACAGTGAGATTTGAACCAGGTTCCCCTAGTTCTCAGCTGCTTATCTAACCGTTAGCTTACTTCTCCACTCCTATTGCAGTTATGGACTTGTAGTTACATCAGTGGTGTAAACTTCATTAAAACAGCATCTATATTTCCTGGGAAGGGGGCCAGGGCAGAAGGGGTAGGCTTCCCTACTACAGGGGCTCTTTCCACACTGTGGAGAGGTGGTACTTTTTCATTAATGCAATGGGGTAAAAGTCAAGGCTGGCTCATTCCATCACAATGACATGGAGCCAGCTGGACACTGTAGGACTGAGTGTGCAGAGATGGGGTGCCAGAGAGATCTTTCTTCTTGTTTGTGGCTCCCACATAGAAGGGAAAGCTTCTCACAGCTCATTCTTGTTTGGGTTTGGTGCTGGGGAGCTTGGCCCGAATCCTGAAAGATCAAAAAAGATGGAGTAGAGAAAGCATTAGCCATGTACATGTTTAGACCATAACTCTTGGCCACACAAAACAGAAAAAGGAAAGGTTGGCCATACAATTGGGATAGGAAGGAAAGTTCCATGGGAATGTGGCTGTATGTATGGAACAGAAAAGAATATCAACAGCAACCAGAATTGACTGGCAAAGCCTGACCTCTACTGCCATCAGATTCAGATAATAATACACACAGCAATCACTGTTTCTGAAATACTACAGAAAAGCAGCATCTAGTGGAGAACTACAGGTACAGCAGCTAAGTAGACCAACATCCTGCAGGCAGAGGAAGGAAAGATGGGAGTTATTACCATCTGGGCAACCTAATTTGTTCCCACAAGCCAGATCACAAGCTCAGTCACTTCAGTAATGTACGCGATGAATATTAAGTTACTCCTATACAGTAATAAGTGAAAAAGTGTGAACTGAATCAACATACATTTTCTTAATTAAAAGTCAAATTGTTTCACAGCCCTTGCATCTGAAACTACATAAGAACATAAGAACATAAGCAGTGCCTCCGCCGGGTCAGACCATAGGTCCATCCTGCCCGGCAGTCCGTTCCCGCGGCGGCCCAAACAGGTCTGAATCACCAGAAGGGGCTCCCTTGCCACCTTGGTTTCTCATTGAAGTCCTATCTTCCCATCGAAGTCCTAACCCTCCGGTCTGGCACATGCATGACCTGGTTGGGTTTCTATACTTATTACCTGGTTAGCTTTCTATACTTGTGTTACATCCCAGCTCCTCCCTCAGTATCCCACGATCCCTTTATCCCTCAGGAATCCGTCCAATCCCTGTTTGAATCCCTGTACCGTACTCTGCCTGATCACTTCCTCCGGTAGCGCATTCCAAGTTTCCACGACCCTTTGGGTGAAAAAAAACTTCCTTGCATTTGTTTTGAACCTATCTCCCTTCAGTTTCTCCAAATGCCCCCTCATACTTGTTGTCCCCTTCAGTCTGAAGAATCTGTCCCTATCCACCCTCTCTATGCCCCTCATGATCTTGAAGGTCTCTATCATATCTCCCCTGAGCCTCCTTTTTCCAGAGAGAAGAGCCCCAGCCTATCCAACCTCTCGGCGTATGGGCAGTGTTCCAGCCCTTTTACCAGTTTCGTTGCTCTCCTTTGGACTCTCTCAAGTACCGCCATGTCCTTCTTGAGGTGCGGCGACCAATACTGAACGCAGTATTCCAGATGTGGACGCACCATCGCTCGATACAATGGCATGATGACTTCCCGCGTCCTGGTTGTTATGCCCCTTTTTATGATGCCCAGCATCCTGTTGGCTTTTTTCGAGGCTGCTGCGCACTGTGCAGATGGCTTCAGTGATGCATCCACCAGCACACCCAAGTCTCTCTCAAGTCTGCTGTCTCCCAACAATGCCCCCCCCCCCAATTTGTAGTTGAACAACGGGTTCTTTTTCCCTATATGCATGACCTTGCATTTTTCCACGTTAAAGTGCATTTGCCATTAGTTTGCCCAGTCTTCCAGCTTGTCCAGGTCCCTTTGCAGGTCCTCACACTCCTCGCTGAACCTAACTCTGCCGCACAGTTTGGTATCGTCTGCAAATTTTATAACCTCGCACTTTGCCTCCTTTTCCAGGTCATTGATAAATATGTTGAAGAGTAACGGCCCCAGCACCGATCCCTGTGGCACACCGCTTGTGACTCCCCGCCAGTCAGAATATTGGCCCTTCACTCCGACCCTCTGCAGTCTACCCGACAACCAGTGCTTGATCCATCTGTGCACATCCCCTCCCACCCCGTGGTTCCACAGCTTCCTAAGCAGCCTTTCATGTGGCACCTTGTCGAAAGCCTTTTGAAAATCGAGGTAAATGATGTCTATGGGTTCCCCATTGTCCACCCGACTGCTTATTCCCTCAAAGAAGTACAGAAGGTTCGTTAGGCACGACCTTCCCTTACAGAATCCGTGCTGGCTTGTTCTCAGTAGGCCATTCCTCTCGATGTGCTCGCAAATGCCGTCCTTGATCATAGCTTCCACCATCTTCCCTAAAATTGAAGTCAGGCTCATCGGCCTGTAGTTCCCGGGGTCACCCCTCGATCCCTTCTTGAAGATAGGTGTGACATTCGCCAATTTCCAGTCCTCTGGTACCTCACCCTGGCTGGACTTCACTAGGCCAGCCAGAGAGTGCAGGGCGAGCTGAGCCTAGCAGAGCACGTGGCAGCGTGCAGCGACCTGCTTGAGCTAGCAGGGAGGAGGAGAGAGGCATCAGAGAGAGAAGTTGCAGGGGCGAGTTCGGGGAGAGGATAGCAGAGCGGAGGAGGCAGTGAAAGCTCCGCCTACACCCCCCGACATCACCAGCCAAGCTCCGCCCATAAAAGGGGAGGAGCCAGCGACGGAGAACTCACTTCACTAGGCCAGCCAGGGAGTGCAGGGCGAGCTGAGCCTAGCAGAGCACGTGGCAGCATGCAGCGACCTGCTTGATCTAGCAGGGAGGAGGAGAGAGGCATCGGAGAGAGAAGTTGCAGGGGCGAGTTCGGGGAGAGGATAGCAGAGCGGAGGAGGCAGTGAAAGCTCCGCCTACACCCCCCGACATCACCAGCCAAGCTCCGCCCATAAAAGGGGAGGAGCCAGCGACGGAGAACTCACTTCACTAGGCCAGCCAGGGAGTGCAGGGCGAGCTGAGCCTAGCAGAGCACGTGGCAGCGTGCAGCGACCTGCTTGAGCTAGCAGGGAGGAGGAGAGAGGCATCGGAGAGAGAAGTTGCAGGGGCGAGTTCGGGGAGAGGATAGCAGAGCGGAGGAGGCAGTGAAAGCTCTGCCTACACCCCCCAACATCACCAGCCAAGCTCCGCCCATAAAAGGGGAGGAGCCAATGGCGCACAGCCGTTCGGCGCACGGCGAAGGCGTGCGGCAAAGGCGCTCGCCTTAACGAGAGCGCCTTTGCGAAGGGCCTTGAGAAGGGCCTCAAGGGAGAGCTCCGGACAACCACCAAGGGAAAGAACTCCACACATACCAGGCACATACAACTAGCTACTTAACATTTAGACTATCTTTTCCACTCAACTCTCATACCCTTCTATCTTTTCTATTGAACTCTCTTACCCTTCTAGCTAGTAAACAAGCAGACAATCCTCTCATACCAGACATCAGGCAGACTCTACCAGTCTCTCTATCCCTCCCACTCTCAAACTACCCCTTCCACTCTCACTCTCACACTTTCAAACTATCTAAAAAAAAAAAAAAAAAAAATTTTCTTAGAAATGGCAGGAAGAACGAGGAATGCGAAGACTACAATCAAGACTGGCAGCCCAGTCACAGAAGGGATCCAGGGGATGGCCTTGGTCCACGTGCAGACAGAGGGAGAACCAGGACAGAGGGCAGAGGTCTCTGCACAGACCGAGGCCCTCCCCATCCCCATCCCCAAGCAGACAACTACAGCCTCCACACAGACGGACGAGACAGACCAGCTAGACGGAGACATCCTGCGTGAGCTGACGAGCCTAAGAGAGGAGGTGAAACGCTTGAGGAGCATCAGGGAGGACGAGGCCTTCATCGACGAGTTCATCCAGGAGCTGACCCAGATCACCGAGCAGGAGCCAGGCAAGATCATCCTCGAGACGCCCAAACTGACCAAACCTACAACTTTGGCACCAACGACTGGGGTGCAGGAGGAGGATGGGGACGCTGACCCCTGGCAGCTGGTAACCTCCTCCACGAGAAAACATGGAAGACCTTCTTCTTTTTCTTCCTTTTCTTCTCCTGTCTCCTTCTCTTGCACACAGGGCAGCCCTACATCGACCCCACTAATAACCTTGAGGAAGATTCCAGATACTACAGGAAGGACTCGCGAGCGAGGCACAGGAGGTCAACATTCAGACAGTCCCAGTTCCAGAGACAACTGATCAGCTCCCCTCAAAGAAGCGTAGAGTAGTGGTCATTGGGGACTCCCTGCTGAGGGGCACCGAGGGACCAATCTGCAGAACGGATATGCAGTCGAGAGAGGTTTGCTGCCTGCCAGGGGCCAGGATCCGGGACGTGACCGCCTGCCTAGACCGACTCATCAGGCCCGAGGACTACTTCCCCATGCTCCTTATTCACGTGGGTACGAACGACACTGCCAGGAACACCCCAGAGAACATACCTAAGGACTTTGGAGCCCTGGGTGAGAGGCTGAGGCAGATGGGAGCGCAGGTGGTCTTCTCCTCGATCCTCCCTGTAAGAGACAAGGGAAGAGCCAGGGAGGAGCGTATCCAGAGGACGAACGAGTGGCTACATGAATGGTGCAGGGACATGAACTTCGGCTTCCTGGACCATGGAGAGGCACTAAAGGGACTGCAGGGACCAGATGGACTCCACTTGACAAGGAGAGGCAAGAACGTCTTCGGACATCGACTAGCCCACCTCCTCCGAAGGGCTTTAAACTAGGTAAGTTGGGGGAGGGTACCCACTCATGTACTAGCGCAGTAAGTAATTTTCCAGGAGAGGTGAATCGACACTCCATTTCTGAAACCGAGGTAAGTTCACACAGTAAAAACAATCATACAAAAGCCACTCAAACTCAGGCGGGAAATTCTACACAGGGTCTTAGCAAACATAAAGTATGGAGGGCTATGTATGTTAATGCACACAGCTTAGGCAATAAAATTCTAGAATTAGAGACAGAGATAACGAACGCCGACCTCGATGTAATAGCGATATCTGAGACTTGGTTCATAGACTCACATGGGTGGGATATGGCTATACCAGGATACAACTTACTTCGTCAGGACAGAGAGGGAAGGATAGGGGGTGGGGTAACACTATACACTAGAGATAACATCAAAGTCACCAGAATCACAGATGTCAACTACACCGGGGAATCACTCTGGGTGAACCTGGCCAAAGGAAACGAAAAATGCTTGTATCTGGGTGTAGTATACAGGCCCCCAAAACAGCAGGAAGACAGGGATATGGAACTAATCAAAGACATTGAGAACATCACTTTACGCGGGGACACGGTTCTGCTAGGGGACTTCAATATGCCCGATGCTGATTGGAAGACACTTTCCGCTACTACCAGCGGCAGCAGAAGGCTTTTAACCTCCATAAAAGGGGCGCGACTCAAACAAATGGTGCTGGAGCCCACCAGAGATCAGGCGACACTGGACCTGATACTCACCAACGGAGAAAGCGTTTCAGAAGTTTCGGTAGGCGATACACTAGCCTCCAGCGACCACAACATGGTATGGTTCAACATCAAGATAGGCTTCACTAGATCAAACACAGCAACAAAGGTCCTCGACTTTCGGGGCACTGACTTTAAACGCATGGGAGACTTCGTCCATCAGGCGCTACAAAACCAAGCTGAAACCAATAATGTAGAGGCTATGTGGTCAATCCTGAAATGCACCTTGCATGAGGCAACAAACCGCTATATAAAAACAGTAAGCAAACGATGGAGAAAGAACAAGCCCCAGTGGTTCTCTGCAGAGATCTCGGATCTTGTCAAGGAAAAAAAAAAAAGCTTTTATTTCCTACAAGCATACAGGAAACAGGGTGACAAAAGAAGACTATCTGACCAGGTCTAAAGCTGTCAAAGCGGCAGTCAGAGAGGCCAAGATTCAAACAGAAGAACAACTAGCGAAAAACATTAAAAAAGGGGATAAATCCTTCTTCAGATACATTAGCGACAGGAAACGAAACACAGATGGGATAGTACGTCTCAGGAAAACAGACGGGACCTATGCAGAAACGGATTCTGATAAAGCCAAACTACTAAATGAATACTTTTGCTCAGTCTTTACTTGTGAGGCGCCGGGGACCGGTCCACAACTGCAGGCAAGGCAAACCTCGGAAGACCCGTTTCAAAACTTCAAGTTTACACCCAGCAGCGTCCATGGTGAACTATCAAAACTCAAGGTGAACAAAGCCATGGGACCGGACAATCTACATCCCAGGATTCTTAGGGAGTTGTGTGATGTCCTGGCGGAACCGCTATCCGTGCTGTTCAATCTTTCCCTAAGTACCGGAAAAGTCCCCATGGACTGGAAAACAGCTAACGTCATTCCATTGCACAAAAAAGGTTGCAGAACGGAGGCTGCGAATTACAGACCGGTCAGTCTCACCTCAATAGTGAGCAAACTCATGGAAAGACTTATTAAACAAGAATTAGATACGATCCTGACCGAGGAGAATCTACAGGATCCCCAGCAGCATGGATTCACAAAGGGAAGGTCCTGTCAATCCAATCTGATCAGCTTCTTTGACTGGGTTACAAGGAAACTGGATATGGGGAAGTCTCTAGACGTCGTGTACTTGGACTTCAGCAAAGCTTTTGATAGCGTCCCGCACCGCAGATTGTTGAGCAAGATGACTTTGATGGGATTGGGAGTGATATTGACGACATGGGTCAATGACTGGTTAAGCGGTAGAATCCAGAGGGTGGTGGTTAACGGTACCCCCTCCAATACATCGGAGGTGACCAGTGGAGTGCCACAGGGATTGGTCTTGGGACCGATCCTTTTCAAAATATACATAACAGACCTTATCTAGGACTAGGGCAGAACGTGATTTGGGAGTAATCATTAGTGCAGACATGAAAACTGCCAAGCAGGTGGTGAAAGCTGCATCCAAGGCTAGACAAATGGTGGGATGCATCCGTAGAGGTTTCGTCAGCCGGAGGCCCGAAGTCATAATGCCCCTGTACAGATCCATGGTGAGACCTCATCTTGAATATTGTGTTCAATTCTGGAGACCACATTATCAAAAAGATGTGTGGAGAATCGAGTCGGTTCAGCGAATTACCACCAGGATGGTCTCGGGACTCAAGAACCTCCCATATGAGGAAAGACTGAATAAACTGCAACTATACTCGCTCGAGGAACGTAGAGAGAGGGGGGACATGATTGAGACTTTTAAATATATCACGGGCCGCATCGAGGTGGAAGATGATATCTTCTTTCTTAAAGGACCTTCAACCACAAGAGGCCATCCGCTGAAAATCAAAGGTGGACAATTTCATGGCGACACCAGGAAGTATTTCTTCACCGAAAGGGTAGTCGATCATTGGAATGAACTTCCATTGCAGGTGATTAACGCCAGCAGCGTGCTCGATTTCAAAAATAAATGGGATATGTATGTGGGATCTCTAGCTGGGTGAAGTCTGGGGGTGGGTCATTAGCGTGGGCAGACTTGATGGGCTACAGCCCTTTTCTGCCGTCATATTCTATGTTTCTATGTTTCTATGTTTCACCAGTTTTCAAGGATAGGTTGCAAACATGCTGGATTGTGCCCGCTATTTCTTGTCTTAGTTCCTTCAGAACCCTTGGGTGGATCCCGTCCGGGCCCAGTGATTTACCGCATTTTAACCTGTCTATCTGTTTGAGGACATCCTCCTTACTTACCTCTATGTGCTCCAATTTTTCGGCCTGTTCCCCACTCATGAGCTCCTTTGAGTCCGGTATATTAGATGTGTCTTCGCTCGTGAAAACCGACGAGAAGAACGTGTTCAACTTCTCAGCTACCTCTTTATCCTCCTTAATCACTCCCTTCCTATCACCATCGTCCAACGGCCCCACCAACTCTCTCGCTGGTCGCTTCCCCTTTACGTAACTGAAGAATGCCTTGAAGTTTTTCGCCTCCCTGGCCAGCCCCTCTTCGTATTCCCCTTTTGCTTTTCTAACCTCTCGGTGGCATTCCTTTTGGCATTTCCTGTGCGCCTGGTGATTTTCCTCCATTGGGTCCTTTTTCCATCTCCGGAAGGATACTTTTTTGTCATTTATTGCCCTCTTTACTTCAGTTGACATCCAAACCGGGTCCTTTGATCGCTTGTTCTTGCAGCCTTTCCTGAAACTGGGGACGTACATTCTTTGTGCTTCCTGCAGGGTGTCCCTGAATAAGGTCCAGGCGCTTCCCACAGTCTCCATCCTAAAGATGTTTCTGAGCTTCCTCCCCACCATTTCCCTCATAGCAACATAGTTCCCTTTCTTGAAGTTGAGCGCAGTTGTTGCGGTCCTCCTTACTATGGGTGTCCCCCTTTCTAATGTGAATCTGATCGCGTTGTGATCACTGTTGCCTAGTGGTCCTCCCACTTCTACCCCTCTTGCAGGCCCCCCTAATCCGTTTAGGATGAGGTCAAGAGTAGCACCCCCTCGCGTCGGTTCTTTGACTAGTTGCTCCATGAAGCAGTCCCTCACAGCTTTTACAAATCCTGTTTCCCTAGTGCAGTTGGAGTGACCCGTACTCCAGTCTATTCCCGGGTAGTTGAAGTCCCCCATCACTGTTACACTTCCAGTCCTGCATTCCTGTCTCAGTTCCGCTTCCAAGTCGTGTCTGACTCCTTCTGGCGTACCAGGTGGGCGATAGTACAGCCCCAGTTTTATGCCTGCACCCTTGTTTCCCGGCAATTTGACCCATAGCGATTCCAGCCCCTCTGCCTTCGTTGCCATATCCATCCCGACCGAGTAGATAGAGTCCTTTATATATAGTGCTATGCCTCCCCCCTTCTTGTGGGTCCTGTCCCTCCTGTAGAGCTTGTACCCCGGCAGCGCCACATCCCATTGATTTTCCTCTGTCCACCAGGTTTCTGCAATTCCAATTATATCTAGGTCCTCCCCCTTGGCCACGACTTCTAGTTCACCCATCATGGCCATGAGGCTTCTTGCATTTGCGTATAAGCACCGCAGGTCCCTTAGGTCCCGTCGTTTTTCCTCCACCTCTGCATTTACCTGGGCCGCCTGCCCTTGGATTTCGGGCAGTTCTCCCATTCCCTGTGCTTCTGCTTTGCCCTCAGCCTTTACCCTCTTAGCTTTCAGCTTCCCCACATTCCCGCCACCCCACTTCCCTGCTTTTCCTCTGGGTTTTCTAGCCCTACCGGCCCCCTCCTGGGCTATCATCCCTTGAGCCTCTGTTTGATCCCCCTCGCCTTGTGGTACCTCTATATTGCCCTCAGCTTTCGCCCTCGTGCCACCCAGTCCCCCTGTGTCTCCATGCCCCTTAGTCTTCTCCCAGCAAGCTCCCTTTACCTGATGTTTCCCTCGCTGTCTGATCATAAGATCCTCCGGTCCCTCTGCTTCCTCCCTGCAATCAGCCCGTTCAGCATCTGTTCTGGATACTGTTGTCCGAAGCGTCAACATCAGATCAGCTGTCGGCTTTCCCCCTCTCCTCAGTTTAAAGCCCTCTCGATCTCCTTCCTCACATTGGCTGCCAGTAGTCTAGTTCCCGCTGTGCTCAGGTGCAGGCCGTCCCGCCGGTAGAGCTTGCTCTTTCCCCAGAAGGACGTCCAGTTCCTCACAAAGTGGAAGCCCTCCTCCTGGCACCATCTCCTCAACCATGCATTCACAGCCTGGAGGTCTGCCTGCCTCTTTGCATCTACTCTCGGTACAGGCAGGATCTCCGAGAATGCTATCCTCCGTGTGCTCCGCTTCAGCTTTCGTCCCAGGACCCTGAACTGGTCAGTCAGTGTGGCCATGCTGAAGTTCCTCCGGCTCACATCATTCGTTCCGACGTGGATTATTACCGCAGTCTCCTCTGTCTCTGCTCCGTCCAGGATCCTTTCGATCCTATCAGTGATGTCTCGTGTCTTGGCTCCCTTCCTCCAGCTACGTGACTGTCTACCTCTCTCAAGATCGAGTCTCCCACCACAATAGCAGACTTCCCTTTCCTCAGCAACCTCCTCTGCCTCAGGTCCGTGTCCTTGGTGTAGTGCGGTGTCTCTCCCTCGGGGTCCCGGTGAGTCGCGGTCTCCTCCTCTTGCGTGGTTCCTCCGCTAGGTCCTTCCCCGGTGTCGCCTTGTGGATCCTGGGTCTCGTCTGCCGACATCCATCTGTGCAGCTGCTGTTCCCGTTCCTCCACCTTCCTATAGGCCTCCTCGATAAATCTCTCGAGGTCCCTCACCTGGTCCACAATTGGGCCTGCTCCGTCTGTGTTCTGGGTTGACAAACTCGTCTCCTCTGTGGTGCGCAGTCCCTTCAGTTCCTGGACCCTGACCCTCAATCTGCCGACCTCCATCCTCAGGCTTTCCAGTTCCTGACACCGACTGCATATGTACTCCGGCCTTCCCAAGGGGAGGTAGTCATACATATTGCACTCTGTGCAGTATACCGGAAAGTACCTCTGGGATCCTGGGTCCTCCATCGCTCTCGTAAAGTGCTGGTGTGCTCCTGCTGATTGGAGCCTGTTATTTTGTTAGCTTCAGAATCCAACTGTCGTCACTGCAGGCGCTTCACAAAGGCGCGCCGAACGGCTGAGCACCGTTGGCGCTGTGCTCTTTTAAATGTTAATAATATGGTTATTAAAGCTATTCTTTCTCTTCTCTGAGGTTCAGTGGCAGACCTATGTGGAGGGGCAGTACAACCAATAAGCAGACCAGGTATTGTCTAGGGTGACACAATGTTGGAAGCAGGCAGCAGTCACAGCAATCAATGTTGCTATGTCCAGCATCTCCCCATCCTTCCCCCAAGGTGTTTAGAAGCTTCCATTTCCTTTCTTACCTCCTCTGTAGTGTCATCGGCATGCCAGTCAGCTTGCCCAGTTATCATGCCTGGTGTGAAAGGGGTGAGACACAGTGGATCTTGAACATGATCAGAAGCTCAAGGCTCTGTATAACAAGTGTTAAGTCAGCAAGGTGATTGACATGCTGGTGCTGCCAAGGAAAAGGTAAAGAAGGGAAGAAAAGCCACTGAGCACTTTCTGGGGATGATGGGGAGATGCTGGACACCAGGGAGCATAGGAAGGATAGAAATGCTAGACACAAGGGAAGCAGAGAAGGAGAGAGATGCTAGACACCACAGGGGGAAGTTCGATAGGAGAGGAAAGAGATGCTGAACACTGGGGTGGGGGTGGGAGGCAGAAGGAAAATAAGTAAGGAGAGAGATGCTGGCTATAACAGGGGAGGGGAGAAGAGATGCTGGATACCAGGGGAGGGCAGAGGTAGGGAAGGAGAGAGACACTGGATGCCGTGGGAGGAGGGGGAATGTAGGAGTGGCCTAGTGGTTACAGCAGCTGCCTCAGCACCCCAAGGTTGTGAGTTCAGTTTCCACTGCAGCTCCCTGTGATTCTGGGCAAGTCACCAGGTACAAAATAATTACCAGTCTAAAATATATAAACCACTTTGATTGTGTAATCCAATCAGCAAAAGCAAAAGCAAAAGTCCCATCCCATTTACCTTTAGGGAAGGCACCAATGTGTATAGACACTTTCCATTTTTGTTTAGAAATATACACAAGAACATAGTAACTCAATTAATGACAGCAGATAAAGACCTGTATGGTCCATTCAGTCTGCCCAACAGTCACATTTGTTCTCAAGGCAATGTTGAAGCAACAAACCAGTAATTATAAATTTTACTTGCTAAGTTCCAGTATAAGATGCCTTCTCCTTCCCCTTCTCTGTATTAATACAATTTGAATGTAGTATAAAATACACATAATTGCTCCTGATCCTTCTTGCCACATATGGAATGGATACCATAGAAATCTGTCCAGCATCAACTATGCTGCCCTACTGCTGAATCACTGTCAAAGCTAACTCCAGCCCCTCCCAATCTGTCTTGTCATATATGGGACACAGACTGTCCCATCGGCATCATCTTAACTTTCCCACTGCTGGGACTTCCACTTAAGCACCATTCCTGTGCATCATAAATAGTTTTTGATCTGTCGAGTTTTGTGTCAATACTATCCTCTTTCTATTTAGGGATCCTTTGTGCTCATCCCACACATATTTGCCTCCACTACCAGTCTACAGGGAGGGCATTCTAGGCATCTGCCACCCTCTCTGTGAAGAAGTATTTCCTGACGTTATTCCTAAGTCTACTTCCCTTCAAATTCATATTCCAGTGCAATAAGTGAGACATTCTAGACAACAAGGTTATTTCCCCATACTCACATGGACTGCAGAAGGAATCCACTCAGGATTTTTCACTGTGCCTCCTGTATACTTCACAGATCAGCTTAGCACCCTTTAGCAGTCATTACTTCTGCACGCATGGCTGCAGCAGTGTGTGTTCTGCTTTCTTCATATTTATTATTTTGCTTCAACATAGTTTTGTCCCCTTTGCAGGTATTTTTGCGTCTACAGCATTTTGGAGGCTCTGCCTACTTGAGAATGCACAGACTTTGGTCTGTAGCTGACAGGCCAATCCCTTTTGGGATAGTAATCCTTGAAATTGTCCCTGAAATTGTCTCACCGTCCCCTGAAATTGTCTCACCGTCCGCTAAGTGGGGGTTGATCGCAGACTATTAGGCATGCTTATGGGGCTCAGCGGTGTCTTGCAATGTGCCAGATACATTTTTGAATCTCTGCCCGTCCTGGTTCATATCCAGTGGTCCGCAGGGGTGGAGGCATTGTCAAACAGGAGTCTGACTGGCAGCCCGAAGATCACCTTGGAGAAGGCTTTCCCAGCAGTGTGGCAGTGAATTCTAGCCGGCTACTGACTCAGAGCTGGAAGCAGGTGCAGCCCAGTGTCTCTGGTAACAGTGAGTACAGCAGAATTGACAAGCTCTCAGATCAATTTTGAAAAGTTAATTTTGAGGGGTTTTCTGTGTTTTCAAGTGGTCCCCTTTGTTTCTCCTCCTGAAAAATCCAAAAATCACATAAGAATAGTCTTACTGGGCCAGACCAATGATCCATCAAGCCCAGTAGCAAGTTCTCATGGTGGCCAATCCAGGTTACTAGTACCTGGCCAAAACCCAAGGTGTAGCAATATTCTATGCTACCAATACAGGGCAAGCAGTGGCTTCCCCCGTGTCTTTCTCAATAACAGACTATGGACTTTTCCTCCAGGAACTTGCCCAAACCTTTCTTAAAACTAGCTATGCTATCCACTCTTACCACATCCTCTGGCAATGCGTTCCAGAGCTTAACTATTTTCTGAGTGAAAAAATTTTCCTCCAATTGGTTTTAAAAGTAAATTCCCTGTAACTTCGAATGTCCCATAGTTTTTGTAATTTTTGACGGAGTGAAAAATCGATCCACTTGTACCCGTTCTACTTCACTCAAGATTTTCCAAGCTGAAGAGCCCTAATCGTTTGTTTTTCCTCATATGAGAGGAGTTTTTTTATTTTTGGAAAGTGTTTATTTCAGCGTGTTTTTGATGCGAATTTGATGCTGGTGGCCATCTTGAATTTCTGGTCATCTTTTTTACATCTTCTCTCTGTTTCTACAAAACTCATTTTTTTTCCTGGAAACTTGCTGGATTGGAGTCCCCAGGGTCTCCTCTTGTGAACTCAAGTGAATTTTTAGCATACTGGCACCAAGTGGCACAGTGTGAGGGGGGCAGTAGTTATCAGCTCTGCTTCCTCCTCACAGAAGCAGCCGAGTGGGGCAGCCGCCATTGCTTTCAGGGCTTGACTCGGCTGAATTTTCAGGCAGCAATGTGGTGGACCCTCCGCAGCCTAAGAAACGCAAGTCTAAGTCACTCGAGGAGCGCAGAGAAACGCAAGTCTAAGTCGCCTAAGAAATGGACCCTCCGCAGTCTAAGAAACGCAAGTCTAAGTCACCTAAGAAACGCAAGTCTAAGTCGCTCGAGGAGCGCAGAGAAAGGGGGGACATGATAGAAACCTTCAAATACATAACGGGCCACATCAAGGAGGAGGAGGAAATCTTTACTCTTTCGGGTCCCACGGTGACAAGAGGACATCTGCTAAAACTTAGGGGAGGAAGATTTCATGGGGACACCAGGAAATACTTCTTCACTGAGAGGGTGATTGATAGATGGAATGGTCTTCCACGTCAAGTAGTCGAGGCCAGTAGCACGCTAGACTTCAAGGGATGATGGGACAAAGCAGATGGGGTCGCTACAAAAGTATAACAGAGGGTTTCTCGAGGGTGGGAGGGATCCTGATTGGGCAGACTTGTTGGGCTGCCGGCCCTTTTCTGCCGTCATGTTCTATGTTTCTATATTTCTAAGTCATTTAAGGGTGACTCTATGCCCCAGGGACCTGATATTTTTTCTGACTTTATGAGATTTTTGTGGTCTGAATTTCAGACCAGAGGTTTTGGTGCTGGAAGATCTCTGCCTCCTCCTAGAGGTGGCGGGGTGCCCTTGGAGAGCTCCCCTCCTCCACCTGTTCCTTTTTCGACTCCTGTTCTAGGGGATCCAATAGCTAATCCTGACTTCTCTGATCCTTTGTTTGATAGTGCAGCCCTTCCCGGATTGGGGGATCCGGACTTGGGTACTGGATCCACGGACCCCTTAGGGCAGGGGTGTTGAACTCAATCACATAAGGGGCCAAAATCTAAAACATAAGCTAAGTCGCGGGCCAAATTTTTTATTGATATGTAGGGGTCCTTTTATTAAGGTACACTTAAGATTAGCACACGCTAAATGCGTACCTTAATAAAAGGACCCCTTAGTCTTAGTAGAAGTATAGGGTTCAAACCTCTCCAACCCCATGCCGGCTCTGTGATGTAAACAAAATAAATAAAAAAGACTTTTTCTCTCTCTTTTAGGTCTTAGTTCACACTTGCTGTCTAACACCAGCTCTGGCAGGATACACATTTCAAATCTGACATATTGTAATCACAAAACAGAAAATAAAATTATTTTTTCTACTTTTTGTTGTATGGTCATTATTCAAATCATGTTGGTCCCAGGCTCTGGTTGCCTTCTGATAATTCGCTTGCCAGGGTCTCCTGCTCATTTGTCGTTTCCTTCTTTCTCTGTGCTAATCATCCATCTTCCATCTGCCACACACCTTCTCTATCCTCTTCAAACTCCAAGCCCCATGCAACTTTTCTGTGACACAGGAGCTGATCCAGGGCTTGACTGTGTCAGCAGCAACAGGTTTTGATAGCATTTTGGCCTGGGACTGAGCCAATGAAAGCTGTGCTTCTAAGTTCCACAATTACCCTCCACCCTCTATACTGCCTGGTAATGGAGCATGAGTTGGTTCAGGCCCAATCTGTACATATTCACCTAAGACTGCTCCACTTGTTACATAAAAAAGTCCACAAGAAAGAAGAAATCAACAGCACTGACAATTGAAAAGAGAACAAAAAAATTATGGGATCAGAGAGGAAGAAGAACAGGACAATTTGCTGGTGGTTGACAGAATACCAATGATTGGTTTAAAGGCTTTGTTAGTCTCTGGCCAGCAGTTCCCACCCTCCCTCCATCCCGGCTTCATCTTCAAAGCAGCCTGCATAGGATCACTGGTCGGCTGTAGCGAACCTAGCAGGCTGCGTCGGCCTTCGCAGCACATTCCCTCTGCCGCGCTCCCGCCCCTCCTCTGATTGCAGCAGAGGGAACGTGCTGCAGAGGCCGCTAGGTTCACTACAGCCGACTGGCAATCCTATGCAGGCTGCTTTGAAGAGGAGGCCAGGATGGAGGGAAGACCAGGCAAAGGCAGAGGAAGGTGCTAATGAAGAGCAGCGGTTCGTGCTGGCGAGCCAGCTTAAGTATAAATTGGGAAATGTCTGACGGGCCAACTTTTATCACACTGCGGGCCAGATTTGGCCCGCGGGCCAGAGTTTGACATGTCTGCCTTAGGGGCTCCAAATCGTGGTGATGATCCGACTGTGCTGCACTTATTTACATTTGCGGCTTTGCCTGATCTGATTGCTGAATCTTTGCAGGAATTGAACTTGGCCGCTCAGCTAGCTACTTCCACTTCTCCCTGGCTTTGCATTATATGCTCACAATCTGCAACCTTTCCTTGGCATCCAGATATGAGTTGTATGGTCTCTGAGCAGTTTGACTCTCCAGAAGATCCTTTGAGAAATGCTAGGGCTATGTCCTGTTTGTATCCTATGACACAGGAGTGCCAGCAGCTTCTGAGACAGCAAAAGGTGGATTCCTTGGTGGCTCAGGTGACTAGGCGCACCTCTCTTCCCAGTAATGGGGGAGTGGTGTTGAAGGATATGCAAGACCGCTGTGTGGATGTAGTCCTCAGGAAAATTTTCGAGACAGTGAATTTAGGCATTAAGGCAGTGGTGGTGACGTCCTTTGTGGCACACGCCTGTCTCTCTCAGCTGCGTACACTGGAGAATGACACGGTGGAACTTCCTCCTCAGCTTCTGATGCCTGGGACAGATTACATGGCAGATGCCTTATATGATCTTTTGAAATGCTGGCAAAGGTATCAGCGTATTCCATTTTGGCACACCAAATGCTTTGAGTTTGGCAGTGGGCTGGTGATTCCACCTCCAAGGAACTGCCTTTCAAGGGGCAGTTGTTATGTTTCTTCCTTGTCGCAGAGATGTTCACAGAGTCCTGGGGTCGGTATGCAGGCTACAGGCGTTTCCAACCTTCCGCCGCCCATCCTGCATGAATGACACAATGACATCAGGGAGCCGCATGCCCCTCTGTGGATAGGGGGTCAGCTCTAGGAGTTTCTGCTTGCCTGTATGTGCATTACAGCAGACCAGTGGGTCTTGGAAATTATTTGGTCAGGCTATAAACTGGAATTTGCCCAACCTCTGTCAGATTGGTTTGTGGATTCTCCGTCTGGGCGCCCGGACAAGCCGCACAAATTCCAGACTACTGTTCAGTGCTTGCTGGATATTTGAGCTATAGAGCCGGAGTCACATCGCCTCTCGGGCTCAGGCAGATACCAAAGAAAGGATCAAAAGATTGGAGACTGATTCTAGATCTTCAGCATGTGAATGCAGTGCTTAAGATTCCTCGATTCCAAATGGAGACCGTGCAGCCGGTCATTGCAGCAGTGGCTCCGGAGGAATTTCTGGCCTCCCTGGATCTGATGGAGGTGTACTTGCACATTCCCATTTTTCTGGCCCACCGCAAGTTTCTGCGGTTTCATGTTCTGGATCAGCATTACCAGTTTTTGGTTCTGTCCTTTTGCTTAGCAACAGCGCCCTGGACCTTCACCAAGGTGATGGTGGTAGTGGCGGCTCATCTAAGGAAGATGGGGTTCCAGGTTTACCCTTATCTAGATGACTAGCTGATCAGAGCCCCCTCCTCCTTGTCAGAGGGGCAACACATGGTGGGGTAGATACTCCAGGTGCTGAAAGACCTGGGCTGGATTGTCAACTACAGGAAGAGTCATCTGATGCCACTACAGACGCTGGAATACGGTGATAGTCTGTGTTTACCTTCCTGAGGTTCGCAGTCAGAAGCTGTGTGCTCAGATTATTGCTCTTTTGAAGAAGTTGGTTCCTGCGGCATTGGACTACCTGCAGGTTCTGGGATCCATTGTGGCCACGCTGGATGTCGTCCCTTGGGCGAGAGCATACATGTATCCTCTTCAGCATGTCTTGCTTTCCCACTGGGCACCCCATAGGGATGCCTTACAGATGTGTCTGCCGTGGATTTTGGAGGCCTGAGCGAGCATGAACTGGTGGCTTCATCCTCAATTGCTCTGCAAGGACATTCCATTGCACAATGATTCCTGGACTGTGTTGACAACAGATGCCAGCCTTCGGGGCTGGGGAGCGCACTGCAATTGTTGTCCTCTTCAGGGCTGTTGGACTCCGTCTCAGAAAAGGTGGTCATCAACAGTTTGGAGCCCAGAGCCATTTGTCGCGCCCTGAGAACACTGCAGGTGACTCTGGAGGGACAGGCCATCTGGGTCTTCTCCGACAATGCGACGGCAGTGGCCTATGTCAATCACCAGGGAGGGACCAAGAGCTCTCCCTTGGCTCAGGAAACCCACCTGCTTTTCCTTTGGCAGAACGTCATCTTCTGGTGCTGACGGCAGCACATGTGGCAGGAGTGGACAACGTTCAAGCGGATTTTCTCAGATGATAAACTCTGGAATTGGGCGAGTGGGCCCTCTCACTGGAGGTGTTCTGGGCAATTTTGTGACACTGGAGGCAGCCCAGTTTCGACCTCATGGCCAAGGCAAGGAACAAGAAGGCACAGCGCTTCAACAGTCGCAGATCTGAGCCTGGAAGCTAGGGGCTCGATGCAAATGTGGCCTCCAGGAGTTCTTCTCTATGTTTTTCCTTGGCCCATGATTGGCCGGGTCCTTTGGAGGATTGCGGGTCATCCCGGGCATGTCATTCTGGTGGCACCCAATTGGCCTTGAAGACTATGGTATGCAGATCTGCTGTGGCTGAGCATGGGATACAGTCTCTGTCTACGCGTCTATCCAGACCTTCTCTCAGGGTCCGGTGGCCATGGAAGATCCGGGTCAATTTGCGCTGCCTGGCTGGCCTGGAACTTCCTCTCTGACATCAGAATTGACGTCGGGGGGAATGGCTGTGGGCCTGGCGTCGGGGAAGCAGGGAGAAATTGGCGGACGTGGCTTGGGGAGCAGGGAGAGGGGGGCAGGGAGAGAGAAAGAAAGGGGGCAGGGAGAAAGAAAAAGAAAAAAAGAAAGAGATGGAGGGGGGAAAATTTGGGTTGGAGAGTACCAGTATAACCAGGGCCGCCATCAGGGCAGTACTACCAGTCCTGCATTCAGGGGCCCAGAGCTGACAGGGGGCCTGGGCTCCCCCAGGGTCCTAGGCAGTGTTCTAAGGCAGGGGCGCCAGTAGCTCGCCAAGGCAAAGTGAGTCGATCACCCAGGACTCACTTTGTCTTGGCGATCTAATCTATCGGGCCGATCAGTCTTCCTCTCCCCGACGTCAATTCTGCAATCGGAGAGGAAGTTCAGGCCAGCCAATCGCTGCCTGGCTGGGCGGAACTTCCTCTCCGACGGCAGAATTGACGTTGGGGAGAGGAAGACTGATCGGCCCGAAGCAGGGAGAGCATGCGTCGGCGTCGGCGTCAGCTTTGGGGCCTGTTATCCATTGGTGGGTCCTGTTCCCCGATGGCAGCGGCAGTGGCAGTGGCTTGGGGAATGGCAGGGAGAAAGAAATAAATGGGGCAGGCAGGGAAACAGAAGGAAAGAAGAGAAACAGAAAAAAAGAAAGGGGGCATGAAGAGAGGAAGAAAAAGTTGGTGGAGAGAATGAGGTGTGGAGGAGAGGAAGCATACAGGCTGAAAGAAGGGAAGAAAGATTGGATGCACAGTCAAAAGAAGAAAGTGCAACCAGAGACTCATGAAATCACCAGACAAGGTAGGAAAAATGATTTTATTTTAAATTTAGCAAAGTGGAGGCACTATTACCACAGTTTTCAAAGGAATTTGCCCAAATAACTTAATAGTTAACTGGGTAAATTCCCAGAGATGAAAACTTCCCTTCACTTACTATGCACAGTTCTGAATTTATATCTGCTGTCTATATTTTACAATATGGTCCCCTTTTACTAAACCGCAATAGTGGTTTTTAGCGCAGGGAGCCTATGAGCGTCAAGAGCAGCGCTGGGCATTCAGCGCAGCTCCCTGCGCTAAAAACTGCTATTGTGGTTTAATAAAAAGGATGGAGGGTATATTTGTCTATTTTTGTATGGTTGTTACTGAGATGACAATGCATAGAGTCATCTGTCTTGACCTCTTTGAAAAAAAACCAGAATAGTAATGATAATTAACATTTTCTCAGCGTATAGTGTGCTTTGTGTTTTTTAATTTTATTGTTGATAGATCATTTTGACTTGGTCATTTTAAAGTAGCTCACAAGCTCAAAAAGTTTGGGCACCTCTGAGCTAGAGCGTTGAAACTGTGTATTTCTATTTTATCCCCCCTTTTACAAAACTGTGGAGCGTTTTTTAGTGCCAGCCGTAGTGGTAGCAACTCTGATGTTCAGAATTCTATGAGCGTCAGGGCTGTTACCACTGTGGCTAAAATCCACACTACAGTTTTGTAAAAGAGTGAGGGGTTAGTTTGTGATGACATATTCCATACTAGGCGAAGGTGTTTTCTGTGTTCTGTGTGTTCGAAAGACATGGTTTTCTGTTAGGATTGATGGTGTAGGATTGATCTGTGCTGGTCTGGCTTGTTTAGTTTTACAATGGGTGTATTGATGTACTGCTCACTGCAATATGTAAGATGCTGCCTTTTCCTAGGTACTCATGTGTGACGTGTGGTTTGTTACTAAAAATCATGTTTTTCTTACAGATGGGGGGTGCCAAAAAATGATGGGCCCCGGGTGTTACATATGCTACATATGCCACTGTATGTAAAGATACCAGAAAGCTGGCGTAGCAAAAACTTTAAGTAAATTGTTATTCTTCTAAGTTTTGAGTATTTAACTCTCCCACAATCTCACGGACACTCGTTTCAAGTTTCAAGTTTATTGAGATTTTGATTTAAACGCAATATCAAATATTTTCAATGCGTATAACAAAAATAAATTTGGGGAAATAAATAAAACCATTTGAACAATAAACATACAAACATATCCTTAGATGATTAAAATTACATAAAGAGTACAAGGATAAACTACATTTGTTTAAAAATGCGTTCACCGCGCCTGCTCATAAATTTGTTGACTGGAAGGATCCAGCAATGTGGCCAGATGCCATTCAGGACAAAGACAGAGAAAGAATTGTGCAATTTGGATTAATGATGGAAGATGATTTAAAGCAAATGGCACAGTCTATGAGTAAAGATCTTGACAGACGTTCTTTTTATGAATATCTCCTCTATGCCAAATCACCCAATGGATGTGAGAAGATTTTAAGGGACTGGCTTAGGTGGAGCATTAGCAGAAAAGTATGTGTGTATTCGGCCCGTGAAAGAAGGGGGGGCGTCGGGGGGGGGGAAGGGGTGCATGGGGGGCCCAATAGGATTGCTCAGTAAGGGGCCCAGAAATTTCTGATGGCGGCCCTGAGTATAACTGTTTATGTTTTGGGGTGGGGATTTGGCTATCTGGTGTATTTGCCATTGTCAAAATTCAATAAAACTTGTTAAAATAAAAAAAGAAAGAAGGGACAGAGAGAGAAAGAAAGAAAGAAAGAAAGGGGAGGAGTCAGAGAGGAAGAAAAAGTTGGATTCATGGAGGGACAGAGAGAGAGCATGCAGATGCAGAGGAAGCATGCAGGAGGCATAGAAAGAAAGGCAGAAAGAAAGAAATATTGGATTTTCAGTCAGAAGAGGAAGTGCAACCAGAAATCATCAGACAGCAAAGATAGTAAAAATGATTTTATTTTCAATTTAGAGATCAAAATGTGTCCGAATTTATATCTGCTGTCTATATTTTGCACCATGGCCTCCTTTTAGTTAACCGCGATAGCAGTTTTTAGCGCAGGGAGCCTATGAGAGTCGGGAGCAGCGTGGGGCATTCAGCGCAGTTCCCTGTGCTAAAAACTGCTATCGTGGTTTAATAAAAGGGAAGGGGTTATATTTGTCTATTTTTGTTTAGCTGTTACTGAAGTGACATTGCATATTTTAAAAGTTATCTGCCTTGACCTCTTTGAAAAAAACCTGAATATAAATGATAATTAACATTTTCTCTGCGTACAGTGTGCTTTTAAAAATTTTATTGTTGGTAGATCATTTTGACTTGGCCAAGAAAGTGTGGGCACCCCTGGTCTAGAATGTCTCACTTATTTCACTGGAAAAAGAGATTATGGGCTAGATTCAAAAAAAATTTTCTTACTAGACCAACATTAAGCCCCCCCCCCAAAAAAAAAACATGCTCCAAGAATTATGACATCTCTTCTTCAGGACACTTGTCAATGTTCTCCTGCAACTTTCCTGTCTCCTCATAGTTGACAGTTATTCTCATCACCGCTGGGTAAAAGAGCCCATACTTTGCTCCTATCTGCTGAAGTTGTGGGTGGAGCATTAGAAATTGTTTTCTTACACTTGCAGTCTTTGGGGCAAAATCAGGTAAGAGAAAGATTTTTGAATCCTGGCATTTAATATTTCACTTTTCTTTGGCCATCTGCAGTATTTCCATTACCTGGGAAAAATGCAGCAATTTAAAAATTATCGGCCTGGGCCCTTTAGAGCCATTATTTTTCCTTAATGAGATTCTGTGAGCCCTCTCAAATTCTAACGGCTGTGAAAACTTTAATGAGAGGGTTTTCAGTAATAAGTCTTTCAAAAACTTTATAAGATCTGAACCTTCAGCCCCCTCCGGAATACCGATCACTCTTACATTTTTCTATCTCCCCCTTTTGCTCAAATCTTCCAGCTCTTTTGACAAATGTAAAACAGCCTGGCACTGTAGCAATTTGGTCTCACAAGTCTCTACTCGATGCTCACAGGTCTCCAACCTAACATTAGAGATCTGTACCTGCTTAGTTAAATTTCCCATTTCTTCTTGCATTGATGCCAGTTTATTTGAATTATCTTGAAGCAGTTCTTGTACACTTTTCAATCTCTCCATCATTTGTTCTAACATCTCTATGGAGTCTTTAGGTAAAGGCACATTAGATGGAGCAATGGGATTAGCCTTCAATCTCTTGCTTGTTCCTTTAGCAGTAGAGGCATCCTCTATTCTAGTTTGTTTCCCTGATGACATTATCAGAAGAAAAGCAGTATTTCAAGGAGGAGCTCAGCAGTCAAGCAGCCATCCTCACTGCCCCCAATATTAATGACCTTTAACATAGGGTCTGGGAGGTGGTGGGGTTGGTTGCTGTCAAGTTATAACAGTTGATTGTTTTTGTGAAAAGCACATATTGTATCTGTTTGCTGTTGAATTTGGAAACTTTAATAAAAAGTATCGGGCAATGGTGCGCCCACATCTGGAGTACAGTGTCCAGTACTGGTTGCCATACCTCAAAAAGGACATGGCGGTACTTGAGGGAGTCCAGAGAAGAGCGACAAAACTGATAAAAGGTATGGAAAACTTCTCATACACTGACAGATTGGAAATGCTGGGGCTATTCTCCCTGGAAAAGCGGAGACTTAGAGGAGACATGATAGAAACCTTCAAAATCATGAAGGGCATAGAGAAGGTAGACAGGGACAAATTCTTCAGGCTGTGGGGAGCCACAAGTACAAGGGGGCACTCGGAGAAATTGAAAAAGGACAGGTTTAGAACAAATGCTAGGAAGTTCTTTTTCACTCAGAGGGTGGTGGACACATGGAACGTGCTCCCGGAGGCTGTGATAGGCCAGAGCACGCTACAGGGGTTCAAGGAGGGTCTAGATAGGTTCCTAAAAGAAAAGGGGATTGAGGGGTACAGATAGAAGTAGAGGTAGGTTATAGGAATAGTCAGAAACCTGATGGGCCACCGCAGGAGCGGACCGCTGGGCATGATGGACCTCTGGTCTGACCCAGTGGAGACAACTTCTTATGTTCTTATGATTTAAACATAACATAGGTACTAAGTCTTTGGTTGCCCAAAAATGAGTCCAACCTAGAATATGTGTGATGAGTAGCCAAATAAAACGTAAAGTCTCTTAGTGTGGGATTTTGTAGCCTCCAGACCAACCATTAGAGCATACATAAAAACATAAGAATAGCCTTACTGGGTCAGACCAATGGTCCATCAAGCCCATTAGCCTGTTCTCATGGTGGCCAATCCAGAGATGTTAATGATGATCTTATTCGAAGTTTGGCTAGTCTAGTGATGGATGATCTGTCCAAAACTGGATCAAATGGGAAGTTTAAATTATCACCTAGGATAGTATGCATTGTAACTGATGTAAAAGAGAAAGTATTAAGTATATAAAAAAAAGAAGGGTCCTCCGAGTTAGGGGCATATAACTTGACTAAAATAATCAGTAAGCCATTTATTTCACCCTCTATATGAGACCATCTTCCTTCTAAATCAAAAAGATGAAAAAAAGTTTGAATTGAAATGATTTACGAATCAATGAGATAACTCCATTATTTTTACCTTAAGCTTTTGCCTCCAAATCAATCAGATGAGTTTCCTGTAGAAAACAAATGTTGGCATGTAGATTTTTCAGATATAAGAGGATTTTCTTTCTCTTAATAGGATTGGTGAAACCTTTAACATTCAGAGAAGTTATATTTATGGTCACTATATTTGTATCAAAAAACAATAGAGCTCACAATCTGCAGAATTCTAGTACAATCAAATTGAAAAAGAAAGTAATAATGTGACACAATGTCCCATGTAGGGAAAGCAAAAATAATAACTCTGGAAGGTCTCTAGACCGAACAGGGCTTTGCAGTCAGAAAGTGGCATGAGATTACTAGCAAATACTGAAGAAAGTGTGAGATATGTAACTACAAAATCTAAGATGTTTTCAGTGGCTGGAATGTCACTTTGGAATGAGTTGTTGGGACATCTATGATTAAGCACTGATCGCTTTAGTTTCAAAAAACTGTTGAAAACTAAGCTATTTGTGGATGCTTATTTGTAGAGCCGTACCAGCCTACATTGTAATATGTTTCCTGGAAAATGTAGTTTCTATCTTGGCTCTGGTTGTTCAAGCCACTAAGTGGACTGATTATTAAATGTCTCTGTCAAACATGAGTCCCTAATCGGCCATCTAGACATGACTCTGCAGAATAGTCACAGCTCTTCCTATGTCCTAGGGCTATGAACACCATCTTCACAGCATCCCCAATCCCAGCTGACCCAAGAATTAGAAGCCTTGTCCTGGGACTGACCCAGAAACCTTCTGCTTGGAAGTGCATAGCAATCACAATCTGAAACACCCTCTTGAAGTTAATTTGAACAGTAACTGGAAAAAGGAGTGGCTCCAGCAGCACCGTTCAACATTACCAGTAAAATGAACTCAAGATTTTATTTTTATGCATATTTTATGTATACCATGTTGTAATGCTTTATTATATTGTCATGTGATTTTATGCATATTCGGTCTGATATCACTATTATGCAGTGTCTAAACTTTATTCTGTGTTTGCTTTTTATAATATGTTACTGTTTAATGTATTCATTTGTTTATATCAATTTATTTTATGCTTTTTAATCTGACTCTTATCCGCGGTCTTTTAAAGTATTAACACCATTTGTCATTTGTTTCTTATATATGAATAATTTATTTGAAAATATATTCATTCACTTCTTATCTTCTCTATATAAGATTTACAACATGGCCTTATAATGTGGCATGCATCATGTATTGCTGTAATAACACATCATGTATGTTCTGTCACGTGCTGCTTTCCTTTTTCACTTGAGTATTATTTCATTTCTGATGTCATTTCTCATTTTATTTTATTTCTCCTATTTTCCACATAATGGGTATCTCTTCACTTTTATTATTCTGTATTATTCTGGGATCGGATCTATCGTGTCATTGTCAATCCATCATCTGTTTTCCAGTGCCACATTTTTTTCACTTTCCCAGTATATGTTTTCACATGGGGTAGTCTTTTTATCCCCACGTTTTCATCCCCTTTTGATCACCTTTTTTGAGGTTCGTTAAGATGATTTTTTCTATTTATGTCACCTTATATTCCGTTTTGCATTCGGTTTTTAGACACAGCCCCATGGTGGCAAGTCAAATGCGTGCAAGACACAACTGCACGTGCAAATGCACGAAGAAAAGTGAGCGCAAGACATTTGAGCGCTGAGAGGAGGAGGGAGATGGAAAGAAGAAAGATCATGGAAAATTCTGGTATGGAAAAATCCTTGTAAGTCCTGATATAGAACAGGTGAAGTAGGATAAAAAGAAACCAGAGCTCACAGAAACTTTTCTCTCTCTCTCTCTCCCTGCAACTGATATCTATCTCTGCAGCTGATAAAGACAGTAGATTAACTGTGAAAAGATATTTCACACCATTTACCAGAAGGCCTACAAGGATGGGGAAATACCCTGTCTTTAAGCTAAGTTAGCTACTGTGTCAGTGAAACTTGAGAGAAAATAACAGGTCCTAATGCTGAGGTTTGGCATTAGGGCCGCACCCAGCCGGATATCATGCAAAGATGAACACAGCACATGGTCAGAAGATAGAATTCTCAAGAATTATCATCTAACACCAGATGCCAGAAATGTGTTAGGACACCACAGCTGGGAGGGGGTTTGATGCTCGGAATTGCTTATATGGTATAGGGAAGAGGCATTTATGGGAAAAGGTTAGGTCTTACGGTAAACAGAGCAAACGTATAACACGACGCAAGTAAACCAGCCAATAAATGAGTTTAGTTAGGTAGTGATGCATAGGAAAATAGCCAATAAAGATGTATCAGGTGATTTAGGCCAACATGGTGTTGGACACCAAGAAATGTATAAAATCAGGCCTTTAGGAGGAAGTAAGCAGAACAGACATCAGAGGATCCTCAGGCCTGAAGATCACCTTCTGTTACGCTATATGCTAAATGATTTATTTCTGTAAGCTGTTATTGATTGGCTAAATAAATACATACTTATTGAAACCAGTATATAGCGTGTGAGGTCTCCTTTGAGGTAGGCCTAAACAGCGGCCTACTTCAGTGGTGACTCTCGACTGTGAAAGAGGGGATCAAGACACGCTCCTTAAGTGACCTCACTGGATTGCAGGCCTACATTCTGCTTGTCAGATTGCCTCTCCATTACTTTTGGCCAAAAGTTCGCTCCTGGGTTTTTACGTTTTACTTATGCATTGTCTGTATTTAAACTTCATTATTTTCTTGCAGATTTGTTGGTTTGTCCTTTGTATCTTGCTCGCCCTTTCATACCGCTTTTTTCCCTCCTAGCTTAAAAACCAGCAATGGAATATGGTCAGCCCTAAACACCAGTTTCTCCTTCCTTACTAATCCTGTTTGTTTTTCTTTGCACAGGCCCAGTGGCGTCAACTTTGGACGATCCCGGATCTTGGAGCAGGATTCTACGTCGATTTGCCCGGGACCGGGCTCCCATCCTTAGTTATCCTACTGGTCCTGCATAGACTGGCGGGAAACGCAGCCAGGATAAAGTTCAGGAATAAGGGATAAGTTCACGACTAGCGGGAAACGTAGTCAGGATATAGTTCAGGAGTCAGGATATATTCAGGGCTGGCGGGAAGCGTAGTCAGCATATATAAACATAGTTAATCACTGGCGGGTAGCGCAGCCAGAATAGAACCAAGAAGAGTGACTAGGATAACATAGATATAGTTCAACGCAGTTGTATTGTCACCCACTAACACTTCCCATTATATACCTTCTTTTTTACTCTCCTTTAATTTTTCTTTTTGGTGCAGACTCTGAGTCGATTGCTGGTTGAATTCTTTCCTCTACTCGGCCAACGCCCGGCCTTCCATTCTTCCATACTATTCTTCTTAGGTTCATTTCAGAAGAGTGCTTCGCCTCAAGGTAAATATATGTTTTTTTTACAAATATATGATTGCTGAAATAAGTTGAGGTACTATGCTCCCCTTAGCTCTCCTAAAAAGTGTAACACACCCAGAATTACATAAGCTCCTTCACCATTTCTATGACAAATGGGTTAAACATACTTCCAAGAACCATCCCCCAAATTCTACCGAATGGACATGGCCCCCACAGGGATCTCTCTTTTACAATGATTTACTTTCCCTCCGTACCACTATTCTTAATGACAAAAAAGGAAAATCACGAGTTAAACACTTAGAAATGTGGAAACTGTGGCGAGCACGATGTGTGGACCCACCCCTTAGAGTTACACCAGCTATGGCTAATATTAACCCTTCAGCCCCAGACCCAATGCCACCTGAGCTTAGTCCCCATAAGGGCGCCTCTCCACCCCCATATACCCATGTCCCTACCACTCCTAGTCCGGCCGCACCATCATCCGGCATATATCCTTTTCTGCAGCCCCCGGCCTGCGGATACGATCAGGCCCCTTATGTACCCCCAGAAACTACAAAACGCAGTCAGGCAAAATTATCTGCCACCAGTACTGCACCCTCTTAACAAATAAATGGCTTTGTTGATCTGTCCCCCATACACTATTTCCCTCTGATACCTCATCATTACCCACCCATCATTCTAACCACGGTTCCCTTGAACCACAACCCAAATACACACAGGTACATTGGCAAGATGAGGAATTAGCCAAGTTTAAAATTGATCTAGATTCCTGTACCAACTGAATCCTTCAGGAAAAAAGGATTCAAAATCAAAGTGCTTTCGCCCAAGAATCGGCTACCTTATCTTCCCCGACATCCCGCTGCCCTAACCCCACTGACTGCCTTTATAAAGAATGTCATGGCCTTACAGATCATGTTAGCTTTGCTCAGAGGCATGAAGACCCCTCCTGCCAATACGAACAACTTGGTTGTCGCGTCTGTCGCTTGTCCAGACCCACAAGATTGTACAGCCTTTGGTGCCTGTACTATCACTGCAGCCCATAAGAATGTTTCGGATGGCCTTGTCCGTCCTTGGCCCTCCATCTATAAGCAGCCTACGATGGATGTCACCGTCCGCACAACTCCCATACCCCCTGCAACCGTTGTTGCACCTCCAGCTCCACCTACGACCGTCCTTACACCTCCGGCTACTCCGGCTCCACCTGCTGAAACTCTGCCCGCCCACAAAGTCCCTCAAGGAGGCTCCTTAGGAGCCCTCACCTTGACATACAATTCCCTTCGGTCCAGTGACCCTTTCCAGGTCAGCACAACTTGGCGGGAGCGCTCCATAGGAACGTCGCCCCCTTCCCAAACACCTATCATAGACCTTCCTGCCCCCGCAGCCACACCCAAGGTCCACGGTACTGGGGCTACACCACAGGCATCCCTGACCCTCCCAGGCTCCCCTGTTTGTACTCGCTCACACACACAGCCCGTTAAACATACAGTCTATATCGATCTGACAGATAAAAATGCAGTCTATATTGTAACCAGACAGACTTCGTGCCTGCCCTGGTTCCAGATAGGGTGCCTATTAAGACTCCCGGTAAAACCCGGAAAGGAGTGTCTAAAGGTTGTCCTAGGAAGAATCTGGCTGATCCTCAGCCTGACCACCAGAGGGAGTTGGAATCTCCTGAAAGTTTCCTAGACCAGCAATATTCAGGTCACCAAAGGAGGAGCTCTAGAGCTGCTTTGAGGACTGCTGAATCAGCCAGGTTAGGGTGTGGCCCAAACAGTATAAAACCTGTAGCTCAGTTCAAAGCAGGAAGCAGGTTAGGGAGAAGGTTGGGACCTTTGCTCCCTGCGAGTCTCTTTGGGCCAGGCAGAAGCGAACCAGTCTCACCCATGGAGGTACAAGAAGCTGGAGATATTCTTGAAGAAACCGTGCCTGAGCTGGAACTCCCAATGGAGACTGACCTCTTGCCAGAGGAAATGAGCTTGGCTGAGGAAGCCATGGAAGTTGGTTTGTCCACCAGCTGTACCTGTTAACTGAAAGGAGCAGTGAAGAAACTGTGAGTGCATTTTTTTTTCAGCTTTCTTTATTGGAGAGACTGTTTGGAACAAAGCTGAACCTTTAAGGACTTGTTAGTTTTCTTTACTGTTCTGCATTTTTGTTTTTTCTTGTTAAGAAGCTGAGGGTGCCTGAACTGAGGGAGAGGTTTGCTATAATCTGGGAGGGAAATTTGAAGCTATTATATGCTGAAAAATAAAGCAAACCTGAGGCACTCTCCTTTTCCTGGCAGTGCAATTTCATGGCTGCCAGAGGCTTCCTTTTGAAGCACTAACAATAGGGTATCCAGTGCCTTAAACCCTGTTGTGTTTTGTTGTTTGTAATGAACTAAATGCCCTGCTTAGGAGCAGGCTAAATTGAATGCTAAGGGAAGCACAAAACCCAGTGGGGTGAAGAAAAAAAAAAAAAAAGTATTTTTTTTGTAGTTTATGTTTGGACTGTTCATTATTCTGCTGTTTGAATTTGAACTGAAGACCTTCTACTCACCTGTTGCTGGTAGTACTACTAATAATCCTGACTTTACTACCTAAAAGAAAATAAATCCTGAGTTTTGATTTACTTCTTTTTCTGAGGAATTGTGATTTATTTTTGGTTTTACTCTTGGTGTCAGTCCATGCCTGCAGGGTGACTCCAGGCCGGGTCACACGCAGGTGTTGTTGTGTGTGTAACCACTGTGAGGTGCTGTGGAGGCTCGTTCAGGCCACAGACCCGGTTACACATATTTGGTATCAGGAGTGGGATAGTGCACCTCCTGCAGGCGACACCAAGGTACTGCAATTTTGAAAAAAAAAAAAAAAAAAAAATTTTTTTTTGTTGGTGCCATTTTGAACTTGTGCTGGAAAGACAAATTTGATTATTTTTTGTTTGGTCACTTGAACTATTTACCCATTTATTGTTGGAGTCTTTTTGCCTGAGAGGTTCCTGTAACCTAAATGAAGGAGGAGTTTCCATCCGGAAACCGGAAGCAGGAATAAAGCCGGCGGCATATCCTGTGGAGGAGTGCGGCGAGGAGTCAGTTGGAGTTCAGGGGTGGTGTGAACAGATCGTAGTTCTCGACCCGAGTTCCTGGAGGACCCAGATGACCCCGTGGACCAACCCATAATCCAGTTCCAGACCGGAGACAGCACGGGCGGTGCACCCAATCAGCACGAATGCGAAGACTCACCAGTACCTCCGGTAAGAGTACCTAGGGGTAGCTGGTGAGGATAAAGTGGTGCTGGTTGGGGAGGGCTGGAAGCTGGGGGGTGGCTAGTGAGGGAGGAACAAAACTTTCCAAGCGGCCACACTTGGGTTTTCTTCTCTTGTTGTTTGTTTTTAGGTGATCGGGATGGAGCAGGCCCAGATCCTAGCCACACTTGCTGGCGAGCGGCAGCGCCAGTGTGATGATTTGAAATCCATCCTGAAGTCAAGCGAGGAACGCTGGCAGGCGAATCAGGAAGCGATGATGCGGCAGCATGGGGAACTGATTTCCACAATGCAGGACCAGGCCAAAGTATTTTCGCAGATTCTTCAACAGACTGCTATGCATCCTGGAGGACAGACATTACCAACTGTATCTGTTCCAGCGCCGGTAGGACCTAATCCTTTATTGCATGTAAATTTATGCAAGATAGCGCCCGGTGATGCCCCAGACGATTTCCTTAATTCGTTTGAAAGAATTGCTGTAGCTGCCGGGTGGCCTCCCGAGCAATGGGTGTACCGGTTACTGCCTTGCCTGGCCGGGGAGACTCTAGCGGCATTCCAGACCCTAGGGCCCGAGCTTGCCAATAGCTACCCTGTAGTAAAAGCCCATATATTGGATTTCTTAGGTTTCACCACAGAACACTACAGACAAAAGTTCAGGGCAACCACAATGCTTCATACAGAACGGCCTAAAGCGTTGCTTCAGCGTATTACCAAACTAGCTGAAAAGTGGCTGCAACCAGTTCTGAATGATGCCAGGGCCTTATTCACAGAAATAGTGAGGGAACAACTATTAGAAGCTGTCCCAAAGAACATCAGGTCCTGGATTAAGAGGCAGAACTGTAAAACCTTAGGACAAGTTCTGGAAGTGGCTGAAGCGTTTATAGATGCCCAAGAACCTTTAGGAGAGCATATGAGTCCTTAGCTGAACCTACATCTAGATTGAACCCACGGGAGTTAGGTAAAGGTTGGGGTAAGAAACTGCAGGTTAAGGATCCCTGTGGCCCAAGCCATAAACCCAACACTCAGGGTGGGGACAGAAGGTGTTACAAGTGTGGAAAACCGGGACACACACAACAGTTTTGTAGGGCCTCTAACCCCGAAGTTAAAACCAAGGTTCAAAATAAGCAGGCCCCGGTTTCCAAGGAGAAGGAACCGACTGGCCATCAGAATATGTTAGGTTCAAAGGCTCCTGGAAACGGGGGTGAGGTTAAATACCTTATTGATGTATCAGTAGGGGGCCAGGTGGTGAAGGCTTTGGTGGATACAGGGGCAGATCAGTCCATGATGGCTGTTCCATTCTGGAAAAGGATCTTTCCTGGGGAAAAAGAGTCATTTGGGGCTGGCAAAGTGGTGATCAAATGCATACACGGAGACAGTGCTCGCTATACTCTTAGGCCAACTATCCTCCTACATAGGGACCGTGTCTACAAGGTTCCGATGGCCTTGATTCCCGGGGTTCCCTATGAAATAGTTTTGGGGCAGGATTGGGCCGGGTTAGAGGACTGTTTGCAAACTAAGCAGGGGTTGGTAAACACCCGTTCTCAAGGAAGGCCTAGCCCGGAGCCTGAGACCCCGTTGGGAAAAGTTTTTCCCTTTAAAAAGGGAGTGATTAGACCGGCGGCGCAGACACAGGCTAGGGCCTCCAGAGCACAAAAAAGAAGACAGCAACAACAGAGGGCACAGAATCTTAGACAAACTGAGCAAAGGAAAGAATTTCCCAGTCTCCCGCAGGAGATTAGCAATACCTTTCCCACATTTGCCCAAGAACAGAAGGCTGATCCTTCATTGAGGGAACTGTGGCTTCAGGCTACAGGACCCCAATCGGCTGGATCAGGCTTGAGAGTTATACGTGGCCTCCTTTATAAAGAAAGAGATGACACTACAGACCAGGACGAAGGAGGGGAACAGTTGGTAGTTCCCAAGGGATTTAGGAAGCCCATCTTACAAACGGCCCATGACTCACCCCTAGCAGGGCATAAAGGGATTCAGGCCACGCAGGTACAGGTACAGCGAAGGTTCTACTGGCCTGGGTGGAGGCAAGAAATTGAGGATTTTTGTAAATCCTGTCCCACCTGCCAAAGGCTGGCTTTGAGCAAACCCGCACGGGCGCCTCTTGTCCCTATACCTGTGGTGGAAGAACCTCTCTCGCGGTTAGCCATGGACATTGTAGGACCATTGGAAAAGACCCCTAGGGGGTACCAATTCATTTTTGTGGTGATGGATGTGGCCACCAGATTTCCTTGGGCTTTTCCTTTGCGGAAGACCACCTCGGGGGTATTAATGAAGGAACTTATGGGGTTATTCTCTACTATAGGTTTTCCGAGGGAAGTCCTTTCGGATCGGGGAAGCAATTTCTTGTCCAGGGAGATGGAGGAATTCTGGAAAGGACTCGGGGTGAGGCATATCCGAACCTCTGCCTATCACCCTCAGGCCAATGGCTTAGTCGAGAGGTTTAATCAATCTCTAAAGCATATGTTAAAGAAGGGATTAGAAGACAATTTGAGAGATTGGGACCTGTTCATTCCCTTTGTGTTATTTGCTGCTAGGGAGAAAGTACAGGACTCTCTGGGGGTTAGTCCCTTTGAATTATTATATGGGCGGTCTCCCAGGGGCCTTCTAGATGTGATTAAGGAGGGTTGGGACCCCCCCCGAAGAGACAGGAACAAATATTATTTCTTACCTGTCTCAGTTAAAGAAAAGGCTGGCGCAAGTGTCCAAATTGGGACGGGAAAACCTCGAGTGGGCTCAGAAGAAGCAAAAAGTCTATTATGACCGGGGAGCTAAAGAACGCCAATTCTCGGTAGGGGACAGGGTATTAATATTGGTGCCCTCAGACCCTCATAAATTTCTAGCCCATTGGAAAGGTCCCGCCACGATCATGGGGAAAGCAGGTCCAGTGAGTTATAGAGTTAAGGAGGAGCAGGGCCGGGTACAAACGTATCACGTCAACCTTCTAAAGGCCTGGAAGGATAGGGAAGCCTTAGCTCTTATAGCTCAGTGCTGCCAAGAGGACGATCTAGGACCCCAGAAAGCGGACTTGGCGCAGACTGAAAAGGTGAATGTAGGGAAAGAGTTGTCTGAATCACAGTCTCGTCAAGTACAGACACTCGTTGGCCAATTCTCTGATGTATTTTCATCGGTCCCGGGACGTACTAAGGGGGTTACACACGACATCATTACCAGTCCTGGTAAAATAGTCCGAGTGAGGCCTTATCGCCTCTCGGAGGAGAAGAAGAAGTTGGTCTGTGAACTAGTCCAAGAAATGCTCTCCCTAGGGGTTATTGAGCCTTCACAAAGCCCCTGGTGCAGCCCCATAGTGATCGTTCCAAAGGCAGATGGATCTCCTAGGTTTTGCATCGATTTTAGACAGGTCAACGAGGTGTCACAATTCGATGCTTTTCCCATGCCAAGAGTAGACGAATTACTTGATAAATTAGGTCAGGCACAGTATCTTTCCACTATCGACCTGACTAAAGGGTATTGGCAGATTCCGTTGACCCATAGTGCTAAACCCAAAACTGCCTTTAGCACCCCGTATGGGCTATACCAATTCACCCGCATGCCGTTCGGACTGCATGGTGCAGCTGCGACTTGTCAGCGGGCAGTAAATGAAGTCTTAAGGGGTCACCATGCTTACGCTGAGGCCTACCTGGATGATGTGGTAATATACTCATCTTCGTGGCAATCTCATGTAGAGCATGTTGGAGCAGTGTTGGAAGCTTTAAGGAAGGCAGGCTTCACTGTTAACCCGAAAAAGTGTTTTCTGGGCCAGCGAGAGGTCAGGTACTTGGGATACACAGTGGGCCGCGGACAGGTAATACCTTTGATAGGTAAAGTGTATCCAGGAGTATCCTCGTCCTGGCACAAAAAAACAATTGCGAGGGTTTTTAGGCCTATTGGGGTATTATAGGAGATTTATACCTAGCTTTGCCACTAGGGCCACCCCTCTTACCAATATGTTAAGAAAAGACGTTCCGGATGCGTTGCACTGGGAGGAGGAAGGGGTGAAAGCGTTTATGGATTTGAGGGATAGTCTGTGTAAACAGCCGGTGTTGGCAGCTATTGATTTCAGCAAGCCCCTTGTCCTTCAGACAGACGCATCTGGATGTGGATTGGGAGCGGTACTCAGCCAGGAGAGTCAGGGCATAGAGCACCCTGTCCTATATCTGAGCCGTAAGTTACATCCCAACGAGAGAAATTATGCAGTGGTAGAACTAGAGTGCTTAGCTGCAAAGTGGGCCATGCAGACACTTGAACACTATCTAGGAGAAAAGCACTTTACGTTAGTAACTGACCATGCAGCTCTTAAATGGTTAGGTACCATGCGGAACAACAACGCTCGCCTTACTCGCTGGTACTTAACCTTACAAACTTTCAGATTCTCTGTGGTTCATCGCCCAGGGAGTCTGAATACTAATGTTGATGCTCTGTCACGCATCCCTGAAAATTCGAGTAGACCCCATGCTTATAAGGATAAGCATCATTTAAGGGAGGGGGTATGTAACCAGACAGACTTCGTGCCTGCCCTGGTTCCAGATAGGGTGCCTATTAAGACTCCCGGTAAAACCCGGAAAGTTGTGTCTAAAGGTTGTCCTAGGAAGAATCTGGCTGATCCTCAGCCTGACCACCAGAGGGAGTTGGAATCTCCTGAAAGTTTCCTAGGCCAGCAATATTCAGGTCACCAAAGGAGGAGCTCTAGAGCTGCTTTGAGGACTGCTGAATCAGCCAGGTTAGGGTGTGGCCCAAACAGTATAAAACCTGTAGCTCAGTTCAAAGCAGGAAGCAGGTTAGGGAGAAGGTTGGGACCTTTGCTCCCTGCGAGTCTCCTTGGGACAGGCAGAAGCGAACCAGTCTCACCCATGGAGGTACAAGAAGCTGGAGATATTCTTGAAGAAACCGTGCCTGAGCTGGAACTCCCAATGGAGACTGACCTCTTGCCAGAGGAAATGAGCTTGGCTGAGGAAGCCATGGAAGTTGGTTTGTCCACCAGCTGTACCTGTTAACTGAAAGGAGCAGAGAAGAAACTGTGAGTGCATTTTTTTTTCAGCTTTCTTTATTGGAGAGACTGTTTGGAACAAAGCTGAACCTTTAAGGACTTGTTAGTTTTCTTTACTGTTCTGCATTTTTGTTTTTTCTTGTTAAGAAGCTGAGGGTGCCTGAACTGAGGGAGAGGTTTGCTATAATCTGGGAGGGAAATTTGAAGCTATTATATGCTGAAAAATAAAACAAACCTGAGGCACTCTCCTTTTCCTGGCAGTGCAATTTCATGGCTGCCAGAGGCTTCCTTTTGAAGCACTAACAATAGGGTATCCAGTGCCTTAAACCCTGTTGTGTTTTGTTGTTTGTAATGAACTAAAAGCCCTGCTTAGGAGCAGGCTAAATTGAATGCTAAGGGAAGCACAAAACCTAGTGGGGTGAAGAAAAAAAAAAAAAGTATTTTTTTTGTAGTTTATGTTTGGACTGTTTATTATTCTGCTGTTTGAATTTGAACTGAAGACCTTCTACTCACCTGTTGCTGGTAGTACTACTAATAATCCTGACTTTACTACCTAAAAGAAAATAAATCCTGAGTTTTGATTTACTTCTTTTTCTGAGGAATTGTGATTTATTTTTGGTTTTACTCTTGGTGTCAGTCCATGCCTGCAGGGTGACTCCAGGCCGGGTCACACGCAGGTGTTGTTGTGTGTGTAACCACTGTGAGGTGCTGTGGAGGCTCGTTCAGGCCACAGACCCGGTTACAATATCGATCTGGCAGAAACTTCTGAAACCTGGTATAAATCTCTTCCTACCGAACACTCTGTCCCCACCACCATCTTGATCCCCCAAGCCTCACCATCCATGTCTGACAGTATGTCAGCCACTCCCCAGCACGCCTCACCCTCCATGTCTACTCCTCAACCTCCTACCCTCACCCCACACCCCCTCCACTCTCCCTCTGTACCGTCTCTTACTCCACCTTCCTCCACTCATCGCCTTACAACTCCCTTTACTCCCGACTGGAAGCTCACATCCTGCTTAGCCCCTGCTGACTGTGCCCTTAATGCTGGCTGCAGTGGCCGAGCTTTTCACGTCAGTTACGCCCAGCGTCATAAAGCTTCCAACTGTCAGTGTCAGTATTGCCGGGTGTGTTTGGGCTTTCCCTCCTGCCCAGACCAAGACTGTACTGCCTATGGAGCCTGTATTCATCTTCCCCCACATCTTTCCACGGGGCGCTCTCAACCCTTTCCAGCCCCCCTCCGACCGCTACTATTTTCTGAATACATTCCTCCCATCCCCCTCGGACCACTGACTTCTGACCCAGCAGGAACATACTACAAATCTTGCCTTACCCCAAAACAGATAATCGCTCAGCATGAGCGCTCTACTCATTATGTCCACCCGTGGCTTGACAATCTTGCTGGTTGGACAGAGTCCTGTGCTCCCCAACTTACCCCCTTCCCCTGAGAGGGCTCATTTGAAACAAAACATATGAATACTGCCCGTTTATGCATCCGCCAGGGCTTCCCGGATTCAAGTTGGGATCTACAATACATGAAAGATGGTCTCAAAATCTGGGAAAAATATGAGCGGAAATTTTATGGCCAACCAGCTGAATCCCCTACCAACGCCACTCCAGGGCTGCACTTGTTACCCAGTACTACAAATTCCACTCCTGCCAATCCCACGCCTGCTATTTCTCCTACCCCCTCAACCCCCACATTGCAGGCCCCCCTCATTACTAAACAAACAAATGCAGGCTCCACCAAAACTGAATATGATGCTTGGAGCTTTGCCGATAAGCTTTCTATCAAAGCCCAACTCCCTCCTCTGTTGGCGGGTGCGTCCCCATGGATTTCTAAGTTTGAGCAAATTACTTCCCAATGGGAACTTGCCTTGGGGGACGTCCGCTCCCTGTTAGTTGAATGTGTTGGCAAGGTGACTACAGATATTTTTGCTGACGCAGGCATTGCCAATTATACTATTGATGTTAAAAATTTTGACGGGGACCGTTTTAACAATTATAGGTCCTCCGTCTGGAAAGCCCTTCGTGCTCATTATCCCGATGAGAAGGATATGTCTCAGCTTACCTCAATGCAGTATAGGGTTGGCTCTGACATATACTCTTTCATTCGGGATTTTGAGGACAAATGGGAACTATAAATTGGGGATCCTTGTTCCAAGGAAAAGATCAAAGGCTTAGCCTTTCAAACGTTGCATGGCACTATGCCTAAGGCCATACAAACCAAACTGGACGGTGTTGTGGGTATGGCCGGTAAGCCCTGGTCTGAAATTATTACACATATTATTCATTATTCCCAACTCTTAGTTGATGCAGAAACCAAAGAGCAGAAAGAATTAATCCAATTACAAAAAAAAGGCTTTAACTTCCCAGATTCAGTCCCAGTCTCAACCGCTGCCCACCCCTGCACCTTCACAGCCTCCTACCCCAGCACCACCCAATGCAGTCTCCCAGATGAAGCAGGCTGTACGTCTCGCTCAGCAAGAGGCCGTTCAGCTTGCTCACATTCAATGGGCTCAGCCTGTTTCCCCCTGGCGACCCTGGCAGCCCCAGCCTGCTCCCATCTCTGCCCGTCGGGGTATGCGCGGCATAGGGCGAAACGGTTTCTCTCAACCTCAAGACCGATCCCAGGTCCAGTGTTGGACCTGCAATAAACATGGCCATATCTCTTCTGAGTGTTGGCAGAACCCCTTCACACGAGGCACCAGGGGAGGGGCTCGTGGTCGAGGTCGGCCTACTCCCCCTTCTACTGCTCCTAACTCCGCCTCTCCTCACCCTTTTTCTTTTCCCTACCCTTATGCTCCCCCACAACCATGGCAAAATCCCACCGAGCCTTTTGTTCCCAAACCCTCACCTGATTCCCTGTGACTAGCTCACTACGTTCACATTTCTGTTTCCAGCCATACTGAGCCTATCAAGCTGGTACAAATCGGTGACCAAACCAACATCCCCTTTATTGTTGACACCGGTGCCACATTAACCTCCATAAACTTCATTCCTCCCCACTATCCTGTCTCCACCCGGACCGTCCCAACAATTGGCATTGAGGGGGCAGCCCAGCAGCATCACATCATTCCCGATGTGTTATTGATCATTGATAGCCAAGTTGTACTGTCTGATATTCTGTACATTTCCTCCTGTCCTGTAAACCTCCTGGGCCGTGATGTGCTTTCAAAAATCAAGGCCATCATCACCTTCGTAGGTTTTCATCACTCTGCACCCACATTTGATCCGGCCACCCGATATGGTTGTGTTAAAAGCGTGTCTGGTGTCAAGCTTATCCTTAAAGACCCTACCACCGGCCCTGCCATTCCTCAATACCCATTAAAGCCGGATGCTTTACAAGGTATCCGCGCTTTAATTCAGGAACACTTGGACAATGATATCATCGAGCCGACTGAATCCCCCTGGAACACCCCCCTTTTTCCTATTCGCAAGGCGGATGGCAAAACCTGGCGCCTGGTACACGATCTGCGCGGCTTAAATCGCCTCTTACAACAAGAATTTCCAGTAGTCCCTAATCCTGTCACATTGCTCACCTCTTTCACCCTACATGCTTGGTTCTCTGTCATTGACCTCAAGAATGCTTTTTACTCTATCCTTTAGTAAAAATAACACAAAGTTCCACAGCCCCACAGCGTTCGCCACAACAATTGTTCCTTAATCTATTTTCATATACAGAACCCTAAGGCTTTCTTGATCCCTCAACGATGTCAGATAGCTATTGAGGTCGGAGGAACTGCCCCCTATGGGTTTATGGAAATAGGCATTAGACTTACCCAACCAGTCTCCTTCCATAAGACCCATCTTATTGAGGAAATAGAACATTCAGTTGAGTATGGCACCTCCGCGAACAACCTTTTTCTCACCTTAGCTGAAACTATAGCAAGCAGTTTAAATATCACCAATTGTTATGTTTGTGATGGTATCCATATGGGGGAACACTGGCTGTGGGAAGCACAGGAAATTGATCTTACTAAGACATCTTCATTTGTAGTGAACCTCACTAGGCCTCCCCCGGTAACAATAGGCTCCCCTTGGGTTTTGAAATCCCTTTTTGTACCCCGTTATTGCCTGGTAAGACCCCAGACCTCCCAAACCTCAGGGGCTTTCCAAGCAGGATGGTCCGCCTGCACCCATACCTATTCCTGGAATCATTCCCGGTGGGTCACCTGGCCCACTGACACTCGACCCTTCAAAGATACTTTCTTTCAGTTATTACACCATTCCCGTTATTCTAAGCTTCAGAAAGGCCCTGCTGAGCTAGTTAATTGGCCAGCCCCAGATGGCCTTTCTTGGATATGTGAGAATAAAGCTTATGCTTGGCTACCCAAGAATTGGGAAGGATCATGTGCCTTAGGTATAATCTGCCCCAGTTTCTTTCTACTTCCACTTGAACATGTAGACCGTTTAAGGTTCCAAGTGTACCAATCCCTCAGCCGATCCAAGCGGGCTGTAGATGTTAGTAAGAACTTGCAAATTGGTACCTGGACAGATAAGGAATGGCCCCCTGCTCGTATTATTAGTTACTATGGGCCTGCTACTTGGGCAGCTGATGGCATGTGGGGATATCGTACCCCTATTTATATTCTGAATAGACTTATTCGACTCCAGGCGGTGGTCGAAACCATTACTAATGCTACCTCACTTGCCCTAAACCTTTTGGCTGCCCATGATGATCAACTTAGAAATGCTATTTACCAGAATCATTTAGCTTTGGACTATTTACTGGCTGCCGAAGGTGGTGTGTGTGGTAAATTTAATTTGTCTAATTGCTGCTTGCACATTGATGAAATAGGCCAGGTCGTGAAAGATTTAACTGATAGTATGAAAGAAGTCGCACATGTCCCTGTACAGACTTGGAGTGGAGTTGCACCTGATTGGTTCACTTCCTGGTTTCCTAACATTGGTGCCTTGCGTCTGCTAAGTTTTCCTTTGGGCCTTAATTGGACCCAGCAGTTGTGCATTACCTGAGCTCTGAGCCTGCCTCTTAGGCTGTCCTTTTTTGTAAGGCACCTCCTGCTGCTCCAGGCTGTTCTCCCACTCATCTTCCCCTCCCCAGGGTTCTGTAACACGGTGTTTCAATTGGAACTCAGACCCTGTCTGTCTGAGTTTAACCTGTCACATTGGTTAGCCCTTTTCAAGGTAAGGCTTGGGTTATGAGGAGATTTACCTGGCACAAGCTTAGCCTTAAGGCTGGGGTTGTGACATACCCTCACCTTTAAGGGTTGGCCGTCCCTAGGTTTTAGAACTGTTCTACTACTCTCTTGCATTCTGGAGAGACTATCCACATTAGTGCTAAGTTTGCCTGGGCGATGCAGTACCTTAAACCGGAAGGTTTGTAGGGCCAAATACCAGCGGGTTAGCCGGACATTATTCTTCCTCATAGTATTAAGCCATTTAAGCACGGCATGATCAGTAACTAGCGTGAATTTCCGCTCCTGCAGATAATGTTCAAGGGTCTGCATCGCCCACTTGGTCGCTAAACATTCAAGTTCAACCGTGGCATAATTTCTCTCATTAGGGTGAAGTTTACGGCTAAGAAACAGCACCGGATGCTCTATCCCTTGAATCTCCTGGCTCAGTATTGCTCCTAGCCCCGTTCCTGACGCGTCCGTCTGAAGTACAAAAGGTTTTGTAAAATCAATGGACATTAGCACAGATCAGTACACAAAGCCTCCTTCAGATCTTCCACAGCCTGTCTACCCGTATCCTCCCACCGAAGAGTATCAGGTCTATCCTTCCTTAGCATATCTGTAAGAACAGCAGCCCTCGTGGCAAATGCAGGTATAAATCGTCGGTAATACCCGAGGAGTCCCAGGAATCCCCTTAACTGTTTCTTTGTGTTAGGTATGGGATAGTCCTTGACGCAACGTACCTTGTCTACCAGTTGTTTAACCTGTCCCCTTCCAACCACATACCCCAGGTATTTTACTTCTCTCTGGCCTAAGTAGCATTTCTTAGGATTGATCGTGAAACCAGCCTCCCTCAGGGATTGCAAGACAGCCCTCACATGCTTTAGGTGCTGGGTCCATTCCGAGGAGTATAATACGATATCATCCAGGTAGGCCTCTGCGTAGTGGTGGTGCCCGCGCAGGACCCCCGTGATACCTCTTTAGCTCGTAGCCGCAGCACCATGGCCGCAGCACCATGAAGCCCGAAAAGCATACGACTAAATTGGTACAGCCCATGAGGTGTGCTAAACGCTGTTTTTGGCCTGGCACTTGGGGCAAGGGGAATTTGGCAATAGCCCTTCGTCAAATCCAATGTAGAGAGATACTGGGCCTGTCCTAACTGATCTAACAAGTCATCGACCCTGGGCATGGGGAAGGCGTCAAACTGAGACACCTCATTGAGCTGTCGGAAATCTATACAGAACCTGGGGGTACCGTCAGCCTTAGGTACAATGACGATGGGACTGCACCAAGGACTCTGAGAAGGTTCGATAACCCCCAAAGCCAGCATTTCCTCCACCAGGTCCTGTACTAGATCCTTCTTCCCCTCAGATAACCGATAAGGTTACTATCTTCCCAGGAGTGGTGACAATATCATGGGTCACCACCTCAGTCCGCCCCGGTATCGGGGAGAACACATCTTTGAACCCCTGTACCGGTGCCTCGACCTGAACTGCCTGCTCGTCAGATAGTTCGGTCCCTATATTCACTTCCTCATCTTGGACCATATCTGCAATCTGGGGCCCAAGGTCGTCATCAGGTTTCTGTTCTGCTATCAAGGCTAAGATCTCCCTATCCCTCCATGGCTTCAATAAGTTGATGTGATAGGTCTGAATCCTGTTTTTCTCATCCCTAACTCGATAATCCACCTGGTTAAGCTTTTCTACAATAGTAGCAGGCCCTTTCCATTCCGCTAAAAATTTGTGAGGATTAGAGGGTACCAATATTAACACTCTATCCCCCACTTTTAAGTGGCGAGCCTTGGACTTCCGATCATAATAACACTTCTGTTTTCTTTGGCACCATTCCAGATTGTGGCTCCACACCTTGGCCACCTGACTTAATCTCTTTCTCAACTGGCTCAAGTAGGATATCACATTGTCATCCTCCCCTTCTTGTGACCCCCATTGTTCTTTGACAATATCCAATATACCCCGGGGAGCTCTGCCAAATAACATTTCAAATGGGCTGACCCCTAGGGAGTCCTGCACTTTCTCCCGTGCCGCAAATAACACTAGGGGAATGAAAAGGTCCCAATCCTTCTTCTCCTGAGCCCCGACTTTCTTCAGCATTTGCTTTAGGAACTGATTGAACCTTTCAACCATCCCGTTGGCATGGGGATGGTAGGCTGATGTTTTAATGTGACGGATACCAAATCCCTGCCAGAACTTCTCCATCTCTTTTGAGAGGAAATTGCTCCCCTGGTCCGTCAGTACTTCCCTAGGGAACCCCATCATACAAAAGAGACCCATTAACTCTTTCATAATAGCCACTGATGTGGTTTTCCGCAACGGGAAGGCCCAGGGGTACCTGGTGGCCACATCCATAATAACCAATATAAAACTATATCCTCGGGGGGTTCTTTCCAGTGGACCTACTATATCCATCGCCCATCGGGCCAATGGCTTCTCCACCCTAGGAATTGGGATAAGCAGGGCCCGGGCGGGTTTACTTAAAGACAGCCTTTGGCAGATAGGGCAAGATTTACAAAAGTTGGCCACGACTTTAGACAATCCTGGCCAAAAGAACCGTTGTACTACTTGAACCTCCGTAGCCTCGGACCCTTTATGTCCGGATAGCGGATGATCATGGGCTGTCTGCAGTATAACCTTACGGAATCCTTGTGGAACTACCAGCTGTTCTATTCTTGTCTTAGGACGTTCCCCTGGAATCTGTCTGTATAACAACCCCTGCCTAACTTTAAACCTAATAGGGTCATGGCTAGGTCGAGAGGCCTGCTGCCAGGCTTCCTGCAAGGAGGCATCAGCTTTCTGTTCCGCTGGAAAGGTGGGGAATGTCCCCACTACCTCCTTAGGCAGCCAAGGAATCCCCTTACTCATACTGATCTGCCTAAGGGCCTGACTCCTATGTTGCTTCTGTTTACGGTTCTGGGCCTTGTTCTGTCGGGGTTGTCAGGGCTTGCTCACGGATCACCTCGCCTTCGAAGGGAAACACACTGCCCAAGTTCTCTTCCCCTATCGAGGATACGGGTCCTTGGGAGCGAGTGCCCACTAGCCCCTATTTTGGGCTGAGACATTCTTCTAACCCTTTCCAGTCCCGGCCTAGTATAAGGGAAAAGGGAGATCTAGGCACTATTGCAAGCTTCACCCTATAGACTTTATCCCCATACAGGATGGTAGTCGCCCGCCGTGGATATCTTAGGCTATCCCCGTGAACACATTTAATTGTAATCAAGTCCATCTCTCTTTGCAAATTCTCCGTAGGGAACATCTGCTTATAAAATTCAGTGGCCATCATGGACTGATCTGCTCCGGTGTCCACTAAAGCTGCTACCTCTTTTGCTGCTATCGAGACTAAAACTCGATATTCCTTGGGGATATTAATGTTTGTCCCTTGGGTCACCACCAAATGCTTTCTTTCCCTACAAAACCTCTGGGTATGACCCGATTTCCCACACCGGTAGCATCGGAGACCTTCCTTGTGCGAGACCTCCTTGGGCTTGGGATACTCAGTGGTCTTGTGAGGTTGGCCTTGAGGCCGCACTGCCTTCCCCTTCTCCAAGCTCTGTGAAGAGGTCGCTCTCTCCTCTTCACCAGTGCCCTGGGCGTCTAAGTACACCTCGGCCACTTCCAGAGCTTGAGCAAGGTTCTTGCATCCCTGTCTTCAGACCCAGCCCCGTAGTTTTTTCGGGACTGACTCCAGAAATTGCTCCTTCACTATTTCTAAGAACAGAGCTCTGGGGTCCCCCAAACAAGAGTGCAACCATCTCTCTGCTAACTTGGATAGCTTCTGTACTAAGGCTTTGGGCCTTTCTTTGACCTGCATTATAGTAGTCCTGAATTTCTGTCTATAATGCTCGGGAGAGAACCCTAAGTATTACAAAATGTGGCTTTTGACTGCCTGATATTTGTTGGCTAGCTCTGGGTTCAGTGTCTGAAATGCTGCCAGTGTCTCCCCAGCTAGACAAGGCAAAAGCCTGACAGCCCACTGTCCCTGCGGCCAACCAGCAGCAGTAGCTACTCTCTCGAAGGCACACAAAAATTCATCCGGTGCATCAGCCGGTGTTATTTTGCATAAGTTCAGCATCGAGAGTGGGTTAGCTGCTCCTACCGGTTGCTGAGTGTAATGCAGTCCCGGCTCACCGCCTGTGGCTGGCGTGGGTTTTTGCAAAAGCTGTGTTAGTACCTCTGTCTGCTCCCCAATAGCTATCAGCATTTCGTCATGCTGCCGCCTTGAGTGTTCTTGAGAGCGGTACCACAAGTCCTGGTTAGCTTTGAGGCCAGCCTGCAGGTCCTTGCTTTGCTTCTGTCTTTCCCCGGCCAGGAACGCCATCAGCTGCTGCTGGTCCATCTTCCTTCCGGGTCTGGAACAGAAACAAACAAAACCAAGTGCGGTACCTCCAGACAGCTTAGTTATCTCCCTTCACCAGCCCCTTAGCTCGGGTACTCTTACCGATGATACTGGTGAGTCTGCGCCTTGTATTATAGGCCTCCTTGGCCCCCAGTCATTCAGTCTGCGTTTCTGTCCTCTCTGGAACTCGGTCTGGTCCTTATCGTCCCCCTTCTGGATCAGGTCCAGCGCAGGTAAGTCCAGGTCCCTCTGGTTCCGTCCTCCGACTGCTTCCGTCCGGATGTCAGGCTATCCTCCCCCGAAGACTCACCCCTCTCAGCGACCACCGACAGAAGAGTCGTTAAGAACCAGCCGCTCCAGCACAGGAACAAACAAAACAAACTAAATAAAAAACCAAAAGCCAAAACTTTTTTTTTTCTAAAGTTCACCAGAATGTCCAGCAGGAGGCATTAGAGATCCCACTCCTGATACCACTTGTGAGCCTGCCGGTGTCGGGCTTTGCAACTGGCCACCGACCAGGGCTCAGCAACGACCGATCTTAACGCTCCTTCAAAGGATGTTGAAGGTCCTGCTGGTACTTATCAATAGAATAAAGAAAAAAAAACCAGTTTGTCAGGAACAATAAAGTTTTACCAAACTTGAGTCTCACTTTATTGCTTAAGTAGCACTTTGCCAGAGTTAAGTCTTTGAACTCCAAAAGAAAACATGAACATCCGGGCCTCTAAAGCATAGCCCACACCTTCCTTGCAGGTACAAGCAGGTAAGTGATCAAATAGTTCATAGTAGCAGTCTCACAGTCCAGGCAGGGCAAAAATAAGGCTACCAAAACTTTCCAGTTTCATAAGAGTCCTTCACAATGCTGCTTAAAACTTGTAGCCTGCATGGCCTAGGCCTGGCTTGTAACAGGCCTTTCCCAACCAACCTTAACATGCTGGTGGGGGAGGGGAGTAGCTGAATCCACTATAATTAAGCTTGCCGAACTTGGCCCCACAATCCCACCCTGAGGATCTTGTGTGGATTCTCCCCCCTACTATCCCTTCACACCTTCAGCAATCAAGTCCCAAGCAAACAGCAACAAAAAAAGGCAAAAGGTAAAAATGACAAGAAAAAAACCACACTACATTCAATGTCCCAAAAATCAGGCACACCTGCAGCGGTGAGCCTAGCACAGCTCACTTGGTCCCAGACTTGTGCTTCCAGACAGTTCAAAAAGAAAACTTCAAGATTCAAAGCATACAAAAAAAGGTCAAGCAATTTCACTTAGCTTTCATCCATGAATATTTCTTCCGGTTCCATGGCAGTGTCCATAAACTCCGTGGCATCCGGGCTAGCTGTCTGGCTGGCTTCAGGGACAGGAGCTACATCTAACATTTCAATGTCCTGGCTTTGCGTGGTCTCAGGAGGGCAGTCCCGCGAGCCTCCTTCCTGGGCTGGTCCAGGGTAGACTGACTTGGTCTTTCTCAGCTCAGCTTCTAAAGCACTGAGCTGGCCACGCCCTAACCTGTGAGGGGGAAGGGCAACCTGCTGCTTCTGCTGAGTTTTCCTTTGGGCCTTAATTGGACCCAGCAGTTGTGCATTACCTGAGCTCTGAGCCTGCCTCTTAGGCTGTCCTTTTTTGTAAGGCACCTCCTGCTGCTCCAGGCTGTTCTCCCACTCATCTTCCCCTCCCCAGGGTTCTGTAACATGGTGTTTCAATTGGAACTCAGACCCTATCTGTCTGTCTGAGTTTAACCTGTCACACTGGTTAGCCCTTTTCAAGGTAAGGCTTGGGTTATGAGGAGATTTACCTGGCACAAGCTTAGCCTTAAGGCTGGGGTTGTGACAGTTTGCGTACCAAGGACAGCTGAGCAAGTTCGGGGCCACTAGAAACACCAGACCTGCGTGAGATGCCACCGGGCCCAGAACGTGTCCTATTATAGGCCACAGGGAAAAACCATACAGAAGTTCACCATCAGTCCATGGTTGAACCAGAGCGCCGGGCCCTACTCTGCCGACATCCCGTCAGGGAGTGAAGAACCGGTCTGCCTTCTGGTTCCCCGAGGACGCTATCCGATCGAAGGCGGGGTGACCCCTCCGAAGAAACATGGCTTCGAACGCAAGCCCGGACAGGGACAATTCTCCCGGGTCCAAAATCTGACAACTGAGGAAGTCTACCAGCACATCGTCCACCCCTGTCACAGGAGTGAAGGACAAGGCCAGCAGACACTTCTCCGCCTAGGCAACGAGCATCCGAGCCTCTAGGCTCAGCAGGGGACTCCTCATGCCCCTCTGACAAGAAGACATAGGCAACCACCGGCGCAATGTCCGAGAATATGCAGAGAATCCCGTGAAATCACAGCAGGCCCGACAGACCATACACATCTCCAGCCGATTGAACAACCATCTGCTCTCCAATGCAGTCCATCAACAGTAGACTGGCTCAGACCGTCAAACTGCTCCCCAACCGGAGAGATTCGCGTCTGTCACCAGAGGCACCCAGACCAAGACGCGCAGAGGGAGTCCTCTGTACAGAGAAAACCAGAATCAACCACAACACCTCACAGCTGTGACCAAACATGACAACTTCACCCCAGCACATCCTGCTGAGGATTCCACCGGGACAGAAGGGACAACTGAAGAGAACAGATGTGAGCCCTTGTCCACGGATCACAACTATGGTCGCCGCCAATAGACCCAATACCAGATACTGCTGAAGCTTGATCATCCCAGAGCCACTTGGTTCCTGCCCCCATGGAACCAGACCCCCACGTACTCCAAATACTGCGGCAGCTTGAAGTGACATGTCATGAGATGGATCACCCAGCCAAGAATGTCCAGCAGTCATCGCACCAAAGAGGGAGCTCTGATCAGCCAGCCATCGAGGCACTCATGGACTTGCACCCCCAGCAAGCACAGATGGACAGCCACCACCACCATGACTGTGGTGAATGATCTGGGTGCAGACACCAACCCGACGGGCAGCGCCGCGACCTGGAAGGGCCTCCCGAGAACATGCAACCTCAGGAAACCTCTGATGATCTGGAAAAACCAAAACAAAAAATCGAGATGTGGAGGTACACTTTTGAGAAATCCAAGGAAGCCAAAAACTCCCCAGGCGCCACTGTTGCCACCTCTGAATGCACCGTTACCATGGAACTCATAGGACGGCGTTCACTCCCTTCAGGTCCATAATTGGTCAGCAATCTTCAGAGTTCTTTCATTAGCATGATGAAGTACATGTCGTATCTCCCGGTGCCCCAGTTTCCCTTTGGGACAGGCTCTATAGCTGCCTGAGCCAGCAACCTGTGCACCGTGGCTTGCACCAGGCTGGCCCTGTCCAGAATTCCCACAGGAGGGGACAAGAATAATTCTGGCAGAGACCGGAAAAACTGTAGTCAGAGACTATTCCTGAGCATGAAGACTCACTGGGCCGAGATTACCATTTGCCATTCCAGAAGGAAGGCCGAAAGCCGCCCCCCCGAATTGCCCCCCCCCACCAGAGACCTGGTGGCATATTATTCTCTAGGAAGGGGCAGAAGGCCGGGAGTAGAAAAACATGGGCGCGCTGCACTTCCAAAGCCAGGACTGGAGTGAGCTTCGACATGCTGTCCCACCGCCGGGGGACCGGTGAACTCCGGCAGGAATGAGAATCCGGCCATCCCACACCCCTGGTCAAACAAGGTCAGAGTCTGGGAGCTCCTCAGGCTACAGACCTGAACACAGACCATAGGTCATCCAACCTTGGCCAAAAAGGAATGAACACATAAAAGGAACCGGCTCACTGAGCCTTTAGCTGAAGTAACACCCAACCACTGGTAAATCCAAGTTATTCGCAGAGCGGAGCCTGAAGAAGCTTTGAGCTTAGTTCAAGATGCTACAGAGTGCTTCGTGCAAAAAAATTCAGACATTCCCAGGCCACACAGAAGTGGCCACTGTAGCTCGCCCTCCCGCTGTAGCGGAAACAGAATGACGCTGGAGATCAAAATGCAATTGTCAGTCCTGAACATCCTGCAGGGCAATCCCTCCATCTGAAGTCCGATGCCTTGGGATACAACTTCGCCAAGTCCAAGGATAATGAACCCTCCATGGACTCCCAAACTTCTAACAGCACTGGCAGACAGCGGAGGCATAGAACTCCGAGCTGTACATACTGTCGGAACCGCATGGTCTAAAACCAGGTTCCGTGTTCACAGTAGCCCACAAATAAAGATGGGCAGGCGGCTAGTCATGAAGAGCCGGCACTCTGCCCGGTGATCCGTAAGGTCTTGGAATCCATTGGTCTAGGTAATACCCAGATCTGCTAAGTTAGCCACGTCTGCTGATTCCGCCGAAGAAACAGGCGACAGCAACAGCACATACACCGAAGCAGAAGCAAGGACGGGGACGAGCCGCCTGCTTTCTGGTACCCCAGTAAAGGAACATATCATCATGCTGGCATCCAAAAGTGGAACAGACTGTTGTACTAGAGTCTGAGTGGGAGAAACAGGCAAAGCCCCTTTTACTCCTGGTTTTTTTTTTTACAGTCAGATACCTCAGAGCCCCCAAATCTGGTGAAAAACAGGCACCGGTGGCCAGAACCACTCTGTGCATCTCAGATCTCACAGGAATAGCAGACTGAGGGGACTTTTTTCCCGAAATTGCGCATGCGTTTCGCAAAAACACCATCCGCGCCCAATTAGGCACCCCGGATGCAGTAATCACAACTCTGGTGGAATGAAATGGTTTAGGGCCTCTCAGGAGGGGAGTGCGGGATCTGCTCACGTCTCACCCCCCCCCCCTCGTGGCCCAGGGCACACAGGATAAACGGCCGCGAATCTGCCATCTGCCGCATCTAAGTCATGAATCCATGCCATCCTGTCCTGAGGTGGCCATCTGTGAAGTTTGGAGCAAGAATGAAGCTTCTAAGTCCAAAAAATATACATTTAAAAACTTTAAAGAAAATCCAAGATGGCCACCGCAGGTGCCAATTTTGTATTAAAAACGCCCAGGAAAAACACAGGAAAACGCTAAAAATGGAGAGTTTAGGATTTTAAAGGTGGGGGGATGGGACCAGGGCATGCAGGGAAACCCCCCAAAACCCCGATTTGAGCACCCCCCCAAAATTGGCAAATTCTGTGACTCACAGACATGTGGTTCAATGCATTTCAATGGCAGCCAGCAATACACAGTGCAAGCATAGGAAGATCATTACCTCAGGAGCTGATTAAACTGGATATTTCAGATCTTCTGGCCGCCTCAACTTCAGATCACAAACATCAGCACCCCTCAGGGAAATCAGGGAAGACACGCGGCGCTGTTCCAATCCCGGCGTACCTCCTCAGAACTGCAGCAGCCTGCGCTCTACCCCTTTGCGGACGAACCAAGGGAGAGATAGCTCCCGAACTTGGAGACCCGATTCAATCTGCAAGCTGTCCAGAGGGTTTACTGCAGTTTCAGGCTTACAGAGCACCCTCCAGAAGCAGACAAACATTAAAATGTCTGCGATCTCCCGCTGAAGAATCACTTGCACAGAGTTGATCCGCAGCACAAGGACAAACCCGCGGTACCGAAGAAAATAAAAGACTAGGAATTGAGAAATAAAATCACGAGCAGAAGAAAACTAGAAGTTCTCAGCAAGGCTGTAGAATCAAAACTGAACTTCAAGGGGAGTGGCCGCACAGGTGACATCACAGAGGGGGTTGGTGTTATTTTTAAGTTCTACTGCCAAGGCTGGAATAGATGCATTACCTGATAGTTCAGGCTCCAGAGGGATTGTACAAGAAAAATCATTTATATGTTAGGCATGTTCCCTATATTATTTCCCTCTTCCTTCTATAAATCGATGGAAAAATTACTTGTCAACTTTTTTTGGAATAATAAAACACCAACTCTTAGGATAAATGGTGGAATCTAATGTGTCTTACAGATATGATTGCTACCTTGCTAAAAAGAAGAAGAATGATGTTGCTATATTTAACAAAAAATGGTGTGCTTTGAAAGAATATTTAGTTTCTCATTCTTAATTGTGTCTAATTGTTATATTCCTCACTTGTGATTCATTTTTCATGTATGGCTTGTTTAATGTTTCTTATTAATGAAACTTTTCAATAAATAAACAAAGACTAAAAACAAAAAAACACAGAAAATAGTAACTTTTCTGGAATCCAGTGGATTACAAGTCCCAAGGCAATATGGATTCACTAGAGCAGTGTTCTTCAACCTTTTTACACCCGTGGACCGGCAGAAAAAAAAGAATGATTTTGTGGACCGGCAAACTACTAGGACTAAAATTTAAAAACCCCGTTTCCACCCCATCTCCGCGAGCTCGGTCCCCACAAATCATCTGATCCCATCCACACAAGACTCAGTTATGATTTTATATTGAATGTATTTTATTAAAGTATAAAAAGAAACAATATTCTGTAGAATTGTCATTTTATAAATACAAATAATTCAGAGCAAGGATCAACAAAACCCCTGTCTCCCCTCCCCTTCACATATATCCCCTCTTCTATCAAGAAAACTGAACAAGCCAAATTATTACAGAATGCTACACAGAAATATCATGCTAACAGAATACTGAAGTAACACATGACAGGAATAGTTTTAGGGAAGTGCAACTAGGGCAACTGCCCCCTGGTCAGAGAGCGCCCTAAGCCAGCTGGAAGCTAAAGAAGCACTGCCTGGGTTTTGCAGTCCCCAGTTATGTCTAACACCAGCTCTAGCAGGATATATATTTCAAATCTGATATATTCTAATCACAAAATAGAAATAAAATTATTTTTTTCTACCTTTTGTCGTCTCTGGTTTCTGCTTTCAATCTTTTTTTCACTCTCTTCCTTCCAGCGTATGCCCTCTCTGTCTCTTCAATCCAGCATCTGCCCCTTCCATCCACTGTCTGTCCTCTCCCCCTTCCATATGGTATCTGTCTTCTTTCTATGTCCCTCTCTCCTTTCCATCCAGCTTGTGCCCCCTCTCTCCTTTTTACATGATTCATTCCAGCTTCACTGCTTTCTTCATTTTTATCTCTCCTACACCAGATCTATCATCGTTGTCCCTCTGCTTATTTTTCTGCTGACCCCTTCCTATCATCAATCTCTCTACTTTCTCATGCCTGTGTCTCCCCTTCCCCCCCTCTAATCTCTCTGCCAGCTGTTTCCTTCCTTTTTTCATTCTCCCTTCCCTCCTCCTCCTGTCCAGCAGTAACTCTCTTCCCTTCCTCCCCTCCCAGCAGCATCTCTCCTTCTCCCTCTCCAGTAGCAGCTGTCCCTTTTTTTTCCTTGCCCAGCAGCTTCCCAGATTCCTTTCCCTCCTCCCCTCCCAGAAGCATCTCTCCTTCTTCTTCTCCCTCTCCAGTAGCAGCTGTCCCTTTTTTTTCCTTGCCCAGCAGCTTCCCAGATTCCTTTCCCTCCTCCCCTCCCAGAAGCATCTCTCCTTCTCCCTCTCCAGTAGCAGCTGTCCCTTTTTTCTCCTGGCCCAGCAGTTTCCCAGATTCCTTTCCCTCCTCCCCTCCCAGAAGCATCTCTCCTTCTCCTTCTCCCTCTCCAGTAGCAGCTGTCTCTTTCTTTTCCTGGCCCAGCAGCTTCCCAGATTCCTTTCCCTCCTCCCCTCCCAGAAGCATCTCTCCTTCTCCTTCTCCCTCTCCAGTAGCAGCTGTCCCTTTTTATCCCCTGCCCAGCAGCTTCCCAGACTCTGATAGTGGTTTTCTCCCCTCCCAGCAGCTCTTCTTACTTCCCAGCGCAGCGATTCACGAAGGCAGCCTCGGGTCCTTTGTTGGGTCGCGCCGCCTCTGAGGAAAGAGGAAGTTGCATCATCAGAGGCAGCTGCGACTCAGCAAAAGCCCCGAGGCTGCCTTCGTGAATCGCTGCGCTGGGAAGTAAAGGAGAGCTGCAGAGAGGGGAGAAAGCCACTGTCGGAGGCTCCCCAAGATCTCTCCGGCCCAGCGCACGCTTCCGATGCTGATCTTGCCGGTCCTGCGCGGACCGGCAGGAAGTTGAAATGAGTCAATCTTGCCGGCCCTGTGCGGTAGTGGTCAATGCAGATCAATCTGAGGAAAAGGATGTTACCAGTGGTATGCCTCAAGATTCAGTTCTTGGGCCTGCTCTTTTTAATATTTTTATAAGCAATATTGCTGAAGGGCTGACTGGTTAGATCTGCCTCTTTGCAGATGATGCCAAAACCTGCAATACCTGATGTTGTGGAAAATATGAGGAAGGGCCTAGTGAAGCTTGAGAAATGGTCTGAAATTTGGCAGCTAAGATTTAATGCTAAGTACAGCAAGGTCATGCATTTGTGCTGCAGAAACCTGAGGGAATGGTATAGTTTAGACGTTCATCTAGCTGTCTGTTTTACTTAAGAAGCTAAACAGCTCTAAAAATCAACCCTACTGTGGACACTCACTTTTCCCGGATCTGACTGAGTTGATTCCTCACCAACCCCATGTACTGGTCAATCTGTGCCTAGAAAACAAAGAGGAGATATAGAGAGAATCAGAAATATGCATCATTGTCTCAATGACATATGCTTCTGTTCCATTAGAGTTGAGAAAGGAAAAATGCTCTCTAGTTTTTAGGAAGATAGCCAATGACCTGGCTCCTAGTGCAGGCATTCAGGGAAGATATGATTCGTCTGTAATGGGGCTTTGCGCTCTTTTATAAGTGCATTTGTTTTTAGCTCTTCTGATTGTTTACATATGTATTTAATTGTAATACAGTAGACTATCTGTTAACTGGAAATCGAGTAACCAGCAAAACCCCTCAAAGAAAAACTGTAATACTTTAAATAAAAATGAAAATAATATCAATTTCTGGTGGAAATTTAAGTGTAAACTTGGCACATCACAACTCAGTAAGCCCACCCTTTGCTTACCGCATGTCCGGTAGTTTATGGTATACTGGTATAGTATTAGTTAGGCCTATTTTTAATAGTAACTTTCAAGCAACTAGAAATTACATTTATCCAGCATCTATCAATCCCAATGGGTGCCGGTAAACTGAGAGTCTACCGTAGTTATATGCAATGTACACTGGCCTGTTTAAAATATGATAGAATATCACAATAAGATAAAGGAGGTTTCACTTTGACTTTCTCAGCACCATCTGCACACACCACCTTACCAACTATGTTCTTGACTTTTTTCTCAGAAAGCTGCTGCCACCACACTAGTACTGAGAGCACAATTTTTTTCTTCATGAGATGTGTGACAGTGCTGTAAGTGGAATAATAGAGAGTGGACTGGACTACAGCAGCTCCTCCTACTCCTGAAGAGGTGCTGAGTGAGGATCTACTAAGGGGAAGAAAAACTCCATTGGAATATCTTACCTGCTGGTATTCAGACTCGGGAAAAGGCAAACTTGAGTTTCAGTAGGTTATATTGATGCCTTTATTTTTAACTTTTTTAGCCCAGTACTTTGCTTTCTCAGAAGTTAGTTTAGACCATGGGTGTCAAAGTCCCTCCTCGAGGGCCACAATCCAGTCGGGTTTTCAGGATTTCCCCAATGAATATGCATGAAATCTATTAGCATACAATGAAAGCAGTGCATGCAAATAGATCTCATGAATGTTCATTGGGGAAATCCTGAAAACCCGACTGGATTGCGGCCCTCAAGGAGGGACTTTGACACCCCTGGTTTAAACAATAGTGTAGCCTTTAAAGACTCTGCTAGAGTTTTATATAAAAAGTGTTTTAGTCTGTTAGTATTTTAGTTTATAGTTGAGGAAAGTCCCTGTTTAGTGTTTAATTCCCACTCACCCTCTCCAGCTCCCACCCACCCGAAAGCTGATCTTTTGATTTATAGGCTCCTCGGCCAATCAGAAAGAGGACATTGCTTTGGTAGGATTTTTCTCTGCTTTCTATTTTTTTTCTTTCATCAGGTGCAAATACTTCTGCAACCACAGTATGGCAGGGAAACATTGTAGGGCAAAAAAAAAACATTCAAAAAGTGGCCTAAATCGGTTCTTGGACGATCAAAAAGCCAGATCGTCCAACTACCGATAATCAAAGCCAAGAGCGAAAAGAGGGGAAAGGGCGGGAGGTGGGCCGACCTAGTGTACCAAGTACACCAAGTACCAAGTACACCAAGTACACCAAGTACCAAGTACACCAAGTATAACCAAAAACTTTAGCAGGTTGCCCAGTCGTAACTTATATGTTTTGACTTAGACCAAGTCAAAACAGGTATAAGTTCCAAATACAGGCTGCTGAGCTGAGCAACCTACCCACCCCCCACCGCAACGATCACGGCAGGAGAGATGCCTCATTCCTCCTGACTCGATCGCAATCCCCCCCGAACGGTCGAGAACTGTGGCAGGAGAGTTGCCCAATCTCTCCTGCCGATTCGGGGGGGGGAGGGGAATCGCAATCGCAGCACGAGAGATGAGGCATCTCTCCTGCCGCAATCGCGTGCTATCCTCCCCCGAAAATACCAGCAGGAGGGATCCCAACCCCTCCTACCGAGGCGTGAGCCCACAAACCCCCCAAATCCCTCCTGCCCACGGCGTACCCCCCGCAACTCCCCTCCCGAGACACTACCGGCAGGAGGGAGCCCAAATCCTCCTGCCGGAAGGTGACCCCCCACCCCCCTCAAATACAGGCAGGAGGGATCCCATGCCCTCTTGCCCACAGTGCACCCCCCTGCGACCGCCCCTGCTTGACCCCCAACAGCCACCCTAACCCCATGCCCCCCAGGACTTTACGTTAGACCGACGGACGAGTCTGAAGTCCGGCCGGCCCGCCGGCCTGCCATCCTCCTAATGAAGGGCTTAGGGCCTGTTTGGGCCAGGCGCCTAAAGCCCCACCCATTGGATGTTTTTTTTGAGAATGGATATTTTCCCTTCTGCTACTTTCAGCATTTAGGGCCTGATTCTCCAAAGTGCGTCCCGATTTTAGGCAGCTGTAGGCGTCCTACAGCTGTCTAATCAGCCAATCGGGATGCACGTTTTTTTAAAAAAATGCTCCCCAGGCAGGCCGCCTATATTGAAAGCGAGGCCTGCAAGACACCTAGGCCCTGATTCTGTATAGGGCGCCCGGGAGAGGCGTCCTATTCAGAATCGGCCTACACTAAACTCCGATTCTGTAACCGGCGTCCATGTTACAGACGCTGGTTAGAGAATCGGGTTAGATTAGACACGGCCTGCTATACTTATCGCGGCAAGGGATCTCTCTGCCGCTATAAGTATAGCGGGCCGCGGCCCCCTGACCGATCGCTGGCAGGAGGGTGCCCAAACCTTCCTGCCAGAAGATGCCCCCCGACACTACCGACTGCCCCCCCGACACTACAAACCGCCTCCCCCCCCGACATTACCGATCTCCCTCCCACCCCGACACTACCGATCGCTGGCAGGAGGGTGCCCAAACCCTCCTGCCAGAAGATGCTCCCCCCCCGACAATATCGATCACTGGCAGGAGGGTGCCCAATCCCTCCTGCCCGAAGACGCACCTTCCCCCCCCCGACAATATCGATCGCTGGCAGGAGGGTGCCCAATCCCTCCTGCCCGAAGACGCACCCTACACCCCCCCCCTGGCGCTAACAACCCCCAACCCTCCACCCAACCAAACTAACCTGTTCTTACGGCCAGATGGGTCTTGCCCGTCCAGCCGGCAGGCACGCCTGGTCGAAATGAGGCGGGCCCGCTCCTTCCCGGCCCATCCCGCCGAAGTCTAAGGCCTGATTGGCCCAAGCTCTAGAAGCCTGGACCAATCAGGCCTTAGGCATAGCGGGTCCGCCCATCCCCACTAAGTCTAAGGTCTGATTGGCCAATCAGGCCTTAGATTACAATTGGAGAAGCTAGAACACAAACCAGATAAAACAAACAGGGGATAATATATTGACCTAAATATGTGTTTTTGTGCTGAGGTCACTGGAAACAGGAGTAGGCCTTCTCTCATGTAACTAGAATTAATATATAAGCTCTGTTGAAGACCAGAGAAGATACCCACAGGCTGTAGCTTAGTTTTATGAAGTCCCATTGTTTCAATGTGTGTCCAGTCTCCAGAGACCTGCAGAACAGATAAGGTTTGGATTTTGACCTGGTTGCTATAGAGATGGACTTTTCTTCTTACTACAGAGATTACATTCCAGGGGAGGGGGTTTCCCTCTCCTTTTTTGTAGGGTAAAGTTAGAAATGCTAATTGGATATGCAAAATGATGAATTAAATTTTAGTAAACTAAAAACATAGGGACTTTCATATTTAAGGGTTCAGATTGAAATATAATTACCTCTAACAATTGTACTGGAGGAGTCATATAGGAAAATGTAGGGTCTGTGGGAGTGGATTGGCCACTCCCCTTTTCCTTCACTGAGACACAGGATTTTCAGTGCATGCTCTTAAATGACTCAGTAATATGGGAGCAATAGTTTAACTCTTAAAGAGTTAAAGCTGTGTGAATGGATAATTTTTCCTCTGTAAGTATATTATATTGTAATACTTTTTCCTGGTTTCTTCTGTACTTTTCCTTTATTAGATAAGCTAGTATTAAAATGTAACTTTTAAGAATTCTTGTGTGAGGGGGACGGACACTCCCCCAATAAGCATACAAGCGCCTTATATGGTATCAAGTATTCATGACCAATTAGATGCAGGCAGTAAAATGTCGTCATGTATTAGGTATATTTAAGTGAACCTAGCAGAACAGATTTTTGAGGGCGTTATGTCAGGGAAGTTGCATTTACACTCTCTGACTTGTAATGTTCCTCCATTGTACAAATGAATGCCTTGAAACAGGACTGTCTGTTGAATTTTAATAAAACAAGATTTTATCTGGAATATTTGTACAATTATCATCATTTCAGTACACCTATGGGCAGGGTAGAACCAAAATTCTGCTCAACGCTCAAGGACATGAAATACCAGCAGACATGATCTGGAGTTCCTTTCAAGACTTAGAATGGAATAACTACACCAAACTATACAACAAATACTCTAAATCTTATTGCGTCCTGAACTCATGCCCCCGGAAATTATGAAAGCGGCGCCATTAGAATTTAAATTATCATTGCTACACTACTTAGCCCATAACCTAAAAAATGGGAAGTTCCTCACTAACAACGGTCACATAATAATAACCCCAATCCTAAAAAATAGAAAGGAACCATCAGTGCTAGTAACCAACTACAGACTATAGCTGTCAGCCTAGAGGCCTCTGGGAGATTATATCAATCTAACTCTGGCATGGGAATGCAGATAGACTCTGTGTGAAGTAGCCCCGATTGAATCATGGCTAGCTAAAAGGTGTTAATGCCTGATTAAGAGGGTGCTTAGGATAATGGTGCACAGATCAATGCCTGATTAAGAGGGTGCTTAGGATAATGGTGCACAGATCAAGCCAGAGACTTAATCCCATCAGGTTTCTCACCCTCCTTTGTCTATTAAATTGACCATTGTCTCAAACAGTTTGCAAGTTCTAAACAGAAAGATACTGGGAGATACAATATTTTCTCTATTCAGAATAAGATTCCAAGGTATAAAAGCCTGCTCTCTGCAACACACATGGCTCTCTCTCTCTCTCTTTTCCTATGGAGCTATCTCTTGGCTCTTCTGCAAGCTTCTATGTCCCTCTCTGCCTCTGACCTCTGTAAGGCAGTGAGACTGCTTGCTCTCTGCTTAAGTGTAATGCTCTCTGCTTAATTGTAATGCTTATAAATATTACTTTTCTGTAAGCCTATTTCTATAATATATTCTTTATGCAATCACCTCTGGTTGTGTCTATTATTCTACTTCCTGGTGAGTCCTCTGTGAGGGAACTGAACCTGGGACCTGGCGTTTGTCAGTACGCCTTTCACTTAACCCCTACCACCTAATATTGTGGGGGCCACTTTCAAACTGACATTTTGGGGGCTCTGTCTCGGTCCTTCCTGATGATTTCATCTGGGTAAGTAGAATTTAAGTTTTTTTTTTTATGCACTGTGCAATAGGATTACAGAGTGAGATAGAAATCAAAAGTCCTTGGAAAACCCTTAGATTGATTGTACGTTAGACTGGATGACACACTGTTGAAAAGTTCCAGTAATATTGTGGGGTTTTATACTTGGTGAGATTTTATTTCAATTTTTGATTGATAGACAGAGTGAGATAGAAATCAAAAGTCCTTTTGGAACCCTTAAATTGTTTTAGACTGGATGACACAATTGTGAAAAGTTTCAGTAATACTTTGGGTTTTATATTTGGTGAGATTTTACTATCAAAAGTCTTTGTAGTTTACCTGTGCCAGTTTGCATTGTATGATTTGCTATTATATGCTTGCTAGGGTGTTGCATGTAAGAATATTTGAGCTGCTCTGAAGAAAAGCAGGGTTCAAAGTGAAAACAGTCACTCAATTAAGACACGCCACATCTGTATAACTTTAACTTTTTTTACCTTGTGCTTTTAATTCTATTTCTTGTCAGTCTCTGCCCTGGTGAAAGGCCCAGTGCACACTGGACTGGAACTGGCAGCTGACATCTCTGCTCTTCTATATTTTATCCTGCTAAACTTCTGCCTGTAAATTTCAGGTAGTAACCAGTGTGGGCAAGTGTGGGCATAAGTGTATTATTTATGCCAATGACTCTTGCCTAACACGCTTTACCTCGCTTTTCTACCTATTAACTAAAGTCTCCCTCCTTCATAAGTGGGAGCATTTCAATCTCAAAGGCTACACACAGACAGGGACATTTAGAAGCCCATTCTCTCTCATGAAATATATGAGCAAGGCCCACGAACCAAGGCAGACTTCTGCAGCCTCAAATATGAACCCTTTTGATTTTCAAGAACTCACAGATATTGTACACAAATATTTTGACAAGAAAGGGGGTCCATATGAGGGTAATTTTCCTGAAAACACATGGCACGATATTCAGAAACAAATGGTTTCTCATTCTCAGGAGTTTAGAAAGAAAACAGATAAACGCAAATGCCTTTTCATTCAGGGCTTATGTAGAGGACTTATTAGCCTAAGACAAGATAATACTGACTTGAACACTCAGTGCCATCAGCTGTCCAAAGACTTAGATGAGGCACAAATTAATATATCCATGCTAAGAACCCAAATTGTTCAGGCCACAAATTCCTTTTTAACTGTAAATGAACAATTAGAAGAGGCCAAGGCAGAATTAAAGTATTTAAAGTCAAAATGTGCCTCACAGGGACAAGTTAATGCTGTCTCCTCACAGATTCTGCCGTCTGCACCAGTGCAACATTCACCCTATCATTCACCCTATAATCCATGTAGTCAATTTATTGAAAAACAAAACACTGTTTTTGTAGCAGGCCAGCGAAAAGGTAAACTAGCTACAGATGTAGAACAGGAAGCAGACCCGACAAACGAAAGTGAGGAAAATTCATTACCAGGCCAGAGCAATACCAATAGTACCCCTATAAGTGACACAGCTCCAGTAACTGTAGTGCTGCAGGGACATATGAAAGATAGTGACATTGAAAGAATAGTGGAGAAAGTGGGCCCTATGCCTTTTAACATAAATGAATGGTGCAAATGGGCTACTGACATACTGATTCACTGGGGTCTAGGGAAATACAAAAGGAACAATGCAGATTTTGATAAGCTTATGCACCTCGCCCTGGGTCCACATTATTATAAATTTGGATCTCTTGTTCATCCATACCAATTTGTAAAGATGGGCATCGAAAAACTATTTCGCTGCACCTCTTTGCAAGTACTTAGAACTCTTTCACCCCTGCCAACCGATACACTAGAGCAGTTTGCATATAGAGTGTGGGTAATCAACGCGGTACTTAAAGAACATGAACATTGGCCCATTTCCTCAGATTATGGCCAGAGAGAACATAAAGAATTCCTATTAGAATTATTATCTCCCGAGATTACTAAACACCTTCTGTTGTTCTCGGAGGACCCTAAAACTACACCTTTTGACACTTTACTGCTCAGGATTGGGTCTGTGTGGAAGACCCAACCAGCTCAAATTATTTCAGTCTCAGAAGCTAGAAGGTGGCGTGCTGAGGGTGCACCCCAATACAAGAACACACCACACACAGAAAATAGAGGGCATGGCAGAGGTAGTTACAGAAATTCCTCCACTTACATTCCCTTCCATGAACTCAGAGACCAAAAGGAAAAATTAGAAAAAGAGAAAATGAAATGGGAACAGGATCGTCACACAATGCAGATAGAATTGGACAGGGTAAAAAGTGATTTGACAGCTAGGAAAAACAGTGCTAGTGCATAGGGATGTCCTGACTCTCTGTGTCCGAATGCCAAGGTGACTCAGGCCTTCACAGCCCAGCCAGACTACTTTCACTTACCTGTGGACTCACTTTTGGAGACGCAGGATAAGGGAAAGAAGTCAGACTCAGAATTCAGCTTGAGGTATGTTACACCTTTGATTTTGGACACTTCCGACAGCCCCAAGGTTAATACTACCATAGAGGGTCAGGATACATTAATTTTGATTGATACAGGGGCTAGAATCAGTTTTACAGATAGAGCGCCTCCTACTGGAGATCAGAAAAATATGGAAATTTGTGAGATTCAGGGTCTAAATGACATAGCTTCAAAGTGTGTGTCTATCCCACAAAAGGAACAAATGAAAGACATTGTAGAAACTACTGCCAGCATGAGTGAGAATACAGGCAAAGAAATAGTTGAGGTGACTGGTCTTGCATTAGGTACAGGAATTCTAAATGCTTCTAAACCTTTGGTTCATGAGGTTATTCCTGTGCAGTTAGCCACACAATGTTGCCTGCCAGTGCTGCAGCATGATCATAGTGTAACTCACTCAGAGACTGCAGATCTTTCAGTTTGGGCACAAGATTGTGGGAAAAGGTACACAAAAATTTTGTTTGAGGGCAAAGATCCTGCACCACAAACACAGCAACCAGTACTTCCTCCAGCAACAGAACTGGTGCCTAAGATTGAGGAGAGGGGTCTGAGTGGACCTATCTCTTTAGCATGTGGCTCTCCAACTGGGTCATTTGCTAAATCAGAGGGCTCTGTTAGGTTCACTCTACACTCTCAGGCTCTAACTAAGATTTCAAAGCCTGTAGTGCCAGTGGCTGCCTCTTGCTCTGACATTACTGTGAAATTTAACCCTAAATGTGCATTTTTCTCTGTCCTAGACATGATTAATGATTTTCGGAATTTGCCCCTTGCCTCTGAATGCCAGGACACAACAGTGCAGACAAAAGAAGACAAATCTAGCCTGCACCTGACTTCTGCACCGCAGTGCCCACTTCTCCGAGTGCAGTGGGACCCAGGTGGCAGACATGTGGTCCAGGTCGGCCTGAATGGAACATGGACAAAGTTTGCTCTAAGTGACCTTGAGGTTGCTGCTAATTTAAAATGTTTTTTTTCTTTTTCCTAGCAGCAGTTCGGATATAGCCATCCCAGACCAATTTTGGCACAAAGATATTTCTAGTGTTTTCCAAGGTTCCTCTTTATCACTGCAGAGATAAAGATGTTCCAAAGAAGATATTAGCTTTATGCCTTTTCTGAATATGAGATGGTTATGATGTACTACTCAGGTGTTCATGTTTGCTGTGTTTTTCTATAACAATGTGTTTATTTGCAGAGTTAAATTCAGCCCTGAACACTTGACAGATGGAAGAATGCCGACGCCTCAAAATTTGTGTTTTATGTTGTCTGTGCTATGTGGTCTGTCTTTTGTCTATTTGTTTTAGTTTAGGGGGTACCCCAGAATACATAACATTGGCCATTTCTAGAGCTCTTTTCCCCATTTTTATTTTTTTTTAACTAGCCCAATTGCGCAATGTTCTTTTTATATCCTAAATTTAGCTTAGTTAGGGATTATATTTTTAAGTAAAGGTTTCACTTTATACCGTGTTTATTCTATGCTTCTCATTAGATTCAGTACACATTTCTGACAAATTTTTTTTTTATATATACATTCAGTACAGAATTATGGTCTCTCTGAAGTGCCATAATAGTTATATGCAGCACATAAAAACATATATTTTTGGAATGTCTGATTAAGAACCTTAAGTACTTGAATATTGTCTGTCTTTTGCCATAACTAAAACAAGTAAATGCATTAATATTGTTACATGTTGCCACATTCAGTACAGGCAACCTGGTCTCTCTCTCTCTCTCTCTCTCTCTTTCTCTCTATACATTCAGTACAGGCAAAATGTTTTCTCTTCCATTTTCTATCTCTTATTTGGATCACACTGGAGTACAGCTGCTGAATGATATCGGGACTCTTTTCAAATCCCTCCCTGTATGCTCAGACATTATTTCATCTCAAGGGCGAACACCACCAGTTTCCAGTGACTTGACTGATCCTGTGCAAACATCAGATCCTGTGCAAACATCCTTTCATTTCAAGTGTGAACCTCATCAGTTTAAAGAGACTGCCGGTTTCTGCTGGACTAATTCATCTTCATGCACCCTGACTGCAAAGACTTTTCCACACATGCTGTACACAATGTTTCCTGTTCATCGGATATAGCCACCTTCCTAAGAACGCTTTGCTGTACAATTCCTCCTATTTAACCTATTTTATGGACATTCCAGACTTTATTTCATATGCTGTACATCCACTACCTCTTGGTATGGGGAATGAGACATTCCACAAGCTGCTGAACTTTACTGAACTCCATACTTACATTGAACAACTTAAGAAAACCTCCAAAGAAGTGAATCATACTATCACTTTTGAAAATGGACAGATTGCACAAACTGTAGAAAATTTGCTAAGAGACGCTCATGTCTCAGTTTGGGAACTTTTCTTTGGGTATTCGCCCACTGCAAACCACGTATTTAATGTTTTAATTCACCCTATCATTATCTTAATTATTGTACAAATTTTGTTATGTATTATTATGATTTTAAATGTCAGTTTGAAAGTGGCCCCCACAATATTAAGTGGTAGGGGTTAAGTGAAAGGCGTACTGACAAACGCCAGGTCCCAGGTTCAGTTCCCTCACAGATGACTCACCAGGAAGTAGAATAATAGACACAACCAGAGGTGATTGCATAAAGAATATATTATAGAAATAGGCTTACAGAAAAGTAATATTTATAAGCATTACAATTAAGCAGAGAGCATTACACTTAAGCAGAGAGCAAGCAGTCTCACTGCCTTACAGAGGTCAGAGGCAGAGAGGGACATAGAAGCTTGCAGAAGAGCCAAGAGATAGCTCCATAGGAAAAGAGAGAGAGAGAGAGCCATGTGTGTTGCAGAGAGCAGGCTTTTATACCTTGGAATCTTATTCTGAATAGAGAAAATATTGTATCTCCCAGTATCTTTCTGTTTAGAACTTGCAAACTGTTTGAGACAATGGTCAATTTAATAGACAAAGGAGGGTGAGAAACCTGATGGGATTAAGTCTCTGGCTTGATCTGTGCACCATTATCCTAAGCACCCTCTTAATCAGGCATTGATCTGTGCACCATTATCCTAAGCACCCTCTTAATCAGGCATTAACACCTTTTAGCTAGCCATGATTCAATCGGGGCTACTTCACACAGAGTCTATCTGCATTCCCATGCCAGAGTTAGATTGATATAATCTCCCAGAGGCCTCTAGGCTGACAATAGCATCCATCCCATTTATTGTAAAAATCATGGAGGGATTGGTTCACACCCAACTGATGGAATATCTCAACCAGTTCTCTCTCCTCCATGAAACTCAATCCGGTTTTAGACCTTTATTCAGTACGGAGACAGTGATCTGCGCCTATTGTTTATCAAGGGCCTCAATGCCCTGATCATGCAATTCGATATGAGCTCTGCTTTCGATCTGGTAGACCATGGGAAATTGCTTCAATGCCTGGATGCCATTGGCATCAGGGATGAGGTGTTGAACTGGTTTTGTGGCTTCCTTACATCTTGTACCTATTAGGTATGTTTCAACTACGATCTCTCCGATACCTGGAGCAATTCTTCCGGTGTGCCACAAGGGTCACCGCTATCCCCATTGCTTTTCAATGTCTACATGTCCTCATTGGGCATGCAGTTAACCCAGCTAGGGATAAAACTATTCAGTTACGCAGATGACTTTACGATCATCATCCCATTTGCTAACTCTACCTCAGAAACCATTCCCAAGACAACAGAAGCAATAAATGTGATGGAACAATGGATGACAGACTTCAAGCTCAAACTTAATTCAGAAAAAATGAAATTCTTCATTGCTTCCCCTTACCCGCGTGACACCAAAAGTCCCCTATGCATCAACGATCTTAGTTACCCTATTCAGTCCACCATGAAGATACTGAGTGTAACTCTGGATCAATGCCTAACCATGAAAGACCAGGTGGACTCCTTAATTAGAAAGGGTTTTTTTACTCTCTGGAAACTGAGATCCGTTAAGTCATATTTTGATACATCAGCATTCAAAATCCTGGTACAATCCCTCATACTAAGTCAACTTGACTACTGCAACATCGCCTATTTAGCAATTTCCCAAAAGAATATGCGACGTCTGCAACTAATGCAAAATGCAGCGGTCAGACTTATCTTCGGGTTAAAAAAATTTGATCACGTGACACCTTACTACCAGCAGTTGCACTGGCTACCGATAGAAGCACGCGTACAGTTTAAGTTCGCCTGCCTCTGCTTCAAAGTACTATATGGTCTAGCCCCTAAATACATAACGGACCTTTTCACCTTCTCCACCAACAAACACAAGAGAAGCTCACATCTGAACTTTGTTTCCCCCCCAGTCAGAGGTTGTAAACTAAAAAAACACCACGAATACCTTCTCTCACATCAAGCAGCATTATGGGGCAGAGACCTAAAACAATTGCTTTCGCCCACCACTTACGAGGAATTCAGGAAGCGCCTAAAAACATACCTATTCTTGAAGTACCTAGACAACTGACCCGTACACCTCTTTCATTAACGGTTTTCTTGACCTATTACTCACTCTCTTCTCTCTTAAGTTCACTTATTTTGTACCTCTTGTAATCTTTTGTAAACCGCATAGAACTTCACGGTATTGCGGTATATAAACTGTTATTATTATTATTATTGTAATACACCAGGGACACGGACCTGCGGCTAGACAGGCAAGAGAAGATAGAGAGGACAGCAATCATTGTGGGGGACTCCATCATCAGACAAGTCGACAGCCACATAGCGGGAGGAAGACAGGATCGGCTGGTGATCTGCCTAAGTAGAAGACATAGTGAGCCAAGGTAGAAGACATAGTGAGCTGCATCAACAGAATCATTGACAGCATGAAAGAGGACGATACGGAAGTGGTGATCCATGTGGGGACAAAACAACGTGAGCAACAGGAACTACAGCAGGGAAGTACTGAAGGACCAGTTCCGGATGCTAGGAAAGAAGCTGAAGACCAGAATGCAGAGGGTAGCGTTCTCACAGATCCAGCTGGTACCCAGGGCCGATGAGAAGAGGCAGACGGAGCTGCAAGCAGGCAACGTGTGGATGCGACACTTGTGTGAGGATGAAGGATTCCACTTCGTGCGCAACTGGACAACGTTCTGGGGGAAGAGCAAGCTATTCAGGAAGGATGGTCTCCACCTCAGCGGAGACGGAACGAGGCTACTTGCAAGCAACATCAAGAGATGAATTGAGAAGTTTTTAAACCAGGAAGAAGGGGAAAGTCGACAGTCGACCGAGAGTCGATGGTTCAGGAACCGGTATACTCAGAGGATACCATGCAAGAAGTTAGCGGGAAAGACTCAGCGAATCATTGACAGGACAGAAATCTAGACGGATCGAAAGGGACACAAGAGGGAAGAAAGTGCAAGAAAGTAACATGCCGCAAACTCAAGTGTATATACATGAACGCAAGGAGCCTAAGGAATAAGATGGGTGAATTAGAAACTATGGCACAAAAGGATAACCTTGACGAGGAACGAGGAAAACATCTGGAACACTGTGCTACTGGGATACAAGGTATACCACAGAGACAGAGTGGGTCAAAAAGGTGGGGGCATTGCCCTGTACGTCAAAGAGGGAATAGAGTCTGCCGGAGAGAACACACTGACAACGAAGAATAAGTTAGAATCTCTATGGATGAAAATTCCGGGAACAAATGGAATGGAAATGAAGATCGGCATCTACTACCATCTCCCAGTGCAGTCCGAAGAAATTGATGAAGAAATGGTGGACGAGATTAAATGCAACTACAAAGGAGACAACGTAGTTATCATGGGCGACTTCAATTATCCGGTGATAGACTGGAACCTAGGCACCTCCGGCTGCGGTAGGGAAACCAAGTTCCTGGATGCAGTGGGCAATTGCTTCCTGGAACAACTTGTCAAGGAAAACATAAGAGGAAATGCAATTCTAGACTTAATTCTAAATGGACTACGAGGACTGGCACAAGATGTAGAAGTAGAAGGGACGCTGGGAAACAGTGATCACAATATGATCTGCTTCAACCTGGTCATGGGGGCGAAACAACAATCCAGAACGACAGCCATGGTGCTGAACTTCCAAAAAGGGAATTACAAAGGGATGAGACTCATGGTGGGGAATAAGATTAAGAAGAGGAAAAGTGCTGTTAAAATGATAGATAAGAGCGTAGTCCCTTTTTAAGGACACAGTAACTGAGGCGCAAAATCTAAATATACCACATATCAACAAGTGATCCAAGAGGAAAAAGAACAAGGAACCAGCGATCACAGACAAGAAGGCTTCGTTTAAAGAATGGAAAAGGTCAAAAACGTACGAAAACTGGAAAAAGCACAAGCAACATCAAAGCAGGTGCCATAAGGCGGTAAGAGTGGCCAAAAGGGACTACGAGGAAAAAATTGCCATGGAGGCGAAAAACTTCAAGCCGTTCTTTCGATACATTAAGGGGAAACGACCAGCGAAGGAAGTGGTGGGGCCGTTAGACGACCAAGGAATAAAGGGAGTGCTGAAAGAGGACAAAGCCATCACCGACAAACTGAACATATTTTTTGCATCTGTGTTTACAGAAGAGGATATACCCAACATACCAGAAGCTGACAGACTATACCTAGGAAACGAAGACGGGAAACTGACAGGGTTGACGGTCAGTCTAGAAGAGGTACGCAGGCAGATTGACAGGTTTAAAACGATAAACCCCCTGGACCAGATGCATCCATCCAAGGGTAATAAAGGAACTGAAAGGGGTTATAGCTGAACTACTTCTGTCGATCAAATCGGGAAGGATTCCGGAAGATTGGAAAGTGGCAAATGTTAAGCCGATCATCAAGAAAGGTTCGAGGGGAGATCCGGGAAACTTCAGGCCGGTGAGTCTGACCTCGGTACCGGGAAAGATGGTAGAGGCACTGATAAAGGACCGCATTGTTGACCACCTTGATGGACACAATCTGATGAGGACCAGCCAGCATGGCTTCAGTAAAGGAAGATCTTGCTTGATGAACTTGTTGCACTTCTTTGAGGGAGTAAACAGGCAGGATCTTGCTTGATGAACTTGTTGCACTTCTTTGAGGGAGTAAACAGGCAGATAGACAAAGGTAACCCGGTTGACATTGTATATCTGGATTTTCAGACAGTGTTTGACAAGGTCCCACTTGAAAGACTACTTCAAAAAACTGCAAGCAATGGGATTGAGAGTGAAATACTCATGTGGATCAAAAACTGGTTGGCGGATAGAAAACAGAGAGTGGGGGTAAATGGACAATACTCGGACTGGAAAAGCATCATCAGTGGAGTGCCACAGGGTTTGGTGCTTGGGCCCGTGCTCTTCAATATAAGAACATAAGAAGTGCCTCTGCTGGGTCAGACCAGGGGTCCATCGTGCCCAGCAGTCCAATCTCGCGGCGGCCCAACAGGTCCAGGACCTGTGTATCATTCCTCTCTCTATACCCCTCTATCCCCATTTCTTTCCAAAAATTGTCCAATCCCTTCTTGAACCCTAATACCGTACTCTGTCCTATCACGCCTTCTGGAAGCTCATTCCAGGTGTCCACCACCCGCTGGGTGAAGAAAAACTTCCTAGCATTGGTTTTGAATCTGTCCCCTTTCAGCTTTTCCGAATGTGCCCTCTCATTCTTGTAGTTTTCGAAAGTTAGAAGAATCTGTCCCTCTCCACTTTCTCTATGCCTTTCATGATCTTGTAAGTCTCTATCATATCCCCTCTAATGCACTTCTTCTCCAGGGAAAAGAGCCCCAGTTTCTCCAGTCTCTCAGTGTATGAAAGGTTTTCCATACCTTTTATGAAACGCGTTGCTCTCCTCTGAACCCTCTCGAGTATCGCCATATCCTTCTTAAGGTACGGCGACCAATATTGGCCGCAGTACTCCAGATGCGGACGCACCATCACCCAATACAATGGCAGGATAACTTCTTTCGTTCTGGTTGTAATACCCTTCTTGATTATACCAAGCATTCTATTCGCTCTCTTAGCGGCCGCTACGCACTGTGCCGATGGCTTCATTGTCTTGTCCACTATTACCCCCCAAGTCCCTTTCTTGTGTACTCTCAGTCAATAACTCCCATCATATAGCTGTACCTCAGGTTTCTGCTTCCCACATGCAATACTTTATATTTCTCTACATTGAACTTCATCTGCCATCTCGTCGCCCACTCTTCTAGCTTATTCAGGTCCCTTTATAATTCTTTGCAGTCCTCTTTAGTCCGAGCAGCACTAAATAGTTTGGTATCGTCTGCAAATTTTATTATTTTGCACTTCGTCCCTGTTTCTATATCATTTATATATATATTGAATAGCAGCGGTCTGAGCACCGACCCCTGCAGAACACCACTCGTGATCCTCCTCCAGTCCGAGTAGTAGCCTTTTACTCCTACCCTCTGCTTCCTCCCCGCCAACCAATTTCTAATCCATCTGTGTACGTCTCCTTCCACACCATGGTTCTTCAGTTTCCGAAATAGGCATTCATGGGGTACCTTGTCAAAGGCTTTTTGGAAATCTAAATATACAATGTCTATGGGGTCCCCTTTGTCCATCCGTTTGTTAATTCCTTCGAAGAAGTGCAGTAAGTTCATTAGGCACGATCTCCCCTTGCAGAAGCCATTTTGGTTTGTGATTAGAAGTTTATTTCTTTCAAAATGCTCATCGATGCTGTCTTTTATCAGCGCTTCCGCCATTTTCCCCGGAATCAAGGTCAGGTCTGTAGTTCCCTGGGTCACCTCTCGATCCCTTTTTAAAGATGGGCGTAACATTGGCTATCTTCCAATCTTCCAGGATCATGCTTGTTTTCAGGGATAGATTGCAAACTTGCTGTAGTAGTTCCGCTATTTCCTCCTTTAGTTCTTTCAGAACCCTTGGTGGATTCCATCCGGGCCCGGCGATTTGTCAGTTTTTAATTTTTCTAACTGCCTGCATACGTCTTCAAGGCTTACTTCCATGGAAATTGGAACGACGAGCGAGGTGATTAAATTTGCAGACGATACAAAGTTATTCAGAGTAATGAAGATGCAGGGGGATTGCGATGACAGGACATAAACATGCTCGAGAAATGGGCAGCGACATGGCAAATGAAGTTTAACGTGGATAAATATAAGGTGATTTATGTCAGTAACAAAAATCTTGTACACGAATACAGGATGTCTGGTGCAGTACTCGGAGAGACCCCCAGGAAAGAGATTTGGCAGTACTGGTTGACAAGTCGATGAAGCCGTCTGCGCAATGTGCGGCTGCAAAAAGGGCAAACAGAATGCTTGGAATGATTAAGAAGGGGATAACAAGAAGGTTATCATGCCGCTGTACCGGGCCATGGGGCGACCCCACCTGGAATACTATGTCCAGCACTGGTCGCTGTACTTGAAAAAGGACACGGTACTACTAGAAAGGGTCCAGAGAAGAGCGACTAAAATGGTTAAGGGGCTGGAGGAGTTGTCGTACAGCGAGAGATTAGAGAAACTGGGCCTCTTCTCCCTTGAAAAGAGGAGACTGAGAGGGGACATGATTGAAACGTTCAAGATAATGAAGGGAATAGACTTAGTAGATAAAGACAGATTGTTCACCTTCTCCAAGGTAGGGAGAACGAGAGTGCACTCTCTAAAGTTAAAAGGGGATAGATTCCGTACAAATGTAAGGAAGTTCTTTTTCACCTAGAGAGTGATGGTAAACTGGAACGCTCTTCCGGAGGCTGTCATAGGGGAAAACACCCTCCAGGGATTCAAGACAAAGAACATAAGAACATAAGAATTGCCATCTCCGGATCAGACCTTAGGTCCATCAAGTCCGGCGATCCGCACACGCGGAGGCCCCGCAAGGAGTACCCTGGCATAGTTTTGGTTCCCATATCACTCTATGCGTCTCAAAGGGAGATGTGCATCCAGCTTACCCATACCCATATCACTCTATGCCACTCTTAAGGAAATGTGCATCTAGTTTACCCTTAAATCCTAGAACGGTGGATTCCTCAATTACTTCTTCTGGGAGAGCATTCCAGGTGTCCACCACTCTCTGCGTGAAACAGAACTTCCTGATATTTGTCCTAGACTTGTCCCCCCTCAGCTTCAGTCTGTGTCTTGTCCGTGTCACATTGGACATTGTAAATAACTGTTTTTCCTGCTCTATTTTGTCAATTCCTTTCAGTATTTTGAAAGTCTCGATCAGATCTCCTCGAAGTCTCCTCTTTCCAAGGGAGAACAACCCCAGTCTCCTAAGTCATTCTTCATAATCCAGGGTCTCCATACCTTTCACTAGCTTTGTTGCTCATCTCTGCACCCTCTCCAGCAGTTTTATATCCTTTTTCAGGTATGGAGACCAATGCTGGACGCAGTATTCCATGTGTGGTCTTACCATGGCTCTGTAGAGTGGCATTATAACTTTCTCCGATCTACTAGTGATTCCCTTCTTAATCATACCCAGCATTCTATTTGCTTTCTTCACTGCCGCCGCACATTGCACCAACGGTTTCAGGGTCCTATCTATCAGAATACCCAGGTCCTTTTCCTGTTCGGTCTTTCCCAGAGTTGCACCTGACATACTGTACTTGTGTTCCTTTTTCTTTCTGCCTAAATGCATCACTTTGCATTTTTCCACATTAAACATCATCTGCCATTTCTCTACCCATTTCTCCAATTGACTCAGGTCACTCTGGAGTTCCTCGCTGTTCTTCAGCGATCTGATTGCCCGGCATAGCTTTGTGTCGTCTGCAAACTTGATGATCTCACTGGATGTTCCTTCTTAATCCTCCATAGCCCCAGGTACGTTAGATAGATTGTGAGCCCACCGGGACAGAGAGGGAAAATGCTTGAGTACCTGATTGTAAAAACCGCTTAGATAGGTTGATAGGCGGTATATAAAAATCCTAATAAACTTGAAACTTGAAACTTCTTCTAGGTCATTGATGGAAATATTAAATAAGATGGACACAAGTACCGAGCCCTGGGGTACACCGCTAGTCACTTTCTCCCAGTATCTGAGAACTTCCCATTTATGCCCACTCTCTGCTTTCTGTTCTCCAGCCATTTACCTATCCATCTTGGTATATCTCCCTCTATTCCATGGCCTTGTAGTTTCCTGAGAAGTCTTACATGTGGAACCTTGTCGAACGCTTTCTGGAAGTCCAAGTATATAATATCCACAGGTTCTCCACCATCAATTTGTTTGTTCACTGTCTCAAAAAATTGAAGTAGGTTAACAAACATAATTTTCCTTTCCTGAATCCATGTTGACTGGCTCTCATCAGGTCGTGCGTGTCTAAGTGCCGGACTATGCTATCTTTGATCAGCACCTTAACCATCTTTCCAGGGACAGACGTGAAACTCACAGGTCTGTAGTTGCCTGGCTCTCCTCTTAATCATTTTTTAAATATCGGTGTGACGTTCGCGATCTTCCAGTCATCCGGTTATCTGCCCTGTTTTAATTGACAGGTTGGCAAGTTTTTGCAATAGTTCTACGATTTCAACTTTCAGTTCTTTTAAGACTCTCGGGTGAATTCCGTCCGGTCTAGGAGATTTATCACTTTTAAGTTTGCCGATCTGGTGGTAAATCTGGTCCAAATCCACTTCTACTGTGGTGAGACTGTCCTCTGCGACCCCATTGAACACTTTCACTGTTTCAGGTATTATAGCGGTGTCCTCCTTTGTAAAGACAGACACAAAGAAGGAATTCAATCTGTCTGCAATTTGTTTGTCATCCTTGATGCACCCTTTTCCTCCTAGGTCGTCCAGCGGTCCCACCGCCTCTTTTGCGGATTTTTTCCTTTTTATGTATCTAAAGAAGGGCTTGAAATTTTTGGCCTCTTGTGCTATTTTCTCCTTGTAGTCCTTTTTGGCAACTCTCACCGCCCTGAGACATTTCTTCTGGTCATCTCTGTGTTTGTTCCAATCTTCGGATGTTTTTGTGTATTTCCATGTTTTAAAAGAGTCTTTCTTTTCTTTTATGGTTTCCTTCACCTCTTTGGTAAGCCATGCCGGATCTCGTTTGCCTTTAGTTTTCTTTACTTTGGACATCCGCGGAATGTAAAGGTTTTGCGCTTCCATGATAGTATTTTTCAGTAGGGACCATGCCTGTTCTACCGTTTTGACTTTGCTCATCTTTTTCTTGATCCGTTGTTTCACCATGGCTCTCATACTATCGTATCTTCCCTTTTAAAAAAGTTTAAAGTCGTGGTTGAGGTTTTGGTGCCTTTCCCCTTCCCGATATCAAGTTTGAAGTTGATCATGTTGTGATCGCTTGTCCCCAGCGGGACTGTGACTTCTACTTCCTTTGCCAGTCCCACAATGCCATTTAGGACCAAGTCCAAGGTGACATTTCCCCTTGTCGGGTCTCCTTCCATTTGTTCCAGGAAGCAGTCCTCTAGCACCTCCAGGAACTTTGCCTCCTTGCCACAGTTAGAGGTCCCCAGGTCCCAGTCTATCCCCGGGAAATTGAAATCCCCCAAGATTATGACATTTCCTGTCTTACATTCATGCTTAATTTCCTCTATCATTTCCGAGTCTGTCTCCTCCCTCTGTCCTGGCAGTCGATAATAAAGGCCAATCTTTGTGTCAGCACAGCTGTGCCTGGGAATCCTGATCCAGAGGGATTCCAGCTTCTCATTCTCTTCTGTTGTAGCCTCTCTCACAGATTCTATTCCTTCCCGAACATATAGGGCAATACCTTTACCTTTCTGCCCCACTCTATCTCTCCTGTACAGTTTGTATCCCTGTAGTACTGTGTCCAATTCATTTTTGTTATTCCACAAAGTTTCTGTTATGCCAATGATTTCCAGTTCATCGTTTTTGCAATTGCTTCTAATTCTCCCATTTTGTTTCTCAAACTTCTAGCATTCGTATACATACATTTGAGTTCCCTTTGTGTTACCTTCGTGGACTTTCTAAGTTTAACAGTCTCTGATGTTTTTTGCATGGTATCCTTTTCTGCTCCTGTGTTGTCTCCCTTATTTGCCTTGTGGTCGTCCCCTCCTGTGTCTGAGAAGTTGTCCGTGGTTCCTGAGAAGTTGTCCGTGGTTCCTTCTTCAGGGCATCCTGTCGCCCGGACCATTGACTGGTGGTCGACTGTCGGCTTTCCCCTGTCCTTTAGTTTAAAGCCTACTTGATGGCCCTCTTCATGTTGCCTTCTTGCTCCTTCCTTGTTGAGGTGCAGTCCATCCTTTCTGTAGTACTTGCTTTTCCCTCAGAACGCCGTCCAGTTGCGCATGAAGTCAAAGCCTTCCTCTTCGCACCATCGTCTCATCTAGGTGTTGATCACTTGCAGTTCCCCTTGTCTCTTTCCATCCACTCTTGCTACCAGGAGGATCTCAGAGACGGCCACCTTCACCTCCCTGATCTTCAGTTTCCTTCCAAGTGAGTCGGTTGTTGCTGTCATCAAGTTGAAGATGTGGGGGGGGGGGTCTAGTTTCGCTGCCTGCGTCGCTAGTAGGTTGTCATACATCTTCTTGCGCTGAGTATCTTTGAGTTGGGGGTAGGAAAATGGGGTCTGAGTTCTCCTTTGTCTGGTTGTAAGGTGACTGTTTAGGTAGGTGGGGGCAGTGCCGTTTATTACTTTGAATAATAGACAGTATAATTTGAATTGAATTCGGGCTTGTATAAGTAGCCAGTGTGAATCTAGGTAGGCATCTCCTTTTGAAACCCGTTAGCGTATCTATTTACAAAATATCTTACTGATAATCGATAGAATTTCCTAGCTGACGACTCTGCTTCCTTTTTATGAGTACCTGTTTGCTCTATAAGTATTTTTCTATTTGAAACTATTTAAAGTAAAAAATGACAATCTTGGTGGCGGCGTCGGCGGCGTCTCTTGTGCAGGTTTTCTTCTTTTTGTCTTTGCAGGTTTTAGCCAGAGGAGAGGGAGGAAGCCAGACAAACAGAGGGGAGGAGGACATAACAGGCAGGCAGATCGGGGTCGCGGCGAGAGTTAGCTCCGCCCACCCCCTTAGCGAGAGCGCCTTTGCGAAGGAGCCTTGAGAAGGAGCCCAGGCAGCCCAGCAGCAAACCTAACTTTAACCTAAAAAAACTTTAACCTTAAAAAAAAAAAAAGACTTTCCTTCTCTTCACATTCTTCTCTCTCTACTCTTTCAGCTTCTCGTTCTTCTCTCTCTCTCTCTACTCTTTCAGCTAGCTGCACGCCGGAAACCACTCTCAACCACCGAGGGACCATAGGAGCAAGGGGAAAGAAATGGAGGCTACAGGAACCCAGCGGAGCTACCCAGTTTACTACGTCGAATGTCATATGTATGACTACCTCCCCTCCGGGAGGTGGGCATACATATGCAGTCGATGTCAGGAACTGGATAGCCTGAAGAAGGAGGTCGGGAGATTGCAGATTCGAGTACAGGAACTGGAGGGACTGTGCACCATAGAGGAGCAGTGCTGGGAAAATGAAGACATCACCAGGGAGAACCACATCATGGAGCAAGTCAGAGAGCTCGAGAAGTTCATCGAGGAGGCTTGCAGGATGGTGGAGGCACAGGACGACCAACTCATCAGGAGAGAATTAACAGTCGGACGACAAAATCCACCAGACACCATGGAAGTAGGGCCTTGCGGGGAAACTGGACAGGCCGATGAGGAGGTGACCCAACAGAACCCGGAGGAAGGACTAGGTGACTTCGCCACTGACACAGACCTGAGACCGGAGAGACATTTGAAGAAGGGGACATCTGCTATTGTAGTAGGAGACTCATTCCTCAGAGGAGTGGACAGTCACATAGCCGGAGGGAGAGACGACCGACTAGTGACATGTCTCCCCGGGGCAAGAACGAAGGACGTCATCAACAGAATTGAAAGGATCCTAGAAGGGGCCGAGACAGAGGAGACAGCTGTAGTAATCCATGTTGGAACCAACGACATCAGCAGAAGGGACTACAACAGGACTGCACTAACTGATCAGTTCAGGATCCTGGGGAGGAAACTGAAACTGAGGGCATGCAAGATAGCCTTCTCGGAGATCCTGCCAGTACCGAGAGCGGACACACGGAGGCAGAGTGAACTACAAGCAATAAACGGTTGGCTCAGGAGATGGTGCGAGGAGGAGGGTTTCCTTTTTGTTCGGAACTGGACAACTTTCTTGGGAAAAAATTAACTCTACAGGAAAGATGGACTGCACCTGAGCACGACTGGGACGAGGATGCTGGCCTGCAACGTCCAGAGCAGCATAGACTTGGCTTTAAACTAAGGAAGGGGGGAAAGCCGACAGTCAATCTGACACATCGGACAAATGTATCAAAAAAGGATACTGAGCAAGGACATTGTAAAAGAGGACATGGGACTGAGTGGGAACTTTTGGAAAAAGGACCTAAGGAAACAATACAAGGGCCTAGGGCCAGGGACATTGAGCAAGGACATTGTAAAAAAGGGACCGGGGCTGAGTGGGAAATTTTGGAAAAAGGACCTAAGGAAACAATACAAGGGCCTAGGGCCAGGGACATTGAGCAAGAACATTGTAAAAAAGGGACCGGGGCTGAGTGGAAATTTTCGGGAAAAGGACCTAAGGACGCAATGCAGAGGACCAGGGCCAAGGATATTGAACAAGGGCACTATAAAAGAGGGCTTAGGACTGAGTTGGAATTTTTTGAAAAAGGACCTAAGGATAGATCGCAGGAGTCTAGGGCACAAATGTCCTGGGTAAGCAGGACTAAAAGAGAACAAGGGATCCCAGAAAGACAACCAAAAATGGGGAAACAAGCTGAGGAGGAAACAGATACACCACACGAGGAGGATGACCGAGACGAGGCTTGGAGACTAGCAACTTACGAGGGGGACGCCAGGAGTGCCAAACCACGAGGAACACCAGCAAGAAAGGCGAACAACCGGGAGTTACATTGCTTGTACACTAACGCTAGGAGCCTAGGGGCTAAAATGGGAGAGCTAGAAGTATTAGCCTGCAAAAAGGGCCTAGACATAATCGGAGTCACAGAAACGTGGTGGACTGATGACAATAAATGGGATGTGGCCTTACCAGGATTCAAACTCTACAGGAGAGATAGGTCACACAAAAAAGGTGGAGGAATAGCGCTATATATAAAAGATTCCATACCTTCAATCAGGATGGAAACAACAGTAAGGGCGGATGACTTGGAATCATTATGGGTTAAACTACCAGGAGGAGCAGGAACAGACATAAAATTGGGTCTGTACTATCGCCCACCTGGACAATCGGAAGAAATCGACCAGGACCTGGAGGCCGAACTGAGGCAGTTCTGCAAAAGCGGAAGCGTTGTGGTGATAGGGGACTTCAACTACCCGGGAATAGACTGGAGCATCGGGCACTCAAGCTGTACGAGAGAGACCAAATTCATGGAAATCACAAGGGACTGTTTCATGGAACAGCTGGTCACAGAACCAACACGGGAAGATGCCACTCTTGACCTAATCTTCAATGGACTAGGGGGACCCGCTAAGGAGGTGGCGGTACTAGCCCCACTAGGAAACAGCGATCACAACACGATCCAGTACAGGCTAGAAATTGGACCATCAAAGGTGAAAAGAACCACAACGACAGCACTCAACTTCAAAAAAGGAAATTATGATGCCATGAGGAAAATGGTGGGAAAGAAACTCATCGATACCACAAGGAAGATAGAGTCCTTAGAAAAGGCCTGGACCCTACTCAAGGGCACGGTGCACGAAGCACAGAACCTGTGCGTCCCCAAGTTCAGGAAAGGGTGCAAGAAAAATAGAACAAAAAACCCAGTGTGGATAACAAATGCAGTGAAAAAGGCCATAAGCAATAAGAAGGCATCATTCAAAAAATGGAAAAAGGACCAGACAGAAGACAACCAAAAGGAACATAAAAGACACCAAAAGGAGTGTCACCGAGAGGTTAGGAAAGCAAAAAGAGAATATGAAGAAAGACTGGCAGGGGAAGCAACACACTTCAAAACATTCTTCAGGTATGTCAAGAGGAAGCAACCAGCTAGGGAGGAAGTAGGACCCTTGGATGATGGAGGCAGAAAGGGAGTGGTAAAAGAGGAAAAGGAGATAGCGGACAGGTTAAATGAGTTCTTCACGTCAGTTTTCACAATGGAGGACACAACCAACATTCCGGAACCCGAGGAGATCGGAAAAGGAGATCAGGATGAAAATCTGGTCCAACTAGAGGTGAGCAAGGTGGATGTCCTCAGGCAGATAGACAGGCTAAAGTGCGACAAATCGCCAGGTCCGGACGGCATTCACCCAAGGGTACTCAAGGAACTAAGGAACGAAATAGCTGAGACACTTCGACAAATATGCAACCTATCCCTAAAAACTGGAGAGATCCCAGAGGACTGGAAAATAGCAAATGTCACGCCCATCTTCAAGAAAAGCTCAAGGGGAGACCCTGGAAACTACAGGCCGGTGAGCTTGACCTCGGTCCCTGGAAAGATGATGGAAGCTCTGATTAAAGACAGCATTTGGGAACACATCAAAAACAATGGGCAACTAAAGTCGAGCCAACATGGCTTCTGCAAGGGCAGATCATGCCTCACATAAGAACATAAGAACATAAGCAGTGCCTCTGCCGGGTCAGACCACAGGTCCATCCTGCCCAGCAGTCCACTCCCGCGGTGGCCAAAAACAGGTCAAGGCCTGTCTGAATCATCAGAAGGGGCTCCCCTGCCACCTTGGTTTCCCATTTAAGTTCTGCCCTCCTATCGAAGTCCTAGCCCTCCGGTCTTGCACATGCATGACCTGGTTGGTTTACTCAGTACCCCACGATCCCTCTATCCCTCAGGAATCCATCCAATCCCTGCTTGAATCCCTGTACCGTACTCTGCCTGATCACTTCCTCCGGTAGCGCATTCCAAGTGTCCACGACCCTTTGGGTGAAAAAGAACTTCCTTGCATTTGTTTTGAACCTGTCTCCCTTCAGTTTCTCAGAATGCCCCCTCGTATTTGCTGTCCCCTTCAGTCTGAAGAATCTGTCCCTATCCACCCTCTCTATGCCCCTCATGATCTTGAAGGTCTCTATCATATCTCCCCTGAGTCTCCTTTTCTCCAGAGAGAAGAGCCCCAGCCTATCCAGCCTCTCGGCGTATGAGCAGTGTTCCAGCCCTTTTACCATTTTTGTTGCTCTCCTTTGGACTCTCTCAAGTACCGCCATGTCCTTCTTGAGGTGCGGCGACCAATACTGAACGCAGTATTCCAGATGCGGACGCACCATCGCTCGATACAATGGCATGATGACTTCCCGTGTTCTGGTTGTTATGCCCTTCTTTATGATGCCCAGCATCCTGTTGGCTTTTTTCGAGGCTGCTGCGCACTGTGCAGATGGCTTCAGTGATGCATCCACCAGCACACCCAAGTCTCTCTCGAGTCTGCTGTCTCCCAACAATACCCCCCCCAATTTGTAGTTGAACAGCGGGTTCTTTTTCCCTATATGCATGACCTTGCATTTGTCCATGTTGAAGCGCATTTGCCATTTGTTTGCCCAGTCTTCCAGCTTGTCCAGGTCCCTTTGTAGGTCCTCACACTCCTCCCTGGTCCTAACTCTGCCGCACATTTTGGTATCGTCTGCGAATTTTATAACCTCACACTTTGCCTCCTTTTCCAGGTCATTGATGAATATGTTAAAGAGTAAAGGCCCCAGCACCGATCCCTGTGGCACACCGCTCGTGACTTCCCGCCAGTCAGAATATTGGCCCTTTACTCCAACCCTCTGCAGTCTACCCGACAGCCAGTGCTTGATCCATCTGTGCACATCCCCTCCCACCCCGTGGCTCCACAGTTTCTTAAGTAGCCTTTCATGTGGCACCTTGTCGAAAGCCTTTTGAAAGTCGAGGTAAATGATGTCTATGGGCTCCCCATTGTCCATCCGACTGATTATTCCCTCAAAGAAGTACAGAAGGTTCGTTAGGCACGACCTTCCCTTACAGAATCCGTGCTGGCTTGTTCTCAGTAGGCCATTCCTCTCGATGTGCTCGCAAATGCCGTCCTTGATCATAGCTTCCACCATCTTCCCTATTATTGAAGTCAGGCTCACCGGCCTGTAGTTCCCGGGGTCACCCCTCGATCCCTTCTTGAAGATCGGTGTGACATTTGCCAATTTCCAGTCCTCTGGCACCTCACCAGTTTTCAAGGATAGGTTGCAAACATGTTGGATTGTGCCCGCAATTTCCTGTCTTAGTTCTTTCAGCACCCTTGGGTGGATCCCGTCCGGGCCCGGTGATTTGCCGCATTTTAACCTGTCTATCTGTTTGAGGACATCCTCCCTACTTACCTCTATGTGCTCTAATTTTTCAGCCTGTTCCCCACTCATGAGCTCCTCTGAGTCCGGTATATTAGATGTGTCTTCGCTCGTGAAAACCGACGAGAAGAACGTGTTCAACCTCTCAGCTACCTCTTTATCCTCCTTAATCACTCCCTTCCTGTCCCCATCGTCCAACGGCCCTACCTCCTCTCTCGCTGGTCGCTTCCCCTTAACGTAACTGAAGAATGCCTTGAAGTTTTTCGCCTCCTTGGCCAGCCCCTCTTCGTATTTCTCTTTTGCTTTTCTAACCTCCCGGTGGCATTCCTTTTGGCATTTCCTGTGCGCCTGGCGATTTTCCTCTGTTGGGTCCTCTTTCCATCTCCGGAAAGATACTTTTTTGTCCTTTATCGCCCTCTTTACTTCTATTGACATCCAAACCGGGTCCTTTGATCGCTTGTTCTTGCAGCCTTTCCTGAAATTGGGGACGTACATTCTCTGTGCTTCCTGCAGGGTGTCCCTAAATAGGGTCCAGGCGCTTCCCACAGTCTCCATCCTAAAGATGTTTCTGAGCTTCCTCCCCACCATTTCCCTCATAGCAGCGTAGTTCCCTTTCTTGAAGTTCAGCGCAGTTGTTGCGGTCCTCCTAACTATGGGTGTCCCTCTTTCTAATGTGAATCGGATCGTGTTGTGATCACTGTTGCCTAGTGGTCCTCCCACTTCTACCCCTCTTGCAGGCCCCCCTAATCCGTTTAGGATGAGGTCAAGAGTAGTACCCCCTCGCGTCGGTTCTTTGACTAGTTGCTCCATGAAGCAGTCCTTCACAGCTTCTACAAATCCTGTCTCCCTAGTGCAGTTGGAGTGACCCGTACTCCAGTCTATCCCTGGGTAGTTGAAGTCCCCCATCACTGTTACACTTCCAGTCCTGCACTCCTGTCTCAATTCCGCTTCCAAGTCGTGTCCGACTCCCTCTGGCGTACCAGGTGGTCACGAACTTACTATACTTCTTTGAGGGGGTGAACAGCCAGGTGGATAGAGGGGAACCCATAGACATCATTTACCTTGACTTCCAAAAAGCCTTTGACAAGGTACCACACGAAAGACTGCTAAGGAATCTATGGAACCACGGGGTGCAAGGGGAGGTCCACCGATGGATCAAAAACTGGCTGGCGGACAGGAAACAGAGGGTTGGAGTAAAAGGCCATTACTCAGATTGGCAAGGGTCACGAGCGGAGTTCCACAGGGGTCGGTGCTGGGACCGTTCCTGTTCAATATATTTATTAACGAGCTGGAGGCGGGAACAAAATGTGAGGTTATTAAATTTGCAGATGACACTAAATTATACAGCAGGGTCATAACCATGGAGGACTGCGAAGACCTCCAAAAAGATCTGACAACACTGGAACAATGGGCCAAAAAGTGGCAAATGAGCTTCAACATAGGGAAATGCAAGGTCATGCATATTGGGAAAAAGAACCCGATGTTCACTTACAAGATGGGGGGATCACCACTAGGGGTGAGCAACCTAGAAAGAGACCTGGGAGTGATGGTGGACGCAACATTGAAGGTGTCGGCGCAGTACGCCGCAGCCTCAAGGAAAACGAACAAAATGTTGGGTATCATTAAGAAAGATATCACAACCAGGATGAAGGAAGTCATCCTGCCACTGTATCGTGCAATGGTGCACCCGCACCTGGAGTACTGTATCCAGTACTGGTCGCCGTACCTCAAGAAAGACATGGCGGTACTTGAGAGAGTCCAGAGAAGAGCAACTAAGCTAATAAAAGGTATGGGGGATCTCTCATATACTGACAGACTGAAAAAGCTGGGGCTTTTCTCCCTGGAAAAGCGACGACTCAGGGGAGACATGATAGAAACCTTCAAGATCATGAAGGGCATAGAAAAAGTGGATAGGGAAAGATTTTTCAAACTAAGGGGAACCACAGGTACACAGGGGCACTCGGAGAAATTGAAAGGGGAAAGGTTTAGAACAAACGCCAGGAAGTTCTTTTTCACCCAGAGGGTGGTGGATACATGGAACGTGCTGCCGGAGGATGTGATAGGCAGAAGTACGCTGCAGGGCTTCAAAGAAGGTCTGGACAGGTACCTGGAGGACAAAGGGATTGAGGGGTACAGATAGGAGTAGAGGTAAGGTTATAGGGACAGGATTAGAGGTAAATTACAAAATTAGTCAGAGACCACTGTTCAGGCAGTGGCCTGATGGGCCGCCGCGGGAGCGAACCGCTGGGCAGGATGGACCTCTGGTCTGCCCCAGCGGAGGCAACTTCTTATGTTCTTATGTTCTTATGATGCTTGTGTGTTTAAAGTTTGATTCATACAAGCGGTACCGCTGAGGTCTGTGAGATATAGTTAAGACTTTTTTTGGTTTTAAGCTGGTATATATGCATACAAGGGTGCACATACAAGTGCTGCCCGATTCAGGAAAAAAATTTTTGATTCAATTCAGCCTATTGAATTGATTTTTCGATTCAATTTGATTTTCCTGCCCAATTGGGTGTTTTTTTCCAAACATCCTGGTGGGTTTATTTTATAGCCTCTTCACCCCTTTTATAGCCTCTTCATCCCATTTGCCCTCTCCTACCCATATTTCAAATCTGACATTGTAATCACATAACAGAAAATAAAATTATTTTTCTACCTTTTGTTGTCTGGTCATTTTTCAAATCATGTTGGTCCTAGGCTCTGGTTGTCTTCTGATAACTCGCTTACCAGGATCTCCTTTCTTCTTTCTTGGTGTTAACCATCCATCTTCCATCTCTGTCCTCCTCTTCTGTTTCCCTTCCCTCCCCCAAAGGTCTGGCATCTTTCCTTTTTTTTTCATCTACATCCCCCCGCAGCTACAGCAATGTACCCCACCACCCCCAGATCCACCCTCTCTCCTTTTTTCAACTACACTTTCATCTAGCATCTCTCCCTCCTTCCCAACTACCCCAGGGTCCACCAGCTCTCCCTTTCTCTTCCCAACTACCCTCCTATCCAATATCTCTATCCCCACCCTCCCTCCACACCATCCCTTGTGTCCAACTTCTCTCCCTTTCTGTTACTTCCCTCCCAAATCCCATTGTCCATCTCTCTACCTCTACTGTTTTTAGACCCATTATTTCTTCCCCCTCCTTCCCCCCTTGTATATGTATGTCTCTTTGAACCCCCTTCCCTCCCTCCTTGTACTGAAGAACCTTGACATGACCTTGAGTTTTTCCTTAACCTGAAGACTGCTTTGTGTTTTACTTATCAGACTTCTCTTATTTCATTCTGTCTGAGCTCCAAGTTATATGCAGTAACCGCATCCTGTGTAAGCTGAAAAACATGACCATATATGTACTTTGCCCTCCTGGACATGTAATAATGAAACTGCAAGGCTTAGAAAGGTAGAAATGCTCCCTATGGCTGGACCCCTTGAACCAATAGTAAGTGTGCAGGCTTCGGACCCATGTTTGTGATATAACAAATGAGAGCTTTTAGGTAGTTTGAAGCTGTCTAATTAGGAAATGAATAAATGTCACTGCACTTCCTGATTCTCGGCACTTCTGAAGCTGCCAGATTAGTACTCGGAAGTCTATTCTGCATATGCTGAATAAAGCCTGTTTCTTTCTTGACGTCTCTGAGTTTTTGTGGCTGACCAAAAGTGACCTTTCAGTACTTCTACATCAGGGCACCCCCCACCCCCGAAGGCCTGCATGTTCCCCCAGCTTCCCCTGTCCACCATCCATCTTCCCTCTGAATCCCTTAGCTATCATATCCAGCATCTCTCTTCTGTGTTCCTGTCCCTCCATACGCAGCATCTTTTCTATTTCATGTCTCTCCTCATATCAAGCTTCTTCCTTCCTTACCTCCTGTATCCCCTTCCCCAGGTACAGGCTTTCTCCTACTATCTATCCTGCACCCTGCCCACCTACTTTGGAGCAGTATCTGTCCCTCTTGTACCCTTCCCCTTCCCCCTGTGGTCATGCATTTCTCTCTCCCTCTCTCCATTAATCCAGTACCTCTCCTCTGCTTTCCTACCCCTCTTTTTGGTTTGGTCTCTCTCTTCTCTTCCCTTCATTTCACCCCAAGTCTGGCATCTCCCCTCCCCTCTCTTACTCTCTCTTGCTCCTTCATCCTCCTCCCTCTGCACAGGCCTGGCAGGCATCTCTCAATCTTCAACATACGAGTATAGCAAATGTATTATACTGCCCCCCCTCGGAAGACCTGCCTCCCCGCCACAAAGACCTGCTCCCCCCCACGAAGGTCTGCCTGCTCCCCCCACAAGCCTGCATGTTCCCCCAGCTTCCCCGCTTTCATCTTAAGCTAATAAGGCAGCCTACAGGATCACCGGTGCTATAGAGATCCCTGTAGCTGCTGTCGTCCTCAGCGGCACGTTCCTTCTGCCATGATCTTGCCCCTGACATCAGAGAAGGGGCAGGACTGTAGCAGAGAGAAAGTGCTGCTGAGGACGACGGGCAGCTGAAAGGACCACTACAGCACCGGCGATCCTGCAGGCTGCCTTATTAGCTTAAGATAAGAGCGGGGAAGCTGGGGGAACATGCAGGAGCGGCAGCGGATGGCCAACAAGAGGCAGCACTGCTATTCCTCTTTAGGAAGACATGGGGGAGGGTCAGTCATCGAATTGAGAGGCCAATTTTTTTAAAAATCAAATTGATTGAATCGATTCACCTGATTCGAATCGGTGAATTGATTTGAATCGAAAATCAGACAGCACTAGTGCACAGACACATGTGTATGCTAGAATTCTAAAGCATTTACATGTGTAACATGCCGTGAATGTTAGTGCCTAGTTTAAAGAATTGCCCCATTTATCCCTACTTACTCACTTCACTTATCAAGTTTCAAGTTTATTTAAAATTTGATTGGATCACTTTTACAGAGGTTCAAAGTGATGTACATTTTAAAATTTATAGGAGGACAATTTAAAATAATATACAATTACATAGACATGACAATAAACAAGAGGGAAGAACTACAATTGTTATAGGAGAGTGGAGAAGATTTTAAAACAAGGTAGGGATGTACATACAAGGAAACGCCTCAATTGCTTTCCTAAGATACAAATGCATCTTTAAACAGAAAGCTTTTTAGTTTACCTTTGAATTTATCTATATTTTTTTCATCCCTCAAATATGCTGGGAATGAATTCCAGATTTGGGGTGCCATAACTGAAAAAACTCCTGTTAAGGTTCCAACTATTTATTTTTATTTAATTATTTATATTCCACATATCCTACAATTCTATGTGGATTACAAATTATTCAGGTGCTCAAGCATTTTTCCCTATCTGTCCTGACAGGCTAACACTACCAGGAGAACTGGGAGATTAAGTGACTTGCCCAGGGTCACAAGGAACAGTGTGGGATTTGAACCCACAATCCCATAGTGCTGGGGCTGTAGCTCTAATCACTGCACCACACACTCCCCATCATAAGAACTCCCTATCATAAGAACAAAAGAATTACCCTTTAGGGTCAGACTAAGGGCCCATCTAGCCAGGTCACAAGTACCTAGTATCAAAAAGTAGCAAGAGGTCTGCCTGAATAATGGTTTATAGACATTTCCACAATCAAAAAGCAAAGGATATATTCTGTGAATTATATAACCCATAAACACGTTGTTCCCCACTGTGAATACTCTGGATGGACAATGGACAATATATCAAATATGTTAAATTAAATGAACAAGATATACTTGTGGAAACATTGTAATGGGAAAGATGGCTAAGCAGTAACTTGTCTTAGAAGGATCGATGTTTCCAAACCCCCAGCCTCACTGCATCTGAATGCTAAACCTAAAGGCTCTGCTTCAGGCTTTTACACCCCGACTTCTTGGGGTCCTCATATCTCTGTCTTTTGTATAACTATGGTAATATCCATTTCATACTAAGCACTGGAAAAATTCTGAGTATGTTCTATCCATGTACTAAAACTCACCTGATGCTGCCTGTAGAGCAGAGGCAAAGTAAATGCACTGATAATGCCTGCAAACACAAAGGAGGAGGTTAGAAAGGTGTGTGTACATAAATATATAATAATATATATACATAAAACCAACTCCTATTATAATAATCCTGGTAGGAGTGAACCGTTTCTATAGTATTTCCTGCTGAGAAAGGATGGGATTGCAGGAGCTGTCAGCTCTTCCACAGCCAGTGTTCCTGCATCTTCACCATTCTCTATATCACCTCTGTCTGGAAGATGCTGGAAATGGAGGATCTGAAATTATACATATTTTTCTTTAAATATGCAAAGACAGCTTTAGTCCCATATTCAAAAACCCAATGGGCAAATGAGTCAGGTCAGCTGCTAAATATACCAACATAACTTTAGGACAGTGGTCTCAAACTTGCGGCCCGGAGACCACATGCAGCCCGCCAGGTACTATTTTGAGGCCCTCAGTATGTTTATCATAATCACAAAAGTAAAATAAAACTGTTTCTTGATCATATGTCTCTTTAGCTATAAATTACAAAAATTATTATTAAGACTTAGCCAAAAGGAAAGATTTATAAGCTATAAACTATGAAAAATTGTCATTTCTTTAATAATAATAATAATAATAACTTTATTCTTATATACCGCCATACCCATCGAGTTCTAGGCGGTTTACAACAATTAACAAATGGTCTGCATTGACAAGCTTATTTACAACATGTTACAAGCAGATTTACAAACAAATTACCTGTAGATTTACAGTAAATTACAACAATTTACAATTTACAACAGACAGCAATGAAGTTACCACAATTTACAGTAGTCTGCAATGAAAGGGAGATGTATAACAGTTTAGCTGAAAATTGTGGATTAGATCGGACTAGACAAGGGAAGAGGAGAGATGGTCGAGGGGGAGTCAGGTGAGGGAGGAAGGGGTTGGGGGAGGGGCCGGGGTTATGTGAGGTGAAGGGATTAAATAGGGGTCGTGATTGTTGAATAGGTAAGTTTTTAGTAGTTTTCTGAAGGCAAGGTAATTAGGGGCCTCGAGTATCACCTGGGCCAGCCATGGGTTCAACTTGGCTGCTTGGAATGCGAAAGTACTTTCGACGGATCTTCTGAGAAGGCAGTGTTTTGGCGAGGGGAAGGCGAACAGTTGAATTCTGCGTGATGTCCTTTTGTTGCAGTAAAGGTTGAAGTGGGTATTTATGTAACTTGGGGAAGAACCGTTAACCGATTTGTAACAAAAGCATGCAAATTTAAAGAGAACTCTAGATTCTACTGGCAGCCAGTGCAGTTGGTGATAGAATGGAGTGACATGTTCCCATTTCTTTAGGTCAAAAATGAGGCGCACTGCGGTATTTTGAATTATTTTTAATCTCCTGGTAGTTTTCTTTGTAGCGTTAAGGAAGATGATGTTGCAGTAGTCGAGAGTGCTGAGGATGAAGGATTGTACGAGTAGGCGGAATGCAGTGTCATTGAAGTATTTTTTTATGGTGCGAAGCTTCCAGAGTGCCGAGAAGCTTTTCCTGGCGATGATGTTGGTATGGTTTTCTAGGGATAGGTTTTTGTCCAGCGTGACTCCCAGAATTTTTATGGTCGAATCGAGGGGGAAGGTCTTTCCTTTTAGTTGAATTGTGGTTTCCTTGATTTTATCTTTGGGGGAGGCTAAGAAGAATTTTGATTTGTCGGGGTTTAATTTCAGTCTGAATGAAAGCATCCAGAGTTCTATCTGGTTGAGAATGTTTGAAGTGTGTTCAAGTAGTTCTTGTGAAAAGTTGGTTAGTGGGATGGCTATTGTGATATCGTCTGCATAAATAAAGAATTTGAGATTTAGGTTGTGTAAGAGTTTACCTAGGGAGGCTAGGTAAACGTTGAATAGGATGGGGGAGAGGGGGGAGCCCTGCGGGACCCCACAGGTGTTGTCCCAGCAGTAAGAGAAAGAGTTATTCATGAATACTTTATATGATCTGTTTTGTAGGAAGCCCTGAAACCAGTTAAGGACCTGGTCTGAGATGCCAATGTGAGCTAGGCATTCAAGGAGAATGGTGTGGTCGACCAGGTCAAAGGCGCTGCTCAGGTCGAGTTGTATGATCAGGGCACTTGAGCCTTGACTGAAGAGCGTGTGGAGGTGGTCGAGAAGGGAGGCTATGACGGTTTCAGTGCTATGGTCCGCGCGAAAGCCTGCTTGGTTGTCACATAGAATGTTGAATTTTTCGAGGTATTCAGAAAGTTCCGCCTTTACCATCCCTTCCGCTATTTTGGTAAATAGGGGGATGCTGGCGACCGGTCTATAGTTAGATGGGGAGTTAGGTGGTTCTTTCGCGTTTTTTAGAATTGGGGTGATCATTATATGACCTTGCTCAGATGGGAAGTTTCCTGTGGATAGTAGGTGATTGACCCATGTCATCATTTTTGCTTTAAAGTGGGGGGGGGGGGGGGCGGTTTTCATGATATTTGGAGGGCATGTGTCCAGGTGGCAATAGGAGTGTGTATACTTGTTGTAGTAAGTATTGAAGGTTTTCCAGTCGGTTAATGCAAATTGTTTCCAGCTGAGGTCGGCTCTGGTTCCTGGGTCTGGGTATGATGAATCCAAGTCTGTGAGGATGGGGAAGAGCTCGAGGGGGTTGGGACTGGCGGGTAATAATGTTCTTAATTTTTGGATCTTGGTGTTAAAGAAGTCGGCAAGGGTGTTGGCGGTTAAGGTGGATTCTTCTTGTAAGTTTGTGCAGGTTTCTGTGTTGTAAAGATCGTTGACCAGTCTGAAGAGGTTCCTGTTATTGGTTTTAGTATTACCGATTTTGTGGGAGTAGAAGTTTTTTCTTTTTTCAACAGTGAGGGTTTTGTATTTTTTTAATTTTTTTCTCCAGGCCAATCTGTGTTCTGGGGATCCAGTTTTTTGCCATAATCTTTCGGCTTTTCTGAGGTCCTTCTTGCATAGCAGTAGTTCTGGGTCGAACCAGCCCTCTTGGTTTGGGGTTCTTATTCTACGTGTTTTTGTGGGGGCAATCTCGTTTAGTATGTTGGTACTATCTTGTATCCAGGATGTCATTGTTTGTTCCGTACCTTCTATTGGATTGGTGTTGATTTCAATAATAAGAAATAAGATTTCAATAATAAGAAATTAACTATTTTTTTCTGAGGCCCTCCAAGTACCTACAAATCCAAAATGTGGCCCTGCAAAGGGTTTGAGTTTGAGACCACTGCTTTAAGACAATACTTTTCTCCAACCAGACTTATCTGCATATCTTTAGCCTTCTGGCACTGAATATCAGCGCTGAGCAGCTAAAGTCTTACTGCAACCTCTTCTTAGGTAGGTAAATTAACTGTGGATAATAATTTGCTCAAACTACATTTCCCCATTCATTGTGAAGGAGGGGTCACGTGATGACAGCGCGCTGACCGGACGTCTCCAGGTCGAGCTCCGCTCTACTTCTTAAAAAATAACCCCTACACCGTGCTTATCAGCACGTTTCATGCTTGTACATCGTCTTGGCCTCCGCAGGTTCTCTACTGCTTCTGTATGGGAGCTCCGTTGGAGTTCAGAATGGCGCATTTCATCAGGTATGCCGATAAAAGTCCATACGGACCGGAAAGGAAAAGCCTGCAAAGACTCCCAACATGGCAGCCTCCAGCCTGATATCCCCCGCTCTGCCCCAACACGATGCAGATATGCCATCTTTCCAAGCTGCTGGATGAAAAGTTATTGAAGTTGCACATGGTTCTGGAGGAGGTGAAAGACAGCATAGCCGGATACGCCATGTGGATCCAGCAGGGAGAGGAGTGCATCTCGGCATACGAGGACCAGGCGGTAGCAGCAGACCACCGTATAACTACGCTGGAGACACAAATCAAGCAGTTAGAAGACCGGGCAGAGAAAGCAGAAAATTGCAGCCGCCGAAAAAACCTCAGGCTCATCGAACTGCCACAGACTGTCCGTGAGTCAGAACTGGGAGACCTGAGGAGACGTGGCTGCCCCAAACCCTGGGAATTACACTCTCCCTGGGTCCAGTGCAGGTGGAGCGGGTTCATCGCATTGGGGCCCCACGTGTGGAAGGAGCCAGACCGTGGCTGGTTATAGCCCGTTTTTTAAACTATGTGGCTAAGGCCCGCATCTTAGAGGCCTACCGGCAAGTCAGATCTCTGGAATACCAGGGTACTAAGTGTCAGCCCTAGTATTGCTAGCAATCAGCAGTTTTGGTTGCCATAACCAATGTCAGCAAAGGCCTATGGGAAATTATATCAATCTGACTCTGGAATGTTGATGCAGAATTCTGTGCTCCTGCACAGAATTCACATACATTAATCATCCAGTCAGACTGGATTGTTTATCATTCACATACATTAATCATCCAGCCAGACTGGATTGTTTATCAAGAAGATAGGCTGCTTGAATGGGACAAAGAAGCCAGAGACTAATCCCATCTATCATGCCTAATGTGACCATTTATTTTTTTCATCAAAACGGGACATCTATTAATATTCAGTCCCGCCCCAATCCCGCCCTAGCCCCACCCCCAGCCCCACCCTAGCCCCGCCCCCGATTTCTTCCATTCATTTTCTTGTACATACGATATCTTATTAATTCATAATGGTAAACATAAAATATTTTTAAAAAACCCACAATGCACACTGTACGCAGAGAAAATATTAATTATCATTCTCCTAGGACAAACAGGATGAGTCAGCCACATATGGGTGTTGTCCCAACAGCTCCCAATTTGCGGATAAGCTCTCCAATAGCTCAGAGAGATTTTTTTTTTTTTCCTGAGCACGTGCAGTGCCCGGGCCCCACTGGGCATGCCTGAGCCCTACTCATTTCCCCCTGCTTCCCCCTAATCCCCAGTCTTTAGTTTCCGCTCGTTCCCATCGGTCAGATTTTCTACAGCTCTCCATTACAACTTTTCTACTCATCACCTTGAAGATACCTGAATCATCTAAAGAAACGACTGGGATGCAGGAGAAGGATGAATACACTGGATCCTCATGAATTGTGCGCCCACTGATTGGATCCGGCGCTCGAGGTTTCCGTGTTGCTTGCATTGTGTGCACATGTCACCACGTGCACGCAAGCTAAGGAAGAGGGCACTGAGAGACTTCATGAAGAGAAGTGAGGCCCGAGAATCTTCCTCCAGCAGCCATCCTCATCGGAATGCAGCAGCGGGGGATCCACAAGCTACAGCGGCAAGGAGCCTCCAGGATGCCCTGGCTCAGCTAAGCCCCCCCGCCTGCACTTGGCCTGGTAGAGAAATATCTCCCGGAGTCCCTGCATGTTGCCGCTTACAGCCAGCCTCTGCAGGGCAGCCGATAGGAGTCTCACCAGACCGAGAGATCTCTCCAGGAGTCCCTGCATGTTGCCGCTTACAGCCAGCCTCTGCAGGGCAGCCAATAGGAGCCTCACCAGACCGAGAGATCTCTCCAGGAGTCACTGCATGCTGCCGCGTAAAGCCAGCCTCTGCGGTCAGCAGATCAGGGTCTTCGTCCTCCAGACTGAGAGATCTCCCCCGGAGTTTTTGCATGCTGCCGCGTAAAGCCAGCCTCTGCAATCAGCAGATTGGGGTTTTCGCCCTCCAGCCTGCATGCTGCCGTGTACAGCCAGCCTCTGCAGGGAGACGATTGGGGTTCCCCCTCCAGCCCCAAAGGTAAGTCCTATCTGCTTGTTTTTGGGAAAACCTCTGATAATCTTTTGCAGCCCCCGAGGGCTCTGCCCCACCCTCCTCCCAATCTGAATCTAAGGAGAAAGAAACTCCCATGCTTCTTTCCCTCGGAGGGGACCTGCAGACCTCAGCTTGTAAAGGACATGCTGAAAACAAAAAAACAAAACAAACAAAAAAAAAAAACCAACTGCTTCTTTCCCTCTTGGGGTCTTGCAGAGTCTGCAGTTTACACCTTTCCCACCCCTCCCCCTCCCCCTCTAATGTCGGGAACGAGGAGTCTGCCTTTCACAGCAGGGTGCTGATATCATCAGTGATGCAGCATGTCAGACCATGCCTCTCCAAAGGTGGGGGTTTGAAACTCCTCAGCCTAAAGAGCAGTTCACTGCACTTCAGATGCTTTTCCAGCCAGCATGAGGGACTCTGCTTCTAATTATGATTTCGATAGCACTGAAGGGCATATGCAGCGCTGTACAGTTTAATAAACAATAGGCAGTACAGCAGGAGAAGCCCACTCAAGAGGCATTATCACTCCTCTTTCTCTGCCTCCAGGCACAATGGGAAACGCAGCCAGGAGCGCTGGCACAGATGAAGGGGTGCATCCTGCCCCCTCTCTGCAGGCTCTTCCCCCCTCTCAAGAAGGACAGAGAATGTTGGTGGGGTACATGGAGTCACCCAACCAGTTAAGTGAGCAGCACATGAACCTGTGAACCACCAGGGGTGGGACCAGCAGCAACAATTAATCCTCCTGCTGACCCACTCCTCTCTCAGCGGGCAACACTCCCCACAATGCCCCCCTTTAGAGGGAGTCACGCACAACAACATGGTGCGGTCCAGCGGCATGCCATGCACCCAAGCAACGGAGGAACAAGCAACACACCAGCCTCCAGCTACGCCCCGAGTCACCACACACACAAAAAAAAAAAATAAATAAATAATTAACGGAAAAAAAAAAAGAAAACCCACAAACGAGGACTCACCCCAAGTCCCTCTAGAAACTCACAGCCTTTCTCAAGATCCACGTGGGTGGACAACAAGTACCCAAGACAGAGTACTACAAGGCCTGAACTACCAGTACCAGTACTTCACGCAGGCAGTGGCGATTCCAGTCCACAAGAACCTCCTGGACTGCAGAGACGAGATTTGGCTGACTCCCTCTTCAGGGCAACCAACATCAAGGAGGCTGGGATTGAAGTACCAGATCTTTCCAGCCCAGGGATTCGACAACCCGCAGCAGCCATACAGGGACATTGCGGTAGCCTTGGCGCTTAAGAGAAACAGGGCAGCACGACCCCCCCCTCCAACGCCCCGTCAAGGAAGGACCTGAAAAACCCTGGATTCCACGGGGAAAAAGACCTTCGAGGGCGCAATGCTGAGCGCAAGAATTGCTGCGCTCCAGCTCCAGATGCGGCGTTATCAGGAGGCAAGTGAGAGAAAATAAATAAATAAAATAAGATAGGGACTCCAGCTCACTACCGAGCCAGTCCACACTGGCAGCAGTCTGTGCCCCAGCGCTCGCAACAGTAACATAACTGCTACGCAAACAAGCACCACCCGAGGGGTAGGGGCATCCAAGGGCAGCTCTCTCCCCAAGACAAAAACAGAACCTTGACCACCCTCTGGCCCAGCAGGATCAGATTATCTGCGAAGGCTTGGCCCAGGATCACCATCGACCAGTGGGCCTTCAGCATCATCAAGCAGGGATTCCGAATTCGTCTCCACTCCCGCCCCCCCCCCCCCCCGAGTGGGCGGGGCACCCTCCATCTGACGACCCAATTTTCCTGCAGCAAGGAGAGGACCTGCTTCGGCAGAATCAATAGAGGCGGTGACGAACAGAGGAGATCACCAAGGGGTTTCTACTCCAGGAACCCCCGCGTCACCATGGACAAGGACAACGCTTGTTCCTGGATCTCTGCAAGCTCAACAGGTGCATACAACAAGGTCCAGATGCACTCTCTGGGTACAGTCTTGGCCCTGTTTCAGCCTGAGTATTGGCTAGTATCCCATGCACCCAGCCCACAGGAGGCATCGTCGCTTCTAAAGCCAAGACAGACACCTCCAGTACAAGGTCCTGCCCCTTGGACTCTCAACGGCTCCAAGAGCGTTCACAAAGTGCGTGGCAGTGGCACATCCTCGCCTTCAAGGGGTGCCCGTCCTATCTTATCTTGACAGCTGGCAGCCCCGACAACCACCATAACCCTCCTCCAAGAACTGGGGTTCCTCATCAACTACATGAAATCCCACCTGATACCCACCCAGGGGATATCGTTCATCTGGGCAGTCAGCGACACCACACAGACCAAGGCCGTCCTACGGGACTACCAGATCGACGCCATGACATCCCTGGCCCAGTGCATCCCTGCCAGCAGCTCATCGTCAGCACGCTCCCTCCTGTGTCTCGGCTGCGGTCTTGTTGTGCAGCATACCAGACTACACATGAGATCCCTGAAAGGGCACCTCAGACGTCACTGGGACCAGTGTACCCAACCTCTGACCACCCAGATACCCATTCGCCAGCCCATACACAAGACGTTTCACTGATGAACGGCCCGAGATAACTTAGCGATAGGTAAACCAGACCACCACCTCACCAGCTGGTGGCCACCATGGATGCCTCCAAACATGGAGGTGGGACACACCTTCTCGATCCTCGCACAGGGGTCCTCACCCCATATCTACCTACTGGAGCTCAGGGCCATAGGGAATGCCCTCGAAACCGTCAAACAGGCAGGGCAGTCCCCACCCAAACAGAAAACCAGGTGGCCATGCACTACATCAACAAGCAGGGAGGGACAGGGTCAAGCTTGCCACATGTGGGAGTTCACCAAGTCCATTCAATGCCCCATCCAAGCAACTTACCTCCCGGGGCAGCAGAACGACCTGGCAGAAAGACTCAGCCACCAGCTGGATCCCGATGAGTGGTGTTTCAACCAAGCGGCGATGAAGAAGATCTTCAGCACCAGGAACACACCGAGCATCGACCTGTTTGCAACCGAACCGAACTCAAAATACTCGACCTTCTGCGCAAAGAGATCAACCCATCGCCGTCTCAGCCCCGACGGTCTGTCTGTGAGTTGGAACCACGGACTCTTATACGCCTACCCGCCATACCCTAAGTCCTGCAGAAGATCCTTCAGGACAGAGCAACGGTGATCATGATTGCCCTGTCCGGGCCCCTGCAACCATGGTTCCCGTTCCAGCAAGGGATAGCGGTTCTCCCACCTCTCCCCCCTCCCGATCAGTGCAGTTCTCATAACACAACACGGGAACTTTACCCTCCACCATGACCTGCGTTCCTTAGCCCTGACCTCATGAATGATGAGAGGATGAACCTACCACAAGACGTGGAGCAAACACTTATGGCATCCAGAAGACCTTCAACCAGAAAACGCTATGGGATTGAAATGGAGAAGGTTCCACTACCGGTGCACAGACATGCAGCGAGACCCCTACAACTACCCCATACCAGACATCCTGCAGTACATACTGAGCTTATCTCAGTGGGACCTAAAACCCACTTACATCAAGGTCCACCTAAGTGCAATCGCGGCATACCATGCTGGCCTAGACAACAAACCAGTGTCGAGGCATCCAGTAATCACAAAATTTCATGAAGGGACTGTCCAATCTGCACCCACCGGTCAGATCACCACTGCCCGGATGGGACCTCAACTTGGTGCCGCATCAGCTCACCTCGACCCCTTCAAACCTTTGGGGGAGGCAGATCCCGTATTCCTGGCCGGGAAAACCCTGACCATTGTGTCGGCCGACACACTCCTCCATGAGAACAGGGTGGTACCCAGAACCCACCCCCGATTCTTGCCGAAGGTGGCTTCAGCGTGCCTCCCGGCACTCTACATCTCCCCACAGGTAGGCACACTGCAACATCAGCAACACCTCCTGGACTGTGTGCGGGCCCTAACTATGCAGCAGATTAGACAAGCCTCAATTGTTCGTCTCCTACGACCAAAACAGACCAGGACTTCTGGCCACCAAACGCAGGCGCTCGCGCTGGATATAAAAGTGCATCCCCTTCACCTATAGAAAAGCGCAGCGTCAACCGCAGGTGGAAGCCAACGGCCAACAGCGCAGAGCCATAGCCACCACAACGGCTCATCTGCACCACACACCAATAGGGGACATCTGCGATGCAGCCACTTGGTCCTCCATGCACACCTTCACCAAGCACTACTGCCTCGACATAGCATTCCACGCTCCAAATGCATTTGGCCGAGCAGTCTTGGAAGTGGCTCTTCCCTCCCGGGAGGGACAGCAACCACTAGCAAAGCCTTGACAAACACTGATCTAATAGGGTGTTATAAATATCGACAAACACTGATCAAGTAGGGTGTTATAGATATTGATTAAGTAGGTCTTCCAGCACTCCTGCCTAGACTGAATGTGGAATAGGCAAGTATGAATTCTCACATGCAAGTACGAATTATCACTGTTGACCAGTTGGTTTCTCACTGTTCATTGATTTTCATTGACCAGTTTCGCTGTTCTGTGAGTTAAGTAGGTCTTCCAGCACTCCTGTCTAGACTGAATGTGGAATAGGCAAGTATGAATTCTCACATGCAAGTACAAATTGTCACTGTTGACCAGTTGGTTTCTCACTGTTTGTTGATTGTCATTGACCAGTTCACTGTTCTGTGAGTATTATTGCTCAGTTAACACAGCACTTTATCTAAAACCTTGTTTCCACAACTTCACCTGCTTTGCCTGATTACCCTGCCCAGCTCGGCCTCCACAGCCAGGCGAGAGATGCACAAAGCGCTAAGGCGCAGGTCCAGTCAGTACATCCCTCGGCTAGGGAGTCACCCATATGTGGCTGACTCATCCTGCTTGTCCTAGGAGAAAGTGTAGTTACTTACCTGTAACGTAGGTTCTCCGTGGACAGCAGGATAGTCAGCCACACAACCCACCCGCCTCCCCATACGGCCGACCCGGCCACAGCTAGGAACATCCTGGGGATTAGGGGGAAGCAGGGGGAAATGGGTAGGGCTCGGGCACTGCACGTGCTCAGAAAAAAAAAAAAATCTCTCTGAGCTATTGGAGAGCTTATCCGCAAATTGGGAGCTGTTGGGACAACACCCATATGTGGCTGACTATCCTGCTGTCCACGGAGAACCTACGTTACAGGTAAGTAACTACACTTTTACGAGTTTCAGGGTTTTTTCAAAGATGTCAAGACAGATTACTTTAAAATATGCAATGTCACCTCAGTAACTATAGAAAAATAGACAAATATAGTGCAAAATATAGACAGCAGATATAAATTCTCAAAACAGACACATTTTGATCACTAAATTGATAATAAAATCATTTTTCCTACCTTTGTTGTCTGGTGATTTCATGAGTCTCTGGTTGCACTTCCCTCTGACTGTGCATCCAATCTTTCTTTCTTTTGCATTCAACATTTCTTTCAAAATCAGGCCCCATCCCCTTTGGTCCAGGTCTCTCTCTCTTTTCCCTCTGTTACCCTCCCCAGATTCAGTGTCAGTTCTCCTTTCTACCTTTGTTCCAGGTCTCCCTCTCTCTCCCCCTCTGTTTGAACCTTCCAAAGTCCTGCATCTGCCTCCTGTCTTTCCACTTTCGTCAAAGCCTTTTTCTCTGTAGTCTTTCTAATGTGCTTACAACCCCCCCTTTCTCTGCCTCTTTCTCTCCTTCTTTCCTTCCTCACTCCCAGCAGGTTTTAGCATATCTCTCTCCTCCTTTTTCCCCCTTGGATTTAGTATCTGTCTCCTTCCTCTTTTCCTCCTCCCAGGTCTGGTATCTGTCTCCTCTCCTTCCCCCCTGCTCTGGCATCTCTCTCTCCGTTCCCTTCCTCCTGTTCTTCCCTGGTCTTCCTTCTCAATTTATTTTCTGCCTCTCTCTAAATTCTTTTTTACTATTCAGTCCTCAATTTCCCTCTTTCACTGTGTCTACCTATAGCTTGCCACCTCTTTCCCTCACCCCTTCCAGTAACTAACTCTATCCTCTTCCCTCAATCCTGCATGTGCTCTTTTTTCTTTCTCCTCCCCACTTCCTTCCAGTGTCTGCTCCCCCTGTCCCTCACACTTCCATTCAGCGGCTGTCCCTCCTCTCCCCCACACTTCCATTCAGTGTCTGTTTCCCTCTCTCTATCCCTTCCATATACTGTTCACTCTCTATCTCGCCCCTTCCATTCATCTCCCTCTGTGCTCTTTCCATCCAGTGTCCGCCCTCTCTCTCTTTCTCTCTCTTCCATATGGCATCTTCCCTCTTTCTATGCTCCTTCCATAAACTATCTATCCGGTGCCCCTTCTCTCCTTTGTACATGATTGATTTCAGCTCTGTCACCTCTCTGTTTTTCTCTCTCTCTGTCACCACCCCCTCCCCTATGCTCTGGCATCTCTCCTCCTTTCATTCCTTCCCCCATGGTCTGGCATCATCCCTTCCCTGATTCCCGGCATCAATCTCCTTTCCTTTTCTTCCATCTCTCCCTCCCCCTCCATGCACTGACATCTCCTCCATCCTTTTCCCTTGGTCTGGCATACCTTCCTCCTTCCCTCCAAGCCCTGGCATTTCCTTTCACTCCCTCCCTCATCTTCCTTCAACACTCTCCCCAATTATCTCTCCCTCTTCTCCCTTTCCTCCTTGTCACCCAAGGCCTGGTGTCCTGAACTTCGTCGGGCAGCAGCAGCATTCACAATTCACTGCTGTTGCCGGCTTCAGGCCTTCCTCTCTGTCGGGTCCTGTCTTCATGAAAACAGGAAGTAGGCAGGATCCGCAGAGAGCAAGACCTGAAGCCAGCAACAGCAGCGAATTGTAAACACTGCTGCTGCCCGAAGAAAGTAATGGAGCACCGAGGCAGACCGCTTCTCCCCACTCCCAGTCAAACCCCCGCTGACCCTCCTATCTCTCCCTTCCGACCCTCCCAGCAAGTTGGCAACCTCCCTCCAGTAGTGTCGGCAGCCGCAGCAAGCTAAACAGGCTGCTTTACGGCTTTCTCCTGCCCGCGAATCCCTCTGCCACGTCACCGATGACGTCATCAGTGATGCTTCGCCGGCAGGAGAAAGCCGCAAAGCAGCCTGTTTAGCTTGCTGTGGCTGCTGATGCTACTGAAGGGAGGTTGTCAACTCGCTGGGAGGGTCGGGAGGGAGAGATAGGAGGGTCAGCGGGGCCTGAATCCAGGCTGTGATCCCCTGTCCCGTTGTCCCCACTCACAGCTTTGGACGCCCTCTCTGAAAACGGGACATTTCGGGCGTCCCGAAGCTGTGAGTGGGAACAACGGGACAGGGGATGTGAAAATGGGACTGTCCCGTTCAAAACGGGACGTATGGTCATCTTAACCATGCCTGCAAGTATCACACCCTCCTTATCAATTAAACTAACCATTGTTTCAAACAGTTTACAAATTCTAAACAGAAAGATACTGGGAAATACAATAGTTTCTACATTCAGAATAAGATTTCAAGCTATAAAAGCCTCCTCTTTGCAACACACATGGATCTATATCTTTCTTTGTCTATCTCTCTGTCTATCCTTCTCTTTATCTATGGAACTCGAAGCTTAGACCATCACCCCATCCCCCTTTCTCAATCTCTCTCTGGATCTCCCTGGAACTTCAGGCTTCTATGTTTCTCTTTTCCTCTGAACTCTGTAAGGCAGGGAAACTGCTTTGCTCTCTCATTAATTGTAATGCTTAGCCTATTTCTATAATATATTCTTTATGCAATCACCTCTGGCTGTGTTTCTTATTGATTCTACTCCTGGTGAATCTTCTGTGAGGGAACTGAACCTGGGATGTGGCGCTTTGTAAGGGATGCCTCTCACGTAACCCCTACCACCTAATATTGTGTGGGCCACTACAAACCTTACATTAAGCTGTTGCACTTCTAGGATTTCTCAGTCAAACTCTCGGAGTGGCGGCGGGCTCTGGCTCCCTACTGTACCCAGCTTCACTCCACATGGATAAAATTTACCCTTCAGTATCCAGCTAAAGTACGCATTAACCACAATAACGGCACAGTCACGCTGGACACTTCGGCAGAGCTCCGCTCCTACCTGAGGGGCTGCCGACCCCTTGATTGGCGTCTAAAACTGCATGCCCGGCTGGAATTGGAACATGATATCCAGGGTGGACGCTGGTTTTCCTTCTTCCAACAGTGTGGCAGGGACTTGATTTGCAGCCCCTTGGAGCACAGAGGGCCCCACGATTAACCTGCCCATGGAGGGACCAGTGGGCCCTCATAACTGGGTCCTTCTCTCCTACATTTCAGCTTTCTGGATCCATTTGCAGCCACCTTCTTTGTTTGGCTATGTGTCTGGATTGCTGCAGTTTGACTCTTCCTCCGCTTGCCGGGGTACACCTTCTTTTGGACTGAAGCCTGGCAGAGCACCATCCTTGTGAGCTACTTCCACCACTCTTACTCCTGGGGAGAGTATATTTTTATTTTTGTGTGTGTGTGCTAACAGCATGGACACCTTGCTGAACATTGGTCTTCATGGGGGGAGGGGGGGCTTGGGGTATTTGCTGATTTTGAGTTTTCGGGGAAGTTTGGACGCTGGGTGGATGGTTAACTTAAGGGAGGGGTGAGTGGGGTGGGAAGGGGTGGAGGGAGTGAGTCAGGTGGGGTGTGAATGGAGGAGTATGCATGTGGGTTCGGGAGCACAGGCCTCTGACTTGACAGCCAGGTCATATTTAGGCAGGCAGATACGCGGCTGTCATTTGGGGCTCGGAGGACGGATCCTTTTTGTACATCTGGAGGGGGGACTTTAATATCACAGCGGATCCCACTCAGGACTGCGCTCCCACAAAGCACTTTCCTATGGATCACATGGGTAAAGGGGTTAATTTTCTGACTACACAGCTCGGACTTTTGGATATTTGGCTCTTGCTCCATCCCACGGAACACACCTACACTTTCTATTCTAACCCACATAACCTTTATACACGCCTCGATTATTTCTTGTTATCCCCCTCTCTGCTGCCTATAGTAGCTGAAGCAGAAATCTTGGAGGTTCCTCTATCTGATCACTCTCCTGTGATGCTCTCTCTTCAAATTGCCGCTGATCCCTCCAAACGGACATGGCGGTTCCCGGGTTATCTCTATATAGACCTTGCTTTCAACAAGTATCTGCGAGATAAGTGGTTAGATTATTATGGTACTAACTACGCCCCTGATCTCAATCCGGGTCTCTTCTGGGAAGCTTCCAAGGCGGTACTGCGTGGCTGGAAAAAAAAAGCAACAAGAAGCGGAATTGCTGACACTATTGGGCGAGCTACAGCAGTTATGGAGATGCCACCAGGGGACCTTGATGGACACTGATCGTTTACGAATACGTACCCTTAGACAACAGGTAGATGCAATTCTCACAAAACGAGCGGAGCGAGAGCTGTATTTCCGTCGATATAACCTTTATCACTGTGGGGAGGGGGAGGGGAGAGCCAGCAGGTTAATGGCACACTTAGTCCGTCCTTATCGCAAGCACCAAGTCATTACGGCTATTACCGATCCACAAGGTCACACATACAAAAGAAGCCCATATCCATCACCAATTTGTGACTTATTACAAAGACCTCTATGCCCATAAGCCTTCTGAAGATACTAACCGGGATGTTTTTTTTCAGAATGACCTACTTCCTAGGCTCACTCCAGACCATGTTCAAGCCCTGAATGCCCCCATTGCCCGCCTTGAGGTGGAGATGGGTATTAAGGGGCTCAAATTAACTAAATCTCCGGGGCCTGACGGTTATGGGCCCGAATACTTTAAAATTCTGTCCGTCATTTCTCCATCCTTGGCAGCGGCTTATAATTTCTTACATTCACAGAAGTGTGGATCGCTATAATTTGGCCCATGTTGTTTTATTATCAATGTCAGGCAAGGATCCCTCTCAGGTGGGATCTTACAGAGCCATATCGCTTCTTAACCAAGACGCGAAATTGCTCGCAGCATTGCTCGCTAAGCATCTGAATGCCTTTCTACACCTTCTTATTAATGAGGATCAGGTCAGATTTGTACCTGGGAGATATGCCTCTATGAATCTCAAGAGGGCGTTGATAGCCATTTACTCTCGAAGAAGAGGTGACAATAGGGCGGCTATTGTGGGCCTTGACATGGAGAAGGCGTTGGATTGGGTGCATAGTCTATACTTCTTGCCCCAGGCTAGGCTCTTCGTTAATGAACACTTTACTCCGCCCTTCCCGCTCGAACACGGTACCCGGCAGGGGTGCCCGTTGTGCCCGCTCCTTTTTCTGCTGGCTATTTAACCATTGGCGGTTAAGATCCGCTCCGACCCTATCATCCAGGGCATTAAAGTTGAAGCCAGAGAGAGTCGCATCAATCTATTCACAGACGATATTCTATTATATCTGGAACAAGCTCACCTACACTTACTGGTGGGACCATATCAGGCCTTCGTGTTAACTGTGTCAAGTCGGAACTCCTACCCCTGGCTTCTCACAAGCACGAGCGCTGGCATGATGCTCTTCCGGTGGCACCTGTCCGGAAACCGATGCGATGGCTGGGTGTCTATCTGAGTGCCCAACCTCATCTCATCTTCATCACATTGAGGCTATCCGTAAACTTTGTGTGAAGTGGAAGGATTTGCCACTTTCCCTTTGGGAAGAGCGGCGTTATTCAAAATGGTCTTACTGCCGAAAATTTTATATCCACTCCAAACGGTCCCCTTATGGATCATAAACAAAGATGAACAGACCTTTAAATCTCTCCTTGTTTCCTCCCTGAGGCATAACAAACGGGCCCGAATCAGCTTCACCACCCTATCCTTGGATAAACGGCAGGGTGGACTGAATCTCCCTGATATTCGATTGTATAATGCCGCTTCCCTGATGCGCTTTGTCCATGAGGGCATCTCAAGCCCCTGGCTGGCTAACCGAGTGGTGCGCACCTCATTCCTTCATATCCTTACTGCATGTGCACCCGCAGACTTCGCCAGGGGCTGATTTCCAATTTCATTTTCTGAAGCCCCTTCGCCAGGCATGGCGCCACCAAAGCCACAATGGTGAATAAAATAGCAGCGCACTCCCCAGGCATCCCCATTCTTGCCCTTGGTGAGTAATGTAGACATCCTCCAGGGGATGGGTTCCTCAGGGTATCAATTGTGGGAGTCCCGGGGCTGTGTCAGCCTGAGGCATCTTTCTGATGAGGGCATGGGGACTTTCCCCACCTTTACACAACTACAGTCCCATTGAGAGCTTTCTGCTATACAGTTTTGGGCATATTTGCAGGTGCGACATTATTATCTTTCCTTATCACGCAGGTGGGGCAAGCAGTGGTCTTTCGAATGGCTGGATGCCTATTTGGCTTTGCTACCTTTCCAGATGAATATCTTAGCCACTTGGTACCGGATCCTTAAGATTGCTCTCCCCACCCATTTGGCCTGGATTGTAACCCAATGGTCCCTAGACCTGGCTCGACTATACCAGCACCCGATTTTTGGACCTTTTTGCTAACCTTATTCAATTAACGGGATCTACGGATCTCAGGGATCATATACTGCACTCACATCTCCAGGGCCTGGGGCCAAGTCATGGCCTTTGGGATGACGCAACCTGCTCCCATTGTCAGAGGGCCATGGGCACACTAGTACATATGTTTTTGGAATGTCCCCATGTGGCTATTTGGCTCAAGGGTCTACCTTTCCTTGATGGCCTGCTTGGCCGGCCAGTACCCAGGAATTATGGTCTATTGCTCTTGGGAGACCAGAGGGAGGAATCACATGAAGAGTTCGCTTTGCCACACTGGAAGTTTTTATACACTGCACTCCTGGTGGTAAAAAAGCTCTTATTCCTGCACTGGGTGGAGGCGTCCTCCAGTGGCTTCACATAATGCTGGAGCTAGCTACATTTGAACTACAGACCTACACTGCTACCTTGAATAGCGACAAAAAGCTTTATGTTTCACTGTGGAGGACGTTTCAAGCCACGACCGATTCTGTTGTATCTGCTGCCTCAACCTAACTCTGCCTTTAGGGATTTGAGGAATCTACCCTATGGGAACTCAACTTACTGGGGTCTGTTGCTCTCGAGCTAGTGTGCTTGATGCCTGAATGTATGCTTGGAGTATGCATGTTATGGTTTGAGTGTGCTGTATGGGTTGGAGTGCTCTACGGAGAGGATGGGAGGGAGAATGAAGAGAGATGGGTTCGCATTTACACAAAAATTTTATGACTTCCTGCTAAACCTTCTATGCCCCGTTTTGGAGGGGGTTTTCCCTCCCTCATAGACTGTTACTGTATTTTTCTTATGTGGGCATTCTGTTGGCACTTTCTCTGTTACTGTGAATTTATTCATGATTCTGATATGTTCCTTTTTTGGACAAGACATGTTGTTTCCTGACTAGTGTTTATTGTTTGTATTGGCTGCTTTCTCAATAAAAATTATTTCAATGTGGAGGAGAATTTATATCCTGACAATATGTTCAACTAAGTCCCAAAGTTGGCTGGACAGATCTTCTGAATAGTTTGGGCAGCAACTATGGGGATCCCAGGAAGGTGGTTTATAAATCAATAAATTATTGAAATGGCATAAAAAGTAGGTCCTTATGGCACAATTTTCCAAAACTTAAGAGGCCATGCTATAACAGAGTGCCTAGAATTAGGCTTGCAGTAGGGGCCTATTCTATAAAAGAACATTCTTTTATAGAATACCAGATATCAACATGCCTAACATTCAAACACACTTATGCCAGCCATAGAGCTGGTTTAAGTACAACTAAATTGACCAAGCACAATTTAGACTAATCGTCCAATCCCTAGTCTTAGGTCTGCTGGATTATTGCAACTCCCTATATCTTCCTTGTCCAGCCACTATGATAAAACAACTCCAGACCATACAAAACACCGCCCTCAGATTGATCTACTCACTCAAAAAATATGATCACATAACAACTGCTTCTCACTGGCTACCCATACAAGCACGAATCCAATTCAAATTCCACTGCCTGATATTCAAAGCATTACACGGCTCTTCCCCCTCCTATCTAAACAACCGCTTAAACCAAATCTCCACCTCAAGACACAGAAGAACCTTGAACCCATTCGCCTTCCCCCCACTCAAAGGCACACAACACAAGAAAATGTTTGACAACCTTCTGGCAACACAAGCAGCAAAAATCAACCATTCCATCTCCAATCTTATGACAATATCAGACAACTTCAAAACATTCAGAAAAGAAATCAAAACCCTGCTTTTCAAAAAATTCATCCAAATATCTTAACCCCTCCTTTTTTACCTCCAGAAGATTCACCTACCTTCAGATAAACTTCCCCCAAATTACCCACCTTAACACCTTCCAATTAAACAAATACCATAAATAGATTGTAACCTACCCTCTCTAACTGCATTCCATATGTATTTTTCATACAGTTCTTCACTGTCAGTTTAATTTCCATCCTATAAGTTCACATAGAATTTTTCTATTTTCAACCATCTTTATTTTCTCTTCTTTATTAATTTCCAGGTACTTTAGTTAGATTGTGAGCCTTCGGGACAGTAAGGGAATTTTTTAACTACCTTCTTACTTCTCATTTATAATCTTAATGTATATTTTCTTCAAACCGCTTAGAACCTAACGGATGTAGCGGTATATAAGAAATAAATTACATTACATTACATTACAACTATGCATAATTTACAGGTATTCTGAAAGTTACACACATAAGTGGCATCCCTGCCTGTGTTCTGCCCCCTTACAAATACCCACTATGTTTGGTAGAAGCCTATAAAGAAAAATACTAATGTATGAATGTATATAACATAGTAACATAGTAGATGACGGCAGATAAAGACCCGAATGGTCCATCCAGTCTGCCCAACCTGATTCAATTTAAATTCTTTTTTTTTCTCTTCTTAGCTATTTCTGGGCGAGAATCCAAAGCTTTACCCGGCACTGTGCTTGGGTTCCAACTGCCGAAATCTCTGTTAAGACTTACTCCAGCCCATCTACACCCTCCCAGCCATTGAAGTCCTCCCCTGCCCAACCTCCTCCAAACGGCCATGCACAGACACAGACCGTACAAGTCTGCCCAGTAACTGGCCTAGTTCAATCTTTAATATTATTTTCTGATTCTAAATCTTCTGTGTTCATCCCACGCTTCTTTGAACTCAGTCACAGTTTTACTCTCCACCACCTCTCTCGGGAGCGCATTCCAGGCATCCACCACCCTCTCCGTAAAGTAGAATTTCCTAACATTGCCCCTGAATCTACCACCCCTCAACCTCAAATTATGTCCTCTGGTTTTACCATTTTCCTTTCTCTGGAAAAGATTTTGTTCTACGTTAATACCCTTTAAGTATTTGAACGTCTGAATCATATCTCCCCTGTCTCTCCTTTCCTCTAGGGTATACATATTCAGGGCTTCCAGTCTCTCCTCATACGTCTTCTGGCGCAAGCCTCCTATCATTTTCGTCGCCCTCCTCTGGACCCCTCAAGTCTTCTTACGTCTTTCGCCAGATACGGTCTCCAAAACTGAACACAATATTCCAAGTGGGGCCTCACCAATGACCTGTACAGGGACATCAACACCTTCTTCCTTCTACAGACTACGCCTCTCTTTATACAGCCCAGAATCCTTCTGGCAGCAGCCACTGCCTTGTCACACTGTTTTTTCGCCTTTAGATCTTCGGACACTATCATCCCCAAGGTCCCTCTCCCCGTCCGTGCATATCAGCTTCTCTCCTCCCAGCATATACGGTTCCTTCCTATTATTAATCCCCAAATGCATTACTCTGCATTTCTTTGCATTGAATTTTAGTTGCCAGGCATTAGACCATTCCTCTAACTTTTGCAGATCCTTTTTCATATTTTCCACTCCCTCTTCGGTGTCTACTCTGTTACAAATCTTGGTATCATCTGCAAAAAGGCACACTTTTCCTTCTAACCCTTCAGCAATGTCACTTACATACATATTGAACAGGATTGGCCCCAGCACCGAACCCTGAGAGGCTCCACTAGTCACCTTTCCTTCCTTCGAGCGACTTCCATTAACCACCACCCTCTGGCGTCTGTCCGACAGCCAGTTTCTGACCCAGTTCACCACTTTGGGTCCTAACTTCAGCCCTTCAAGTTTGTTCAACAGCCTCCTATGAGGAACTGTATCAAAGGCTTTGCTGAAATCCAAGTAAATTACATCTAGCATATGTCCTCGATCCAGCTCTCTGGTCACCCAATCAAAAAATTCAATCAGGTTCGTTTGGCACGATTTACCTTTTGTAAAGCCATGTTGCCTCGGACCCATTAGATTCAAGGAAATACACTATCCTTTCTTTCAGCAACACTTCCATTATTTTTCCAACAACTGAAGTGAGGCTCACCGGCCTGTAGTTTCCTGCTTCATCCCTGTGACCACTTTTATGAATAGGGACCACATCCGCTCTCCTCCAATCCCCAGGAATCACTCCCTTCTCCAGAGATTTGTTGAACAAGTCTTTAATAGGACTCGCCAGAACCTCTCTGAGTTCCCTTAGTATCCTGGGATGGATCCCGTCTGGTCCCATCGCTTTGTCCACCTTCAGTTTTTCAAGTTGCTCATAAACACCCTCCTCCGTGAACGGCGCAGAATCTACTCCATTTTCTCGTTTAACTTTGCTGGACAATCTTGGTCCTTCTCCAGGATTTTCTACTGTGAACACAGAACAGAAGTATTTGTTTAGCACATTTGCTTTCTCCTCATCACTCTCCACATATTTGTTCCCAGCATCTTTTAGCCTAGCAATTCCATTTTTTATCTTCCTCCTTTCACTAATATATCAGAAAAAATTTTTATCTCCCTTTTTTACATTTTTAGCCATTTGTTCTTCCGCCTGTGCCTTCGCCAAACGTATCTCTCTCTTGGCTTCTTTCAGTTTCACCCTGTAGTCCTTTCTGCTCTCCTCTTCTTGGGTTTTTTTATATTTCATGAACGCCAACTCTTTCGCCTTTATTTTCTCAGCCACTAGGTTGGAGAACCATATCGGCTTCTTTTTCTCTTGTTTTTATTGATTTTCTTCACATAAAGGTCCTTAGCCATTTTTATCGCTCCTTTCAGCTTAGACCACTGTCTTTCCACTTCTCTTATGTCCTCCCATCCTAACAGCTCTTTCTTCAGGTACTTTCCCATTGCATTAAAGTCCGTACGTTTGAAATCTAGGACTTTAAGTATCGTGCGGCCGCTCTCCACTTTAGCCGTTATATCAAACCAAACCGTTTGATGATCGCTACTACCCAGGTGAGCACCCACTCGAACATTAGAGATACTCTCTCCATTTGTGAGGACCAGATCCAATATCGCTTTTTCCCTTGTGGGTTCCGTCACCATTTGTCTGAGCAGAGCCTCTTGAAAGGCATCCACAATCTCCCTACTTCTTTCCGATTCCGCAGACGGAACATTCCAGTCCGCATCCGGCAGGTTGAAATCTCCCAACAGCAGACCCTCCTCTTTCCTTCCAAACTTTTGGATATCCACAATCAGATCCTTATCAATTTGCTGCGATTGAGTCGGAGGTCTGTAGACTACACCCACATAGATAGAAGTTCCATCTTCTCTTTTCAGAGCAATCCATATCGCTTCTTCCTCTCCCCAGGTCCCTTGCATTTCGGTCGCTTGGATATTGATCTTTACATAGAGAGCTACTCCTCCACCTTTATGACCATCTCTGTCCTTCCTAAAAAGATTATATCCCGGTATGTTTGCATCCCATCCATGTGATTCACTGAACCATGTCTCTGTGATAGCAACAATATCTAGATCTGCCTCTAATATCAGGCCTTGCAGATCATGAACTTTGTTGCTTAGACTGCGAGCATTTGTGGTCATCGCTTTCCAGCTATTTTTCAGCGTTAATCTCCTTTTTTGTATGGATTTTTGTGTCGTTTCACTTTCCGTTGCAATACTAAGAAATGAGTTGCTGATATTGCTTATGTTGCAGCCTTTACTACTATCACATCTTTTCTTTTGCCGGGGGTGGTCTCTATAATTGTCCTTCGTACATACACCACCCCCACCTTCTAGTTTAAATGCCTAGAAAAATATTGTCTAAATTTCTCTGCAAGGTTTCTTTTTCCTGCTGTAGTAATATGTAGCCCATCAGTGCAATATAGCTTCTTGTCCTTCCATGTATTTCCCCATCCTCCTATGTACCTGAAGCCTTCTTGATGACACCAGGCTCTGAGCCATCTATTAAAGTCCTCTGTGTTTTTCATTCTTTGCTCTCCTTTTCCATATGCAGGCAGTATTTCAGGAAAAGCTAAAGTCTTTACAAAAGGTTTCATGCCCTCACCAAGCTCCCGAAAAGCTTTCTGTGCTGCAAGTGTGGAGTTGTTGGCCAGGTCATTTGTTCCCAGATGGATAACAACATCAGTGTTAAAATCCTTAGTTTCTTCCTTAATTATAGTCAGTATTTGCCTGGAACTCCTGGTAGCTGAGGATCCTGGAAGACATTTCACTATTTTGGACTCCTCGCCCTGTGTTCCAAGGTTAATGCCTCTGATGATGGAATCCCCCAACAGTAATAGTTTTCTGTTTTTGGCTTTTTTATTTGTACTTGTTCTCTTGAGTTTCCTTCATTGGTTCCAGTCCCACCTCCCTTCTGTTTTCCTGAGTATCGCAGTGCACTAGTGGAGCGAAAGAATTCTGTAGAGGTAATATTAGTGAAGGTGGATGTTTCTGTGTTACATGTCGCAGTCTTCCTGAGCCTACTGTGACCCATTTATTCCTGGGCTGTTTTATTCTTTGAGGTAGAGGTGGTAAGTTGGTATGATTTTGTGGAGTGATGGAAGCTGCTTTAATTGTATTCAATTCCTGTTTAAGTTTGCAGAGCTCCTCCTTAATACTGGCAAGTTGAAGACAGATGGGGCAAGCACTTACTCCAGACACAGAATTGCAGCAAACAGGGCTGTGTGGAGTTGGAGTCAGAGTTGGAAGCAATTTTAGGTGGAGTTGGAGTTGGTAAAAATGCATCTACTCAAACTCATGTTTCAACATAAACCTTAGAACATTTTAATATATGGTAAATTTATCATTTTATACTTATCCATTATAATAATATCCTTAGCGCGCATGCACACTTCAATCCCCGTGTTCCCGTGCCTCTGTGGTGCTGTGTCCCCGCATGTGGAGTAGGAGCCTGCACATGCTTCCTCAGCAATGTTCCTGCCTGAAAGGAAAGATTGCTGCGGGAACAAAACCTTGGCAGTCAGTCAGCCTCTCCACCTCCGCCTTCAACTTTAAAGAAAGGCAGCGACAAACTGTAATACCCCAACGCCACCATACCAACCTATTGCCTCACTGAGGGGCCTGACCGAGGTAATCGAGGTAACCTGCTGTCACTGATGCCTACACCCACCACCCACGGCGGTTGCGTTCTGTGTGAGGCAGTTTCCAAATCTGAAAAAAATAGCCTGCGCCGAGCCCTGCCAGAGCTTCTTCCGATTATAAGCTAAACTTCTCAAATAAGCCTGTTTGGGGAAGGGAAATATTTTGCTTTAATTTGGATGAAGTGTTTGTGCTGGGAAATCAGTGAACGATCTTACATTACTTTAGGTAAAGGGGGGGTGTTGGGAAGGGGCAAGGAAACAATCTGGCTTTCATTTGGGGAGAGGGGTGTGATTTGTTGGGGACAGGAAACGATCTTGGTTTGATTTGGGGGAGGGTTTTAATTGGTTAAGAACAATAAACTATCTTGGTTTTCTTTGGGGGGAGGGGTGTGATTGTTTGGGATCAGGGCACAATCTTGCTTTGCTTTGGGGGGAGGAGTGTGAATATTTTGCTTAAATTTGCGAGAAGTGTGTGTGCTGAGGGAGCAGTACTCCTGAAGGAACTGACAGGGGGGAGGTAAAAGGAAGGGAGAAGGGCTACTGCTGGACAGGGGGACATGGGAGGTAAAAGGAAGGGAGAAGAGACAGACAGAAAGAAAGAAAGACAGAGACACAATGACAGGGGGACAGAGACAGAAAGAAAGAAAGGGGGGCAGGGAGAGAGAAAAAAAAAGACAGACAAGAGATAAAAAAGAAAGAAACGCCCCATTGACCTATTGTGCTAAAAAAGTCTACACATCTATTCTAGCTCCTGTTAATGTAACGGGCTTAAACACTAGTATATATATATTTATTTGCCCTGGACCTGGTAAAAATAGTTATGAGGGGCTGCTGAAAAGTTCTCATCACAACCAAAAAGAGAATGATATGGAGCCATGAAACTTACAAGTTTTGCCACACTTTTCATTTCAATGATATGAAACAAAACGAAAAGTGTCAAGAAAAGTGTGGAATAACTCATAAGTTTCATGGCTCCACATCAATCTCTTCTTGGTTGGTCTGAGAACTTTTCAGCAGCCCCTCGTATATTTAATAAAGTACTTTAAAGCCAGAACCAAAAATATTTAAAGCCCAGTATCAGCAGGCAACTTCATCATATTGATCCTTTATTTTCAAAAGACAATTTTGCAATATTTGTTCAGGCTCTTGCCTTGTCACACTTGGATTACAGTTAAACTTTAACAGAAATCATAACTCCTACACAACACAGCGGCCAAACTTATATACCAACTGAAGAGATTCAACAGAGCTACTCCAGCTCTGTTTGATTACATTGGTAACCAATTCAGGCACGTGTACTTTTTAAATTGGCCTGTATAATTTTTAAGATTTTTCATGGGTCCTCTTCAGAAAATTTAGTTCACTTATTTTCTTTTCCTAATGGGTTAAGAATTTCTCATGCTATTCTTTCTCCATTCATTAAAAATTTTTTTTTATCACATTCTATTTGTTTTTTTATTCAAACAGTTTTGGAACGCTGTTCCCAGAGACTTGAAAACTGAATCCTCATACTTAATGTTTCATAGGAATTTGAAGACATATCAGTTTTAAAAATGTGTTTGATTTTCATTTCTTTTACTAATTGGTATGTAATTTTAGTGATTGTTATCTGCTTTGAACCTAGTTAGGAGTTGGCAGAATATAAATATCACATTACATATGCATTTGCAAAATAGAGGAGCTAGAGTTGGAGTCAAAGGCTTGGTGTACTAAATCCATGGTTCTGGCTGCAAGTGCACGCACTTAGTTGCAAGAGATATTTGCATAACCTGTAGTGATCAAAACAGAGAGGGAATCGAAGTACAAACCAACAGAGAGCACAAAGGGCCTTCAAGTTCCGAGTTATCAAGGTTCAGTTAATTGATGAACCTGAAACGGACTGTGTTTCGGCGTACCCACCTGCATCGGAGGTTGTTCACACAGAAAGGCTTTTCCAAGACAATGGTAGTACGAGCAGCATTATTGGTGATGAATAATCTGTGGCTTTACTTAAGCTTTATATAACCGATCCCTGATGCAGGCGGTTACGCCAAAACACAACCCATGTCGAGTCCATCAATAAACTGAACCTTGATTGCTTGGAACTTGAAGGCCCTTTCTTCTTCTTTTCTCCTGCTCTCATAACCTATCGTAAGTTTGCACTCCATCCTGACCCCACCCACAAAACAGTACATAAGCATGTACAAAGGATCTTCAAAAAGTTTCCTTTTATTTTTTTAACACTATTTATTAAATATCTCAAAAGCAAATTACATCACTACCTGCAAGGTGAGCCGGATTGCATGACTGACTAGTCACATGACATTTTACGACACGCCCTCTCACTACTTCTTCTGCCCCAACCATTTCCCACAAAAATATGAAAGTGCGGAGACTTTCTGAAAACCCCTCGTATTTGGCATTCACACACATGTGCATACATTAAGCACATATATGCTGGAATTCTATTTATACATACTCATGTAGTTGGCACATAAAACATTAGAACCTACTTTATTTATAAAATTTATTTATAAAACTTTTTATACCATCTTATACCATAATTAATCCAAATGGTTAACATCACAAATAGCACTACCCTTAGAGAAAAGGGAAACTAAGGAAACAATCTATTAAATAGATCAGAAAGCTAGGCCTTGACAAACAGATGAGTCTTCAGTCCTTTATAGAATTACCCCCTTCGTACCTAAACATGAGACATTTTCTGCCAGAAACTTAAGTACTTAGAAATGTAAGATTTTAAATGAAGTACTATGTTTAGAAAATTGGCTCCTAAGTGATCAGCTTGTTGCATAGGCATTGGAAAGGGGGTGGCCACAGGGGCCGTGGCCTCCCCTAAAATTGCTTTGGTGGGGAGGTCACGTGACGCTATGAGCCAGTGAAGACGTGTCTCACATCGGCTCCGGGCCCCAATCCGCTAAAATCAGCTTCAACGAGTAAAAGTTCATCCTGGCCGGGTCCCCTGGAGATGCCCAGCATCGGGCTTCTATGGATCAATATTTGACCCGGTTGCAAGAGACGGCGCGCTCAAAAACAGTGCGCGCTGGAAAGCAAAAACTAAATTCGGGCGCGACCAAAATGGCGGCCGCATCGGGAACAGCGGTGTCTGAGTTTTCGGACACAGCGCTGACCGAACTTAAGACGGCGGTGGCTCAGGCGCTGGGACCGCAGTTGGAGGTCTTGGCTACCAAAATGACCCGCCTGGAACAACTATTAACGGATACAGCAGCCCGCACAACAGAACTAGAACACCGGGTGTCTGCGACAGAAGATACTATAAATTCCCATGAAATGGACATTGCTACACTACAAGAAACAGTGCATCGGCAGGCTGAAAAAATTGATGACCTGGAAAATAGGTCGAGACGCAGTAACTTGCGTTTTCTGGGCATCCCAGAATTGATTCCTGATGTGAGCTTACCTGCGGAGCTGGAGGGCTGGCTTGAGTTGGAATTCCCGGATGCTATGGAATCCAGCACACTATGTCTGGAAAGGGCCCATCGCTTGGGAAGGAAGCCTGCTCAGGACGACAGACCGCGAGTGGTGATAGCTAAATTCCTGAACTACAGACATAAAGCAGCAATTTTGCGCCAATACCGGGCTAAAAAAGACACCTTAAGGATGCGAGGATCAGCTATTCGCTTTAGCCAGGATTACTCGACGACCCTTACTGAAAAAAGAAAAGGATTTTATCCACTTTGCAAACGTCTGGTAGAACTTAAACAGCGATTTTTGTTTCTTTATCCGGCTACCCTGAAAATACAGCATGAGAGTGCTTGGCATTCCTTTTCAGAGGCTTCTGACGCAGCTGACTTCATCAACACCCGATTGGATTCTCCGGGAGACCCTCCTTGAAGATCATAGCACGTAACTGTATTGGGTTATGGCTGGAATGAACTTTATTGATTCTAGGTTAGAATATGTTGTTATGTTGAGGTTTTCACTTATGTAAGTATGTTCTGGTTTGTTAGAAGGATTGGGGTTCTGTTGGTGTCTCTCTGGGCCTCTTGCATATACCACAGGGATATGCTAGTTGGGAAATTTGGGAATATGGGGGGATGGGCTGGGCTAGATGGGAGGGGATGGGAACAGCCTAGGAGGAAAGAAAATGTTTCAGTTTTGTTTTTCTTTTGGGTCAGTTTGGATATCTCTGCACTATATTTGAAACTGCTTTTGCTGCAAGATAATTGGTTCTCTGTACTGAACGCTTGGGGGAGGCTGGGCACCCGGGCGCGGTTTTGGAATATAATTGTCAACATGCAAACTATAGTGGGTGCCCTTGGGAGATAGCACACTTCGAATCATCTCCTGGAATGTTGCCGGTATAACATCACCGGTAAAAAGGTCTAAAATCCTGCAACAATTGAAATACCACAAGGCGGATTTAGCCTGTTTACAAGAGACTAAATTAACTGCTGAGGAGCATGAAAAATTAAAGCGGGGATGGGTAGGATCTGTTTTTTATGCCTCCTCCTTGGGTAAGCGGGCTGGAGTTTGCTTGCTGATTCGCAAGGGTTTGAAGTGTGCTGTCACTTACTGTCATCGAGACACTCAGGGCAGGTCTTTACTATTACATATCACCTTACAAGGTACTGACTTCCGATTATTGATTACATATGGGCCCAACACTTACTCATCCACTTACCTTAATTCTTTGATTACTCTAGGACTTATAGACACTTCAGTTCCTCTTCTGATGGTTGGGGATTTCAATCAGGTCCTGGATGCTTCCCTTGACCGCACTAGAACATCTGGATCTCCAACTGCAACTGATACTAAGGGGTTACCCTTTTTGTGTAAATCGCTGGGCATGGCGTCTACTTCACCCGTTCGAACAAGACTATACTCACCAATCTCGAGCTCATGGAACTTTTTCCCGACTGGACTATATATTGATAACTGAATCCTTGTTCTCTCGAGTAACAGAGGCGACTATAGGTCCATTAGCCATTTCCGATCATTGTCCTATTTGGTTGGATATATCCTGGAATGCCCCCCCTTCGGGGAGCTTCCGGTGGCGATTTCCCTCCTATCTGAAAGACGATCCTTCTTTCTAAGCATATCTACATTCTTGCTGGGAAGACTTCTTAAAAACCAATGGACAACACATAACGACCCCGGATCTATTTTGGGATACGGCCAAAGCAGTACTAAGAGGGGTGATAATTTCTTATGTATCAGCTCGCCGCAAAAGAATTTCCCAAGGTATTATTAGACTAGAGAAACAATATACACAATTGAAAGCCCGATACATTAAAAATCTGTCTCGTCTGCTCCGTGAGGACATGCTTTCAGTACAGGTAGCCTTGAATGCATTGTTACATGATAGGGTCAAGCGTTCGCTGTTTTATAGAAAATACAGGTTTTATCGTTATGGAAACAGAACCGGTAAGTTGTTAGCCACGCTGACTAAGAACTGGCAGGACGACCGCTATATTTCCAGGGTAAAAACAGGGTCTCATTCTTATCATACTAAACAAACAGACATAGCTGAGGCGTTTTATCAACACTTCTCTAAATTCTATGCTAGCCCTACTACATCTATGGGCCCTGATGTCCTAGATTATTTGGAAGACGCGGGTATGCCTAGATTCACAGACCTGCAGAGATCAGTGTTAAACGGACCCATTCAGGGCATAGAGATACAAAAAGCAATCAAACATCTAAGCTCTTATACTGCCCCGGGGCCAGACGGGTTTTCCACTGAATTTTACAAAATGATGCTTGTGCAGGTGTGTGACTCTCTCCTGGGATATTATGTAGTGGCATTGGAGAAGGGCTCCTTTCCATCACATGCCAATATGGCTACCATAACTTTGATCCCCAAACCGGGCAAACCTAAAGATGAAGTTGATTCTTACCGTCCAATATCCCTCCTTAATGTCGATATAAAAATATTGGCTCGTCTGTTGGCCAACAGATTAACTCCTCTCTTGCCACATGTGATATCTCATTCTCAGGCTGGATTCGTCCAGGGCCGCCACTCGGTGGTGAATGTTCGGAGGGTATTGTTGGCAATGTCCAGAGCCCAACTTGCATCTACTCCGGGCATACTGGTCAGTCTAGACGCAGCGAAGGCTTTCGACCAAGTAAATTGGTCTTATTTATTTAAGGTATTGGAATACATGGGAGTGGGGGGCTGGTTCTGGTCATCTTTGCGGGTGTTATACTCTTCCCCAAAAGCTTCTCTTTTAGTAAATGGCATTTTGACACGACCATTTGACATAGGTCGGGGCACTCGTCAGGGATGTCCATTATCCCCACTACTTTTTCTTCTTTATCTAGACCCTCTTTTACGAACTATATTGAGGGATGATGTCTTGGTCGGGTTGACGGAAGGCTCCTCTCAGCTACGAGTGCTGGCATTTGCAGACGACCTCTTACTTACACTAGCTTAGCCGCATAGTTCCCTGAAGCGTGCTTTGGAAATCCTGGATGAATTCCACATATATTCTGGACTGACGTTGAATAAACAGAAATCTCTAGTACTTCCTCTACAAACCTCACTTTGCGACTCTTGGCCAGGCCTATTTCCTCTAGTATGGGCCCCATCATCTATTCGATATTTGGGTATCCACATACCAAGGGATTTGACCACACTATATTCACTTAATGTTATACCATTGCTCACCTGAACTACACAACGGTTGCAGGCCTGGAGATCCTATCCATTGACACTAATGGGCAGGATTGCCCTGTATAACATGATGATGATTCCACAGTAGCTCTATGTTTTACAAACTTTACCAATTTTTTTGTTACACAAACATATCCGGCACCATCACCGTGCTTTATCACGATTCTTATGGTGGGGCAAGAGATCCCGGATCACCCTACACAATTTAACTCTACCTATCTCTCAAGGGGGTCTGGGTCTTTTACACCTGGGGAGGTTTAATGAGGCTTGTTTGTTGTGGCATTTGAATGATTGGTTCTGTGACACATCCTACTTTATGGCCACAGAGGTGGAATGTTTGGCATTTGCCCCCTACCACTTCAGTTATATGCTACATGTTAGGTGCCTTCCTAAACGGGAAAATAATTATGGTGATGTGTTTCTCCTTCCCCTACGTAGGCTTTGGAAGACTCTCTGCCGGCGTTTGGCCGTTAGATCTGATATAACCCCATATCTCCCGGTGGCTGGTAATGGAGATTTTCTTCCGGGTATGGATCTGGGTGCACAGGCCTGGTGGACTGGGAGGGGACTATATTATTTGTTTCATGTATTGCAATCCAATGGACATTTACAGTTTTTCCAAACATTATGTGATTCTTCTGTGATAAAGCTTGCTGACTGGTTCAAATATAAACAGCTGCATCATTATGTTAGTACTTTGTCGGGCACCACATTGACTGGTACTATCCAGGACAGATTGTCAGAAGCCTTTTGCTTAACTGCTCAGGAACCCATACCATTACATTTCCACCACAGATTTCTACAGGAATTGGCTGGAGAATTGGACTATGCCTCATTGGCCTCTAAATGGACCCAAGACTTGCAGATTACTATTTCGGTGGACATGCTAAAACGGAGTTTTTCAATGGGTATGAAACTATTGCAATCAGTAGCAGAAAAAGAACGATATTACAAGTTCCTAGTCAGGGCATATTTTGCCCCAGTCCGGGCGTTTCGGGCACATGTAAGTCCTACTGATTGTTGCCCAAAATGTGCGGCTCCGAGAGCTTCTTTGGGCCATATGTTTTGGCAATGTCCGGGCATACAGGCTTACTGGAAACGTGTTTGCTTGCATATTCAATCCATCTGGAACTGCACTTGGCTGCCTACAAATACATACATATTCACGTTAAAACTTACTTTGAAACCCATCCGTCCAGGTGCTGCGGCGTTTGCTCGAAAGGCTATCTTCATGGGACTTAAAACTATTCTTCAATGCTGGCTGTCTCCACACACGCCAACGGTTTCCCATTGGCGCACGCAAATGATCCAGTTGGCAGGCCATGAACGTTTGTCCATTGTGGACATGAACTCTAAAGCTGGTTTATTATATTTACGTTGCTGGATGCCCTTCTGTTATACACTAACACCGGTTGTACGCAGTAGATTGTTAAATTGACCTAACTCCAGTAGAGGCTGTTCCCATGGGAGGGTGGGGGGATTAAGGGGGGATAGGGGGGTTGGGGGGGAGGATTCCTTGGGCTCTGTAGTGCTGATTGGGTAACCAGCTTGATGGTCTGGCTGATCTTGTTTCTGTTCTATATATGAAAACCTAATAAAAATGATTTAAACATAAAATTGCTTTGGTTCCTCCTCTTCCCTCCCCCCAGCGAGCCCCTGCAGCCCCCTCAGCTCCGGACTTCCCCACACTTGCCTTCCTGCCTCCACCCCGGATCGCTATTATTTTAAATGTTCCGGCAGCCGCGGCACAGCATCCACCAGATGAGACTTCTGTCGTTGGCCTGCCCCGGAACTCTTCATGCAGCAGCGACTTCCTGTTCCTGCCTAGCCAGGTGGCCGCTGCATGCCCATTAAAAATATTTTGATCCTCTATCTTTTAGATTACTGGTGCAGTCATTGGTTCTATCTATATTGGACTACTGCAACATTGTTTATTTGGGTGTACCTAAAAAAACTTTGAGAAAATTGAGAATAGTATAGAACATGGCTGTCCGTCTGATATTTGGGCTGAAGAAAAGCAACCACGTTAGTCCCTACTATAGACTGCTGCACTGGCTGCTGATGGAGACACGAGTAATATTTAAGTTCTCTTGCATTTGTTTCAAGTTAGTTTGGGGATTAGCCCCTACCTATCTTTTGTCTCATTTTGTGCTATACAGCCTTACAAGGATAACCAGAAATTGTAATTTATTTGCCTATGCAAGGATCACTGGTTGTAGATACAAGTCCTTTTTGGATAGGACTTTTATGTTTCAAGCAAGTAAACAGCAGTGGAGCAAGGCTGACCTATAGCACATTTCGGAAAGAAATTAAGATTGTATTGTTTGATAGATTCATTTCCTAAACAGAAATTGTATTAATTACAATAATTTTACTCTGACTATTCTTAAGAATTATGTTGTACTTTCGCTATTTGTATTTTGTATTTCGCTGATTGTCCAGCTCTCTTCAGTGTACACTGCCTAGAAATCATCTGATTGTGGCAGTATAGAAGAATAAAGTTATGTTATGTTATGAAGAGTTCCAGGGTAGGATGAGGTTAGAAGTCTCCTCTGTTGGATTAAGCGCTGTGACTGCCATAACATTTTAAACAATAGTGACCCGAGGGGAGGGGGGCAGATGTGGGGAAGTCTGCAGCAGCAGGGTCGGCATTAGGAGGGGTGGTACGAACAGGGCAGCTATGCTTGCCGGTCTGTCACCTTCAACAGACAATGAAACGCAGCCTGCAGACTCCCTCCCCGCATTCCTTGTGCTGCGTTCCACCCCCAATGACGCAACTTCCTTTTTCAGCACAAGGAACGTGGGGAGGGAGGCCACAGGCTGCATTTCAGAATCGCTGCCGCAGCCGGAATTCTCCTGTAGCAAAAACGTGAGCAGAGGTGAAGGGGGAGGACATGCTGGGCCAGAAAGCCCCCCAGAACTGGTTGTTTTTTTAAAGTAGAATGGGTTGCAAAGATGTGCCAGGTGGGGAGTGAAGAGGAAGGACTTATAGGGCCAGAAACATGGGGAACTAATGGGCAATGGTCTGGAGGAATAGAAAAAGAGAGTAGTTGGACATGGGGTGCTGTGAAGTAAAGGGGAATGAGATACTTGATTGGAAGATAGAAAGACAAAGGCAGATATGGTGGACCTGGGGGTGATGTAGAGGGAGATGTATAGAATTGGAGAATAGTTGGAAAGGGAGAGATATGGCATGGGAGGGCAGGTGGGAAGGCAGGGAAGAACAGATGTTGCTCAGGCTGGGATGGGGTTGGGAAAGACAGATGCTGCACAGGCTGGGGGGAAACAGGGAAGGGCAGATGTTGCATGGGTTGGGAGAGGGTTGGAAGGACAGATTCTGCACTGGCTGGTGGGAGACAGGGAAGGACAGAGGTTGCACAGGCTGGGAGGAGGTTGGAAAGTACAGATGATGCATGGATGGGGTGCTGGGAAGTGAGGGAAAAAAAGATGCTGCCAGTGGGGGAGGGAACATAAGAACATAAGAAGTTGCCTCCGCTGAGGCAGACCAGAGGTCCATCTCGCCCAGCAGTCCGCTCCCGCGGCGGCCCATCAGGCCCATTGCCTGAGCAGTGGTCCCAGACTATCCCTAAACCCACCTCTACTCCTATCTGTACCCCTCAATTCCTTTATCCTCTAGGAACCTATCCAAACCTTCTTTGAAGCCTTGTAACGTGCTCCGGCCTATCACAGCCTCCGGAAGCGCATTCCATGTATCCACCACCCTCTGGGTGAAAAAGAACATTCTGGCATTTGTTCTAAACCCTTTTAATTTCTCCAAGTGCCCCCTTGTACTTGTGATTCCCCATAATCTGAAAAATCTGTCCCTGTCTACCCTTTCTATACCCTTCAGGATCTTGAAGGTTTCTATCATGTCTCCTCTAAGTCTCCGCTTTTCCAGGGAGAACAGCCCCAGCTTTTTCAGTCTGTCAGTATATGAGAGGTTTTCCATATCCTTTATCAGTTTAGTTGCTCTTCTCTGGACTCCCTCAAGTACCGCCATGTCCTTCTTGAGGTACGGCGACCAGGACTGGACACAGTATTCCAGATGCGGGCGCACCATTGCACGATACAGTGGCAGGATGACCTCCTTCGTCCTGGTCGTGATACCCTTCTTAATGATACCCAACATTTTCTTTGCTTTTCTTGAAGCTGTGGCGCACTGTGCCGACGCCTTCAAGGTTGTGTCTACCATCACTCCCAGGTCTCTTTCAAGGTTACTTACCCCTAGCAGTGATCCCCCCATTTTGTAGCTGAACATCGGGTTCTTTTTCCCTACATGCATGACTTTGCATTTCCCTACGTTAAAGCTCATTTGCCACTTTTTGGCCCATTCTTCTAGTGTCGTTAGGTCCCTTTGCAGATCTTCGCAGTTTTCCATGGTTTCTACCCTGCGGTAGAGTTTGGTATCATCCGCAAATTTAATAACTTCGCAATTTGTTCCCGCCTCCAGGTCATTAATAAATATATTGAACAGGAGCGGTCCCAGCATCGACCCCTGCGGAACTCCGCTCGTGACCCATTGCCAGTCTGAGTAATGGCCCTTTACTCCAACCCTCTGTTTCCTGCCTGCCAGCCAGTTTTTGATCCATCTGTGGACCTCCCCTTGCACTCCTGTGTTTCCACAGCTTTTTAAGCAGCCTTGTCGAAGGCTTTTTGAAAGTCAAGGTAAATGATGTCGATTGATTCCCCTTTATCCACCTGGCTGTTTACCCCCTCAAAGAAATACAATAAGTTTGAGAGGCATGACCTACCCTTGCAGAAGCCGTGCTGACTCAAGTTTCAAGTTTATTAATTGATTTGTTCAATCGCTTAATCTGATTTCTAAGCGATGTACAATAAAATATGCATACATAAGGAGACAAAAACATTACATACAGTTAATTAATTATAATATAAACAAAAGGAAAGAGGAGATGAAATCCATTTTTATAGTAAAGAAAGGACATACATGGTAAATACAAAAGGAAACTGGGAAGAGAGAAAAAGAAATAAAAAATAAAATAACACTTTATAATAAAATTTAATTAAGTAGCAAATGCATCTTTAAATAAAAAGGTTTTTAATTCGCTTTTAAATTTCCCAAATACCTTCTCCTCCCGTAAAAACATGGGAAGCGCATTCCAAATCTGGGGAGCTGTACATGAAAAGATAAATTGTCTTCTTGTACTAATAATTTTTAGTGAGGGAATTGATAAAAGGTTCCGTTCACTAGATCGTAAGGTTCTTTTAACTGAATATGGGATAAGCAACCTAAATAAAAATGCTGGAGTCTTATTTTCTAATGTTTTAAAAATAATTGTACATAATTTATGCGTAATTCTATGAATGACTGGAAGCCAATGAGCCTTTTTAAGGAGTGGTGTTACATGATCAAATTTTTTAGATTTTGTTATTAATTTAATAGAAGCATTTTGAATAATTTGTAATCGTTTAATTTCTTGTAAAGCAATTCCTGTAAATAATGAATTGCAATAATCGATTTTAGACATCACCAGAGAGTGGATAAGAATATTAAGTGCTTTGGGACAGAGAAATTTAGAAATAGATCGAATTTTCCGCAACCTATAGAAGGTAGTTTTAACAATACTGCTAATGTGATCATGATAATTAAGTTTATTATCAAAAATTACTCCTAGAATTTTAGTATTTTTAACAGATTGAAGAGGAATATTTTGAATCAAAATAGGAGTAACTAAAGAAAAACTTTCCTTCCAAGGAAAAAGCATGATATTTGTTTTTTTGATATTGAGGGCCAATCTGTTTTTGTCCAGCCAATGATGAATTTGTTCGAGTTTTCCATTAATTGTCAAAATTTCATTTATATTGTTATTGTTTAGGGGATGCAATAACTGTATATCATCAGCATAGGCAAAAACATGAAATCCTATAGATTGACATAGTGTGAGTAGGGGTGCCAAAAATATATTAAAAAGTAAAGGTGAAAGAATAGACCCTTATGGAACCCCATGTGATATTTGTGAAGGTAGAGAAGAAGAATCATTAAAAATTACTGTAGATGTGCGATTACTGAAATAAGATGTAAACCATGCTAGAACATCATCTGTAACCCCGATAGATTGAAGTCTAGCAAGGAGTAATTGGTGATCAATCGTATCAAATGCTGTTGAAAGATCAACTTTAGCTGTCCATTGTTTTCTATGTGTTCACAGATGCTGTCCTTAATCAGTGCTTCCATCATCTTTCCCGGGACTGAGGTCAAGCTCACCAGCCTGTAGTTTCCCGGGTCCCCCCTTGAACCCTTCTTGAAGATGGGCGTGACATTTGCAATTTTCCAGTCCTCCGGGATCTCTCCAGTTTTTAAGGATAGGTTACATATTTGGCGAAGTGGCTCTGCTATTTCGTTCTTTAGTTCCTTGAGTACCCTTGGGTGAATGCCGTCCGGACCTGGTGATTTGTCGCTCTTTAGTCTGTCTATCTGCCTGAGGACATCCTCTTGGCTTACCTCTAGTTGGGCTAGCTTTTCATCCCGATCCCCATTTACGATGTCCTCCGGTTCCGGAATATTGGATGTGTCCTCCCTCGTGAAGACTGACGTGAAGAACTTATTTAACCTGTCAGCTATCTCTTTTTCCTTCTTTACCACTCCCTTTTTGTCTCCATCATCCAATGGCCCCACTTCCTCCCTTGCCGGTTGCTTCCCCTTCACATATCTGAAGAACGATTTGAAGTTTGTCGCTTCCCCCGCTAGTCTCTCCTCATATTCTCTTTTAGCTTTCCTAACCACATGGTGACACTCCCTTTGGTGTTCTTTGTGCTCCTTTTGGTTGTCCTTTGTTTGGTCCTTTTTCCATTTTTTGAACGATGCTTTCTTGTCACTTATCACCTTTTTCACTGCAGTTGTTATCCACGCTGGGTTTTTTGTTCAATTTTTTTTGCACCCCTTCCTGAATCTGGGGATGTACAGGTTCTGTGCCTCATGCACCGTGCCCTTGAGTAGGGACCAGGCTTTTTCAACAGACTCCATCTTCTTTGCGTTGCCGTTGAGTTTCTTTCCCACCATTTTCCTCATGCCATCATAATTCCCTTTTTTGAAGTTGAGTGCTGTCGCTGTGATTCTTTTCACCTTTGATGATCCAATTTCCAGCTTGCACTGGATCATGTTGTGATCGCTGTTTCCTAGGGGTCCTAGCACCGCCACCTCCTTTGCAGGTCCCCCTAGCCCATTGAGGATTAGGTCAAGAGTGGCATCTCCCCGTGTTGGTTCCGTGATCAGCTGTTCCATGAAACAGTCCCTCGTGGTTTCCAGGAATTTGGTCTCCCTCATGCAGTTTGAGTGTCCAATACTCCAGTCTATCCCAGGGTAGTTGAAATCTCCCATCACCATTACGCTTCCGCTTTTGCATACCTACCTCAGCTCAGCCTCCAGGTCCTGGTTGAGTGCTTCCGGTTGTCCAGGTGGGCGATAGTACAGACCCAATTTTATGTCTGCTCCAGTTCCTCCAGGTAGCTTAACCCATAGTGATTCCAAGTCGTCCGTCCTTACTGTTGTTTCCATCCTGATTGAAGGTATGGAGTCCTTTATATAAAGCGCTATTCCTCCACCCTTCTTGTGTGTCCTGTCTCTCAAGTAGAGTTTGTACTCTGGTATGGCCACATCCCATTTGTTGTCATCAGTCCACCACATTTCTGTGACTCCGATTATGTCCAGGTCCTTTGTATTGGCTATGACTTCTAGTTCTCCCATTTTGGCTCTTAGGCTCCTAGCATTAGTGTATAGGCAATTTAAGTCCTGGTTGTTTGCCTTCTTCGCTGGTTGTGCATAGCTGCATGGAGTGGAAGGGAAAGAGATGGGAAAGGAAGAAGAGGAAGAATTGTTAGAAATGATAGTGGTGGAGAGGAGGGAAAGAAAAATATTACACTTGGAGGGATGACTCAAAGAAGTGAGAGATCTTAGATTCTGGAGAAGGGTGATGGAAGGAGAGACAGAGTTGTCAGACCACTGGAAGGGGAAAGAGAGATGCCAGACCAGATAAAGGAAGGAGAGAAGAAAGAGATACCAGACTGTGAGAAGGAGAGGAGAGAGATGCCAGACTATCTGAGGGTATAAGGGGGAAGACTGATGTCAGACCACTGGAGAGAGAGGGAGAAGATGGTGTACAGGGAGGGAGGGGAAGGGGGAAGAGAGAGGGAGGAGATGGTGCACAGCAATGGGTGTGGCAGGGAAGAGAGATAGAAGAAATGTTTCTTATGGAATAGATGGGAATAGGGAAGAAGAAAGAGAAAGAGAGAGATGATGATACACATGGATAGATGGGAAGGGAAGACACGGAAAAGTAGATTTTAAGAAGAAAGTAGAAAAATGTAAGAAAGTTGAATGTAAAAAGTTAATGCCAAAGACGAATGTAGCAACAACAAAAGAAGGCAGACCTAGTCAAATCAAGGTTCATTAAGGAGGCGCTCAGGGTCACAGACTGTGCACACCGCACAAGCCACGTGCAACCTAATGTGAATGGTATCAAAATAAAGGGTGCTCTCAGTGTGAACCACCAGCGATAGGAATCCAGCTCCAACACTTCACCTTTTAGGTAGAGGTAATAAACCCCCACCATCATTGAGCACCCTGAGTGTGCTGAAAATCAAAGTGAAAATATCCACCAATCAAACCAGTAAATCAACAGGTGAGTAAATCAATGAAACCTGAGCGACTCCTAAACGAACCCTGCCAGCCGAAACCCCAAAAAGATACAACCAAAAAATCAAAATACAAAACAAAAAATAATGTACTTATCTGCAACATGAAAAATCGCATAGCTGAAACACAAGAAGAATACGCCAGGCAAACAGGTTCAACCGCGCTGGTTTCGGGGAGAAGCCCTTCTTCAGGAACCTAAATACCTGACTGAAGCAAAACGCTGGGGTCGGCTGGAGGGCGGGGTGCCCGAGCGGTCCCGCACTCGTGCTCAAAAGCAAACAGGGAAGCAACGTCATGCATACAACAAAGATGAATGTAGGGCAGAAAGTGAAGAAGGAGAGAAAAACAGCAAATGGATAAGAAGGCCCTGGAAACACAAGAACACAGACAGAAAGAAGTGGGAAAGAGATTGGGAAAAGATGATTAGATCACCGGACAACAAAGGTAGGGAATATGATTTTATTTTCAATTTACTGATTGAAATGTGTCAGTTTTAAGAATTTAGATCTGCTGTCTATATTTTGCACTGTTCAGGAAGAAATTAATTTCTTTCTATTTCTCAGGTGTTATAATGCATGTAGAGTCTGGCATCTTAGGGTTTCGTTTGTGTATATTAGTACTTTTAGTTTGTGGTCTTGTGTTTGCAAAGAGGTTATTATCTGTGTTCTGCATGTGTGACCGAGACCAGGTGTTCTGGTAGGAATGAATGTTGAGAAGCATAAAGTGTGCTTTGTGTAGTTTAATTTTGTGTTTAACCATTATGTATTGTTAATAAGATTATATTGTGTGTATATATGAAAAAATGAATGGAAAAAAATGGTATTACAATTAATACTATCGTTATTATGGGGGTGGGGTCAGGGGCGGGGCTTGGGTGGGGTCAGGGTGGAGATTTTGGGCCCCCAAACAAAAAAGTGTTCCGCTGCCTATTGCTTGATGTAATATACTAATTGACTGACTGAGCAAGGAGGGGAAACAGAAGTGGATGCCTCAGGTTTACTGTTTTCTGCTATGCATTGAGAGATAGATTCAAGAAATAGCACCAAAATTTAGGTACCAGAATGATGCATGCTAAATGTGAATTCTAGAATGGCAATTCCATACAGAACTACTACTAGCACTACTACTAGCATAAGTCTGTAGTTTTGCACCTAACTGTAGGTGCGAGCACTTATGCCTTATCAAAGGCTAGTGTAAGTACTTGCATCTAACTGTTGGCAGCTAGGCATAACTCTTAGCATTCCATAACTTGTGCACTTAACTCTTGGGCACACATATCACTTGCACTTGCCCTTGGGCACACATCCACACCACCTTGGGAGTTGCATGCAATAGAATTTGGGCTTGAAACTTCTAGAATAGTAACTACAGACAGTTAAGCGTTCAATTGTTAACTGGTGCCAATTAGCACCATTTTACACCAAAGTAATCCAATAACTGGCTATTAACTCCAATTAACAATCAATTATTAAATTAAGTTGCATGCACAACTGACCTTATTCTATAAATTGTGCATGCAAATCTGTACACTATGCATAAATTTGGACCTGCAGGTTTATAGAATTAGGGGTGACAGCTCAAAACACCCTTCCTACCCCTTCCCTTACTCTCCCTATTAATCATGAATTCACAGATAAATTACAACATGAAATGAAAGCTTGCAAAGAATGTTTTCTACTCACACAGAATAATAAGAGTGAGGCCATTGAAGACTGCTCCAATATATGTAAGAAGGTATAGCAGGGTGAGGAACTACAGAGAGAATACAATGTTAGGTTAAAATAAAAACAGTGTGGTTTCACCAGAATCTGAAGATTGTAAAAACAATATAAAATCCTGTGCTCTGTTCATTAAACACTTTGGACCTGATTCTCTAAAAGATGCCGATCTCGGTGGCTGCCTAAGAAGTGGCCACCAATTGCATATCAATCACGCTTCGGCGTCCAGTAGAGAATAGCGTTTACTTTTATTAACAGATGCCTTAAATGTAGGCCAACATTTTACAGGCCTACATTTAAGGCGTCTGCCTCACGCCTACAGAGATGCATAAGGATGCTTACGGACACCCAAGCCAACTTATGGTGGAGACCAAGCCTTGGGCATGTGTAAGCGTCTCTGCGAATATTTGAGGGGTGTGCAGCATACACCTACAATGTAGGCGTCCTTCCCTGCCTGCATTTTTTTTTTTTTAAACATGCAACCTGATTGGCTGTGAGACAGTGGTAAGATGCCTACTGCCACCTACAATCGGGATGCCTGTTTGTAGAATAAGCCCCTTTGGACCTGATTCTATATGTCACCTAAAAAATTGGTGCTAAATGTGATTCCATAAAAGTTAGGTGCACTGGATAAAATCACACTTAGCGCCACCTAAGCAATGTTAGGAGGTGCTATGCATACTATCTTTTAAGCACACCTTATTTATACCTAGGTTTTCTTGACCTAAATGTGTGCACCTAAGTTGTAGACACAATGACGCCCAAGTCAAAAACAGGCATATAACCCAAAAACACGCCCATGATCTGCCCCTAGCCATGCCCACTTTTGGGTACGCACATACCACTTTGTGCTATGTGTCTATCAAGCTGTACACCTAACTTTCAATTAAGTCCAATTAATGTTAATTATGAGTTGTTGATTGCCAATCAGGCCTATTAATTAAGATAGCCTAGTGGTTAGTACCGATGTAGGTGCCTACTCTTCCACTGGGCTGGCATCTATCCCAATACAGGCAGTGAATATCTGGACAGTCAATGGCCTGATGGCCTACAGTAATTACCGGTTAACTTAGGAGAAATATTTTGCTGTCCTAAGTTAACTGAATAGTTATTCAGATACCACTGATGTATATCAGTGATGCCTGGGTAGCTCCAGCATCTCTGCTTTGACTCCAGTCCCTGGCTTGCCCCAGCACTAAATGGATAGTGATGTGGTGATCTCTCCAGATTTTCAGCAACATTATCTGATTGTGCAAAGCTGAACATTCAGAGAACACCAAGTCAGCAGGAGAAAAACAGGTATGAGTCTTTCCTAGTTGATTTTATGCTGCTGAATATCAGCCCCCTAGATACTGCAGCGAGAAAATGGAGTTCAAAGTTCAGCATGTGCGCTATATGTATCTTGCACAGAAGACATATCTGGAGTTTCTTACTCTATTTTCAAGCTGTAGGAACTCAGTAGGTTAGGAAGAGTGTTTTTTTGAGTCAGAAAGCTGCTACAGTATACACTCAAAGGCCCAGATGCTTAAAACTTAATGGTGACAGTAGAAGTGATTAGAGCTGGAACTGCGCACATGTTAATAGGTGCAGCATGCACAAAACTCTCCAGCGCACAGTGTGCTGAAAATCAGTGCAAATTGTATTTAAATGCATTGAAATGGATTCCCATCAGGTGATTACATATTCACTCGGAATGCTTAGAAGACAGCACAGAAACTAATGCTGGCCTTAATGCCGAAAACACTTTGACAGGTTGGGGATAGCATTCAAGCTTTGAGGAGAGGATTTCATCTGCATTTTTCACATTAAATTGTTGGTTTTTGGCTTCCTTTGAAAGGAGAAACTAATGCTGGCCTTAACGCCGAAAACACTTTACCTGGTTTTAAGAAAGGTTTGGACAAATTCCTGAAAGAAAAGTCTGTAATTAAGACAAAGGGGAAGTCTCTGCTTGCCCTGGATTGGTAGCATGGAATGTTGCTACTTTTTGGGTTTTGGCCAGATACTAGTAACCTCAGTTCCGGGGAAGATGGCCGAATCATTGATCAAGGAAAGTATCAGTGAGCACTGTGACAGGGAAGCTCCTGTCACAGAGAAAACTACTGCTAAAACTCCCCAACATGCAGCACAGGGTTCTGTAAAACCCGACCTGGAGCCAGAACAGCTGGCTCAGCCCAGAGAATACAAGAAAAGGCAGGTACCAGCACAGCTCAAGAGCCAGGTAATTTCCCCTATCACTCCTTTCCCCAAGGCAGGGAGAAACTTGACACCAATTTGGAAAGGGATGGAGTCAGCCCACGGAGTTTGCAGGCTGGGAAGCCTCAAAGGCAAAGTCAGTTAGAGTGGAAAGGGGAGGACACAGCTGGCTCTGATTACCGAAGCCAAACGACTCACTCACGGAGAAGCCAGCTCTCCCAGGTTACCTAAGCCCCAGCAGGGATGTGTTGCAGGAGGCCAGCTCATAAGGAGAGGCAGTACAACACCCGGGAGGAACAGTGACTGGCAGCTTAAACCCCAGAGAGAAAGGCTGGAAGATTACCCCCATAGAAATGCTGCAGGTGATTTGGCAGACATGCAGGAAGGGGGATGGGATGTACAGCCAGGGTGGAATGTAGAAATGCTGAGCCAGAGTTCCCATGAGGGTGAATGGGAAATGTATAGTGACCCTGGTGATAGTATAAGTGAGGAGGACATGGACCTGGGAGGGTACTGTGTGTGAGTCCTCAGCTGATTGCATAAAGAAAGTTTTCCGTTGTTTTTTTTCACACTGAAGCCAAAGCAGGTAGAGCTGAGGCAGCCCTGCCTAATTAGGTGAGAAAAGCTTGTGTGAATACAAAAGAGCTGAGATGTGGAAAGGCTGACATAAGCCGTGCGCAGCTATAAAGCAATAAGCTACTGTAGTTTTGAGAGACTGATAAATCCCAGAGGGGATATGAGACCGGGAGGGCACTGGATGTAAAGTTTTGAGTTTGAATTATATTCCTTTTGATCCAGATGGGCTATCCAGTTCTTCAGTAAAGCCTATATGACTCACCTGGACTGAGCTATAACAGAGTCTAAGAAACCAATGGTGAATGTTTTTCTTTCTATTCTTATTTGGGGGACACTAATAAACTTGATACTGTTTTCTAAGAAATCCAGTATCCGGGTTTTCCTTCATACAACCACATAAAAGGCGTTTCAAAATTCTTGCTTGTCGTCCGAGCCAGGCTTTCCCACCTACTCAGGGACGGGCACGGCCACAGCACATAGAAAAAAATAATCTGTTGAGAACAAGCCAGCATGGTTTCTGTAAAGGAAGATCATACCAAATGAACCTACTGCATTTCTTTGAGGGGATAAGCGAACAACTGGACAAAGGTGACCCTATAGACATCATATATCTGGATTTCCAAAAAGCCTTCGACAAGGTACCCCACGAGCGCCTACTAAAGAAGCTGTGGAGCCATGGGGTGGAAGGGGTCATGCACAGATGGATCAAAAATTGGCTGGCAGACAGGAATCAGAAGGTAGGAGTAAAGAGACACTACTCTGACTGGAAAGGGGACACGAGTGGTGTCCCACAGGGGTCAGTGCTGGGACCGTTGCTGTTCAAAATATTCATTAATGACCTGGAAACAGGGATGAAGTTATAAAATTCGAGGACGACACAAAACTCTCCAGTAGGGTCAGAACTGTTGAGGAATGCAAAGATCTACAAAGTGACCTGAACAAGCTGGGTGAGTGGGCAAAAAGATGGCAGATGAGCTTCAATGTAGAGAAATGTAAAGTCTTGCCCATAGGGAAAAGGAACCCAATGTACAGCTATACGATGGGAGGGAGGGTACTGGGGGAAGGCAACCTAGAAAAAGACTTGGGGGTATTGGTGGATACAACGATGAAGCCAGCGGCACAATGTGCAGCGGCCTCAAAAAAGGCAAACAGAATGTTGGGCATTATCAAAAAAGGTATCACTACCAGAACAAAGGAAGTTATCCTGCCGCTGTATCGAGAGATGGTGCGCCCACATCTGGAGTACTGCGTCCAGTACTGGTCGCCGCACCTTAAGAAGGATATGGCGATACTCGAGAGGGTCCAGAGAGGAGCAACAAAGATGATTAAGGGCATGGAAAACCTTGCATATACCTAAAGGCTAGAGAAGCTGGGGCTCTTTATCCTGGAAAAGCGGAGACTTAGAGGGGACATGATAGAGACTTATAAAATTATGAAAGGCATAGAGAAGGTGGAGAGGGTCAGATTCTTCAGGCTAGCAGGGACATCAAAAACAAGAGGGCATTCAGAAAAACTGAAAGGAGACAGATTCAAGATGAATGCTAGGAAGTTCTTCTTCACTCAGAGGGTGGTGGACACCTGGAATGTGCTTCCAGGAGAGGTGATAGGACAGAGTACAATATTGGGTTTCAAAAAGTGCTTGGATGACTTCCTGAAGGAGAAAGGGATTACAGGGTATAGATAGAGGGTTACTATACAGGGTACTTCAGGATTAGGGCATAAACAATTTAAGTGGTGGGAATTTACAGGTCATGGACCTGGGGGAACGCGGCAGGAGCAGACTGCTGGGCACGATGGTCCCCTGGTCTGACCCTGCTTATGTTGTTATGTTCTTATTGGCCACCGTGAGAATGGGCTATTGGGCTTGATGGACCTTTGGTCTGACCCAGTAAGGCTATTCTTATGTTCTTATGAGAAAGAAGCTTGTTCAGCCTGTAGAATTCATAATGAGAAAAAAACACTTTAGCGAGTCTGAGCAAGGCCGGGTATGAGGGTGGGTACTGATGCCTGTTTTCCTGCACTTTGATGTAAGCCTCTTAGGGGACGTAAACTATAAAAATTTTGAGGAGCTTATAATTCATGGTGTAGGGGAAAGGTGCCAATGTGCTCTTGTACTTCTTGTTTTGCCTGGCGTATGTGCACAGGTGTTTTGTGGTAAATGCAGCGCTTGTGCACATGCATCAGCCACATTCTTTAGCCTTGCTTTCACTTTACTAGCATGTAAAAAATTTGCTTTAGGCATTGGGGGCCAGTTTTCAGTACTGTTATTGCGCTATGAGATAAATGCTCTAGAGTTTGAGCATTGGGCCTAAAGAGACATCTTCTGCTAGGGAATTAGCACTGGAGGCAGTGGCATAACAAAGAGGGGAAGACTGCCCATCTTGGTGAGGGATCAGTACTTCTCCTCCTCTCTTCTTACCCACCTCTTCAAAATCTTTGCTGGCAGAGAACAGCATCTTTTAGCTCAGCTTTCCTTCTGACGTCACTTCCTGATGGCGGGACCAGGAAATGACATCAGGAGGTAGCAGAGCCCTCTGGTGAAGGAGGAGGGATTCAAAAGCTGGAATGGATTCCTTTTGCATGGCTTGCAAGCATGGGGAAATTACCCATTCGTACAGAATGACACACTTATTGGGCTAGAATTAGTATTATAGTAATTAGATTACTGCAATGCTATCTATACTGGGCTGTTAAGAATTGGAAGAAGCTTCAACTGCTACAAAACACAGCCAACAGACTGATATTTAAACAAACAAGGTTAACTCAAGTAACTCCTTTACTGTTTTCCTTGTACTGTCTTCCTGATCTTCCATGGTCTTGCACCCATTCTCCTTGTCAATTTGATTACTTTTCTATCTAAGGGGCATACATTTAGATCCACTGATTGTTTTTTACTTCTTTTAAATGTATTTTCATGAAAAAATTATTTTAAACCTCTCTTTTATTTCAAGCTATTCAGGTCTGGAATGGTCTTCCTCTACAAATAAAATTTAAATCATAAGAACATAAGAGTTGCTATACAGACAGAAAGTCCATCAAGCTCAGTAACCTGTTTCTAAAAGTGGCCAACCCAGAATACAAGATCCCAAAGAGTAAAACAGATTTTAAACTGCTTATGCTAGGAATAAGCAGTGGATTTTAATAATGGTTTATGAACTTTTCTTTCAGAAAATTATCGAAACCTTTCTTAAACCCTGCTACGATAACTGCTTTCACCACATAAGAACATAAGAAGTTGCCTCCAATGGGTCAGACCAGAGGTCCATTGCGCCCAGCGGTCCGCTCCCGCGGCGGCCCATCAGGTCCATGACCTGTGAAGTAGTTCCTGACCATTTTTATAACCTACCTCTACTTCTATCTGTACCCCTCAATCCCCTTAACCTTTAGGAACCTATCCAAACCTTCCTTGAACCCCTGTACTGTGTTCTGGCCTATCACAACCTCCGGAAGCGCGTTCCATGTATCCACCACCCTCTGGATAAAAAAGAACTTCCTGGCATTTCCTTTAGAAAACATTAAAAATTTCATTTTTCAAAAAATATCTCCATCAAATTATTTTTCATGGAGAGGGTAGTAGATGTTGAATAAAAAAAGCGTGGGATAAACATAGAGGATCTCTAATTAGAAAACGAAGAATGTAAATCAGGGGTGTCAAACTCAGGCCCGCGGATAAACCCAGGACTGGATGAAAGCTTCATAAGGACATGGAGATCTTTTGATTAATCTGGTGCTCTTCGGGACTCAGCAGATACCCACTATTTGAACATAAGAATTGCCATTGCTAGGTCAGACCAGTGGTCCATCGTGCCCAGCAGTCCGCTCACGTGGCAGCCCCTAGGTTAAATCCTACCTTTAGAGAGTCAACGAGATCCTCAACAAGGAAAAGACGCCGTAAGGTGTTCAAGGCAGAGGTCAAGAGGGACAGAGATCGTATCACATATTTATCCACCTCTTCCTTCGTCAGCATGATGTCCTTGTCCAGGTATACCCTGCAGGAGATGAAATCAAAGAAGATATTTCATCATGCAAACTCTGTCTAGTTTAGTTCCCCTCATATGATTCACACACATTTCAAATTTTTGGACTTACAAAGGGATAATTTTATAATTGTGTACACTTCAAACAAGTGCTCACAGTTTTTTCTTTGCTTGTTTTTCCCAATTTTTTAAATATACATATTCTTTCACCTTGAGAATTACCTCATGGAAACTGTGTGCTTACATTTACAGCTGCTCTTTAGCAAGCACACATTTACTGAATTAGCATGCATTTGCATAAATTTCCAAAAGCATACACATAAGTGGAAATCCCTCCCCAAATCTACCCTCTTGGGCAGGGGTGAGCAATCACGGTCTTCAAGGGCCACAATCCAATTGGGTTTTCAAGATTTCCACAATGAATATGCATGAGATTGATTTGCATACAATGGAAGCAGTCCATACAAATTAATCTTGTGCATACTCATTGTAGAAATCTTGAAAACCCAAATGAGTTGTGGTTCTTGAAGACCGTGATTGCCCATCCTTGCTCTTGGGAATGCCTCTGTGTACTGCAGATGAACTTATACATGTGGGGTTAGATTCAATAAATGGTGTCCAAAATCAGGCATAGGGATAATCTATACCAGTTGTTCCTAAACCTATCCTGGGGAACTCCCAACCAGTCAGGTTTTCAAGATATCCTTAATGAATATGTATGAGGCAGATTGTTATATATATACACTCTATTATATGCAATGTCTGCCATGCTATGCTTGCATATATAATACAATGTCTGTCACACTATGTTTTACCATGTTTTGTTAATGTATGTAAACTTGTAACCCGTTATGAGCTCTCCTGGGAGGACGGGAATAAATAAATGAGATGACAGGTATGCAAATCTGCTCTTGCTTATTCATTAGGGATATCTTGAAAACCCGACTGGCTGTGGATCCCCCAGAACAGGTTAAGAATCACTGAACTAAGCTAGTATTCAATCAGGGGTGGTCTGTATGGAACATTCTTTATAGGGTAGTAGCTAGTGTAAATGCTGGCACCAAATCAATGGCAATTAATCATGCAAAGCAGAAGAAAGTAGGGGAAGACCAATTTGATTCCAACTTGAAAATTTATTGCAATATAAAATCATCGATGGCAATAAACTAGTAGATTAATAGGTCCAGACTCATGCAGCATACCATAAAAATAATTATGTGTAACAGAAACCTAAGGGGATCATAATAAAACAAAAAGTCTAAAAAGTGGCCTAAATGGGTACTTGGATGATCAAAAAGCCTGATTGTCCAAGTACCCATAATCAAAGCTGGTTTTAGACATATCTAAAACCAGCTTAGGCCTTTCCCCTGCCTCTAAACGCATAGAGCGAAAAGAGGCGTTTTTAGAGGAAGGGAAAGGGCGGGAGGTGGGCCAACCTAGCCATAGACATACAGCAGGTATACCCAAAAGTTTAGGCAGGTTGTCTAGTCGGCACTTATACGTTTTGACTTAGACCAAGTCAAAACAGGTATAAGTGCCGAAAAAGGGACCGCTGAGCTGATTGCTGCAGCTCAGCGGCCCCAGCAACCTGCCTACCGCCTACTGAAACTATCGCTGCAGGTGTTTGAGTCGCCTGGGCCAATCAGGCCCTAAGGCCAGCCATTCAAGGGATGGCTGGCCTGCCGGACGGACGGGCTTGGCACCCGTTTCAAGTTTTCTTTTGATTTGATAAATCTCTTATTAAAATTTACTAAGCGAACCATCCGGTCAATAATTTTAAGGTACGGGGAGGGGATTGGGGGTGTGCGGGATTGAGGAGTCGTCAAGGGGGGGTCTTCGTGGGGAGGGTCGTGGTTCGCGGGGCAAGAGGGCTTGGGCTCTCTCTTGCCCTGATTTTCGTCAGGGAGGAGGGTGTCGCCGGAGCAAGAGGGCTTGGGTTCCCTCTTGCCCCGGTCATAGTTGGGGGTTCAGGGTGTCGCCGGGGCAAGAGGACTTCTCCCTCTTGCCCCGATCATTGTATGGGGGAGGTGGATTCTGTAACCGGTGTTGTTTTTGACAGACAACGGTTACAGAATCCAGCTTTAGGCTCCTAAAAGCCTTCACCTAAAAGCCCTTGTTTTGGGCATTTGGGACTTAGGCATTTTTTAGATTGATTATATGGTGTAAGTTTAGACATAGTGATGGTCTGGGCATTTAAACAGCTGAACGTAGAGGCAGGCCATTATTTTTTTTTTTAACTCCTTTTGGATGTTTTTTTTGATAATGGACATTTTCCCTGCTTCTACTTTTAACGTTTAAGGCCTTAGGCCAAAAGTGGACATAGACTTTTTTTTAATTATGCCCCTCTAAGTCTGTAGATCGAGACTTGACACAGATCTGTGTTTTGGCTTTTAAAGCCTTCTTTAGTTGTCTCAAGAGCTAGCCAAGTAGATGTCACGTGTGTAGGCTTTTCTCACAAATTAACTTAAAAAGCTCTGGATCTGACATTTTTCCTCCTTTTTATTTAAAATTTTTTTTCCATCAGCTAGGACCCATCATCCATTCAATTGTATTAAAAAGCTTACTTACTTCTTCAGTTCCTACATTGTGGAAAACTGCTTTTATTACTCCTTTACTTAAAGATCATAAAATCAGTAATAACGATCCCACTAATTACCGACCAATAGCAAATATCCCCTTTTTAGCCAAATTGACTGAGAAACGAATATTTAACCAGGTATCTGATTTTATCGAATCAACAAATGTCTTGCATCCTAACCAAACAGGCTTCCGTAAATGTCATAACACCGAATATTCCATGATTGGTCTAACTAACAATATCCATTACTTTTTAGACCATCACAAATCAGTTGCTCTTTTCTCGCTAGATATCTCTGCTGCATTTGATACAGTTGATCATGATCTCCTACTTAGACGACTTGAATCAATAGGCATTTGTGATCAAGTTCTTAGCTGGTTCACCTCTTATCTTACCAATCGTACCTCTTTAGTTAGATTCAATAATGGCATTCTTACACCTAAACCTCTCTCCTCTCTTACTTATATAATTCCATTGGATTTCCGTTCCTTCCCTAACCATGTAAACCGTGCCGAGCTCCATCAGTGGAGATGATGCGGTATATAAATCCAAGATTTAGTTTAGTTTAGTTTAGTTTAGAATACTCGAATTCTTACTCTACATCCTTTGGAATATCTCAAGGATCAATTTTATCACCTCTTTTATTTAACATTTTTCTTTCTCCATTATTGAGTCTCTGTCAATCAGTTGGGTTTACCTCTTTTTCATATGCCGATGATATCCAACTAATACATCCTTTTGACCCGGAAAACCAGGAAGACATTTTATCTATAAATAAAAAACTTGATCTAGTGCACAATTGGCTTAACACAAATAAATTAGCGTTAAATATTAAAAAAACAAAAATCATGATTTTTAACTGGAAAAACGACATAATTCTTAAAAAGCCATTTGTCCTTAATAACAATACTTTAGAAATAGTCCACAATCTAAAAATTCTAGGAGTTATAATTGATGATAAATTGATTTTCCACGAGCATATTAATAATATAGTCAAATCTTGTTTCTATAAACTGCGGCTAATAAGATCAATTGCCAAATTTTTGGAGACTAAATCACGCAATATTCTGATTCATTCACTAGTCATAGCCAAATTAGATTATTGTAACTCCCTATTACTTAACATCTCCCAAAAAGAAAAGTGACGTCTTCAAATCATTCAAAACACTGCCATTAAATTGATTTATAATGCAAAGAAATTTGATCACGTTACGCCTCTATTTATCGATGCTCATTGGCTTCCTATTAGCCACCGTATTTTATATAAGGTTATGTTGCTCATTTTTAAAACCCTAGTTCATAACGAGCCTTTGTTTATATCAAGGATGTTAATTCCTTATAATCCCGTTCGTTCACTTAGATCATCCTCTGAAAACTTATTAGTTATACCTTCCCTTAAAACAATAGGAACAAGAAGAGCAGACATGTTTTCTGTTATGGGTCCACAATGGTGGAACTCTCTACCACAACATATCACAAATGAAAGAGATCTTCTTTCTTTTAAAAAAATTTTGAAAACTCACCTTTTTAAAGATGTTTTTAATACTCATTATTAAAATTTTTTTTAATTTTTAATCTTTTACTTATCCCTGTTCCCTTATGGTTTTTTTCCCGTATTTGTTTTTCTATATATAACAGATGTAATCTTTCCCCCATTTTTCCTCCCAATTCAAGTTTGTCTTGTCTTAAAACTGTCGTTACTGAGTTTTAATTTGTATCTTTATATTTTATTCTTTTACTTATGTACATCGCTTTGTAAACAGATTCAGCGATAAATCAAATATTAATAAACCTTGAAACCTTGAACACAATTTTATTCAAAGAGCCTGCATATGTGAAGAACACATATTGGAAGACAATATGATCATGTTTCTGCATTTTACGTTGAACTGTATTGGTTAAAGATAGAATATAGGATTTGGTATAAATTGTTATTGTTGACATATCTGTGTGTACGTTGGATGGCACTGAGATATCTGATTGACTGCATTTCTTTTTAGACGCCATTCCAGATCCTACGTTCAGTCGATGGAGGGGATTTGAATGTCCCTTCTCTAAAGCAAAGGAGATTGCACACTACTAGAATAGGTTCATTTTCTTGTATTGGCCCTGATACTTGGAACAATATCCTGCTATACATTAGACAACAGGGGAATTTGATTACTTTTAAGAAACCTTTTAAACGATATCTATTTTGCAAAATGAAATATGAGTATTGAGCGCTTATATTTATCTAAGGATTTGAATGATGTGCTCATGGGGAGCTTTTTGTAATTATCTGCCATTTATGAATGTTTGTAAAGCAAATTACTTACCGTAACAGGTGTTATCCAGGGACAGCAGGCAGCTATTCTCACGTATGGGTGACGTCAACGACGGAGCCCGGATGCGGACGCCTCACAAGCAGACTTGCTTGAAGAAACTTGAAGTTTCGAGTCGCCCGCACCACGCATGCGCGAGTGCCTTCCCGCCCAGCACAGGGCATGTCTCCTCAGTTCAGCTAGCTAGCAGAGAAGCCAACCAGGGGAGGTGGGTGGGTTGTGAGAATAGCTGCCTGCTGTCCCTGGATAACACCTGTTACGGTAAGTAACTGCTTTATCCCTGGACAAGCAGGCAGCCTGTTCTCACGTATGGGTGACCTCCAAGCTAACCAAAATGGGATGGTGGGAGTGTTGGCAATTTAAGAGAATAAATTTTGTAATACAGTTTGGCCAAACTGTCCATCCTGTCTGGAGAAAGCATCCAGACAATAGTGAGAAGTGAAGGTATGAACCGAGGACCAAGTAGCAGCCTTGCAAATTTCCTCAATAGGTGTGGATCTGAGGAAAGCTACTGAAGCTGCCATTGCTCTAACTTTATGGGCCGTGACTCTACTGTGTAGGGGTAATCCAGCCTGGGCATAGCAGTTGAAGATGGTACGCTTAGAAATAGGATGTCCTAACTTGTTTGGATCGAAGGAGACAAAAAGTTGAGGAGCAGTTCTGTGTTGTTTGGTGCATTCCAAATAGAAGGCCAAAGCACGTTTACAGTCCAGAGTATGAAGAGCTACTTCTCCAGGATGAGAATGAGGCTTTGGAAAAAACACTGGAAGAACGATAGATTGGTTGAGATGAAATTCCGAAACCACTTAAGGAAGGAATTTAGAATGGGTACGGAGGACCACCTTGTCATGATGGAAGACAGTAAAAGGTGAAACAGCAACTAAAGCTTGTAGCTCACTGACTTGTCGAGCAGAAGTGAGGGCAATGAGAAACATCACTTTCCAAGTGAGATACTTCAGATGAGCTGTGTCAATTGGTTCAAATGGAGGCTTCATCAGTTGAGCAAGGACAACATTGAGGTCCTAAACCACAGGAGGCGGTTTGAGAGGAGGATTGACATTGAAAAGTCCTTTCATGAATCTGGAAACCACCAGATGAGCAGAGAGAGGTTTCCCTTCAATAGGCTGATGGAAAGCAGCAATTGCACTGAGATGGACTCGGATTGATGTAGAGTTGAAGCCAGAAGTGGATAAGTGCAAAAGATAATCCAAAACAGAAGATAAGGAGGAATGATGGGGCTCCTTATCATGGGAAAAACACCATGTAGAAAATCTAGTCCATTTTTGGTGATAGCATTGTCTTGTGGCAGGCTTCCTAGAAGCCTCTAGAACGTCTCTTACAGATTGAGAAAACTGAAGAGGAGTTATGTTGAAAGGTAACAAGCTGTCAGGTGTAGAGACTGCAGGTTGGGATGAAGCAGAGATTCCTGACTCTGTAAGCAGAGATGGAAAAACTGGTAAAAGGTAGGGCTCCCTGCTGCTGAATTGAAGTAGAAGGGAGTACCAAGGTTGTCTCGGCCACCGAGGAGCAATCAGAATCATGGTGGCATGGTCAGTCTTCAACTTGACCAGAGTCTTGAGAATGAGCAGGAATGGAGGAAATGCATATATGAAGAGATTCGGCCAGTCCAGAAGAAAGGCATCTGCCTCGAGGCGATGAGGAGCATATATCCTGGAGCAGAACTGAGGCAGTTTGTGGTTGTGGGAAGCTGCAAAGAGGTCTATCTGAGGTGTTCTCCACTGCGAAAAAATGTAATGAAGAGGCGAGGAATGGAGTGTCCATTCGTGAGGTTGCAGAAGACGACTCAAGTTGTCTCCTAAGTGAGATAAAAAGGCTGCTTTGGTTACCTCTTTGGAATAACTACAAGACGGCATTGTATCTTCCAAAACAGACAATATTCGTTTATTGTTAGAATAAAAAGTTACAATATTACAGCAGCCAAGGCATAGCAAAGCATAATGTATTGTCAGTTCAGAATATACAATGGAGAGAAGAATTTTCACTCATATGCGTAACAAGGGGCTAGCAGTTCCCCATAGTATAAGTAAGTAAATCTTTCTCTGACTCTACTTAGCAAACACGTGTTTTTTATACAGAGAAATTCTTCCTTTGTTCCAAAAAAAGCCATCCCCGAATTCTAGTTATGTACTTCCCTATTGGTACATAAAAATAATGTACAGCTAACTCTTCCCTATCATCCACACCTCTCTCTCACCTCCACACACCCCCCCCCCCAGTAAAAGGGGGGGCCTTACAGAAACAGAGAACTGCTTCTGAACTTCCTTCTTTCAGCACATGCAGCTGTTAATTAAAGGCGTTATTGTGCATATTCGAGCTGGTGTCCTTGTAAGATGAAAAGTTGGCAACGAGATGGCCTTTCCACAACCCAGCTGTCTAGTTCCCATAGCTTGGTTCAGAGACAGAGAGTCCATGGTTTGGTACCAAGTTCTTTCATCTTGTTACACCCACATGAGCAGAGCTCCTTGCTCATTATAAATGGTTTATGGCTTTTTAGGGTGTCTGGCATATGAAGTCATACAGCAGTGATAAGAGTCCAGCAGGGCCTTGAAGAGATAGACTCCCAGCAGGGAATGAAAACAAGAACATCATTGCTGGCATTGCAAAGACTGCAGCTGCAGCAAGGTACACAGGCTGGGCCTGGCTATGGAAAAATATGTCTGTAATTTCCAGCATACACAAGTGAAAATCTAGGTCTGTAGAGTCCAGTAGAATCATCCAGATGTCCAGGATATACATGTCATAAGGAATTCTCCACCCCTTGAATGTAGACAGCTTTGAGGAAGGTGTTGTGGTGGATTGCCCAGTCCCAAACCTTCAGAGCTTCGTGACAAAGGGAGGAAGACCCTGTCCCTCCCTGTTTGTTGACATAGTACATGGCGACTTGGTTGTCCGTCCGAATGAGGACCACCTGATCATGAAGGAGATGTTGAAAAGCATGGAGAGCCTTGAGGATCGCTCTGAGTTCCAACAGATTGATATGACATCGACGGTCCGTACTTGTCCAGTGGCCTTGAGTTCGGAGACCATTGAGATGAGCCCATCAAGCATAGGTCGAGGAATCTGTCGTGAGGACCTTCTGATGAGAGGGCGTTTGAAACAGCAAGCCTCTGGAGAGATTGGAAGAGGGCATCCATCAACGGAGAGACTGCTTCAATGAAGGAGTGACTTATATGTGTCGAGAAAGAGGGTCGCAAACTTGCGTCCATTGAGATGCCAGGGTCCACTGAGATATGCGGAAGTGAAGTCTGGCAAAAGGAGTCACGTGAACTTTGGAGGCCATGTGACCCAGAAGTACCATCATGTGTCTCGCTGAGATGGAAGAGCAGGAAGACACCGTATGACAGAGTTGCAGAAAAGCTTCCAGACGTTGTTGAGGAAGAAATGCTCTGATTTGGATAGTATCTAGGACAGCTCCGATGACTTGTAGATTATGTGAGGGCTGAAGTTGGGATTTGGGGAAGTTGACTTTGAATCCCAAACTTTGTAAGAACCAAATAGTCCGTTGGGTCGCTACAATAACCCCCTGATATGTTGAATCTTTGATGAGCTAGTCATCTAGGTAGGGAAACACCTGAAGACCATGGTTCTGGAGAGCTGCTGCCACCACTATCAGGAACTTGGTGAATACTCTGGGAGATGAAGCCAGGCCGAAGGGTAGCATTCTGTATTGATAATGCAGATTCCCCACCCGAAATCTGAGATATTGACGAGAGGTCGGATGAATGGGGATATGAGTATAAGCCTCCTTGAGATCCAGAGAGTATAATCAGTCGTTCTGCTCGAGAAGGGGATAAAGGGATGTCAGGGACAACATGCAAAATTTTTCCTTGACCAAAAATTGGTTGAGAACCCTGAGATCTAGAATAGGCCTCAGATCACCCATCTTCTTCGGAACAAGGAAGTAACGGGAGTAAAACCCCTTGTTCTGCTGTTCCAGAGGAATTGGCTCGATGGCATGGAGACGAAGCAGAGCTTGAGCTTCTTGAAGAAGAAGGGCGGTCTGGGAGGGATTGGAAAGATACTCTCTTGGAGGAAACTCCGGTGGAACCTGAGTGAAATGAAGAGAGTATCCTTCTCTGATGATGGTCAGGACCCAGAGGTCGGAAGTTATAGTCATCCATCGGTGGTAAAAATGATGGAGACGACCTCCTATAGGTGGAAGAAAAGACAGAGGCAGAACGATGGAGGTTATGCTCTGTTCGAGACAGTCAAAAGGGCTGTGAAGCCTTAGGTGCAGCAGAAGGTAGAGATTTTTGTTGCTTCTGAGGCTGCTGCTTCTTAGGAGGCGGGCGATTGTAAGGAGCTGGCCTTGGAGCATAACGCCACTGATAGATAGGTGCAGGACGTGCAGACTTGGCAGGTGCTGGCTTTGGCTTAGGTCTGACAATAGATGCAAAGGATTTTTCATGGTCAGACAATTTCTTGGTTGCTGCTTCGATGGATTCATCAAAGAGATCATTGCCTGCACACGGGATGTTTGAAGGGACACGTATCAAGTCCTTAGGCATATGTTGTTTAAAGCTGTAAGAAAACCAGGCCCTGTTTGTCTTTCCCTTTTTGAAAATACTACAAGGACATGTATGTTTGAACAGAGATGTTGTGAAGTGAATTCAATTGTTTTGTTAAGCCGTATTTACAGACAGATTTAGATTAGGGGCTCTGCTGGTTAAGGCTTTTTCTGACCCTCTGTGGACTTCAGTCTCCAGAGAGAAAAATGCTGATGTCTTTAAAGTTTCATGTGACCTGTGTCCATATATGGTTTGTGTTTACGTCACATGCTGACACATGCTGACAACACTGATTCATGAATGATATAAAAGGAATGTGAAGCTCATAATAAAGTGGATATGTTTGGAGATCATTTCTGGCCTCTACAATATGTCCCCAGGTGCACCTGACTTTCAAATGACAAAGACTCAGAAAGTATGGGGCAGGAATTGGGACCTAAGCCTTTTCAGTTGGGGGCACGTCCGCGATGGGCAGATGATATCACCAGTATTTTGTGAGTATTTCTGAATTTTTTCTGTTCTTTAATACTCACTAGGTAGTGGTGACCTGTACCCACCCTTTATTTTAAGTTCAAGCTTTGGGTTCTATTATGGAGTTTTTTTGGGAAAAATATTGGGGTACTTTCGGTAAGCGCCCCTCGTGAATATAAGCAGCTGCCATTCTTTCGGGAAGAATGAAATTATTTATAGAACCCCCCTGCCCACTCTGTCATTTGTAAGGTTAAAACTTTTATAGAGTATAAGATTTTATTGTCTCTTATTACTGTACCTCGCTTATAAGGTAAGATAAGCAAATATTTTTGCATTGTTATATTGGTTTTGTAATGAGTCATAAGGTACTTAGGATACTCCTAGACAAATGAGATTTGTACGGCTGCGTGTGTATGACAAATTTTCCTTCAGCTCACATCTTTCTGTGTCACCTATGTTTAATACTGAGGTAGGACGTGCTGTTATGTGGAATGAATTGAAAGCGCTGTTTGAATCAGTCTAAGATCTTTCCCTTGTAGTTTGTACACAAGCACTATTTCTTGTCTTCCTTTTGATCCTGACTAATTTTGTGCGTTTCTTCTACGGCTGCTTCTTTTGTGTTCTGTGCTGGATCATAAAAAAAAAGAAACAAAAAAAAAAGAAAAAATTTCGTTTTAAAGGCTTTCTTTCTTGTGCAGAGCAAAGCTAATCTGTTCTTTGCTTTCATTATCAGGATCTGTGCATGAATGCTTTTGCCCCTTTCCCCAGACTTCTCAGTTTGGGCTTACACTGACCCCCTATAGTGTTTCTTTGAAGTTACTAAGCAGTATGGTGTGATTCCACTGCTTATCACTTATCTTTTCTCCGGCATTATCAAAACCACCATCTCTTCTTACAATACACCCATCGCTCTTGTTGTCAAAGCTGATGGCATTCCCCGTTTCGTCCTAGATTTTAGGGCTGTTAGTGTTTTGGTAATTCTCATTGCACTTATGTTTCTTCCACCATTCCACCGGCAGCCAATGTTTTTTTTTCTGTCATTGTCTTAAAGAATGTTTTATTTTTGTCCCTGTTGGTGAGGCTTTTCAGCTTTTTTTGCCTTCACCTTTAAGCAATGCCCCAGGGCCATGTTGACTTAATGAATTCGGGCTATTCTACAGTCATGCACTGCCCCTCATGGTCCTATCCTTATTTGTACCTCTTTTTGTGTTCCATAATTCAGGAGACCTGTCAGGCTGATAGTTTGCACCTTTTATAATGGTTGTCTGTAAATCTGAAGTGAAATACCTGGGTTTTGTCCTGTCTCATGGTCAGAGGAAAATCTGCACTTTCCGCACTGCTGCTGTTCTGGGTCTGCCCCGCTCAGCTACCAAGAAAGACATGCTTATTTTTCTTGCTATGATTGGTCACTGCCGCCAATGGATCTCTGCTTGTTCCTTCTATGACCAGATTTTGAGACAGACCCTGGTTTCTGAAATGACTGCTCTTATCAGATGGACTCATAAAATGTGCTTTGGTTTCTAGCTCAGGTTTGGGTTCTCCTGCTTATGCCCACATGTTTTATCTCTTTGTTTGGGACTATTGTAACACCATGAAGGGAGAACATGGCAGTAAGTTACGCTCTGTTGCCTTTTTTTCTATAGTCACTCCTGTTCAAGTTCCCTGGCTGCATGTGCTATGGTGGTAGAGATGGTTACTCCTCTGACCCTTGGTCACCCCATTACCCTTAACACTCTTCACGATGTCCAAGCCCTTCTTTTAAATGGGCTTCTGGGTCTCACGGGTGAACAGGATTCTCTTCCCTTCTAGTTCTTTGTTACCCCCCCCCCTCTGAACTTGATGCCTGGCGTTTGGCAGGTGCCCAAAGCCGCCCTTTTGGACGGACTTTGGTGCAAAGAGGGGAAACCCTGGATACCAGCTGCTAGCTCTCCCTTATTCATTGCCCAATATCATGGTATTGGTTATCGTAGTGCTCGCTCGACATTTTAACTTCTTGCTAGTGATATTTTCATTCTTGACCTTTTGCTCCTTGATACAGAGATATATAGTTCGATAATTACAGCTGGCACGGTTGTGAATTGAAAATAAATTGGAAAATACAATTCCTTTCTATTGTTTTAGCTGAAATTAGGATGTTGCTAATTTAAAATGTTTTGTCCGGATTTATACATAGCCATCCCAGATCAGTTTTGGCACAGATATTTCTAATGTTTTCCAAGGGTCCTCTTTATCACTGCAGAGATAGAGACGCTCCAAACAGACATTAGCTTTATGCCTTTTTCCAAATATGAGATGGTTATGATATACATTAGCAAAAACGGTAGCAGAACGAGACTTGGGGGTAATCGTCAGTGAGGACATGAAGTCTGCCAATCAAGTGGAGCAGGCTTCGTCCAAATCAAGACAAATCATGGGCTGCATACGAAGGGGTTTCGTCAGTCATAAGGCGGAAGTCATTATGCCATTGTATAGATCCATGGTGAGGCCCCACCTGGAATACTGTGTGCAATTCTGGAGGCCGCATTATCGCAAGGATGTGCTGAGACTGGAGTCGGTGCAAAGAATGGCCACCCGGATGGTCTCGGGACTCAAGGATCTACCATACGAAAAACGGCTTGACAAATTACAGCTATACTCGCTCGAGGAGCGCAGAGAGAGGGGGGACATGATCGAGACGTTCAAGTATCTTACGGGCCGCATCGAGGCGGAGGAAGATATCTTCTTTTTCAAGGGTCCCACGACAACAAGAGGGCATCCGTTGAAAATCAGGGGCGGGAAATGTCGTGGCTCGTTATGGGACGATATTGAGATGGATGTCAGAAGCATGATAGTGCAGTATTTTTGTAGCGCCAGTTTTTCGTATGATTCTGGGTAATTCTAGTTAGACAAACATCTGTGTTAGTTAAGGACCGCGCCCAAATAGAAGCGTACGGAAAAACAGGTGAATAAAACATTTAAATATAATGTAGCTAAGGCCAGAAGAAAAAACACACTAAAGATTAATATAAGGAAAGAATGGTGTTTTCTTGTGTACTTTGCTGTTGAGCTAAATCATGGTGGAAATCATGATTACATGATTACATGGAGCCCAGTTTAGGTTCTTTTGTATGTGCTATAACTGTCCTGTCTTAGGCCAGCATCTTGTGCCAGTGAATAGTTTCTGTTCTTTGTTCAGCTTCCCGCCTTTAGCCTCGTGGTTCTAATTGAAAACAGATGTGCTCAGGCCAGTTAGGAAAAGCATATTAAATTCCATATTCCAAACTGAGATATAAAATGTATGAAGTATGAATGGCCAAGATATGAATGAAATTATGAATGTTTGGGGCCCATGGATGTGATATGTGGAAATATAAATGGTTTTATAAGCAGAAACATTAAGAAAAAATCTTGAGCACAACATCTGGAAGTGATTAGAGTCAGTCTCAAGAATAGGGAGAAGGGGGGCATTGGAAGCCCACGCTTCAGGAAGAGGAGAGGGGGATTTAACCCCCCCTTTTTCTCCTGAGTAAGATTTCTGTGTAAGGCTGTGCAATTTGAATCTGTCAGCTTAGGAGTTTTTTTCCTTTAAGGCTCAGAACTTGTCAGCATGGAAGGACTGAGAATTTACCATGTTAATAATTGTGAATTCTCTTGAATGTTATAATGTTAATTCAGAAATCAAAAGTAATTTTCTGAAAACTTTGTATAACTTTTAAACATGGAGGAATGTTTCTTTGTCTAAACTTTGAGACCACCCATAGAAATGTTATTGGTCGTCAAACTTGATGATGTCACTAAACCAAAAGTTATATAATAGACTGTAATGAGATAGAAAAACGAGACCATTGTGAGAAGGCCAGTCTTTGGCCACGATGATGATCTCCCATGAGCGCAACGTAAGCAATTATGCTGTTCTTTTGATCTAATAATGGGAAAATAGAACCAATAATTCAATAAATCCTGGTTATAATTTTAAAACCTTGCGCTGGTGTCATTTTGCATGTAGAATTATTTTCAAACTTGAAGCTTTCACAAATGGCGTCAATGCCCCATGCTCAATTGGTGCCGAAACCCGGGAACTAACTAATTTGACGCCTTGAAAAAGCTTATAGGTTATTCATAGAAACTCTAGGAACTTTAGAGATTTCGCATGGTTGTGTAACTAAAGGTAGTCACAGGTTGACTGGCTGCGCAGGAATATGGCGGAAATTAGAGATAAAACGGGACCGGAAAACTGGAAAATTGTGAGTATTACGCCTGTTTAAAGAAAAAAAAATTAAAAATTATAAAAAAAAAAAAATTAATAAAAAAATTAAAAATATTAAAAAATATTATTTAACAATAAGGAGCATGCTTGTATATATCTATACATAATAAATTTGTGGGTAGAGGGATATGAAGTTAGTGGAAATTAAATATTAATGGAAAAAGAAAAAGAAAAAAATTAGAAATAAAAGTAACACAGAAAGAATGTTGTGAAAAGAAAGAAAAAACCTTGCAGTGCTGGCATTTTTCCATCTGGCTTTTAAACTGAGCAGTGCCTGTCTGAAAGGTAAAAGTGCCCAGTAGAGAGCAGGTCTCCTCTGTGAACGTAAGTTTTTGCTTACTGAGTTTGAAGAAAAAATATATATATTTTCCTGCTGTGTGTATAAGCTTTGTCTCTGAACTAACTCTTTCTCTCTGTGAAAAAGAAAACTGTCTGTTTTAATCTGACTTTGAAAAGTTTCCCTCACCCGTCTCTTTGTTTGAAAAAACGGGCTGAGGGCACCCCCTCCTTCTTTGTCTCCCTCTGTGCATTTTCAGTGCCTATCTGAAGTAACTACTTTGAAAAGAAAAAAGAAATTGTGTTTCTCAGCTTTGTCTTTCTAAACTCCAGTTCTGTCTCTCTCTGTCTTTTTTGCTCTGCCCTAACTTTTTCTCTTGTCTCTGGAAAAAGAAAAATAAAGTTAATGGCTTCCCGTTCCCTTGCTGGTCAGTCTTCTTTGTGTGAATGAAAGAGCGGGCTGCAAATGGGGGATTTTCACCCCCACCTTTTTCCTCCATGCCTTCCACAGAGCTATCACGTGAGGAAAGAGGGGGAGGGAATAGCAGCAATGGAGTCCTTTGTCTCAGGGCTACAGATTTTCCAACAGGTATTTGCTTATATACTAGTCAGTTAACGAATTTGATTCTTCTTTTTTGAGAAGTCTCGGAGCAAGTCTGTTTTGCATATTAAAAGGGTTTATTGAGAACTGGTAGTTTAGCAAGACATGAGAATCCTATGTATCCGTGGCTTAAATTTGTTTCCGATGTAGTAGAAAAAAGAAAAGCTTATGTAGTGTGAATGTCAGGATTCAATGTGGTCTCTCTCCGATAAAACTTTAACAGGGAAATGCATGCAGGTTGGAGTTCCGATCAGCCGGGTAATTGTTTAGTAAGGCACTTGAAGTTAATTCAAAGTTGTTTTTGATGTTCAGGAAAACAAGAAAGTTTTTGGGAGAGCAGAGTTAACATAGCTGAATGATCCCTGCGGTGTTAAGAACAATGGAGGTACTTTGGAAGAGTTTCAGAAGCTGTTTGTAACCTAAGGGCTCTGTACAAGATGCATTCTAGAAAAAAAAAAAAAGACGTTATGTAGCTTGAATTTTTCCCTTGTTCCTTTATTTTTTAAAAGGGTTATAAGAGTGTTGCAAGAAAAGAAATGTTGGGTCAGAATGTGATATTTAAACAAGGTGGATTTTGCCATAAGTGAAAAGGAAAAGAAAGTTTGAATAGCTAGATCGTTTAAAAGTCTAGCTGGTTTCAAAGCTGGAAACTGAATGCAAAGTATGTTAGAATAAGGAATGTAAAAGAGTTAGATCCTGAGTGAAGTGGATTTGTTATAGGAAATGAGTGATTTAACGAAAGTTAAGCCAGATAATTACGTGTTCTGGCAGTTGTAAGAGTGCCTGCTGGTTTATACAGCACATTTGTTTGGAGGTAAGGTATGTGAAAGCAGGATCTCAGGCATGTTATAGTAAAAGAATACTTTTCTGAAAAGAAAAAGTTTGATTTTAAAGGGTAGATACCATGCTTAAAAGCAGGCAAGTGTGCATAAGGAAAAAAAAAATTCCTGCCTTTGTGTTTTATCTCAGTGTTTCAAATTAATTTTGAATATGAATTTTTGTGCCCCTGCATGGTTTATAAAGTATTTTTAAACTTGTGCATTGTCCGGAATGTATGATTAGGGAGTAATTAAATTTAAATACATTTTAAAATTAAATTGGGAAGTTTAAAATAAAAAGATTAACAAAAGTAGAGGTTAAGTACCTATATTTTTTTGAAAATCGAAATAAATGTGAAACAAAGGGCTTGCTACCTTGGTTAACGGGAAAAGAACAATTATAATAAACTTTTATGTAAGTGGATGAATTCGGAATTGAAATTTTGCTTACTTTTTACAAGTAAGCTCTTCAGGATAGGAACCTAATAAAGAATATAAAATTGAGAATAATTCCCTGATGTTAGAAAAAAAGAAAGTCTAATTTTACCATGTAGAGAATGTGTCTGCATGTTTAAATTTTCCTGTGGCCATATTTTGGTACTACAGGACCCTGAAAAAAGTCTATTTAATCTGTATGTTTTGTGTTTCAGTTAAGAACCTTCTTTGAATCCTTTCAACAATTCAACACAGAGAATGTGGCTCTGCAATACAAGAATTAGTACAGTTTGCAGAGGGGATAACGTGATAACGTGCCATGTGTTTCTTTTTTCTTTGTTCTTTTGTTAATGAACATGTGCTTTCCTTCCAGGATTTACACTGATCAGCAGTACCACATTCCACCACTAGAGTTGTGGAGAACACAGAGAAAAATTCCGATGCTGAATTTTCGGCGGGAATTTCAGTGTTCCTTTGTCTTCAACTAATGAGCTGTGCTTACCTTTCAGTTGTACCAGTAAAGAAAAGCAGTTCCATAGTTACAGAAAAGCCAAGCTTGAATTATGAAAATGTTGCAGCATGAACTTTTTAAAGCCATGATTTAAATTTCACTGAAATTAATTTAGAGACTCCGACCTTACAAGTTGCTAAAACTATTTGCAAAAGACATTTCTGGACTCATATAAAAAATTTTGAACGAAAAAAACAGACTTTATCTTAAACCACGTTACTTTAAATCATTTCATTTGAATTAGGCTTCTGAACTTTAATTATGCTTTTGCATAATTTCATAGACTTATTCTGATATTGTATTAATAACTGTATTTTCTTTATCATTGTCTTCATGCATTGTTCTCAGAAAATATTTTGTTTATCCTGTATTTTAAATTTTATTTCATATGACTGTATTTCTATACACAGTGGCAGCTTCTAAGCTGTAACACAGTGCCACAATATTGTTTAATTGGGTTTAACAGCTGATATCATCAGTCCTTTTAATGATTTTAATTTAAATTTGAGAAATAAGTTCCTGCAACACACACAGAAAAAGAAAACTTATATCTGATGTGCATGCATTATCTGCACATGAGTACATTTCCATATTAAGCATATATTTGGGTTTTCTTAACACTGTGCATTATTTTACACTTTATTGATTTAATTCCAAGATTTTATAACATAACACTTTTGAGCATAGGGACTAATTAAATTAGGTAATACTGAGGATCTCTTTATCTTAGGGAAATCTAGGGTTCTATTTTTCTTTAGCTATATTTTCTCTAAATTTTCTGACTTTTAAACTTTAAAAGTACTGGAGTTTCATGAATACCTCTATAAATAAAACAACAGACGTCTCTGCTCTAGGACTGTACTTGTACCTAGAACAGACACTGACTGTCTAGCTATCACTGGAATGGTAAGTTTCCTATATGATATGGTTTAGACAGCAACTTACATAAATGTACACTTGAATGGGTTTTATCTAGAATAGTGGATGGGATTTGCTTGCATTCTCACTAGAGAATTCAAGTAAGCTTTGGGTAAGATCTTCTAGGCACCTGCCGTTGCAGGCCTAGGTAGTACATTTTTCTGGCTTTTGCTATCTAATTGGCATTTAAAAGAATATACTTGCACAGACACACTGATCCATAAGAAGAACCGTACCCTGAGTGAACCCCAGCGCCACAGATAAGACCACGAGCTCAATTCTGAATATTACTTCATAAATTCAGTAATATCCAAGAGGGGATTGTCGTGGCTCGTTATGGGACGATATTGAGATGGATGTCAGAAGCATGATAGTGCAGTATTTTTGTAGCGCCAGTTTTTCGTATGATTCTGGGTAATTCTAGTTAGACAAACATCTGTGTTAGTTAAGGACCGCGCCCAAATAGAAGCGTACGGAAAAACAGGTGAATAAAACATTTAAATATAATGTAGCTAAGGCCAGAAGAAAAAACACACTACACTAAAGATTAATATAAGGAAAGAATGGTGTTTTCTTGTGTACTTTGCTGTTGAGCTAAATCATGGTGGAAATCATGATTACATGATTACATGGAGCCCAGTTTAGGTTCTTTTGTATGTGCTATAACTGTCCTGTCTTAGGCCAGCATCTTGTGCCAGTGAATAGTTTCTGTTCTTTGTTCAGCTTCCCGCCTTTAGCCTCGTGGTTCTAATTGAAAACAGATGTGCTCAGGCCAGTTAGGAAAAGCATATTAAATTCCATATTCCAAACTGAGATATAAAATGTATGAAGTATGAATGGCCAAGATATGAATGAAATTATGAATGTTTGGGGCCCATGGATGTGATATGTGGAAATATAAATGGTTTTATAAGCAGAAACATTAAGAAAAAATCTTGAGCACAACATCTGGAAGTGATTAGAGTCAGTCTCAAGAATAGGGAGAAGGGGGGCATTGGAAGCCCACGCTTCAGGAAGAGGAGAGGGGGATTTAACCCCCCCTTTTTCTCCTGAGTAAGATTTCTGTGTAAGGCTGTGCAATTTGAATCTGTCAGCTTAGGAGTTTTTTTCCTTTAAGGCTCAGAACTTGTCAGCATGGAAGGACTGAGAATTTACCATGTTAATAATTGTGAATTCTCTTGAATGTTATAATGTTAATTCAGAAATCAAAAGTAATTTTCTGAAAACTTTGTATAACTTTTAAACATGGAGGAATGTTTCTTTGTCTAAACTTTGAGACCACCCATAGAAATGTTATTGGTCGTCAAACTTGATGATGTCACTAAACCAAAAGTTATATAATAGACTGTAATGAGATAGAAAAACGAGACCATTGTGAGAAGGCCAGTCTTTGGCCACGATGATGATCTCCCATGAGCGCAACGTAAGCAATTATGCTGTTCTTTTGATCTAATAATGGGAAAATAGAACCAATAATTCAATAAATCCTGGTTATAATTTTAAAACCTTGCGCTGGTGTCATTTTGCATGTAGAATTATTTTCAAACCTGAAGCTTTCACAAATGGCGTCAATGCCCCATGCTCAGAAACTACGAGGTGACACCAGGAAATTCTTTTTCACTGAAAGAGTGGTTGATTGCTGGAATAGTCTTCCACTACAGGTGATTGAGGCCAGCAGCGTGCCTGATTTTAAGGCCAAAAGGGATCGGCACATGGGATCTATTCACAGGGCAAAGGTAGGGGAGGGACATTAAGGTGGGCAGATTAGATGGGCCGTGGGCCCTTATCTGCCGTCTATTTCTATGTTTCTATGTTTCTATGTTCTTATTTTTTATATCAATGTGTTTATTTGCAGAGTTAAATTCAGCCCTGCACACTTGACAGATGGAGTAATAGATCCACGCTTAAAACTTTATGTTTTGTCTGTGTCATGTCTACTTGTTTTAGTTTAGTGGGTACCCCAGGATACATAACATTGGCCATTTCTAGAGCTCTTTTTCCACTTCTTACTAGCCTAACTGCGCAATGTTCTTTTACTTATAGCTTTTATATTCTGAATATAGTTTAGTTAAGGGTTATATGTTTAAGAAAAAGTTTTACTTTATACAGCGTTTATTTCGTGATGTTCCCTACATATGATCCATTCAGTATACATTTCTGAATACATTCAGTACATCAGTATGGTCTCTCTGAAGTGCATAATAAGTTATATGCAGCACGATAAAAACATATCCTTAAGTAACTGAGTATTGTCTCTCTTTTGCCATGAATTGGTATTGTCACATGTTGCCACATTCATTATAGGCAACATGGTTTCTCGTTTTCTATCCCTTATTTGGATCACATTGGAGTACAGCTGCTGAATGATATTTGGAATGCTTTTCAAGCATCTCTTTTCAAGTATCTTTTTCTGTATGCACAGACATCTGGCTGCTCTCCCTTTGAGATTCTCACGGGATGACCTTTCCCCGCCCCATGGGTAGATTTTTCCTTGATACAGGAGGAATACGTCCAAAAGCTAATTGAAATATTAGGGCTTGTTCAAAGAAACGTGTCTTGTACTTCTCCTTTCTCTCCACAGATTCCTACCCATTTTTTCCAGCCTGGTGATTGTCCAGAAGCTTTCCAAGGATCGGAAGCAGACGGATTTCCCCTTTGGCCTTCCCACTACTGTGATCGCTGTGACCAGGCCTGCTGCACTCACTGAGGAGTTTCCTGTTTGGATCCACACAAGTCGCTTGAAGAGGGTTAACCTAAAACCCCAGAAGCAAGTCTTCCCTGCGCAGATTTCACCTCCTCCAGTGGAACAACATGATGATCTCATTGCAGCATTCTACCACTTTATCATTCTCTTACTGGCAACGCTGCTGCTAGTTTTTCTCCCTGTATGGATCATTTTTAACTGGGTCTACAGGGATGATGTGTTCTGGGTTCCCGACACTTTCTGCCCATACCCATCTGTAAATGACACTTCTTGCTGTAAACAGCACCCCCGACACCTCTTTGCGAACACACGTTAAGCTGGACTACTCCCTCGCAAAGGCTGTCCTTCAATTGGAATCCAGAAAGACAGACAGTATGCTACCCTTTGGTATAATTCCAGTAGTGTGCAAGTTGCCACCTTCTCCTTTGAGTACTGTTCATCAATTGATATCCCAAGGCTGTGCCATTGGTCCTCAGAGATTCCTAAAACTAAGGACATATATATATATATATATATATGTGTTATTGACTCACGTTGGGGGATAAGTGTGCATTCTGGGGAGCGGTAGGGTGGAATATTGATACTGACTGGGCTTATAAACTAGAAAATACTCTGAAAAACGTGGACCAAAATGGTAAAATCATTGCTTACTTGTATGACCTTTCATAAGGTTGGAAACTGTTATAGGAAAAGTGTTCCTGCACAAATTATTAAGCTTTCTCTTACTATTGACAACCCTAGACCTACTGATGAAGGTATGTACATTATGGACATGTGGTTTAAGGGTGGGTCTAGCTATCCGACCCATCAGTTTTCTTACGGGATCTATCTACCTCCACTCATCCTCTCCCGCCATTTTGTGGGGGCCCCAAAAAATACTAACCCACTGGCCCCTACATTCAATAAACTTACTGACATGATGGCTATTGCTAATCCCACTTTTGAAGATATTGTGGCTGTTGAGGTAGGGTTTTCAGAACGTAACCTTTGGTTAGAATGGATGAAATTCACTGCTGATCAACATAATAAGAGTAATTGTTACATATGAGCTCAAGCTAGACCCCATCTAGGAACCGTACCTCTGGACCTCCCTCCTGGTATCCAACCATGCTTTTTTGAGTTATTTACCAATCCCCTTTGTGCACTGTGGTGTTCTAAATACCTTTTGCTGCCAGGACAGCAAAAGCTTGATATTGCCGTTACCACCTATAAGGGTAATTACACATGTCATGTTTCTAATCTGACACAGGGTAGTTTTGTAGGTAATTTACCCCCAGGTTATTGTTCTGTCTTGGCTCATAGGTGTGCCCCATTGTTGCTGCATCAGATTTTATATTTACTGGCTTTATGGAGACTTTTGGCTCCGTGTTAAGCTACCCAGCCAGTGGATAGGCCAGTGCACTTTAGCTAAGGTTACCATGCTCCTGCATATTTTTCTGAAAGGCATCCTTCCTATTCACATGGTTTTTCCTCTTTTCTGTCTCGATATAAATCTGATCACATGTATACATAGATGCTATAGGGGTCCCAAGAGGGGTCCCAGATGAATTTAAGGCCCGAGCTCAGGTTAAGGCTGGGTTTGAGTTCCTTATTACCTTTATTACTATTAATAAGAATGTTGATCGGGTTAGTTAAAATTATTATAATCAGCAACGCTTTGTGAACTACTCTAGGGACGCCTTACAAGGTATTACTTATCAATTAGGCTCCACTTCTCAGATGGTTTTCAAAATCGTATGGCCCTAGATATGATTCTAGCTAAGAATTCTTTAAAATTCTTCCCAGTATTTTATGCTGTTGTACTTTTCTTTCTGACAATATAGGTCCTACTATGGACATTCAGAAATTAGCAGACCTCTTTGCTGAGCTCAAATGTAACTCTGATTTATCTAATTCTTGGGATCAGCACTTTAGTTGAATGCAGGGTTGGGTAAAAGACCTTTTTATTGTTATAATCTCTATTATTATCTGCACTCTTGTATTTGACTGCTCATGTATTTGTATTACAGCTCCTAAAAAAAAACCCTCCTTGAGAGACATATCTAGAGTATCACTCCCTTCCAGCTCATGCTGTGTATTTATGATGTCATTTTCATGACGTAAGAGGGGATTGAAGGGACACGTATCAAGTCCTTAGGCATATGTTGTTTAAAGCTGTAAGAAAACCAGGCCCTGTTTGTCTTTCCCTTTTTGAAAATACTACAAGGACATGTATGTTTGAACAGAGATGTTGTGAAGTGAATTCAATTGTTTTGTTAAGCCGTATTTACAGACAAATTTAGATTAGGGGCTCTGCTGGTTAAGGCTTTTTCTGACCCTCTGTGGACTTCAGTCTCCAGAGAGAAAAATGCTGATGTCTTTAAAGTTTCATGTGACCTGTGTCCATATATTGTTTGTGTTTACGTCACATGCTGACACATGCTGACAACACTGATTCATGAATGATATAAAAGGAATGTGAAGCTCATAATAAAGTGGATATGTTTGGAGATCATTTATGGCCTCTACAATATGTCCCCAGGTGCACCTGACTTTCAAATGACAGAGACTCAGAAAGTATGGGGCAGGAATTGGGACCTAAGCCTTTTCAATGTTAGTCAAGCGATCCTGAAGATTAGGGTCCATGTCAATGGTACGAAGCCAGGCAAGTCAATGCATGGCAACAGAGCAAGCCGCTGCCTGGAGCAATCGAAGCCGCTGCCTCCTGGAGGTGTGGAAGTGAAGACCTTGATCGAGGAGTTGGCGTCGAAAAAGGAGTGGAGCAAGGCTTAGTGGGAGAAGGACTCTGCCTGGAAGCGTGCCTCGATGAATGCCTCGATCTTCGATGAGAACGATGCTTAGAAGCTGATCTCGAAGAACGAGGAGACTTTGCCTCGGAGAGAGAAGCAGCCGATGCCATCAAAGAATGGATGGGACTGGAGGAAGTAGAACGAAGCTCCGGAGGCTTGCTGGAGGAACCTCGATGCACTCCCAAAGACTCTGCTCCTTGAGAAGAGTACGAGGATTCCAGTCGAGGCACTTGCAAAGAATCTGCTCCTTGCATTTCGTGCTTGGATGTCAGACCAGACACTCGCAGAGACTCTGCTCCCTGCAAAGAGTGTGGAAGCCCAGATAGAGACAAAGGAAGCGGCTCGACCTCGCGGGAGTCTGCTGAATGCCCAGGCTGGATTAGAGGAAGAAGCTTCGTTCCCATATTAGTGAGGAACTGAATGAATTGCTTCTCCAACATGGTCTGAAAGGAAGCCGGCAAGGATGGATCCGCATCTGAAACCGGATCACCTGCACTGGCTGGAGGTTCCCTCGAGTTAGTGTGCATGTGTTTTGACTTAGAAGTCTTAGGCACTTTAATCACTACTGCTGGGACTGTCTGCTGAGCTATCTGACCTGAGGTAACAGGGGAAGATACAGCAGTCGTCATTGAAGAAAGAGCAGCTGCAAACGAAGATGGTTTGATGATGCTCGAGGTGGAAGCCGTCGAAGTAGGAGGAGCCTCGATCGAAGTCAAGGCCACGGATACTTTTGAAGACGATGCTTTCGAGGTCGAGGGCTCTGAGGAGGAATCCATCTCGAAGAGCTTGGCCACTAGAATACAACGACGATTGAAGGCTCGAGGTTGAAGAGTAGCACAGCGTAGGCACGATCTCGGTCGATGTTTTGGCCCAAGGCACCGAAGGCACCGACGGTGAGGGAAATCACACACTGGCACTGGCTACACTTCTTGAAGCCCGTGGCAGGCTGGGACATAGGGTGGAAAACAGCCGGCGCTAGATCGAAGCTCTCGGGCAGCGGCCGAATGGCCTGTCCCGGTGAACGGACAGAAAATTTTTTTTAAAAAAAAGAAAATGAAATATAAAAGAATAAACAGCGATTCGTGAAGAAAAAAAGTACAAACCGCGATTTAGAGAAGGCACAAAAGAACGAAGTTAATGCAGAGAGTCAAAGACGGACCTCTCGGTTCCATGGAAAACTAAGAACTGAGGAGACGTGCCCTGCGGTGGGCGTTAAGGCACTCGCGCATGCGCGATGCGGGCGACTCTGTTCCCATCCTTGCCCTGTCCTTTTGGGCTCTGTCCCCAACCCTGCCACTGCAGACTCTGTCTCCATCTGCATGAGCTCTGCCCCGTCCCTACCCCATCCCTGTGGACTCTGTCCTCATTTGCACAATCCTTAAACATTTATGACCAATTGTTCTTGTCCACACCGGGAAATAGGGGCGCCATTTGGAGGATGGTGCCTGGAGTAGGAAGCAGATCCAAGAGGAACAAGGAACTGACGTGGCTCACTGTAAAGGTGAAGGAGGTGATCAGAGACAAGAACACTTTGTTTAAGGAATGGAAAAGGTCGAGAATGGACGAAAACTGGAATAAGCACAAACAACATCAACGCAGGTGCCATAAGACGGTAAAAGGGGCCAAAAGAGACTATGAGGAAAAAATAGCCAAGGAGGCGAAAAACTTCAAGCCGTTCTTTCGATATATTAAGGGGAAACGACCCGCGAAGGAAGCGGTGGGACCATTGGATGACCATGGAATAAAGGGACTGCTAAAGGAGGACAAAGCAATCGCCGACAAACTGAACACATTTCTTGCGCTTGTATTTACCGAAGAGGATATACACAGCATACCGGAACCCATCAGGCTATGTGCTGGAAACGAAGACGGGAAACTGACAGGGTTGATGGTCAATCTAGAAGAGGTATGCAGGCAGATCGATAGGCTTAAGAGCGATATATCCCCGAGTCATCAAGGAACTGAAAGGGACTATAGCTGAACTGCATCAACTAATAGACAATCTGTCGATTAAATCTGGAAAGATTCCGGAAGACTGGAAGGTGACGAATGTTATGCCGATCTTAAAAAAGGTTTGAGGGGAGATTCGGAAAACTACAGATTGGTGAGTCTGACTTCGGTACCGGGAAAGATGGAAGAGGCACTGATAAAGGACCGCATCATTGATCAGCTTGATGGACATGGTCTGATGAGGACCAGCCAACACGGTTTTAGCAAAGGCAGATCTTGTTTGACAAACTTGCTGTACTTCTTCAAGGGAGTAAACAGGCGACAAGGGCGACCCGGTCGACATTGTATATCTGGATTTTCAGAAGGTGTTCGACAAGGTTCCACATGAACGACTACTTTGGAAAGTCATGGAATAGAGAGTGAAATACTCTCGTGGATTAAAACTGGCTGGAACATAGGAAACAAAGAGTGGGGGTAAATGGACAATACTTGGACTGGAAGAGCGTCACCAGTGGGGTGCCGCAGGGCTTGGTGTTTCGACCCGTGCTCTTCAACATCTTTATAAACGATCTGGATATTGGTACGACAAGTGAGGTGATTAAATTTGCGGACGATACGAAGTTATTCAGAGTAGTGAAGACACAGGGGGATTGCGAAGATCTGCAATGTGACATACTCAAGCTCGAGAAATGGGCATCGATATGGCAAATGAGGTTCAACGTGGATAAGTGATGCATGTCAGTAATAAACATCTCATGCACGAATACAAGATGTCCAGGGAGGTACTTTGAGAGACCTCCCAGGAAAGAGACTTGTCAATGAAGCCGTCCGCGCAATGTGCGCCGGCGGCAAAAAGGATGAACAGAATGCTAGGAATGATAAAGAAGGGGATCACGAACAGATTGGAGAAAGTTATCATGCTGCTGTACCCGGCCATGGTGCGCCCTCATCTGGAGTATTGCATCCAGCACTGGCCGCCATACATGAAGAAGGACATGGTACTACTTGAAAGGATCCAGAGAAGAGCGACTAAAATGGTTAAGGGGCTGGAGGAGTTGCCGTACAGTGAGAGATTGGAGAAACTGAGCCTCTTCTCCCTTAAAAAGAGGAGACTGAGAGTGGACATGATCAAAACATTCAAAATATTGAAGGGAATAGACTTAGCAGATAAAGACAGATTGTTTACCCTCTCCAAGGTAGGGAGAACGAGAGGGCACTTTCTAAAGTTGAAAAGGGATAGATTCTGTACAAACGTAAGGAAGTTCTTCTTCAACCAGAAAGTGTTAGAAAACTGGAACGCTCTTCCGGAGTCTGTCATAGGGGAAAACACCCTCCAGGGATTCAAGACAAAGCTGGACAAGTTTCTGCTAAACTGAAACGTATGCAGGTGAGGCTGGACTCATTTAGAGCACTGGTCTTTGACCTGGGGGCCGCCACGTGAGCAGACTGCTGGGCACGATGGACCACTGGTCTGACCTAGCAGCGGCAATTCTTATGTTCTTAATTGGACATTGCTCCTGCTTGAAGAGCCCACAGACCATCCTCCCCTTCCCCTCCCCTAAGCAACTCCCTCTCTGGACTCTCCAGATACTCCCTAGACCACAAGTATCTATTTAAGGTAGTCATTATGGGGTACGGGGCCTTACATTGGGGGTGGGGGTGGGATGGGACCCAGAGCATCAGAACATAAGAGCTGCCATACTGGGACAGATCAAAGGTCCATCAAACCCAGGCGTAAAACAGATTTTATGCTGCTTATCCTAAAAATAAGCAATGGATTTTCCCAAATTCATCTTAATAATGGCTTATAGACTTTTGTTTTAGGAAATTATCCAAACCTTATTTAAACCCTGCTATGCTAACTGCTTTCATTACAAACTCCAGCAACGTATTCCAGAGTTTAATTACATGTTAAGTGAAGAGATATTTTCTCCGGTTGATTTTAAATCTACTACTTAGTGGCAGTTTTTGAAAGGGAAACTCTACAGCAAATTCACCTTTCAAAATACATCTACATGCCAAGAGTTATCAAATACTTGTGGGCCTGCACTTTCTGCCAAACCGCTGAAAATTGCCCTCTATGAGGGCAATTCTGTACAGCTTTTTCCATGGATAGATCATCTTTTACATGCAGAAAATGTCTCTTATAAAACTATGTGGGGGATATGAAACATAAAATGCAACACTGTATCTGCTTTTATATGATCTGACCCCTATTTGTCCTGTTTGTCTGTGTTGATTAGAGTGTAAGTTCTATTGAGCAGTGATTGTCTCTTACATGTTTAATGTACAGCACTACGTATGTCTGGCAGTGCTATAGAGGTCATTCCACATCAAATGGACCAGAGATCCATACTCAACCTCCTCCAAATTGAACAAAATTTGATATTGATGTTCCCTAGGGTTTCAAATAAAACCATGCAAAATTTTTTGGCTGGATCTCTATTGGTTCAAAACAGGTCACCTTCAGAGTACCATGCTCCACATAACACAAAATACCAATTTGTCCAGGCACTGCAGCCCAACAACACCTGCCAGGAGATTGACATTTTTTGGATTAGTATAACCCTTGGTACCTCTTTTTATGGGCCAGCAAACTATGTGAAAAATGTTATAATAAGAAATTTCAAGCCTAGTTTGACTCCTCATTGCTCCTGACCTATACTTTGATTCAGGCCATAACTGGATGCATTTCATCCCCATCAGACTGGTCTTCATCCTCATCATTCAACAGAACACTCTTTTCTGTCTACTTTGATGCTGCTCTTTTTTACCTCGATTTGTCTGCTGCTTTTGATCTAGCGGACCATGCTATTCGCCTTACCCATCTAAAGGATCTTCAAGTCACAGGGACGGCTCTTCAATGGTTCCATTTCTATCTGTCTGAGTATTCCTATGCCATCTATCATTCCAGTTCACAGTAACTTCAATCAGGGGTCCCCCAAGGATCAGTCCTTGGTCTAATACTTTTCAAGATCTTTTTAGCCCCACTGACCCTTCTGCTGTGAGTGCAATCCCTTGGGTTCACTTTTTTCGTTTAGGCTGACGATATTCAACTTCTTCCACTTGACTCATATAACCCCTCCAGTTACTCATCTATTTTAGAAAAATCAGACAAAATTGCCAACTAGGTAAAAACAAACATTAATTATTAATCCTTCAAAAATAGCAGTCATGATCTTTTCTTTCAGTATACCCCCCTCCCCCTACGGAATCCACCCTGTTTTACAATTAAAGATATATCCCTCTCAGTTAAAACATCAACTAAGATTCTAGGAGTAGTGTTAGATAACACCTTATTTTTCCATGCTCACATTTCAAATGTAGTATCCTCTTATCTTGCCCTCTGTCATATTCATTCTATTCATCTATCCACAAAGGTTCTCTTCATATTCTCCTCTATTCTTTAGTCTTCTCTAAGCACGACTACTGTAACTCTCTTCCCTTCAGTCTTCTGAACTAACAGGTCCAACAACTCCAGCTTATGCAAAATACAGCAGTCAGACTCTTTTATTATCACTCTAACTTTGATCATTTCATCCTTTATCAATAGGAGTTGTGTGGTAAAATCAATTTTTGACCCAGTTAAAGTCTCAGAAAATGAGTCAATTTAACTCACAAGTGAAGAAATTTCTTTAGTTGAAGTCTCCACTTTCACATTAAGTTTCTGGAGAGCAACCCATATGCTCTCCAGCATCATCTTGGGCTTTATCTTGCTGGAAAAAACAGCAGACTGCTCCACAGATGTTCTGCCCCAAAAATCCCACTGCCGAAGGAGACCCCTGGGGCTACGGGATGAGTCGACGGATTGCTCTCTGGAGGTGAGAGTGACACATCAAATCCTGATATCAGGGCTTCTCCTTCCTCACATAGTACTGCTGGGAATCTTCCAGAGCTTAAAATCGGAGCTCGAACATCAAAGGTCTCAATAGTCAGCTGAGAGGTAACAGCAGTTCTTGAGCTTGGAGGAAGCATCTTTACCACTGCTTTCCTTTTAGTATGCGGCATAGTTAAAGCAGAATTGAAAAGCAAAAGAAAAACTGGCACAAAAACCCCAGAGACCTGAACGCTGCTGATTCACATTGCCATCTTAACACCAACTGCTTAGATTTTAACTATGTTTTATATTTGAGGTCTGTCAAATAACCTGAACTGAACTGGACCAGTAGTCATGGCCCATGGTATATGTCTAAGATTTGCACTAGGAGGCTTTGCAAACAACTGGAAGCAAAGATACCCTCCCCCTCCCCCCCCCATGAGCATCAGGAGCAGTGCAGAGCATTTAGCGTGGCTCCCTGCGCTAATAACCGCTATTGTGGTTTAGTAAAAGAGGGGGGGGGGGGGATAATGAGGTAAAGTTGAGATTTCACTTTTTTATGCAAATTTTCACCATTTTTTGGGTGCAAATATCTCTATTGTGTAGTTTTTAATTTTTTTCTTTTTTAAATCATTTGAAAGAGCATTGTTTTTGCTACAAATGTCATTTTGTTTTATCATGGACCTGGCCTTCCTTTGGTCAGAACTAAGGTCCCAAAGATATGCGTCATTTGCATGTGCAGATACACAATGTTATACAGAGCTATCTTTGGTACCATATTGTGTAACATGCAAATGTTAGATTTAGTTGGGCTGAAGAGCCTGGGCAAAGTGGCTGTTTTGTGTTATGCAGAGCCTGGGACTCTAAAGGTGACCTTCATTCAGCTGCCTGTAAGTCTTGAACCAATCGGGATCCAGCCCAAAAAAATTTCCATGATTTAGTTTGAGACCCTAGTAAACATCCATACATTTTATTCAATTTGGAGGAGGTTGAGCAAAGACGATTTTCAAAACTGCTCCACTTGATATGGAATGACCCCAGTAGTAGTATGATCTGCTTGCAATTGTTTTTGACAGAGCAGTTTGGATGGAGATGTACTGTACACAAGTATTTTATAAATATGCATGCAACACACAGAATACTCACTTCTTTATAGCAGGGTATAAATTTGTATGTGGGAATTTGTGCACTACAGGGCATAGTTCTGAGAGCCTATTTTATAAAGGCACATAAGCACCTATGTTGCTTTTATAAAATGGCCTGTAAAGAAATTATCTCCCATGTGGCTGATCTGTAATTAACAGTCAGCACTCCTGCATTATCACCTGCTGGGAGAGACTGGGAATGCAGCAGTTGTGAGCTTCCTCATGGCCAGCACTCATCCCTTATAACTACTTGAAGGAAGAGAATGGGATGTGAATAATGGAAGTTGTCTTCTTTTAATGAATATAACAGTGTTTCACTCTCTTGTCATTATATTACAGGCAGGATTACTCACTGGAAAGGGTTCTCTCCATTGCACTTATAGATGGTCTGCAGTATTTTTCGATAGACCCTGAGAGTGATGGTGCTGCACAGCAGAAGTAGACTCAAGTAGGAGAAGACGCTGATGATGCTGAACTGGGAGAGGCAGAGGAGTGACACCATGATAGTGGTGAACACAACAGCAGAGGTCTTGGTGTTTCGCCAGTACATGAGGTCAGAGACTTAAAGAAAGAGGAAAAGATATAGATAATGAGATATCATATCTGGAAAGGTCCCTAACATAGAAACATAATTACATTATATTACATTAGTGACTTCTATTCTGCCTGTACCTTGCAGTTCTAGGCGGATTACAAAAGAGCTAACTGGACATTTCCAGGATAGTTACAATTTTTGGTTACAAATGAGATAAGAAAGCTGGATATTTCCAGGAGATAGTGCGAATTAGATAACAAATAAGAATTGGTCGTTTCTAGGCAATATTACAAATAGGATAACAACTAAGAAAGCTGGACATTTCCAGGAGCTTTACATTTTAGGGAACAGTATTCTTGGTTGATATTTAGAAAAGGAAAGAATTACCAGAGAAGTGGGGGCTTTTAGAGGGGAATTTACGGTGGAGGAGAGGGAGGGGGTGAGAGTTAAGGTATCTGGACATATTTTTTGAATAGCAGGGTTTTGATCTCTCTTCGAAATGTTTTGAGGTCGCTCGTTGTTCTTGGCATGTTGGAAATGGAGTGGTCGATTTTTGCTGCTTGCGTCGCAAGTAGGTTGCCAAACATCTTCTTGCACTGAGTACCTTTGAGAGGAGGGTAGGTAAATGGGGGTCAGAGTTTTTCTTTGTCTGGTAGTGAGGATTTGATTTAGGCGGTTGTTTAGGTAGGAGGGGGTAGAGCCATTTAATGCTTTGAATAGTAGGCAGTAAAGTTTTAATTGAATTTGTGCTTGTATTGGTAACCAGTGAGAGTCTAGGTAAGCAGTGGTGATGTGGTCATATTTTCTCAGTGAGTAGATCAATCTGAGAGCAGTGTTTTGTATAGTCTGTAGTTGTTTTAGCATGTTGGCAGGGCATGGCAGATAGAGGGAGTTGCAATAGTCAGTAGACCCAAGACTAGGGATTGGACAATGAGCCTATATTGCTCTATGTAGAAGAATTTTCTTATTTTACGTAGATTTCTCATGGTTAAAAAAGATTTCTGGGTTGTCTTATTGATTTGGGCCTGCATTGTGCAGTATCTGTCTATCGTTACTCCTAGGAGTTTAAAGTTCGGGCTGTATTGGGTATTTGGTGGCCTTAATTTCCAATTCTGTGATGGTGGGGGGTTTGGCCTTTTCGAGCAGAAAGAATTTAGTTTTGTCTGTGTTTAGTTTCAGTTTGTGGGCTGTCATCCATTTTTCCACTACTTCTAGTGTTTTTTCCAGTTTTACTGTTGAGGTAGGATCTGGTGAGTCAAAGGGGAGGAGTATGGAGATGTCATCTGCGTAGCTGAAAGATGTAACATTTAAGTTGTCTAAAGTGGTTCCGAGGGAGGAAATAAAGAGGTTGAAGAGCGTAGGTGATAGTGGAGATCCTTGTGGAACTCCGCATGGGTTGGACCATGGGTCTGATTTGAGATCGTTGTACTTTACTCTATAGGTTCTTGATTTTAGAAATCCTTGGAATCAGTTGTATACCCTGCCTGAGATCACTATGGCTTCAAGTATCTGTAGTAGTATGGAGTGGTCGACCAGGTCAAATGCAGCAGAGAGATCTAGTTGAATTATCAGCATCTTTTTGCCTTTGCTAAGATGCTGTCGAGCAGTGTCTAGTAGGGTTACTAGTAGTGTCTCTGTGCTATGGTTGGTTCGGAATCCTGATTGTGAGGGATGAAGTAGGTTGTGTTCTTCCAGGTAGTTAGTGAGGAATTGTGCGACTAGACCTATTTTTTTTAATTATTATTATTTATAATTTTATACAATATTCCCAAGCATAACATCTTGTACAGTAAGATTATAATAAAACAAATAATGACAAAGAAAATAAATTACAGTATAGAAGATATTAACATCTTAACATCTTCTCCTTATGGAAACAATCTCTAGTCCACAATTATTGGGTCCAAGACTTCAATAGTGACAAAATCAAAAAGATCAAAATAATCTTAAACTTAAGAAAATCTAAGTGACTGAAATTGGGGAGAGCTAATCATGAATCTCTGATGTTACTTCCATTATTTCACCTTTCTCAAGACGTTTCAACTCCACAAATTTAATTAGGTGTGTCGGATCAAAGAAAACATATTTATCTGAACCATAACAAACAATACATTTACAAGGAAATCTAAAAAAGAATTTTCCTCCCACTGAATTTACTCCAGATTTTAATAACAGGAACTGCTTTCTTCGTTTTTGAGTGACCTTCTATTATTTTAACGTATATTAGTATTGACGCGATGGGTCTGTAGTTGGAGGGGATGTCTATTGGGCCTTTGTGACCTTTCATAATTGGGGTGATTATGATCTCACCTAGGTCCTATGGGAATTGTCCTTCCTTTAACGTGGTTTGTGTCCATTGCATGAGGCTAGCTCTGAATTTGGTGGAGGTATTTTGTTATCAGGTATGTGGGACAATTGTTTAGTTCGCATGATGCTTGGCTGTATTTTTTGTAGAGTCGATTCATATCAGACCAGTTTACTACTGGGAAATTGTTCCAGCTTCTGTCAGCGGTGATGGCTTCTCCTATTGTTGGGTTTGTAGTTATCTCATCGAGGTAAATGTGTGTGTTGTTGAAGGTGGTCCTAATCTTGGTGATCTTGTTTTTGAAGTGGTCTGCAAGTTGGATGGCTGTCGGTGGATGATTTCCTTGTGTAGCTAGGAAAGGTTTGGTATCAGTGAGGTTTTTTACTAGATTGAATAGCTTTTTTGTGTCTTGGGTTTCCTTGCCTATTTTGGAGTAGTAGGCTTTCCGTTTTTCCTTGAGTTTGATCTTGTATTGTTTGATTAGGCTTTTCCATGCTATTTTAGTGTGTTCTAGGTTCTTTTTTTTCCATTCTCTTTCTAGTTGTCTGCAATGCTTTTTGAATTGGAGAAGTTCGGTATCAAATCATTTGTCCGACGGTCTGCAAATTCTGAGTTTTGATTTTTCTGGAGCGAGCTCATTTAGACCTGGATTCGCTTAAGGTTCGCCATTGGGGTATTAATTCGTTGGGGGCTATGGTATCGATTAAGAGGTCTGCTTTGTCCCAGAATGTGGTGGGTTCAATTTTATGGTGTGTTTTGAAGGGGGTTTTGAGGGGATGATGTTTGTTGTTGCATTGAGCCCAGTTGATGTTAAAGGTATATGTGTAGTGGTCTGACCAGAGGGGTGCCAGGTCCCATTTGAGATGTGGATTTCGGGGTTGTGAGGGTGTTGGGGTCATGTATGCTGCGATATCTAGTTGGTGGCCTTTTCCATGTGTGGGTTGGAGGTTAAGAATCTGGTAGGTTAGTGCTTTGAGGTATGAGAGTATATTTTCAACTTGTTTGGAGGTATGGGTCTTCTAGGTGAAGGTTAATGTCTCCAAGAAGCAGGTTGTGAGATGATGTTAGAGAGTTCTGGTAAATGAAATCCTCAAGTACTTGTTTATTTGCGCTCCATTTTCCTGGTGTTATGTAACATAGAATGCAGGTCAGGGTACCTTTGAGTGTGTCGTCGGATAGTTGGCAGGCTAGAAGATCCAAATGGGGGGTGGAATAATAATAATAATAATTTATTTCTTATATACCGCCATAGCCATGGTAGTTTGAGGCGGTTTACAATAAGAAGAGCTGGACTACCTGGATTCGCTTAAGGTTCGCCATTGGGGTATTAATTCGTTGGGGGCTATGGTATCGATTAAGAGGTCTGCTTTGTCCCAGAATGTGGTGGGTTCAATTTTATGGTGTGTTTTGAAGGGGGTTTTGAGGGGATGATGTTTGTTGTTGCATTGAGCCCAGTTGATGTTAAAGGTATATGTGTAGTGGTCTGACCAGAGGGGTGCCAGGTCCCATTTGAGATGTGGATTTCGGGGTTGTGAGGGTGTTGGGTCATGTATGCTGCGATATCTAGTTGGTGGCCTTTTCCATGTGTGGGTTGGAGGTTAAGAATCTGGTAGGTTAGTGCTTTGAGGTATGAGAGTATATTTTCAACTTGTTTGGAGGTATGGGTCTTCTAGGTGGAGGTTAATGTCTCCAAGAAGCAGGTTGTGAGATGATGTTAGAGAGTTCTGGTAAATGAAATCCTCAAGTACTTGTTTATTTGCGCTCCATTTTCCTGGTGTTATGTAACATAGAATGCAGGTCAGGGTACCTTTGAGTGTGTCGTCGGATAGTTGGCAGGCTAGAAGATCCAAATGGGGGGTGGAATAATAATAATAATAATTTATTTCTTATATACCGCCATAGCCATGGTAGTTTGAGGCGGTTTACAATAAGAAGAGCTGGACTATCAGCGACATAGTTACAATATAGAATCAATGAATACAAGTACAAAGAATGCAAGTACAATAAGAAGAGCTGGACAGTCAGCGACATAGTTACATTGAAGAAGCAATGAATTCAGTATACAGAATAGGAGAGATAATGAACAACATGATGGCAGATAAAGGCCAAATGGCCCATTTAGTCTGCCCATCCGCAGTATCTCTTTCTCTCTCCGAGAGATCCCATGTGCCTATCTCAGGCCCTTTTGAATTCAGACACAGGCACAGGAAATGCAAAGAGATTAAAGAGCTTTTGGCAATAGGGAAAACCAAGGATTAATCCATCATAGGCTCTTAATCACATCCCAGGCCCCAGGAATTAGTAATCCATTTCTGGGACTCAGACACTTCCTTAACTTCAGACATTAAAAATCCATCTTAGAGTATCTGTAGCCTCACAGACACAAAGTAGTTAACAGCAGATAAAGACTAATTGGCCCATCCAGCTTGCCCATATTCTTGTCCACATTGCTAAGGTTGCACCTTGTTTGTCTGTCATTCCCTCTATAGTCCTCTACCTTCTCTATCTCTTCAGCCTTACATTTCTTATATGACCAGCATATATTGATCCACCCTGTCAATCTTGTGTATCTGTCATAATTAGATTGTAAGATCCTTGAGCAGGGACAGTCTCTTACATTTCTTATTGTACATCGTTGCATGCATCTGGTAGCACTATAGAAATAAAAATTAAAATTGTATTCCAGCTGTAAACCACAGAGCAAGACTGCTTGTAGAATAGCAGTCTTCATCCAGGACTTCTTTTTTCAACTTCCTTTATGTCCCATGTTCTTGAGGGGTAATAGGCTAGGGAATAATCTAAGGAAATACTTTTTTTTACAGAAAAGGTGGTTGATGTGTGGAATAGTCTCCTGGTAGAGGTGGTGGAGACAAAGACTGTGTCTGAATTCAAGAAAGATCTGCACATGGGATCTCTTAGGGAGAAGAGGAGATAGTGGGTGATGGATGGGCAGACTGGATGAACCATTTGGCCTTTATCTGCCATCATGTTTCTCTGTTTCTATGAATATATAGTAAATCTATGTGCAGTACTTCACCCCAGCATCCCTTATTTCCCTTGTCTAACCACAAGGCTTTGCAATACTCTAAACAGTTATTACTGTGTTTCCCCGAAAATAATTATATTAATTTTGGGCCCAAAAAATGCACTAGATCTTATTTTTGGGGTTGGGCTTATTTTTTTCATGTACATGATCATCTCTCCCTTCCTCTCCTTCACCCCAATTCTTCCTCTTTCCTTTCTCTCCTCCACATATGCAGCATCTTTCCTCCCCTCTTACCCATCCCCTTGTGCCTTCCCTCTGCAGATCTTTCTATCCCTCCCTCTCTCCCATCCCCCTGTGCAGCAGAATCCTTGCCCAGCTTCTATCCTTCCCTCACTCCCATTCCATCCCTTGTGCAGCAGAACCCTTGAGCACCGCCCGCCCCCTCCACACAGCTGACCCCTTGCTGACCCTCCCATCCGAACCCTGCCGACTGTGAGCCCTACATACCTCCCTACAGAGCAGCGTCAGGCTGGCGGAATTCCCAGTAACACGGCAGAGGGAATTTCCCAGCGGGAGAAGTCCATGAAGCAGCCTGTTTAGAGTGCTGCCAGCCCGATGGGAGGGAAGGATGGAGGGTCAGTGGGAGTTTGGCTGCATTGCGGGGGAGGGGGGGCGTCAGCAGGGTGAAGTGCTGCTGCTGGCGAATCCGTGGACTAGGGCTTATTTTTGGAGAAGGGCTTATATTAAGACCTACCCCGAAAATCATGCTAGGGCTTATTTTCAATGTAGGTCTTATTTTCGGGGAAACATGGTACAACTACAGTGGTACCTTGGTTTGCGAGCATAATTCGTTCCAGAAGAATGCTCGTAATCCAAAGCGCTCGTACATCAAAGCGAATTTCCCCATAGGAAGTAATGAAAACTCAGATGATTCGTTCCACATCCCCAAAACAGGCCTATCTTGCACTCAACTTCAGTGACTTTAGATAAAACAAAATACCTCTGTAAAACCTTTATGATGCAAAAAAACACAAAACCAAAAAACACAATAGAGTGACTTCTTTTTTATTGCTAAAAGAAATGGCTTCCTGTCACCTATCATCTTCCTTCCATTCACTGTCTGCCCTCTCTCTGCCCCTTCTATATGGAATTTTCTCTCCTTTTATGCCCATGAAATGTTGCTACTCTTTGGGTTTTGGCCAGGTACTGGTGACCTGAATTGGCCACCGTGAGAATGGGCTACTGGGCTTGATGGACCATTGGTCTGACCCAGTAAGGCTCTCCTTATGTTCTAGAAACTGTATGCCTCCCCCTTCCATCTCTCCCTTCACCCCCATTAGTCTGGCATCCATCTTCTTCCCTTCCCTCCCCTTCTCCAATGATCTGGCATCTCTCTCCTCTCCTCTCCTCCCCTCTCCCATACTCCCATGGTCTGGCATTTCAATCTCTCCTCTCCTTTCCCTTTTCTTCCTTCTCAATTTATTTTCTGCATCTGTCTAGATTAAGTTCTTACTATCCTATCATCAATTTCCATTTTCACTGTCTACCTACAGCTTGCCACCTCTTTCCCTTACCCCATCCAGTATTTCACTAACTCAATCCTTTTCCCTATGTGCCCTTTTATTTATCCCCTCCTTCCATCATGTGCCCTCTTTCTCTCCCCTTCCATCCAGCATCTTCTACTCTATCCACTTCTTTCCAGCGTCTGCCCCTGCTCTCCACTTCCTTCCTGCATCTGCTCCCCTCTTTCTCTCTCTCCTCCCCACTTCCATCAGCATCTGCCCCTTGTCTCTTCCTTCCCCCCACTTTCATCAGCATCTGTCCCCTTTCCCTCCAACTCAAGTCCATTCAGTATCCTTCCCCTTATGTCTCTCTCCCCTTTACCTGTACACCAATTCCATAGGAATCTGCTCCCTTTATCTCCCTCCACCACCCTTTCATATAAATATCCTGCTCCTTTCTTTCTCCCTCCATCCCAGTGGCATGCAGCAAGATCCCGCAATAATTGTGGCTGCTGGCTCTTCTCTGGAACAAGTAAGTGATGTTGGAGAGGGTGGACTGGCTGCTGTGAGGAGGTGCATAAAGGTCCCATAATGACTGTGGCATCACTTACTTGTTCCAGAGCAGAGCCAGCAGACGCAGTCATCACAGGACCTTCCTGCACCTCCCCATGGCTGCAGAATCTGCTCCAGAACAAATAAGTGACATCGGAGGAGGTGGACCAGCAGCCACGGGGAGGTGCAGGAAGGTCCTGCGGCAGAGTAGGTCTTGAAGTTCCGGACCCGGTGTGCCGGCTGTACACCCCCTTGGGATGTGCACCCAGGGCAGACCCCCCCTCCCACCTTTGGTATGTCAATGCTTTCAATCACTATTGTTTTTACAGCCATCCAGAATCTCGGAGAGAGTGAGACTAGAAAGCCTTGAGCATGCGCAGATGCTCAAGGCCCAGCAAAAAGATGACGGCAGATCTTTGGGCACTGGCATGTCTTGTGCGTTGGTGCCGGTGCCATATGGGGGTAAGCCAATGTATTTGAGTGGGTGGGTGGGGGATGCCAAATCGCGGCGGGGGGCGACGTGAGCGGGGGGATGCCGGATCGTGGGGGTGGGGGGGAGGGGGCGCTCATAAATTGAGTCAAGCTCGGTTTCTGAGGTGCCGATTTTGCGAATGTTTTGCTTGTCTTGCAAAACACTCGCAAACCAGTGCGCTCGTAAACCGAGGTTTCACTGTATTTTGCTACCCGGGGCCATGATGCCAGTAGCAGTTCTCGATATTCATTCCTACCAGAACACCTGTGCAGAACACAGATTAATCCTATGCAAATATAGGACCACAAACTAAAAGTCCTAATATACACAAATGAAACCCTAACATGCTAGACACTGCATGAGGTACAACACCAGAGAAATCGAAACATGTATTTCTTCATGAACAGTGCAAAATATAGACATACTGTAAATACTTGAATATAAGATGAGATTTTCGGGGTCTTGTCTTATATTCAGGTCAGCACCCACATGCCCCCCTTCCAGACTTGTTGCAAACCTCCACTGGCCTTCTGTATGACCTAGTGGGCTGGGACAGGAGGGATCCCTCCTGTCTCCTGTCTCAGCCGACTGACAATTTTTTAAACTCCCTCCCGCTTCCCTCCCTGTTGATCTTGATGTACCGGGCAGGAGTGGGCTTTCTGTGCTCCTGCTCCACGCTGAGCCCCTTTGAATGGCTGCTGTGAATTCTTGCAGTCCAGCAATGTACCAGGCAGGAGTGAGCTTTTGTGCTCCTGTCCAGCGCTGAGCCTCTTGATGAATGGCTGCCACCAAATCTCATGGGACTCGTGAGAACTGGTGGCAGCCATTCAGTGAGCAGCTGAGGGCCGAGGAGCGCAAAAAGCTTGCTCATGCCCGGTACACCACTGGACCACCAGGGATTCAAAAAGAGGAGGCGGGAGGGAGGTAAAAAAAATTGTCAGTCGGCTGGGAAAGGAGACGGGAGGGATCCATCCTGTCCCAGCCTACCACTGGACCACCAGATTATATGGCAGGCTCGGTGGAGGCCTGTAGGACATCAGGAGAGAGGAAGGAGAGGGGACAGGGAGGAGAGCCTGGCAGGGAGGGAGGGGGCCTGGGTGCAGATCCTAGCGGGACAGGGCACATGAATATTAACCCCTCCCCCCAGCTTATATTCGAGTCAATCTTTTTTGTCCTTTTTGGGGGGAAGGGTACCTCAACTTATATTTGGATCATCTTATATTCGAGTATATATGGTATTTCAATCACTGATTTGAAAATAAAATCATTTTCCTACCTTTGTTGTCTAGTGATTTTATTTTTCTAATCATATTTTCCCATCTCTAGCTGCACGTCCTTCTGTCTGTGCTCTTAACTCTGTTTCTAGGACCTTTTTATCTAATTCCTGTTTTTCTCTCTTTCACTTTCTGCCCTACATCCATCTTTGTTATAGCAAATTACAGGGACTGTCTATAAACAATAGTCAGTAAAAGGCTATGTATATAATGGGAGACTAACTATATAATAAAGAAACTACCAGTGTGGAGAAAATGAATAACTCATTAGCTGTACGCTCAGAGAAATGAAACTCTGAAGAGGGGGTGAGAACCTCCTCTTGGGGTAAGAGTTTACCATCCAATCATTGCATATGTTTCATGAAAAAACACTCTCTGAACACTGGTAAAACATGTATTGATAATTAGACTTGCTTGTAAGGCTGGCGTAAGTATTCAAATTTCTTATGCCACAAATCTCACTGGATTGCTAGTTTGGAACACTTATCTTGTAAGTATAGTTCTCAGGGGTCTCAACGCGGCCCCGTTTCGTGTTCTGCTTCAGGAGACCCAGAAACACAGAGACCCAGTGTTGTAATATTACAACATCACATTTAAGGCTACAAAATAAACCCTCCCCCATTTTTTTTCTTTTTAAAACTTCATGTACATTACTAATAGAACCTATTGTTCAGTTCTGCAACACCATTGGATGGTTGAATGTGTAAATAGGTCTGTTTATCTGGCCATGAAGTCATACAACCCTGTTGCCTGCTTTGGAGTATATCATCTTGTTGTTTTGGACGGGATACATCAGGACTAAAGTAAGTAAAAAGCTTGAAATATTTTTTTTATGTGATCATTAATATGTGTAGATCATGCAGATTTTATGACATCATTGAATATACTGATTTTAAGAGATTTAGAGCTGGTTATTTCTATGTTGTAATTTTACAACAGTGGGTCAAAGTGATAGCAAGGTTTTGTCTGCACTCCCCTGAGACCCAGTGTTGTAATATTACAACATCACATTTAAGGCTACAAAATAAACCCTCCCCCATTTTTTTTCTTTTTAAAACTTCATGTACATTACTAATAGAACCTATTGTTCAGTTCTGCAACACCATTGGATGGTTGAATGTGTAAATAGGTCTGTTTATCTGGCCATGAAGTAATACAACCCTGTTGCCTGCTTTTGAGTAATGATGTCCATTCCCTCTGCACACCACTGGAGTACTTTCAGAAGTTTGTGACAGAAGATATGATCAACGCTCTGGCAGATAACACAAATCAGTACAGTTTTCAGAAGAAAGGATCATCTATAAACACAAACACAAAGGAAATAGAGCAGATGATTGGCATGTATCTGAAGATGGGTCTTGTCCAAATGCCTGGAGTCAAGCAGACACAAGATACAGTCCTGTCGCTGATGTAATGTCACGAAACAGATTCCAGTCTCTGTTGACATCATTACATTTTGTGAACAATCTAACCGTGTCTGAGATGGAACAAAAAAGTGACAAACTCTGGAAACTCAGACCATGGCTTGATGCTTTCAGAGAGAAATGCCTAAAAGTGGTCCCTGAAGAACATAACTCTGTTGATGAAATGATGATCCCTTTCAGGGGGAAATTCAGCAGCATCAAACAGTACATGCATGGCAAGCCAAACCCATGGGGGTTCAAGCTGTGGGCAAGGACTGGAATCTCTGGTATACTTTGTGATTTTGATGTGTACCAAGGCAGTGTGAATGGAATACGGGCAAGATCTGAACTTGGACTATCAGGGGATGTTGTGATGAAACTTGCTTCCACACTTCCACATAGTCACAACTACAAGATCTATGCAGACAACTTTTTCACCAGCATCCCATTGATAGTTAGGCTGCTGGATTGTGGAATTCATTACACAGGAACAGCCAGACAAGTGCGCCTTCCAAACTGTAATCTTGAGGATGAGAAAAGCTTGAAGAAAAAGGGAAGAGGAAGCTTTGATGTCAGAGTGGAGTCAAATCACAACATTTGTGCTGTGAAATGGTTTGACAACAGACAGGTTACACTTGTGTCTTCCTTTGCTGGCCCACAACCAGTGGAGAAGATTCAACGCTGGGACAAAACTGCCAAAAGATTTGTTGAAGTTGAGAGGCCTTATATCGTGGCTGCCTATAACAAATTCATGGGCGGAGTGGATTTGTTAGACTCATTTGCAGCAAAATACAAGTTTCCACTGAAGTCCTACCGCTGGTACCTTTACATCTTCTGGCACACCATTAACCTAGCTGTGATCAATGCTTGGCTCCTGTACAAAAGGGACTGCAAAGCTTTGGATATCCCAAAGAAACAGATGCTAAACAGGAGAATGTTTCAGGCCCAGTTGGCATCTTCTCTTATCCTGATCAGAACGGCTGGGTCAGTGTCAAAGCGAGGGCGACCATCTGCAAGCCCAGTTTCATCAAGAGGGGGCACCTTGACTTCCCAAAAGAGGCAGTTTACAGATGATGGAGGTTCTTCAGCTGCCATGACAGCCAAAAAGTCAAATGCACACCCTCCAAAGGAAGTTTGCAAGGACATGATTGGACATTTTCCCATCAAAGCCGATAGAGGACGGTGCCGACACTGTGCAAAAGGCTATACCAACACACTTTGCAGGAAGTGCAATGTTCGCCTGTGCTTTTCAGAGCAAAATAACTGTTTTTGGAACTACCATAACTGAATAAATGAACAAATAAAACATGCACATATAGGGCTCGATTCACAAAACCGTGCTATGAAGATAGCACAAGTGCTATTTCATAGCGTGGCCGTTTTTACCCGTATTTGCGCTAACATGAAATTTTTTGTGCAAAAACACGAAATTTCTTGATTACCGCTGATAGAAGTCAATGGGCGCTTCACAGGGAAAAATTTGCGTTTTTATATGATACTCATTTTTTGTATTAAATTGATAATAAAAATTACTTTTTTCTTTATTATACTATTGTTGTTGTGTATATACATAAACTTAGGTGGGTCTTTATAAGCTGTAAAGTACAAATAAACTTTTAATTATTCCTTACATGTGTTCAGAGAGAGAGTGACACTATTGAAATTCTGCTACCTTACAGGCCCAGCGTTGCAATTTTACAACATCCTCCCCAAAAGTTACTAAAATGTCAAAATAAAAAAAAAAAAACACTGATTTAGGGATCACAAGCCTACTATAACAACATGTGAACGTTCGAAAAAATTTTTTTATGTTTTTTTCTATATTTGGGTCTCTGGGGGTTAATTGAACGATGTACTCATTGAGACTCTGTACAACAGTAACAGCTTTCCATGAGAAAATCTAAAATACAAAAACTTAAAATAGTCTATTTAAGTATATTTTTCTACGGTTTGTGTGGTTCTGATTTAAGTTTTTGTATTTTAGATTTTCTCATGGAAAGCTGTTACTGTTGTACAGAGTCTCAATGAGTACATCGTTCAATTAAGTGTTTCTGGGTCTCCTGAAGCAGAACACGAAACGGGGCCGCGTTGAGACCCCTGAGAACTATACTTACAAGATAAGTGTTCCAAACTAGCAATCCAGTGAGATTTGTGGCATAAGAAATTTGAATACTTACGCCAGCCTTACAAGCAAGTCTAATTATCAATACATGTTTTACCAGTGTTCAGAGTGTTTTTTCATGAAACATATGCAATGATTGGATGGTAAACTCTTACCCCAAGAGGAGGTTCTCACCCCCTCTTCAGAGTTTCATTTCTCTGAGCGTACAGCTAATGAGTTATTCATTTTCTCCACACTGGTAGTTTCTTTATTATATAGTCAGTCTCCCAATATCTACATCCATCTTTGGCATTAACTTTTAACATTCGGCTTTCTTCCATTTTTCTGCTTCCCTCTCAATCTGTCTATTTTTCTATGTCTTCCCCTCCTCTCCATTGTGACAAATCTAGCCCTATCCCTAGCTTTGACACAGTGGTGAAGAAGATAGGTAGTCCCCGAGGCAGGAGAGCTGGTCAGGTTGGCCCTGCAGAATATGAAAAGCTGACTTCACTTGGACTGTCCCAGGAGCTAAGAAACTACAGCTCCCAGAAGGCCAGTCTCAGCACAGGAAGCTGTCTCTGAGACAGGCACAGCTGTAGTGAGTTTTCTCTCCCTTTCCACTCTGCAGAGCAGGGAGGGGCGAATTAGAGGGGGTTAAAACAGAGCAGCTGAGAGAGAGTCAGGAGGAGGGGGGGAGCCTAGGAGGCTTCAGGGTGTGCTCGGTGGAGAACACTCTCCCCCTCAACTGAATGCTGTTGAGCTAAACCAAGACTGGGACATGGTGGACGTCTCAGGAGTGTTTGAAGCTGGAACAGAGAGCCAGTTGCCCAGCTGTGAACCAATGGATATTGGTATGTTTCCTATTCCTAGGGAATGCTTAGAGGCAATGGACACAGCCTGAACAAAGGTGGGAAATGAATGTCTTCTTGGTTTTTTTTCTCACCAGTTTTTTTGGTTGTGAATTCTGCTTAATGTTTGAAGGAAAGTGTTTGCATGCCAAACTCTGGGGAAGACTAGAAAAGTTATCTTCAAAAGTCCTGCTAATTGAACTGTGAAATTCAACTGCAGCACGGGAGCGTTTGCTTGTTCCCTCTCAGCTCAGCTGGGGAGTAATTAAGGGAGATAATTGTTTCTCTGAAACGACCAGCACAGGGGAGCTTCTTTAAGGAGAGTTCCTTTCCTGCAGTCACTCCGTGGCAGGGCTGCAAAGTTAACTGTGTTCTTTTGACCTGGTTTTTTTCCCTTTGTGCTTTTGAAAAGGCTTTATTTGACCTGGAGAAAGAATTGTGGTTAGTGCCATACTTGTCACACAATTGGCTGGTGAAGAGGACTATATTACAAAGATTTGAGTCCAGCCTTAAAAGTTTATTGTGTATTTTTATTTTTGTTTTGGACATTTAGAGTCAGACTGGTATGCACAAAGCCAGAGTGGTGAACTTAACCTAAAGTTTATGTTTCTTTCAAACCTATGTGAGAATTATTACAGGATGATAAGAGCAATTGTACAGAACAATCCAGAACCATAGGAATAAACTTAATTTGATTATTCTGCTATCCTGGATTTTGAGGTGAGTGAGTTTCTTTTCCCTTGCCTGTTTTCTTTTGGGTAATGTCAGGGAATCTGATATTATACCGTAGGCAGACGCCTAAGAAGGCCTGAAGGATACCCTGGTTAAAAGGGTACACATATGGACAGAGACAGTCACAGTGTTCCAGCTCGCTGCCGTGAACAGGAGCAGGGTAGGTGTGACACCATCCAAGTGCATCATCCTCTCCCTCTCTCTGCCCTTCCTCTCCATCCAGGTGCACAATCTCCTCCCTCTTTCTCCCCTATCTCCAACAATCCTAAACAGTGAAACTGCAAGAAGGAGAGAGAGATACCAGACCATGGAATGGCAATAGTTTCCGTGCTGCCCAGGCCTTCTGAACATTCTTCCCCCATTACGGCCCACTGAACCAGAAACAGGAGGAGGCAGGCCGTGACAGAGGAAGAACACTAAGGAGGACCAGGCAACACTTCAGAACTGCTGCTGCACCGAGGATGCTCTTACATTTTAAAAGGTGAGGCAGGGAGCCTTCAGACCGGGGGAAAGACTTCCCACAAGGCCCATATTAATCATGTTAATTCTTTTTAACTTGAGTTAAAAAATTAATGCATTAATAATATGACCATTTATTTTTAATCCCAGCGGCTTCCTCCTGTCTTCATGTCTTCTGGCAGCGGCAAAGTGGTGCACAAGGCAGGTGCGAGCTTTTCACACAACTGCCTGGTCCCGCGCTGCTCACTCAATGGTTGCCGTCAGTTCTCATATCACTCTGGCAGGCAGGCATATCACTCTGCCGCTGCCGGAAGATATCAGGACAGGAAGCAGATGCCGGGATTTAAAAAAGGTACTGGGGGGGAGGGGGGCTGTATTTGCTACGGTACTTGTTTCTTCAGCGAGCCCCTGAAAATGGGACATTTCGGCATCCCGAAGCTGTTCAAAATGGGATGTATGGTCACATATGCATTACACTAAAGTTCCTAATGGGAAATAATTAGACAAAATAATATGAATCAAACAATTCCCACATATATGGAGACTGCTGTTAGATTTATACAGAAAATGGCTTGGTACTTTTACAATTTGGCCCTGAAGCAGTGGATATGAACTGAGTTACATGAAACGCTGGCCACGTTGGTACTTTCTTGATACACAAGCACTATCTGAAGTTAAGTAATCTTTCAGTTACAACCTTTCAGTAACAGCCTAATGAAACAGAAATTTTTAAGAATGTTTTTCACTGATTGGTAATGAAATTATCTGACTTTTAGAAACTTTTCAGTTATGTCTCAATCATATGAAATAGTGCAGATGAACCTACCTAAATAATTTGGACAGCATGTTATTAATATACATAAATATATACAAATAAGTAAAACGTATAATAAGCCAAAAAAATGATAGCATGAGCTTTTAGAATATTTATTATTTAATAAAATAAGTTAAAATAAGTTCTTTAAATCAAAGAGTTAAAGGAACATGGCCGATAATTGGAGCAAAGGAGCAGAGCAACTACGCTGATAAGTCCAGTCTGTGAATACGACTGCGCATAGGCTCCAGTACTGAGGCCTCTTCCTTATAGAAAATATACACTCTGAATTAGTAATATAGTGCATTTTTTCATATATGTGGGAATTGTTTGATTCACATTATGCATTAACCATGTTATTAATATGTTAATTGATCAGCCCTAGTTATATATCCCATATAGATTCTTACAATATAGTTTACTCTGGTTTTCCATCTTTTCTCATCAAAAGATTACAAGCTGTTCAGAACACCTCCATAAGACTACTTACTCATGCATACTGCTATGATAGGGTTACCCCACTTATCACTCAACATCCTTGGCTCCCTATTCCATATTGGATCCTACACAAAGACTTAATAATATGTATCTAGATCAGCAATTTTCATCTTTTTCATCTCATGGCACACTTACAAGGTGCAAAAATTGTCAAGGCACACAATCAGATTTTAAAGGATATATTTATTATTTAACAAACAAGTATTAAAATTGTGTTTAAAGTTCAAAATTAAAATTTTACTCCTCTGTTGTTCTCACCCCTTTCTACCTCTGTTGCATCTCTCCCTTCCTCTCCTCCACCCCATGTTCAACAATTCTTCCTCCCCCCCATGTGCAGCAGCTTTCCATCCCTCCCTCTATGATACCCTTGTCTTGTGTGTTTCTGGCTGAGGGTCTTGATTAAATTTTACATTAAAAACAAATTGCAAGATTTACCTGAATTATAGTAGTTTTTTTGGAGAGAAAGGCATGTTTTATGAGCGATTGAACAAAATCAACGTTGCTTCTCCCATCTCCTTTCCATTCGTCCAATAGTCCAGCAGGAGAGTGGGTTTTTTTTTTTAAAGGCGTTTTTCTGCACATATGGCCATCAGCGATGGGCACATGCAAATGTAGGAAATCTTCACTGCTGTCTGCCAATCTTATTTGCATGTTTTTTAAGAATGTCTCTGGTTTTTAGATTTGATATCAAAACGGCTGCGGTAGCAAACCATTGCTTTTTAACACGAGTGTTTGAAAATCCTGCTCAGAGTGTCTGATAAGGAAGCTTGGGGGAAGCTGCACTTAATAGCAGCTGTCTCTCTTTTTTTTTTTTTTTTTTAAATATCTTTATTCATTTTGAAGCAAAAAATAAGTGCAACAATATTATACAATCATATTACACTATAATAGCACCTAAATTCAATCAAAATTGTAATCCATGACAAATACATATATCACCCCCCCATCTTCATATTCAAAAATTGCACTCAAATTAAAAATTAAATATTTTTCAGCCCCCCTCCCACTTGCATAATCAAGGGCCAAATTCAACAATCACTCTTTGCAAAATTTTGTCAATGGCTCCCAAATATCCATTGTATAGCCATAATACGTTCCATTTTAAAGACTTGACACAGACTCTCACCAAAAGGTATAATTTAACTGATCCCAGTTTTTCTAATTCCTTAAAATAAGTTGTATGGCAACCCCTGTCATAATAAAGATAAGTTTGTTATTGTGAGATGATATTTGACTTTTAACTCTCATTAAAGTGCCAAATATCATAGTGTTGTATGTTAGTGCCACAGGATTTTCCAGTACTTTGTTCACCTGATCCCAAATGGATCTCCAAAATTGAAGTATCAAGGGACAATAGTATAACAGATGATCTAACATCCCAGGTTCGAGATGACAGTACTAGCATCTATTAGACTTGGAACTATCTAATTTCTGTAATCTAACCGAAGTCCAAAATGTTCTATGTAATAAGAAAAACCAAGTTTGTCTCATAGATACAGACATCTCATCCTCCAAGTCCAGATTCGTGGCCATTGAGACACAGTAATCTGATGCTTTTTCTCAATGCTCCAAATGTCACGAAGACCAGTTTTTGGTTTCTTATTCAAAAATCCAGATATCAATTTATACCACTGAGCAGCCTGGTGTCCCAGGAAATCCATCTGATTTTTAAGATTTTTCCAATCAGGGAACCCCTCCTGAATGGCCTGCTTCAACTGCAACCACCTATAATTTTGAGTTTTAGAAATACCAAATATTTGTTGCAATCGTGAAAAATCAAGCAGCTTTCCATCAGAAATTACATCATCTAGAGCAGTGGTTCCCAACCCTGTCCTGGAGGACCAACAAGCCAGTCGGATTTTCAGGATAGCCCTAATGAATATGCATGGAGCAGATTTGCATGCCTGGCATCTCCATTATATGCAGATCTCTCTCATGCATATCATTAGGGCTATCCTGAAAATCTGACTGGCCTGGTGGTCCTCCAGGAGAGGGTTGGGAACCACTGATCTAGAGTACGTATACCCGCCTTCATCCAGTGCTTCCAGATAATCTTAAACCCGCCAATTTGAATCTTGGAGTTCAGCCAAAGGGACTGACAGATGGATTTATGAATAGGAATAGATGTTAAATTATTAATAAATTTTAATGTCTCCCAAGTGTCCAATAAAATTCTAGGAGACAGGAGTTGCCATTCCAACCATAACCAATCTGTAAGATTTTCCTTGAGCTCAGGGAGGATCCAATACATATCCAGACGCATAATATAGGCTCGATGGTACCTATAAAAGTTGGGAAAATTTACCCCACTCTCCACAATTGGTTTTTGTAAAGATTCTAAAGCAATTCTCAGTTTTCCCCAGCCAAATAAATTTAGTAAGAAAATTATTTAATTTCTTATAAAAGGACCTCTGAAAAAACACTGGCAACATACCCATTTGGTAATAAACCACAGGCAAAATCATCATCTTAACTGTTTGGACTCTCCCCCACCAAGACAGATGTAATGGGTTCCAATGCTCACATATTTCTGTGACCTTCAGCAATAAAATTTTTTCATGTACTTTCATCATTTCATCCAATGTACTTTTTATCCAAATACCTATGTATTTTATACCCTCTTCCTTCCAAAGAAAGGGGAATGAATTAAATAATCCTTTTGGACAGTTTACATTCAGTGGAAGAACCTCTGATTTACCCCAATTTATTTTATACCCTGAAAATTTTCCAAATCTTTCAATCAAATCTAGTAGATGTGGGATGGTAGTTCCAGGATTCCTCAAATGAAGCAAAATATCATCTGCATATGCAGAGACTTTATATTCCCAACCTGCGTAAGGAATATCCTGAATCTCCTTTGCCTGTTGAATAGCCAATAAAATGGGTTCCAAAACAATATCAAACAGTAAAGGAGATAATGAACACCCTTGTCTAACTCCCCTCTTCAGACAGAAACATTCAGTAAAAGTATTATTAATGTATAGTCTGGCAGAAGGGGAGCTGTACAAGGTTTGAATCATTTGTATACATCCAGAACCAATACCAAACCAATCCATTGCTTGATACATGAAGGTCCACTCTACACGATCAAAGGCCTTCTCTGCATCTAAGGATACAGAGAAGGCCGGATCATCCATGGCTTTTGTTAAATTTAACATATGAAAAGCCAATTTGGTGTTGTTTGAAGAATGGCTTTGAGCAACAAAACCCGTTTGGTGCATGCCAATGATATAAGGGAGAGCCTTAGCCAAGCATAAAGCCAATAACTTAGCCAAAAGTTTGCCATCTACATTAATCAAAGAAATAGGCCTGTAATTTGAAACCAACATAGGATCTTTATTTGGCTTTGGCAAAACAATAGTTAAAGATTCTGCCATAGTACCTGAGATGCAATCTCTATTCAGTTAAACCTGATATAAATTTAATAGATGAGGTAATAGGGAAATTTGAAATGATTTGTAAAACTCTACAGTGAACCATCACCACCTGGAACGGATCCAACTCTAAGGGACTATTCATTTCGAATGCAAGCAGTGTCTCACTCACGGCTCACCACATACTAGCTTCTTCATGTATTCACCATTATAGGACCCTCAGGGACCCCTGAAGAAGACTTTTTGTCAAAACGCGGACCGTGTTGGGTCCTGCATTCCTAGCGGACTAGGTCCTTTAAGGTTTTCATGTGGATTACTTTACTTTTATGTGGATTTTATTTTATGTGGATGATTTTAGTGTACATTTGGACCTTTGACATTTTCAAATAAAGTTCATCTAAGGGACATCGTCACTCCACAGAGTTTCTTTTGGTTTCTTCTATAATAGTTAAAAGAACTTAACCGATCAAAGATTAATTTTGAATTACCTAACATCCACATAAACGTAAATATGCCTTTAGAATAAAGTGAACACTGTATTAGACTTCTTACATAACACTTATTAATACACTAGTCTTATAGCCCGTTACATTAACGGGTGCTAGAATATATGTGTATGTGTCTGTCTTTATTTATTTCTCTCTCTCTCCTTAGCCGCTTTCTTTCTTTCTGTCTTTCTTTTTCCTTGCCTGTCCATCACCACCCATTGCCTGCTCCCCCTGTCTATTCTCCCTTCCTTTTACCTCCCCTGTGTCCACCACCACCTCTTCACTGCTCTCCTTATGCAGCAGCAGCCCTTCTCCCTTTGTTTTACCTGCCCCCTGTCCAGCAGCACCTCTTTCCTTCTCCCTCTGTCCAACATTAGGCCTCCATTTCTTTTTCTTCACCCCCCCTGTCCATCAGCACCTCTTTCCTTCTCCCCCTGTCCAGCAGTAGGCGTCCCTTCCTTTTTCTCCCCCCTCCTCCTCCTTCTTATCCCTATGATACACTTACCTTGCTCTGCCCCTGATCAGAGGTTCCCGACAGCTGCTCAGTTGCACCCATTGGAAAAGTTCCCTCTGTCGCATCCCGCACCCCTCCTGACGCGACTCCCGCTGTCTTTCTTTCTGTCTGTCTCTGTCCCTGGCCCCCTTTGTCTGTCTGTCTTTCTGTGTATCTCCCTGCCCCTGTGTCTTTCTTCTTTTCTTTCTGTCTCCCTTCCTCCCTCTGTCTGTCTGTCCGAAGCAGCATTCTCTCCCCCTCCATTTCCCTCCCGCCACACCAGTTCCCTGTGCACCTGCCCCAGTGTCTTTCTTCTTTTCTTTCTATCTCCCTTTTTCCCTCTGTTTGTCCTCTGCCGCCCCCCCCCCCCCCAGCTTCCCTTCCAGCGGGCATGACTACTCATGGTGATTCAAGCAGCGTGTGCAGCAGTCTTCACACGCTGCTTCGGGTCCTTCTACTGCCCTGATTTACTCTGGCACGTCCCTGATAACATCATCAGAGACGCGGCAGAGCAAATCAGGGCAGTAGAAGGGCCCAAAGCAGCGTGTGAAGACTGCTGCACACGCTGCTTAAATCGCTAGTCGGACCCGCAGGAAGGGAAGGGGGGCGGCAAAGCACTCGGGTCCCGGGCAGCGGAAAGTTGCTGGGCCCCTCGGTGGGGGCGCTGAGCGTCCGCGATCCCTCTCCTCCCAGACCCCACCCCACCCACTGTAGGAACGGAGATCGGCGGCTAGAAACATAGAAAGTGACGGCAGAAAAAGGCTGAGGCCCATCGAGTCTGCCCACACCATTGACCCACCGCCCTATTTAATCGCTCTCTGATGACCTTTCCCTCGTAGAGATCCGACATGAGCATTCCATCTGTTCTTAAAATCTGGCACGCTGCTGGCCTCGATCACCTACACTGGGAGCTTATTCCAGCTGTCAACCACTCTTTCAGTGAAGAAGTATTTCCTGGTGTCACCATGAAACTTCCCACCCTTTATTTTCAGCGGGTGTCCTCTTGTGGCCGAGGGTCCTTTAAGAAGGAAAATATCATCTTCTACCTTGATACGACCAGTGACAAACTTAAACGTCTCAATCATGTCTCCTCTCTCCCTACGTTCTTCGAGAGTATAGCCGCAATTCGTTCAGCCTTTCTTCGTATGATAGATCTTTGAGCCCCGAGACTATCCTGGTGGCCATTCGCTGTACCGACTCGACTCTCAGCACATCTTTACAGTAATGTGGCCTCCAGAATTGTACGCAGTACTCCAGATGAGGCCTCACCATGGTTCTGTACAAGGGCATTAGGACGTCGGGCTTCTGACTAACAAAGCTTCTCCGGATACAATCCAGCTGCGGTCCCGGCTTGTGGAGGCGATCGGCGGCTGGTGACGTATAAACGCGCATGCGAACTCCTGCGACCACAGACCTACTGATCACGGAAGCACGCAAATAGGAGTGCGCAAGCATTTAACATATATTATCCTAACTGAACTAAAACCAATTTGGGGACAAATTTCATTCCTTAAGTATATATGTTTTTTAAACCAACCAATTACATCTCTAGGTTATCTTCAATCTAACCTTAGGAAAAAAATTAAGAAGTCAAAAATTATCAACCTAAAAACATAGCCAACCATTAAAAAGCTTTAGACAAAAATAAATAAATTTGTTCCCGACAGACAATTGAAAATATTTTTAAGAAATGCATTTGGGGATTAATAATAGGAAGGAACCGTATATGCTGGGAGGAGTGAAGCTGATATGCACGGACGGGGAGAGGGACCTTGGGGTGATAGTGTCCGAAGATCTAAAGGCGAAAAAACAGTGTGACAAGGCAGTGGCTGCTGCCAGAAGGATTCTGGGCTGTATAAAGAGAGGCGTAGTCAGTAGAAGGAAGAAGGTGTTGATGCCCCTGTACAGGTCATTGGTGAGGCCCCACTTGGAGTATTGTGTTCAGTTTTGGAGACTGTATCTGGCGAAAGACGTAAGAAGACTTGAGGCGGTCCAGAGGAGGGCGACGAAAATGATAGGAGGCTTACGCCAGAAGACGTATGAGGAGAGACTGGAAGCCCTGAATATGTATACCCTAGAGGAAAGGAGAGACAGGGGAGATATGATTCAGACGTTCAAATACTTAAAGGGTATTAACGTAGAACAAAATCTTTTCCAGAGAAAGGAAAATGGTAAAACCAGAGGACATAATTTGAGGTTGAGGGGTGGTAGATTCAGGGGCAATGTTAGGAAATTCTACTTTACGGAGAGGGTGGTGGATGCCTGGAATGCGCTCCCGAGAGAGGTGGTGGAGAGTAAAACTGTGACTGAGTTCAAAGAAGCGTGGGATGAACACAGAAGATTTAGAATCAGAAAATAATATTAAAGATTGAACTAGGCCAGTTACTGGGCAGACTTGTACGGTCTGTGTCTGTGCATGGCTGTTTGGAGGAGGATGGGCAGGGGAGGGCTTCAATGGCTGGGAGGGTGTAGATGGGCTGGAGTAAGTCTTAACAGAGATTTCGGCAGTTGGAACCCAAGCACAGTACCGGGTAAAGCTTTGGATTCTAGCCCAGAAATAGCTAAGAAGAAAAAAAAAATTTAAATTGAATCAGGTTGGGCAGACTGGATGGACCATTCGGGTCTTTATCTGCCGTCATCTACTATGTTACTATGTTACTATGTATGTAATCCCATTGAGCATGCTCTGCCAGCTCCAGTTGCTCTGAAGGTTCTTTCCTGCAGGGGATTTTCCACTGCAGGGCTTCAGGAATTTGCAGCCAGCTTTGGGAATGACTTTCTAGAGCTAAGCCAGAAGTGTTTTTCCACAAAGAGAAAGAGGCTTTTTGGGCCACACTGATCCTTTGTGTTTTCCCTTAACAATGGAAGCCGAGGCAGTGAAACACTGTGGGCTTATGGGCTGTTGAGTTGTTGTGTATAATGAGAATGCTGTGAAGGAGGATATAGCTGAATTTTTTGTGAGTTGTGGATCAGGAACCTATATGATACCTGCTGGTTCTCATGATTTATTGAGATTTCTAAATTAAGTTTAGAGTTATATTTCAAAGGAAAATTGGTAAGAACTTTTAAAATGCGTTTCAGAATTTAAACTGGATTTTTGTGACTCCTGTTGCTAAAAAGAAGCATTAAGTACATCTCATACCTTTCATTATAAAGATTAAATTGTAGTGGAATTATATCACATCACCACTAGGGGATTTTACAATTGATGATCCAATTCTTTGAAGCTGATCAGATTTCTCTGACTATCTCCCTTTGGTAAAATCAAGTTGCCTTGGATTGTGCAATCTACTGGATTGGGGATAACTTCTTTATTCTACTCTTCAGTAAAGACTCCACTAATCTTCCCACCAACAGTGATGAATAGTCAGCCTGCCCTTCTCCAGTCCTAAGGCACCACACCTATCTCCACAGATCAGCAGACACACCAGAACCTCTTTGAGTTCCTTTAATATCTCGAACCCATGATTTTGTAAACTTTCAGTTCCACTACATTCATGCAAACTCTGTTTTCTGTAAATGATAGAAGACCTATACCCCTAATATATGTTCCCTTACCAACAAGTCAGTGAGTCTTTTCTTATTCATTTCTCAGCAAACACAGCATTTCTGCTTTTTCCTCTATGATAAAGTAGTGGGGTTGCCATGTAGTGACAAAAATAATAAAAGACCTACAGCCACTACTCCAGGAGGATGAATTACTGAAAGAGATATTTCCAGCTTCACCAATGCTGGCCTTCCAATAATCAAGCAAAAATTAATGAAAAGCAAACTCACAATAGGAGCTGAAAAAGAATGCCTTTGTATCTCTCAATGGTGCAACCATACCTCAAATACTGTGTACAGTTCTGGTCACTGCATCACATAAATGACAGTGGAATAAGAAAAGATACAAAGAAGGGAGACAAAAATGATAAAGGTGATGGGATGACTTCCCTAAGGAAAGGCTAAAGCGGCTAGGGCTCTTCAGTTTGGAGAAAACACAGCTTGGGGAGATATGATAGGGTTCTATAAAATACTGAGTGGAGTGGAACACGTAGATATGAATCGCTTATTTACTTGTTCCAAAAATACTAGGAATAGAGGGCATGCAATGAAGTTACTAAGTAGTAGATTTAAAATAAACCGTTGAAAAATATTTCCTCACGATCCACCTTGCAAAAGTGAAGGGCCTTTTGCGATGTGACTCAAGTGTTGAGAGCGGAGGGCCATAGAAACTTGGCTGTTCCCGTTTGGTATCTGGATGACTGTGAATGGCAAGTCTCGGAGAGTTGACACCGTGGGAGATGCCCGATTGGCCCTGAAGGACTTAGGCTGTAACAACTTGCCTGAGGTATCAACGGCGGTGACCCCTACGAAGGGAGGCAGACCAGTAGAGTCCTGGCGCACGGTCACCTGCGCCACTAAGAGGCTGACCCAGCAGGAGACCTAAGAGATGGACGGTGATATGGGGAACTCGCTCTTGCAGATCTGGAGCCTGGCGGTGCAGCTCCCATCCTCATTTGAGAACTTTGGACTTTAGGGTCTTGGTTGTGGTGTGTGAACTGAATGCACATAGGGGATACCTTTTGCAATGCTGGGTTTGTACAGTGCAGTACTGAATGTTGTTGAGGGATCCATGGGTTTTCTGTATGGGACTTTGAGCGGGGGAGTTATTATCATGGTGTGGTGAAAGGTGCTCTGATGGGAAGGCTGGGGTTGTCAGATGCCTTTTGGGGGAGGCTTCATCTTTTCTCATTGGCTGGTCTAGCATTTGCTAGGTCGGCGACTGGGGGGGAGGGGGGTGGGGGGCAGTTGGGGATATCTATGAGTTCTAGGGGGGAACAAGGGGATTGGAACGGATGGGACATTACTCAGGATTGGGTCATGGAATGTAAATGGGGTTAACAGTCCTGGGAAACAAAGTATTGTTTTCAGGGAAATGAAGAGATTGGGTTCAACTTGGGACATCTGTATGCTTCAGGAGACACATTTGAGGCCTAGGGATGCAGCTTTATTGCAGTATTCGGCCTATGAACAGGTATGGACACATCAAGGACTGCCTGCTAATAAAAAAGGGGGGGGATAGCCATTCTAGCAAGAAGAGGATTGGGATTGGTTGTTGATCAGGTCTACAGAGACTCTCAGGGGCGATGTTTAGCTTTGAAAGGGTCCTTACAAGGGCAACGTGTGACCTTAGTAAATATATATGGCCCAAATGTAGATCAGACGACGTTTATAGAGTATTGAAGGATGAGCTGTTGTTGTTTATTCAGGGAGTAGTGTTTGTGGAGGGAGATTTTAATGTGATACCGGATGAGAGAATGGATCACTCCATAGGGGGTAGGGGATCTGGCAGGGGGACCTCCAAGATATTTTGGGCGTTTATGGGCCTCCTCCATGGAACTCAACATAATTATACCCATTACTCTCATGCTCAAAATACTTACACCTGCCTAGATGGGATCTGGGCTTCCCGGAATCAATGGAGTAAGATCAGGAGGCTGAGATTGGAGGGATCCAAATTTCGGATCATGCCCCGGTATCAGTGGATTGTCAGGGAGTGGTGCATGGGGGTGACACCCGGAAATGGAGGCTTAATGACTCATTGCTTCAATCTACTGAGGTGGTGACAGAGGTGCTTCAAACTATAGCTACCTATTTGGAGTTTAATGATACAGGGGAGGTGTCCGATGACATTTTATGGGATGTATTGAAAACGGTGTTGAGAGGCATTTTTATTAAATGGGGAGCCAGATTTAAAGAGTAGAGCGCGAGTGCAGTTGGGTTTACGTGAAAAATTGATTGCTTTGGAATTGGCTCATAAGAACTCTCCGGATCCTCAGATTTGCGCCAAATCAGGGGTGATCTGATGCAGCTTCAGATGGAAGATTATAATCATGTGCAGGAGCGGTTCCAGTCCTGTCTCTATAAACAAAGTAATAAATGCAGTACTCAACTAGCACGTTATCTTAAAATCAAACAAGCTGGAGCTATTATTGCTCATATAAGAGAAAGGGATGGGACTCTCCGGGTCACTGATGCGGATATTGGTAACTCCTTTTTGGATTTATATAGAAGTTTATATAGTTCAGGGGGGGCCGGGGAGGAGGGAGCAGTGGAGGATTTTTTGGACAGGGTAGAACTGCCGGTTTTGTCTGTGGAAGATCAAACACAGCTGAATGAACCGATAGCCTTGAGGGAGGTTCTGGAGTTTATTCAGGGAGCCAAGCCAAGAAAACCACCAGGTTTAGATGGCTATACGAGTCATTTCTATAAGAAGTTTGGGGATCAGGTAGGACCTTTATTGGTACGCTTAGTTAATGGGGTTCAGTAGAGGGACCTATTGCCTGGCACCATGGGGGAGGCGGGTATTATGATTTTATTGAAACTGGTAGAGACTCAGCTCTGGAGCAGTGTATTGTATCCCAGGGACAGTTGGCGGCCAAACTCTGGTCCTCCCAGACTGTCCAACAATGGGAGTCGGAGACAGATAACCCTTATATTTTGCAACTGGTTAAACTGTGGGTTCGAACTAAACTGGAATGTAATAATGGGCGGGTTATTTCCATTTTAGCTTCCTTGCGGGAGGAACCCCAATTTGGAGTGAGGAAAACCAATCCTGTTTTCGAGCGATGGGGACACATAGGGCTACTTCAATTTCGGGACTTTTTGAAACAGGGAACCATGATATCTTTTGAGGCCTTACAACATTACTCGGGGGTGAGTGGAGGGGACTATTTGGCCTATCTTCAAGTGAAACACTTTGTGGTAGTCAATGGTTGGGATAAGGTTTCACTAGTTGAGGCTGAACAATTAGAACACTTATGGGAAATACTACAGAAAGTGCCCAAGCCTATCTCCATAATTTATCAATATTTAAGGGGAAGGGTGATTTCACATCTTGGTTTTCAGAGTCAATGGGAGAGAGACCTACAATGATCTTTTACATCTAAAGACTTGGAGACTATTTGTGGAGAGGTGGGCAGAGCATCCACCTGTGCTTTAATTCAGGACAATGCCTATAAGGTATTGAGTAGATGGTATTATACTCCGGAACGTCTCATTAAGATGTATCCTACATTGTTGGCTACCTGTTGGCGATGTCACACAGCTGTGGGTACTTTTATACATATCTGGTGGGAGTGTCCGGTGTTGGTGCCTTGCTGGCAGGATGTGACGGGATCTTTGTCACTACTGTTGGGGGTTCCAATTCCTGTTACTCCCCAGGCCTGCCTCCTGGGAATGTCCAATATCTGTGAGACCGCTTGGCAAACTCGAGTTCTGCGCATGGGGTTGGCTGCATTTAAATGCCTCATTGCTGCTTATTGGAAACAGTCCCTGGTACCTAATAAGGCTGAGTGGAACTCTATTTGATGGGGAAAATGGAATTATATGTGGCCAAACGAAGGGGATATTATTTGCAATCTATGAAAACATGGGCTGTTACCCAGAAATTGAATTTATAGAAGGTTACAGAAATGCTTGATCCTGTGGTTTGTCTATTGCAGTGGGGGGGATGGGGGTTGTACCTCGTGGGGGGGATGTAGATAATGTTGTAATTTTGCACTGTTTTCCGTAGGCATTGGATTTTGTATTGGTGAGATTGCTGTTTTCTTGTGATATACGGATTGTTTCCTTGATTGAAAACCAATAAAATTTCAAATTCAGAAAAATATTTCCTCACTCAACATATAATTAAACTCTGAAATTTGTTGTCAGAGAATGTTTTGAAAGCATTTAGCTTATCATGGTTTAAAAAAGGTTTGGATAATTTCATAAAACAGAAGTCCATAAGCCATTATTAAGATGGACTTGGTAAAATCCACTGTTTATTCTTAGGATAAGCAGCATAAAATCTGTTTTACTATTTGGGGGTCTTGTCAGATACTTTTGACCTGGGTTGGCCATCATTGGAAACAGGATACTGGGCTTGATAGACCTTTGGTCGGACCCAGTATGGCAACTCTTACGTTCTTCTGATATTCTAAGAGAATGAAACATGTCCTTACAGTATACCAAATTGCAAACTGTGCTAGCGTATATCACAGAACCCCAGACATTCATTCAGAAAAAGCATTCAAAATAACAAGATCTTACACATGCTCTTCTTCAAATTTAGAATATATCATTCAATGCAAAACATATGATGAAGGATGCTATGTTGAAAAGACAGGTCATTTGCTATAGACAACAATCAACTCACACAAGTACCACACTAAGGGCTCCTTTTACGAAGGTACGTTAAGCGTTTTAGCACACGCACTGGATTAGTGTGTGCTAGCTGAAAATCTGCCTGTTCAAAAGGAGGCGGTAGCGGCTAGCGCACACGGCAATTTAGCGTGCGCTATTCCACACATTAAGGCCCTAGCGCGGCTTTGTAAAAGGAGCCCTAAACACCACAAAGCAAACCCAGAGAGAAGCTCTCTTTCTACAATGAGCGTTAGCAGAAAATTTGAAAGGGCTGAGATCATACTCTATGGGCTCCTTTAACTAAGCTGCATTAGGGCATTAATGTGCAGAATAGCGCGCGCTAAATTGCCACGCGCGCTAGACGCTAATGCCAGCATTGAGCTGGCGTTAGTTCTAGCCGTGTAACACAGGGTTAGTGCATACTAATCTGCTGCATGCACTAAAAACGCTAACACAGCTTAGTAAAAGGAGCCCTATATGTCATGGCTTAGAAGTGAAGTTCATTCCAGTCACAGTATGAACAAAACTAAATCATTTGGAGAAACTGCCCCAGAAACAAGCCAAATTTTATATCACTGTACCAGAAAAGCATTAGAATCATTACATTAGAATCATGTAAAATTAAAAGGTTATGATACCTCCATCCAAACCAATAATAGACTGGATGCATGAAAACTGGATATAGTGATAAAAAAAACAAAACGCATTAATTCTAGAGGTGTCATCCCAAGCGATTACTCTGTGAATCATATAAGAACATAAGAATTGCCATACTGGGACAGATCCTCAAGTACCAAGAAATGTAGTCTGCAACAAAGAAAATTTTATATTTATATTTTGGGGAGGACTCAGTGAGTAACAATATGGAATTAGAAGCACACATATTAAAATTAAATTGTATTTAAATTTAAATTTTAGTATACTCTACCAGACCAGCCCAAAGGTATAAACTATCCTTCCCCTCTCTACACGGTATTCGCTATGCAGGCAAACTGGGAATTAGGATTAGGATTTAGGATTTTATATACCGCCTATCAAGGTTATCTAAGAGGTTTTACAATCAGGTACTCAAGAATTTTCCCTATCTGTCCCAGTGGGCTCACAATCTATCTAACGTCCTTTCTCTTCAGAATCACAGGTCTTTGGAACTAGAGAATGACACGGGGAGCGATCCCCTCAGGGAGCCGAGGGGTGGCTGCGGTTTGGCTGCGGGCTTTGGAGACTCCATAGACAAATCACCGCAGACACGGGGACAAAAGTTTTCACCGCCCGCAAAAACGGTGAAAAGATTTGTCCCCGCAGGCAAATGTACCCCCTTCTATGTACCGCTATTTACCTTGTCTTCACCGTGAGTCTTTAGTTCGGGACCGGGTGTCAGATTTTTTCCGGCGGCCATGTTTGTCTCCGCGTGGTCTGTCTCCTCAACTCTCTAGTCTCTACCCGACTTGCACGTTGCCGCATTGACTCCGCCCCCTAATATACAGGCTCTTCATTGGTCAGTTCTTTTTGCTCAAAGAAGGGGACCAATCGCTACTGCCACACCTGATATTTAATGGGTTGTAGCGCAGCAGTAGCGATTGGATTTCAGAGCCGAGCCCAGGATTTTAATTTTGTTTGCAGTCGCTGCCTCGCTTGGATTCACTCGTTTCACTTCGTCAGGTACAAGTAAGTGTTCTCCCCGGCTGATTTAGATGACCACTCAGCTAATCCTGCTGCTGCCGCCGATGCTCCTTCCCGGGCTAACTCGCCGCCGAAAATTTTGTTTGAAGCCTGCCTTTTTTTGCCAGCATGCTTTTACTTGCTTCGGGCCTTCCTCGTTGCTAGGACCTGCCTACTTTCTGTTTCCGCGAAGGCAGGACCCAGCAGTGAGGAAGGCCCGAAGCAAGTAAAAGCAGCAAGTTGTAAGCTTCCCTCCGGGCCGGGGCTCTATCGTATGCGTGCTGGCTTCCCTTCTCTTCCCCCCCCCCCCCCCGGGACGCTACTTCTGGTTTCGGAGGGAAGAGAAGGGTAGCCAGCATGCACACAATAGAGCCCCGGAGGGTATATTTATCTATTTTTGTATAGTTGTTCCTGATGTGACATTGCATAAAATCATCTGCCTTGATCTCTTTGAAAACCTGCAGAATATATATGGGGTGGGGGAAGATTAGTGATAGAAAAATTGTATGGAAAATGACTATTTTCAATTTAGTGATCAAAATGTGTCAGTTTTGAGAATTTATATCAGTTATCTATATTTTGCATTATATTTGTCTATTTTTCTATAGTTGTTTCTGAAGTGACATTGCATATTTTAGTCATCTGTCTTGACCTCTTTGAAAAATGAAACAAATATTAATTAATATTTTCTCTGCATACAGTGTGCTTTGTGTTTCTTTTAATTTTGTGGTTACCATAATGAATTAATATTATATACATGAAAAATGAATGGAAGAAATTGCATTACAATTAGTACTATTTACTATTATGATGGGGATGGGGGTCAGGTGTGGAGATTGGCCTGGGAAACTTGGTTGAGAGAAACACTGGTCTAGGTGACTATGGACTTCACTCAGTAAGGGCCCCTTTTACAAAGCCACAGTAGCGATTCTCCCTTGGCAAATGCACCAAAGTCCATTTGCTGTGGCACAATTGCACGAATGCATGCCCTTAAAAATCAGATTTCATGGTAGCAGGTTTGCATTTTAACCCACTTGTGCAGATGATTTGTTGTTCATCCACGGGTTAAAAAATAAGGACAATTAAAAGTACAGGTTGTGTTTTGTTTTTGTATAGTTAACTAAGTTGTAAAGTTGTAAAGAATGTTTCCTTTATACGTTAATAAAGATAAGTATATAAAATCATACCTGTTTGAGGCTTTTATGCATGCTGCGGTGACGGTGACGGGGCGGTGAATGGGATGGCAGTGGCGGTGACGGGGCGGTGAAAGGGATGGTGGTGACGGTGACGGGGCGGTGCAGAGGATAGTCGGCCGGGGACGGGGCAGTGACGGGGACAAATTTTTTCCCCGTGTCATTCTCTATTTGGAACGACCTTACTACCCCGGTTCATAGACAGTGGAGCGCAAGACGTCAGCGCGCTGACAATCCAGCGCCGACAAAACAAGAAAGAAGCGCGCGGGGGAAAAAGTAATTTTTAAAGAGCTCCGACAGGGGGTTTGGGGTGGCAACCCCCCCACTTTATTGGTTAGTGTTTGCGCTGCTGTTGGAGAGGGGTTCCGGGGGTTGGAAACCTCCATTATAGCGAAAACGGAACTTTTTCTGATTTTTTTCGGGAAAAGTTCCGTTTTCTCTATAATGTGGGGGGTTTCACCCCCCAAACAGCCCCGCAACGGCAGTGCGAACACTAACCAATAAAGTGGGGGGGGGGGTTGCCACCCCAAGCCCCCAGTCGGAGCTCTTTAAAAATTATTTTTTCCCCAGCGCGCTTCTGCCGTCCACTGAATTGTTGGCGCTGGATTGTCAGCGCACTGGCGTCTGGCGCGCGATTATCCAGTCACCTACTACCCCGCTGCGGAATCTGGGCTCCTTCCAATTATTTTGCAAGCAACTGAAAACCTGGCTTTTTCACTAAAATGTAATTCTATACCCCCTTACTCTTCTCTTCTATATATAAGTTCATGTAAACCGTGCCGAGCTCCACATCCGTGGATATGATGCGGTATATAAACTTAAGGTTTAGTTTAGTTTAGTTTATTCTTCATCTGTCAAAAATGTAACTTTATTTTAATTTTTATTTTGAATGTAACCCGTATAGATGCATGTGCCAATGAGGCATTTCAAATATCAAATAAATTTGGAAAATGTAGCAGAAAGATACAGAAATATTTCCCATTGTTTTAGGCTTGAGTACAAAGAATTTCCAGGTACACTTAGATAAGTTGCCTATGTATGTTACATCTTATAAACTAGGGTTGTCCAATATCGGTCTTTCAGGGCCACAATCCAGTCGGGTTCTCATGATTTCCCCAATGAATTTGCATGAGATCTATTTGAATGCACTGCTTCCATTGTATTCAAATAGATCTTATGCATATTAATTTGGGAAATCCTGAAAACCTGACCTAGTGAGGGCTGAGGTTGGACATCCTGTTATAAACTCTAGAATGAAGCTCTCTTTGGCATGATGAACATTAGCAGTAAATTTGAGAGACCAAGATCATACTCCACATACCCTCACTTGGGAGTGAAGTTCATTATTATTATACTATATGCAAATTTAACCCATTTTGAGACAACTGCCCCAAGAGACAATTCAAGGTGTTCTCTCTGTGGGTGAATATTTTTCAGGACCTGGGCACTGCATCAATACGAAGAGTAAATTTTAAAACAATCCAGGAACATAAGACCTATGAAGTCAAGATGATAAAATATTTTAACACCCACTTGAGAGGACTTATCAGAGATCTAGGTTGATAAAGCATCAAATTACTGTGTCTCAATGGCCACGAATTTGGGCTTGGAGGATGAGATGTATGGTGTCGGCATCTATGAGACAAACTTGTTTTTTTTTGGTTACATAGAGCAGTTTGGACCCCAGTTCGTTTACAGAAATTAGATAGCTCTAAGTCTAATAGATGCTGGCACTGTCATCTCAAAGCTGGGACATTAGATCATTTACTATTCTATTGTCCATTGATACTTCGCTTTTGTAACTCCATTTGGGGGGTCAAATTAATAATTTACTGGAGAATCCAATGGCATTATCGTATGATACGGTATTATTTGGTACATCAATGAGAGCTAAGAGCCAAATTTCTGCTAATAATAATAAACTTTTGCTCATTATGACAGGGGTTTCCATACAACAAATTATGAAAAATTGGGATAGGCTGAATTATAATTTTTGGTGGAATTCGTTATGCCATATCTTTAAAATGGAGCGGGTAATAGCCATACAGCAGGGGCATTTTAAGAAATTTAGGGATGTTTGGGAGCCATTAACAAAATATTGTACAGAATGAGTATTATTTTCTTCCCTTTGTTCATACACGTCCAGGGTGGGAGTGGGTGGGGATATTATATGTTTTCTTATGCTTAAGAATAATTGTTTGGTATAAGGGGGGAGGGATATTTGATGTGAATTAGACTTTGATGGAATATTAAGTGATGTTAAAGTGTAAAGTGATTATATTTTATGTTACACTTATTGAAAGTTTTAAAAATGAATAAAGAATATAAAAAAAAAAAGAGATCTAGGTTTCCTTATATGATTACCAGTGTTCTCCTCGATCCTCCCAGTAAGGGGCAAGGGTAGTGCCAGGGAGGATCGCATCCAGAGGGCCAACGACTGGCTGCAGGGATGGTGCAAGGAGATGAACTTCGGGTTCCTACACCATGGAGAAGCATTGCAAGGACTACAGGGACAAGACGGGTTGCACCTGACCAGAAGAGGGAAGAACGTCCTTGGACACCGTCTAGCCCGCCTACTTCACAAGTCTTTAAACTAGGTAAGTCGGGGGAGGGTACGGGCACAACCAACCAACCTGACGAGCTAAATTGCCAATTCTTTTTTGAGGCTGAGGTAAGTGGTCACCGAAATTCTAGGTCAGGGGAGAGCATATACACTTTTGAGGCTGGGGTAGGTTTACATTATAATTCTGGGCCACATTGTAATTCTGGGTCTAGGGGATATACACATTGCACTTCTGGATCTAGGAAGAGTACACATTGCAATTCTGGGTCCGGAGAGAGTACAAATTGTAATTCCGGGACTATGGGCAGTACACATTGTAATCCTGGGTCCAGAGGGGGTACACACATTGCATATTGTACCAAAGGAGTTCAAGTAGCCCACGCGGGAACATCCCCACAAGATACACACCCTTCCATATTTGGGATAGGTACACACTGTAGTTCTGGATCTGGGGAGTCCGGGTTAGGTACACGATATAGTTCTGAGTATAGGGAGAATACAAAATATGAGCATAATGCTAATAGTGTCCAGGTAGCTCAAACGAGACGTAATAAAAACACATGGAGGGCTATGTACGTTAATGCACACAGTTCGGGTAACAAGATCCTGGAACTGGAAACAGAAATAAGGAATGCCGACCTGTTACTTACCAATGGGGAAATCCTATTCAATATCTTCATAAGTGACTTGGCAGAAGGGCTCCGAGGTAAAATAACATTATTCGCCGATGACGCCAAGCTAAGCAATGTAGAGGGCAAAAACACAACGGACAAAAACTCAATGCCCGACAACATGATGCACGATCTACTCCTACTGGAGTGCTGGTCTAGGACCTGGCAACTCAGTTTCAATACCAAAAAATGCAAAGTTATGCACCTGGGTAGCCAAAATCCATGCAGGACTTATACCCTTAATGGTGAGATCCTAACAAGAACGGTAGCAGAATGAGACTTAGGGGTGATCGTCAGTGAGGACATGAAGGCTGCCAATCAAGTGGAGAAAGCTTCATCCAAGGCAAGACAAATCATGGGTTGCATACGCAGGGGTTTCGTCAGCCGTAAGCCGGAGGTTTCTGCTTGGCTTTGTAGCACCTGGTGAACAAATTCGCTCATGTTTTGGAAGTTTGTGTCCTTGAATTTGAGGACCTTGGTCAGTGTGGTGGATCTAGTGAAGCCTTTCCTAAGATTGAACCATATCATGTTGTGGTCGCTGGAGGCCAGTGTGTCTCCCACCGAGACTTCTGTGACACTTTCCACATTGGTAAGTAACAGGTCCAGTATTGCCTGATCCCTTGTTGGGTCCAACACCAGTTGCCTGAGACGTGCTCCCCTTAAAGAGTTCAATAGCCTCCTACTGCTGCCGGAAGCAGCGGTAAGTGTGTCCCAATCCACATCAGGCATATTGAAGTCACCTAACAATAGTGTGTCCCCACGCAAGGTGATATTCTCTATATCTCCGATTAAATCCATATCTAGGTCATCCTGTTGTCTTGGGGGTCTGTAAATTACACCAAGATACAGACATTTGTCCTTCCCTCTGATCAAATTAATCCAAAGAGATTCCCCAGTGTACTGGACGTCTGCGATTCTCGTGACCCTAATGTCATTTTTTGTATATAATGCTACACCTCCTCCCATTCTGCCCTCCCTGTCCCGGCGAAGCAAGTTGTAACCCGGTATGACCATGTCCCACCCATGGGAGTCCATGAGCCAGGTCTCAGATATTGCCACCACATCCAGGTCGGCATTCCTTATTTCTGTTTCCAGTTCCAGAATCTTGTTACCCAAACTGTGTGCATTAACGTACATATGCCATTGTACATATGTACATATGTACATTATGCCATTGTAAAGATCCATGGTGAGGCCCCACCTGGAATACTGTGTGCAATTCTGGAGGCCGCATTATTGCAAGGATGTGCTGAGGATGGAGTCGGTCCAGAGAATGGCCACCCGGATGGTCTCGGGACTCAAGGATCTCCCCTACGAGGAACGGTTAGAAAAATTACAGCTATACTCGCTCGAGGAGCGCAGAGAGAGGGGAGACATGATCGAGACGTTCAAATATTTCACGGGCCGCATCGAGGCAGAGGAAGATGTCTTCTTTTTCAAGGGTCCCTCGGCGACAAGAGGGCATCCATGGAAAATCAGGGGTGGGACACTGCGAGGTGACACCAGGAAGTTCTTTTTTACTGAAAGGGTAGTTGATCGCTGGAATAGTCTTCCACTTCAGGTGATTGAGGCCAGCTGCGTGCCTGATTTTAAGGTCAAATGGGATCGACATGTGGGATCTATTCACAAGGTAAAGGTAGGGGAGGGTCATTAGGGTGGGCAGACTGGATGGGCCGTGGCCCTTATCTGCCGTCTATTTCTATGTTTCTATCTTTTCCTGTTTCTCACTCCTTCTCATGTCCCTCCCCTACCTTTCCCCGTGAGACTATCAATTGACATGATTACATATTTTCATATTGTCATTTTTTGCTGAATGAACTGAAGTACTGATAGTCATCTGCGATAATAAAACCCTTAGTGCGCATGCACACTTCAATCTCCGTGCCTCCTTGATCCGTGGTGCCATGCCGCGCATGCGCAGTGCCTACCTCAGTTGATTTCCTGCTTTCTGCCCGATCTCCGACGCTGGCTAACTTCCTGCCTTCTGACTACGCTGCTGCTGCCAGGATGCCTCTTTTTCTCATCAGCTGTTTCACTAAGCAGCCGCGGGGCATTTGCTAGGCCGGCCCACTTCGATAATGTGAGGCGGGCCGGCCTAGCAAAAGCCCCGAAGCTGCCCGGGCTGGACAGGGAGAGCAGGGAAGGGAGAAGGGGTACTACTGGACAGGTGCAGCAAGGAAGAGGTGCTGCTGGACAGGGTGGAGATCAGAGGAAGGGAGAAGGGCTACTGTTGGACAGGGGGAGCAGGAAAGGGGTGCTGCTGGACAGGGGAGAGGTAAAAGGAAGGGGGAAGGGCTACTACTGGACAGGGGGAGCAGGGAAGGGGTGCTGCTGGATGGGGGGAGATACAGAAAGAAAGAAAGACAGGCATTGGGCAGGGAGAGAGACAGAAAGAAAGACAGACAGGCAGGGGGCAGGGAGAGAGACAGACAGAAAGAAAGACAGACGGGGGAGAGAGACAGAAAGAAAGAAAGACAGACAGACAGGGGCCAGGGAGAGAGACATACAGAAAGAAAGAGAAAGACATACAGAAAGAAAGAAATGCCTAAGTCTACACATCTATTCTAGCACCCGTTAATGTAATGGGCTAAAAAACTAGTATTATATTATGATTGTACAGGAGTTTATATTAGAATTTTATTGTTTGATTGTTAATCACTGTATATGTAAACTTGGAAGCTGCTTAGAACTGTGGATAGAGCAGAATATAAATATTTTAAAATATATAAATAAATATTGTCCTGACCTGAGGATGAAGGTTCTGGCTTTCACAAACTAGTCAAAAATGGATTGTTAGTTCAATTAAAGAGACATCATCATATTTACCTTTTCTATTTTGTTTTATTTCTATATATAGTATTTCTTTTTCCTTCTCATTCTCTACAATGCACCATTATATTTTAGGAACTCAATGAGTATTTACCATTCTTCTAGAGCAGGGTGTCCAGCCTTGCCCCTCGCCAGATTGGGTTTTCAGGATTTTCCAAATGAATATGCATGAGATCTATTTGCATACAATGGAAGCAGTGCATGCAAATAGATCTCATGCAAATTTACTGGGGAAATACTGTAAACGCAACTGGATAGCGGCCCTTGAGGATTAACGTTAGACAACCTTGCTCTACATCTTCCTCCTTTTCAGAGACTCATAATCACTCTTTTCTTCAGCCTTTTCTGTTGATTTCAGCTCCCCATATGTGGTTCTTCTCTGTAAGTCATTTTGCATCCTTACAACTAGACTGACATGGTATACTAACTAACCAAACTAACTATTGCAAGTTTCTTTGAAGGAAAGATAAACTACTGTGGAATGGAGAAAGATCATCAATGTCATGGGCTCCTCATCACTATGTGAGAGAGGAAGGGAAGAAAGGATGAAAATAATAAATGCTGTGCATTCTGTGAAAGAAGAGAGCCAGGAATTATTGAAGAAAAGATGAGGATCCTTGATGCTGTGTCTTCTTCAGCACTGCTATACAATGCGAGAGGAGGACAAATTGTTTTTGGCAAGGGTGAGAATTGATTGGGGAGGCTGCACTTCAGAGCTCCTACATAATGAAAAGGAGGAAGGATAGATATATTTTTTTTAATGAGAATAATCAGTGATGTGTACTCCTCAGCACTGCTGCATAACATGTGAGAGGAGAGATGGGGTATTATTGTGGAAAGAATAAGGATTCTTGATACTTCTGAGAAAAGGGAGGATTATTGTAGAAAGAATGAGAATCATCGGTGCTGTGTGTTCCTTAGCATTGTTGCATAATATGAAAGAAGAGAAAACAAGAGTAGGGTTATTGTGAAAGGAATGAAGATCATCAATGTCTGCTTCTAAGCTCTGCTGTATAACATGAGAGAGGTGAAGAGAAGGGGTTTTATTATGAAAAGAATGAGAATCATCAAAGTTGTGTGCTCCTCAGCACTGCTGTATAATGTGAGAGAAGGAAGGGATTATTATGGAAGGAAAGAATATCATCGATGCTGTGTGCCATTTTAGTCAGTGGGTTACACAGAGTGGATTATAAATATAATACAAAGAAATCATCCCCCATCGGTCATAGAACCACAACACTTCACCCTTTTCCATTCTGTAACTTCATACTGTTTCCACAGTCTACTTCCTTCAGACTTCATCTCTGAAAGGAGATCAGCTAGTTACAAAAAGTTCAAAAGCCACCAGCTGATTTTGCTGGTCCCGTCTTGATGGGGTCTATTTCAGAAACCCTGCAAGTTCCTGCCTGCTAAGTTTAGTCAGATGGCTGTGGCGCAAGTGTGGTGGTGGGGGAGGTGGGGGACCTGGGTGGGAGGGAGACAACAGGGAAAGCAAATCCTATTTGCACGCAGCTGTCTGCACAACATGATCTGCTTCACCCTCTCTTATAGTAACTGACAGCTCCATATGTGGATACCATGGCTGGCTCTCACACACACACACACACACATTTAATTTAAGGAAAACCTGAGAGAAAAGGAAAAGAACACAATCGGATCTCAAAAATCTGCCTTGCCAAAGCCTACAGTTTTGCACCCAGAAAAGCAGGGCCCTTTCACAGGATTAAGGAGACAGCTTTAAAAGGAAGAATGAAAAGCAATCATGACAAACCATGTCAAGAAAATCTTAACACTGCATGCTCTGCACCCTGTCACCTCCAGCTACAAGATAAGACATGGAAGCTTGCCTTTCATACCTGTCTTTGCCATCATGGCTTGCTCCTTCCCTCGACCCCTTGCCCACTGGGACTGTTAGAGTCAGCAAGCTACAATGCCCCTTTGTGGTGTTTCTGCCACTCCGACAGACTCCTCTCACTACTGAGAAAAGGGGAATGGGGGCTGCAGAATGAAGGAGGTGGGGTGGGGCGTGAAAGTCTATTCATAGCAGCCCAATGGCAGCCACTGCTCTCTTACTCTGTTAAAAAAAAAAAGAAAAAGAACCTTTTCACTCTTCAACAGAGGGATCCAGGCAGGGGGTGGGGAGGGTGGAATATGGAGCTTCTGAGGTATGTTATGGTGAACACTCAAGCACCATGGAGAGCAAATGGCTATGAGAAATTATTTTGATAATTATCGGAGAGATTTTTAAGTTGGGATTGCTTTTGTGCAAAACAGTTGTCAACAACGTAAGAACAAGGAGAAGAGTGATGTGAGGGGAGCTCACCACTGTATATGTAATTCACATTGGACACCTGATGTCCTCCCTGAAAAGCACAGGAACAATTTCAATTGCATGGAGGCTATCTGCTGAAGCTTTTGTGGAGGGGCTTTTCAATACGACATCTAAATCCAAGTTTAGATATTGTGCAGAACATGCACAAAAATCCAGTACCAAACATGCCCATTTTCAAAACTGTAAAATATCTACAGTGGCGTACCAAGGGGGGGGGGAGGTCTGCCCCAGGTGCAAGCCCTGAGGGGGGTGCTCCCGGTCCGATCCACCCCGGGCATCCAGGTCCCCCCCCAACGCCCGGGTCTCCCGTCTGGCTTCCCCACACCATTTACCTAGAAAAGCAGATTGCAGCAAGATCGCGATGCCAGCGATCTTTGCTGCTTCGGCGCTGTTTCCTCCGCCGTGGTCCCGCCCCTCCTCTGACATCTGAGGGGTGGGACCACGGTGGAGGAAACAGCGCTGAAGCAGCAAAGATCGCTGGCATCGCGATCTTGCTACAGGCTGCTTTTCTAGGTAAATGATTCGGGGAGGCTAGGGGGATGAGCAGTCCTTCGAGGGGGGCCAGCGGTCCTTCGGGGGGGGTGGGGCAGGCAGGCAGGCCTTCAGGGGGGAGACAGGCCTTCAGGGGGGACGTGCCTTCAAGGGAGGGGCAGGCCTTCAAAAGGAGGGTGTGGACAGGCCTTCAAGGGGGGAGACAGGCCTTCAGGGGGGACAGGCCTTCAAGGTGGGGACACAGACCTCCAAGGGAAGGGCGACAGACCTTCAAGGGGGACAGGCAGGCAGGCCTTCAAGGGGGGGAACAGGCCTTCAAGGGAGACAGGCAGGCAGGCCTTCAAGGGGGGGACAGGCAGGCAGGCCTTCAAGGGGAGGAAAGGCCTTCAAGGGGGGGACAGGCCTTCAAGGGGGGACAGGCCTTCGGGGGGGTGCAGGCCTTTAAGGGGGGACAGGCCTTCAGGGGTGGGATGCAGACCTTTAAGGGGGGGACAGGCCTTCAGGGGAGGGGGGGCTCTGGTGTAGAAGTACACGGAGGGAAGGGGGGGTTCAAAGAGACGTGCATATGCCGGACTTTGGGTGGGAAGAAATAATAGGTCTGAAAATAGAGGAGAGGGAGAGAGATGATGGACCATGGGTTTTAGGGAGAGAAGGAACAGAAAGGGAGAGAAGTTGGACACAAGGGATGGTGTGGAGGGGGGATAGAGATACTGGATAGGAGGGTAGTTTGGAAAAGAAAGGGAGAGTTGGTGGACCCTGGGGTGGTGGGGAAGGAGGGAGATATGCTGGATGAAAGGGTAGTTAAGAAAAGGTGGATCTGTGGAGGGAAACGAAAAAAAGGAAAGATGCTAGACATCCGGGGGAGGCAAGGGAAACGGAAGGGGAGGACAGAGATGGCAGATGGATGGTTGTTAGCATGCAGAAAGAAGGAGACCCTGGCAAGCAAGTTATCAGAAGACAACCAGAGCCTTGGACCAACAAGATTTGAAAAATAACCAGACAACAACCAGAAAAACTAATTTTATTTTCTGTTTTGTGATTACAATATGTCAGATTTGAAATGTGTATCCTGCCAGAGCTGGTGTTAGACTACAAACGTAAGCTAGGATTTAACAGAGAGAGGAAAAGTCCTTTTTGTTTATTTATTTTATTTACACCACAGCGCCAGTGTGGTTAGAAGGAGCCAAAGGGGGGTGAAAAAACTATAAAATAAACCCACCAGGATGTTTGAAAAAAAACACCCAATTGGGCAGGAAAATCGAATCGAAAAACCAATTCAGTAGGCTGAATCGAATCAAAATTTTTTTTCCTGAATCGGGCAGCACTAGTTTGCGCTACTGTCTTAGACTTTAGGACCTGGGATTGGGGAGAGATGGCATCCTCAGTACTTTATAATGCAAGTGAAAGGAGGATTTGGTTAGATTTTTGAAGGGTCTGCAGAAGAAAAATATTGTATAGGCTGGGGACATGAGACAGCAGGAAATGGGAACTTTTCTTCCTTCTATTTTTGTGAATGGAAAGGCTGAAGATGTCAGAGAGTTCAGTTAAAATATGTGCTTTATAAGAAAATATAGTAATGTGTTTTATAAAGTTTATAAGCATTGCTGGTCTAGCCGGTGAGGTGTTCCTAGTGGTGGTGGTGGTGGTGGCGGCAGTGTGTTGAGAGGAAGAGGTGGTCTGGGAAATTCTGCTGAGCAAAATCCGGGCCCATTTCCACCCCCCAGTTAGTCCACTCCACTCAACGGGTTCACACACTGAATGGGTCTTTGGGTGTTGTTCCTGGGTAGTTGTTTTGGGATCTCTTCCAGTGGTTTGTCAGTATCTCCTTCTGGTCCAAGGAAGGAAACTTTGTTAACCTTAGCATTGACTTCAGAATATGTTTGTAACAGCGCTGCTTGTGTGGCATTAGGCTATGTAGTGATCGAATGAAAAAAACAGACCTTTGCACATTTTTGCACTATATGGTGGGTGTATGAGGAGATTCACATTTTCTGCACAACTAAGTCCATGTGAAGTTACCTTGTGCTGTATTTGACATCTAGCAAGGTCTCTGTTTGAAAGGAAAGATCTAAACTTAAAAATGAAGTGGCCAGAAGTTATGGTAAAAGCAGATAGTGTAGCTGGTTTTAAGAAAGATTTGGACAAATTCCTGGAGGAAAAGTCCATAATCTGTTATTAAGACATGGGGGAAGTGTCTGCTTGCCCTGGATCGGTAGCATGGAATGTTGCTACTCTTTGGGTTTTGACCAGGTATTAGTGTCCTGGATTGGCTACCATGAGAATGGGCTACTGGGCATGATGGACCATTGGTCTGACCCAGTTAGGCTATTCTTATGTTATGTTCTCATCTGTAGGGGCCTTTGTTTTCACTTCTTATTTTAATGTATTTTTTTTCTGAGAACTTATCAGTGTTTTTTTATAATGGGAACAAAAATGGAAGAGAATTAATGTGTGTGGAATGAGGGGGTAACTAATTTCTTCAGCTAAATAATTCAATCCACCTCAACCAGACATAGGAGAACTCACGCACCATTCACACACCCTCCAACCAAAAACGTCAAAAGAAAAAAAACTGTTCGACAACCTCCTAGCCATTCGAGCTGCAACACTCGACCCCCAACTCTACAACCTATTGACCTCGACCACAAACTACAAAACCTTAAAAAAAGAAATAAAAACCCTTCTATTCAAAAAACACATAAAACCGAACTAACACAATCAGAACTGTTCCAAGCATCACCTGCAACTACTCCATATGTACTTCTGATGTCATGGCAATTCAGACATAATTTATGTTATGTTATGTTTGGAATATAAGAAAATTTTCACTGCCTGTTTCTATTCTGACCATTTATTCCGTTTCATGGTCATTACAAAAAATATTTTTTTACATGGAGGGGTGTCAAAAAATGATGGGCCCCGGGTGCCACATACCCTAGGTAAGCCACTGGCCCTAGGCAAACATATGTTTGTGTGTCCCTCCTCCCCCACCTCTCCAGATGAAGCAGGGAAACATGCAGAGCCTAGCTGTGGGTATGCTAGCAGTAATGTGGTTTGTGAGTGAGCATGGGAACTATCCTCAACATCTCAAAACTTCTGAAACCTCAACATGTAACCACTATTTGTAACCAGAAACCTGCTTCCTTCAACGTTATGCAATTCTCTTTTGTAACCCAAATGTTATGTTATGTTCTCTATTGTAACCTGATATATTCTTTCTTCTTTATTATGTAATTCTCCTGGATATGTCCAGATATCTTCTAATGTATTCCGCTTAGAACCGCAAGGCACAGGCGGAATAGAAATCACAAATGTAATGTAATGTAACTATACAAGCACATACTTTCAATGGAGAAGTTTGATGGGTAGAGGTGGAAAGCAGATAAATTACCCATTTCAAAAGGGAAACTCAATTCTGGTTTTCTGCAACATTATGGGACCTGAAGTGCTGATTTCAATTGATGGTATCAGGAACTACAACTAGAACACTGAAATGGGATATTAGTTCAAAAACAGGCCTGACCAAAAAGTCTCCTTTTTGGAGCTGGGTAACTTGTCAACTCTGCAACAGTGGGATGAGCAAAGCTGGGAAATGAATTTTCACTCTCCACTGCTTCTGGTACAATGATACAATGCTCAAAAGGTTAAGATTTAAGGGCAAGATGTCAATTTGAAGGGATGCCATTCTGAATCAGGGCGAGGTCAGCACACTGACTGCCTGGTCCCTGTGATAGAATGCTGAATCATTCCCTCTCTCCCCCTTACTTGTCACAAATTAACCCTATCTTATTTAATTAGTCCTTATTTGGAATAGGACATCAGCTGACAGGCACTGAATACGTGCAAAGACACAGGTAAGAACGTAAGAAGTTGCCCCCGCTGAGTCAGACCAGTGGTCCATCTTGCTCGGCGGTCCGCTCCCGCAGCGGCCCATCAGGCCTAGTGCCTGAACAGTGGTCCCTGATTACATAAGAACATAAGAAGTTGCCTCCACCGGGATCAGACCAGAGGTCCATCGCACCCAGCGGTCCGCACCTGCGGCGGCCCATCAGGTCCATGACCTGTCAAGTGTTCCCTGCCCTAAAAAAACCTATCCTTACTTCTATCTGTATCCTTCAATCCCCTTTTCCTTCAAGAATTTATCCAAACCTTCTTTGAATCCCTGTAGTGTCTTCTGCCCCACCACAACCTCCGGGAGTGCGTTCCATGTGTCCACCACTCTCTGGGTGAAGAAGAACTTCCTGGCATTGGTTCTAAACCTATCCCCTTTCAGTTTCTCCAAGTGCCCCCTTGTACTTGTTGTTCCCCACAGTCTGAAGAATCTGTCCCTGTCTACCTTATCTATGCCTTTCAGGATCTTGAAAGTTTGTATCATGTCTCCTCTAAGTCTCCTCTTTTCCAGGGAGAACAGCCCCAGCTGTTCTAGCCTGTCGGCATATGAAAGGTTTTCCATACCTCTTACCATTTTCGTCGCTCTTCTCTGGACCCCCTCAAGCAATGCTATGTCCTTCTTGAGGTACGGCGACCAATACTGGACACAGTACTCCAGATGCGGGCGCACCATTGCACGGTACAGTGGCATGATGACTTCCTTTGTCCTGGTCGTGATACCCTTCTTGATGATACCCAGCATTCTGTTTGCTTTCTTTGAGGCTGTCGCGCATTGTGCTGATGCTTTCATTGTTGTATCCACCAGCACACCCAGGTCTCTTTCAAGGGTACTTACATCTAGCAATGTTCCCCCCATTGTATAGCTGAACATCGGGTTCTTTTTCCCAACATGCATGACCTTGCATTTCTCTATATTAAAACGCATCTGCCACTTTTTGGCCCACTCTTCCAGCTTCGTTAGGTCCCTTTGCAGGTTTTCACAGTCTTCCGTGGTTCTAACCCTGCTGCAGAGTTTGGTGTCATCTGCAAATTTGATAACCTCACATTTCGTCCCTGTCTCCAGATCGTCTATAAATATATTGAACAGGAGCGGTCCCAACACCGACCCCTGCGGAACTCCGCTCGTGACCCGTTGCCAATCTGAGTATTGGCCCTTCACTCCAACCCTCTGTTTTCTGCCCGCCAACCAGTGCTTAATCCATTGGTACACATCCCCCTCCACTCCGTGGTTCCACAGCTTCCTAAGCAGCCGTTCGTGGGGTACCTTGTCGAAAGCTTTTTGGAAGTCGAGGTAAATTATGTCTATGGGTTCCCCTTTGTCTATCTGGCTGTTTATTCCCTCAAAGAAATGTAGTAAGTTTGTGAGGCAAGACCTTCCCTTGCAGAAGCCATGTTGGCTCTCCCTCAGCTGCCCATTTTTTTCCATGTGCTCGCAGATGCTGTCCTTAATAAGTGCTTCCATCATCTTACCCGGAACCGAAGTCAAGCTCACCGGCCTGTAGTTTCCCGGGTCTCCTCTTGATCCTTTCTTAAAGATAGGCGTGACATTTGCTATTTTCCAGTCCTCCGGGATCTCCCCAGTTTTCAATGATAGATTACATATTTGCTGGAGTGTTTCCGCTATTTCCTTTCTCAGTTCTTTTAGTACCCTTGGGTGGATTCCATCCGGGCCCGGTGATTTGTCGCTTTTTAATCTATCTATCTGTCGTAGGACGTCCTCATGGTTTACTTCTATTCGCTCCAGCTTTTCATCTAGATCCCCACTTATAATCTCCTCAGGTTCTGGTACATTGGATGTGTCCTCGCTCGTGAAGACCGACGAGAAAAACTTGTTTAACCTGTCTGCTACCTCTTTTTCCTCTCTTACCACTCCCTTTCTGGTTCCATTATCCAACGGTCCCACTTCCTCCCTTGCCGGTTGCCTCCCCTTCACGTACCTAAAGAACGGTTTGAAGTTTCTCGCCTCCCCAGCCAGCTTCTCTTCGTATTCTCTTTTTGCTTCCCTAACCACTCGGTGGCACTCTTTCTGGTGTTTTTTGTGTTCCTTCCAGTTTTCCTCAGTTTGGTTCTTTTTCCATTTTCTGAATGATGATTTCTTGTCGCTTATCGCCTTCTTCTTAATTTTGTAACTTACCTCTAATCTCATCCCTATAATCTACCTCTACTCTTATCTGTACTCCTCAATCCCTTTGTTTTCCAAGTACCTATCCAAAGCTTCTTTGAACCCTTGTAGCATGCTCCTGTTTATCACATCCTCTGGTAGCGCATTCCATGTATCCACCACCCTCTGTGTGAAAAAGAACTTCCTGGCGTTTGTTCTAAACCTCTCCCCTTTCAATTTCTCTGAGTGCCCCCTTGTACTTATTGATCCCCTTAATTTGAAAAATCTGTCCCTGTCTATTTTTTCTATGCCCTTCATGATCTTGAAGATTTCTATCATGTCTCCTCTAAGTCTCCGCTTTTCCAGGGAGAAAAGCCCTAGCCTTTTCAGTCTGTCAGTATATGAGAGGTCCTCCATGCCCTTTATTAGCTTAGTTGCTCTTCTCTGGACCCTCTCAAGTACCTTCATGTCCTTCTTGAGGTACGGCGACCAGAACTGAACACAGTACTCCAGGTGCGGGCGCACCATAGCAAGATACAGTGGCAGGATGACTTCCTTTGTCCTGGTCGTGATACCCTTCTTAATGATATCCAACATTCTGTTTGCTTTCCTTGAGGCCGTGGCACACTGCGTCGACGCCTTCAATGTTGTGTCTACTATCACTCCCAGGTCTCTTTCAAGGTCGCTCATCCCTAGCGCTGATCCCCCCATTTTGTAAGTGAACATCGGGGTTTTTTTTTCCCTATATGCATGACCTTGCATTTCCCTATGTTGAAACTCATTTGCCACTTTTTGGCCCATTTTTCCAGTGTTGTCAGATCTTTTTGGAGATCTTCGCAGTCCTCCATGTTATTGACTTTGCGATATAGTTTGGTGTCATCCGCAAATTTAATAACCTCACATTTTGTTCCTGCCTCCAGGTCGTTAATGAATATGTTGAATAGGAGCGGTCCCAGCACCGACCCCTGTGGAACTCCGCTCGTGACCCATTGCCAGTTTGAGTAATGTCCCTTTATCCAACCCTCTGTTTCCTGTCCGCCAGCCAGTTTTTGATCCATCGGTGGACCTCCCCTTGCACCCCATGGTTCCATAGCTTCCTTAGTAGTCTTTCGTGTGGCACCTTTCAAAGGCTTTTTGGAAGTCAAGGTAAATGATATCTATGGATTCCCCTTTATCCACCTGGCTGGTTATTTCCTCAAAGAAGTATAATAAGTTCGTGAGGCATGACCTGCCCTTGCAGAAGCCATGCTGGCTCGACTTTAGCTGCCCATAGTTGTCGATGTGTTCCCAGATGCTGTCTTTAATCAGTGCTTCTATCATCTTTCCCAGGACCGAGGTCAAGCTGTAGTTTCCTGGGTCTCCCCTTGAGCCTTTCTTGAAGATGAGCGTGACATTTGCTATTTTCCAGTCTTCCAGAATCTCTCCAGTTTTTAGGGATAGGTTGCATATTTGTCGAAGTGGCTCAGCTATTTCGTTCCTTAGTTCCTTAAGTACTCTTGGGTGAATGCCATCCGGACCTGGCGATTTGTCACTCTTTAGCCTGTCTATCTGCCTGAGGACATCCACCTTGCTCACCTCTAGCTGAACCAGATTTTCATCCTGCTCTCCTTTTACGATCTCCTCGTAAAATGTTGGTTGTGTCCTCCCTCGTGAAAACTGATGTGAAGAACTTATTTAGCCTGTCAGTTATCTCCTTTTCCTCTTTTACCACTCCCTTTCTGTCCCCATCATCCAAGGGTCCCACTTCCTCCCTTGCTGGTTGCTTCCCCTTAACGTACCTGAAGAATGATTTGAAGTTTGTTGCTTCCCCTGCCAGTCTCTCTTCATATTCTTTTTTTGCTTTCCTAACCACTCGATGACACTCCTTTTGGTGTTTTTTTTGTTCCTTTTGGTTCTCCTCTGTTTTGTCCTTTTTCCATTTTTTGAATGATGCTTTCTTGTCACTTATCGCTTTTTTCACTGCATTTGTTATCCACACTGGGTTTTTTGTTCTATTTTTTTTGCACCCTTTCCTGTACTTGGGGATGCACAGGTTCTGTGCTTCGTGCACTGTGCCCTTGAGTATGGTCCAGGCATTTTCTATGGAATTCTCTACCACAGCAACTCCGTGATGAACAACATCTAGACAAATTCAAAACTAGCCTCAAGACTTTTCTTTTCTGCGATGCATTTGGCTCTACTTAGACTTACCTTTCAGATCTCTTTTTTTTTTTTCTTCTTCTCTTCTCCTTTCCTTCTCTTTTTTCTCTTCTTTCGCTTCCTTCTTCTTTCTCTCCTAGCAATCAACCGCTTTAACTAAGCGACCCTACCCTATACGTTTTATCCCATTCACACTTTCTCCTTTTCTTCTTAAAAATGTAACTTTTCCCCTTCCTTCCCTTTTATCCTCACATTCAAGTTTGTCCTGTTGATAACATATATGTTCGCACTATTTATTTTAATATGACAACTATTTTATTTTTTTTAATTAACTTCTCACCTTTTAAATTTTATTGTTAACCGGCCAGATATCTATTGATGGTCGGTATATTAAAAACTAATAAACTTGAAACTTGACTCCATCTTCCTTGCGCTGTCGTTGAGTTTCTTTCCCACCATTTTCCTCATGGAATCATAATTCCCTTTTTTGAAATTAAGTGCAGTCGTTGTAGTTCTTTTCACCTTTGATGATCCAATTTCTAGCCTGTACTGGATCGTGTTGTGATCGCTGTTTCCTAGTGGGGCTAGTACCGCCACCTCCTTAGCGGGTCCCCCTAGTCTGTTGAGGATTAGGTCAAGAGTGGCATCACCCCGTGTTGGTTCCGTGACCAGCTGTTCCATGAAACAATCCCTCGTGACCTCCAGGAATTTGGTCTCCCTCATGCAGTTTGAGTGCCCAATACTCCAGTTTATTCCCAGGTAGTTGAAGTCTCCCATCACCACCACACTTCCGCTTTTGCATACCTGCCTCAGTTCAGCCTCCAGATCCTGGTCGATTTCTTCCGTTTGTCCAGGTGGGCGATAGTACAGACCCAATTTTATGTCTGCTCCAGTTCCTCCTGGTAGCTTAACCCATAGTGATTCCAAGTCGTCCGCCCTTACTGTTGTTTCCATCCTGGTTGAAGGTATGGAATCTTTTATATATAGCGCTATTCCTCCACCCTTTTTGTGTGACCTATCTCTCCTGTAGAGTTTGAATCCTGGTAAAGCCACATCCCATTCATTGTCATCAGTCCACCACGTTTCTGTGACTCCAATTATATCTAGGCCCTTTTTGCTGGCTAGGATTTCCAGCTCTCCCATTTTAGCCCTTAGGTTCCTAGCATTAGTGTATATGCAAAGTAAGTCCCGTTTGTTCACCTTTCTTGCTGTTTTTCCTCGTGGTTTGGCGCTCCTGGCCCCCTCATGAGTTGCCAGACCCCAAGCCTCGTCTCGGTCATCCTCCTCCTGTGGTGTGTCTGTTTCGTCCTCAGCCTGTTCCCCTGTTTCTGGTTGTCCCTCTGGATTCCATTGTTCTCTATTAGTGCTGCTTGCCAGTTTTGTTTGTGCACTAGACCCCTGCAATTCTCCCTTAGGTCCTTTTTCAAAAAGTTCCCACTCAGACCTGAGCCCTCTTTTACAGTGTCCTTGCTCAATATCTTTGGCCCGGGTCCCCTGCATTGCGTCCTTAGGTTCTTTTTCCAAAAGTTCCCTCTCAGTCCCGATCCCCTTTTGTCTAAGTGCTGAATTGAGGGTGACACGATGTAAATGCATGTGACTTTGTATCCACCAATCATTAGACATGTAATCGAGGGAGTTACTATGATGTCATTAGCATAGAAGCATAATAAAAGAAGCTCGGAGCTTGCCACGGCAACGCCTCCGCCCGACTCATATCCTGCGTGTGTGTTTGCTGTGTTCCATCCCTACATCAATTTACAAAGTTTTACAAGTGAAAAAAGGTTCACAAATGGAAAAAACAAAATAAAATATTTAGTTGTTTTTAATGTAGGCAGAATGGAGGCAGTATTGGTTCAGTGTTGAAGGAATTTGCCCAGGTAATATAACAGTTAACTTCCCTCCACTTAGTAAGTGCACAAGTACCAATGAACCTCTCTGTTCCAGTCCATATTTTCTAAGAACATAAGAAATGCCTCTGCTGGGTCAGACCCGAGGTCCATCGTGCCCAGCAGTCCGCTCACGCGGCGGCCCAACAGGTCCAGGACCTGTGCAGTAATCTTCTATCTATACCCCTCTATCCCCATTTCCAGTAGGAATTTGTCCAATCCTTTCTTGAACCCCAGTACCGTACTCTGCCTTATAACGTCCTCTGGAAGCGCATTCCAGGTGTCCACCACACGTTGGGTAAAGAAGAACTTCCTAGCATTTGTTTTGAATCTGTCCCCTTTCAACTTTTCCGAATGCCCTCTTGTTCTCTTATTTTTCGAAAGTTCGAAGAATCTGTCCCTCTCTACTCTCTCTATGCCCTTCATGATCTTGTAAGTCTCTATCATATCCCCTCTAAGTCTCCTCTTCTCCAGGGAAAAGAGACCCAGCTTCTCCAATCTCTCAGAATATGACAGGTTTTCCATACCTATTATCAGACGTGTTGCTCTCCTTTGAACCCTCTCGACTAACGCCATATCCTTCTTAAGATACGGCGACCAATATTGGACGCAGTACTCCAAATGCGGGCGCACCATCACCCGATACAACGGCAGGATAACTTCTTTCGTTCTGGCTGTAATACCCTTTTTGATTATACCAAGCATTCTATTCGCTCTCTTAGCGGCCGCTGCACACTGTTAAGAAGAAGCTGTTAAGAGAAGCTTTATTTACATGAGACTGTCCTCTCCAGAGACAGAGAAACATTAACAAGTGCATGCACTCTCTAGCTCTCTTTTCTACTGCTGTCCTATTGCTCATATGTTTCTGCAGGCAGTTGTCTGCCCACCATCACATAAAATGCTGGCATTTGCTGCCAGTTCTTTTCCTCAGTTGACAGCAAACCCTTCACATGTCTCCCTATTATTCAATCCTAAGCCTTTTCAACATCGCCCAACCAAGACATTCACTAGTTCCACTGATTCTCTCTAAAGACCCAATGCAAAGCTCATCAGCTTTTCCCCTTGACTCTGCAGTAGATAATGGCACAGGGACAAATTTGTCCCTGTCCCTGCCCTGTCCCCGCAGGCTCTGTTTACAGGCTCCATATCTGTCCTTGCCCCATCCCTGAGAGCTCTGTCCCCATCCCTGTGGACTCTGTCCTCATTTGCACAAGCCTTGAACACTTATGATTTTATATCTTTTTATTAAAGTATTAAAATGGACAATATTCTGAATAACTGTTTATGAATCACAAATAGAGCCTTTCATTTCAATCTGGTTTTGGTACAACCTTCCCAAAGATTCGGTTGCCTATGTTTTCACCTCATCTGGGAAAGTACTTGGATTGTCTATCAGACATGGGTATAGAAGAGAACCTAAACTAGGTAGTAGATGAACAGGAAAATAAGTGTCTATTAAATGTTGGAAATGTTCCTTGATGCCAGCAATGATGGATGAATCTGTTGAGGTAACAGTAAGATGCTTCAGCAGCTGGGCACATAATGGAAGGACTTTGCAGATGGTAGGTGTCTGATCAGCAGACAAGACTCTTGTTGCACATCAAGGGCAGACAAGACATAAATGATGTCATTTAACAGTAGTTTATTTAAATCCAAAAGCAGCTTCTGCAGTTTTTTTTTAATCACTAAATTCAGTTGCCAATTGTCTAAGATGTGTTAAGTTTTTACAAATTGATACTACAGGTCTGCCCTCATATTTGCAGAGCTCCTGTGGTCTCGCAAAACTATTTTGGAAACTTACGGTATCCATTTTTGATCACAGCTTTGCTTGGGGCAGGAGTGTATGAAGATCGTTCCTGCCCCCTTCACTGCTAGACCACCAGAGCTTTAAAGGTAAGGTGTGAAGGGGTCCAGGAAGCATAGGTGGTTTAGAATCAGCCCTAAAGTTATTCACAAATTTTTGTTATTTGCAAGGGAGCTGTGACCCTAATCCCCACGAATATGGAGGGGGAAGTGTAGTTTCAAATTTTTAGAGAATGACATGGAGGCAAAGTTTGTCCCTGTCCCTGTCCCTGTAGGTTCTGTTCCCATCCCCATGTCATTCTCTACTCAGCAGCTCAGCCCCTACTTCCTGTGACTAGAGCAGCCTTACCATGGCTGGAGCCTACCACAGCCTCTACAGTGGAAGAGGGGAGTATGGAGAGCTGCAGTACAGTGTTTCTCAACACGCGGTACACATACCCTTAGTGGTACACGAGACGCTTGTTGGGGGTACTCGGTAGTGCTGCCCAATTTATTCAAATGAATTCACTAATTCAGTTTGGTGAATTGATTTGAATGGATTTGTTTCCAATAGGTCAAAGCAGCAGTAGCGGTGAACAGGCTGCTCCTGGCCTGCCCGCTGGGGCCTTCCCTCTGCCGTGTCACTGATGACGAGGCACAGGGAAGCCCTGGTGAGCAGGCCATCAAGTAGTCTATTTAGGTTGGAGGCGGGGTGAATCAGCATCGAATTGGAGATGAGGGGGAGGGGCAAATCACCATTTAAACAGAGGCAGGGGGGCCCAAATCACCATTGAATCTCATCACGGTACCAGCAGCAATTCCTACACGCTGCCTGATGCTGACTCAGAAGTCTCTCCACGACAGAAGGGAGACTTCCGGGTTAGCGGTAGGCAGCATGTGAGAGTCATTGCTGATACTATGACCCGAAGAAGCAAACTTTGGAGTACAGGGGAGATGAGAAAGGAAAGCTGGTGGCACAGGGGGAGAAAAGAGGGAAGAGGAAGGAGAGCTGGTGGCACAGGGATGGAAGAGGTAAGAGGAAGACAAGATGATGGCACTGGGGGAGGGGAGAGTGAGAGGAAAGAAAGTTGGTGGCACAGGGGATGGGAAGAGGTGAAAGGAACTTCAGGAAGGAAAGCTAGTGGCACAGGGAGAGGGAAGAGGTAAGAGGAAGGAAATATGGTGGCACAGGGAGGGAGGAGGGGAGACATGCATGGGAGGGGAGGAGAGGGAGACATGCATGGTGAGGGGGAGGATGAAATTGCACATAATGGAGGGAGGAAAGGAAAGATGGTGCATGGAGGGGGATAGAGATATTTGACACAGGGCACAAGGAAGGGAGAGAGGTGTTGAACATGGGGGTAGATGATACGGAGAGAGATACACAGGAAGTGGGAGGGGAGAAGGAGGGAGATGTTGGATCCAGGAGCAGAATGAAGTGATGGAGAGATGCACAAAATTCTGCCAGGAGTAAACAAAGAGGTAGAAAGAGATGAGAGGGAGAAATGTTGGATATGGTGGTGGAGAGGGAACAGAGGGACAGATTGAAAGGGATGCAAGTGGGTGGAATGTTGGACATATTGATGGAAGGAGAGATGTGGCATTGGAGCTGGTGGGCAGTGGTGAAAAATGCTGCACATGATCCAGGGGCTGAGAAAGGGCAAAATGTTGGATGTGGCAGTAGAGGGGGTGGGAGAGATGCACCCTGGATCTCGATCTCTCTCTCTTTCCCCACTCCCTTTGCAGCAAGGGAGGAAATAAGAGAAGGACAATGAGAGAGAGTGTGCCAATGGGGGTGGAGGAGAGAGGAAGAAAAGTTGGAGTCATGGAGGGACAGAGAGAGATGTTGGTTGGGTGAAGGGAGTGAGGTCCGAAGGAGAGGAAGCATGCAGGAGGCAGAAAGAAAGAAATATTGGATGCACAGTCAGAAGGAAGTGCAACCAGAGACTCATGAAATCACCAGACAACACAGGTAGGAAAAATGATTTTATTTTAAATTTAGTGATAAAAATGTGTCAGTTTTGAGAATTTATATCTGCTGTCTATATTTTGCACTATATTTTTCTGTTTTTCTATAGTTGTTACTGAGGTGACATTGCATATTTTAAAGTAATCTGCCTTGACCTCTTTAAAAAAAAAAAAAAAAACCCAAACTGAATATAAATGATAATCAACATTTTCTCTGCAGTGTGCTTTGTTTTTTTAAATTTTGTGGTTGCCATTATGTATTAATAATATTATATTGTGTGTATATGAAAAATGGATGGAAGAAATTACATTACAATTAGTACTATTATTATGGGCGGGTCTGGCACAGAGCCTGGGCAGGTCTGAGGCAGAGCATGGGCAGGGATCCTCGGTTGATATTTGTTAGACTTAGGGGATACTTGGCTTGAAGAAGTTGAGAAACTGCTGTAGTGGACTAAACTCTGGAAAATATTTACACACATAACCATCCTTCTGGCTTTGAGACAGGTAATCTACAACTTTTTATAACCCTAAAAAAATCCAGGCAATTGACAATCCTGGCTTCCTAAATCCTGAGCAAATCTGACACAGCCTCCCTTAAGTTTTGGACCCAAGGCTCATGCTTGGTTTGCTTATACCTTAATTTAGCTGTGGTGACCTCAGTCAACTTATGGTCCCTGGATCAAGAAGAGATAAACATGATATTTCTTGAGTTGGTAACCTGAAATCTAATTAGATCTCATTATGATGAAGATCATGATCTGTTCCAGAGGAGGATCAAAAGACAAATTAACATAAGGGGATAATTCTATAACAGTTTACCCATATTTAAGCACCTAGGCTCGAATTCTGTATATAGTGCCTTATGTTGCATGCACAAATCAGTATGTACAGTCATTTTGCACATACAACTTGTTTAAGAAGCCAATCGGCACCAATAGTTGGCAATTAACACCTCATAATTAACACTAATTTGCACAAATTAGAAGTTACATGCACAACTTGGTAGGCATATTCAATAAAGTAGTATGTATCAGTTCTAGTGTGTGAATCTCAAAAGGGGGTGTGGATAGGGGAGGAGTACAGGCAAATTGTGGTAATTCCTAAAAGTTAAGTACACTGTTATAAAATATGCCCAATCTGCACACAATTTAGGCACAGGTATTTAGGCTTAAATTATTGATCGATCTACAACTTGCCCTTGGAGATCTAATATGATTACTCAAGTAAGAAGGGAAGTTAGGCAAGCTGAGAGAAAATGGAGAAAAAAGAGGGAACCAAATGATAAGGATGGATTTACTACTTATGGAATATAAAATGTTGTGTGATACTGAGCGAAGCAGATATTTTCGAGACAGAATTACTAATGCCCAGAATAAATCTCAGGAGTTATTTAGGACATGTAAATATTTATTACATGGGAATAACCAACCTAATAATGAAGAGAGTAACACAGAGAATGATGAGGATGAATCAATTGAATTGTGGTGATCTTTTGACCTTGTGACTAAGGAAGAGATTAGTGAAGTAATTGCTCATATTTCACCGACCCAAGCTATTTTGGATCCTTGTAATTCAATTATTTTATGTCAGATACCTATTATATCAAGTGCTTTTGTTACTGCTTTTGTTAACAAATCTTTAACTGAAGGAATCAACTGTAACTGTGTTAAAGAAAAAGGGTTTGGATGTTGAGGATTTAAAAAACTTTTGTCCTATCTCTGTAGTTCCAATTTTAGGAAAAGTAATCGAGAAAGTAGTATTAAATCAGTTAAATGATTACATACTACAAAAAAATTGCCTTAATGAGTTCCAATTTGGATTCTGATATGCACACAGTGTCGAATTGTTAATGATCTCAGTACTGGAGACTTTGAGGGAAGGGATAGATAAAAGTAACAAATATCTCATGGTATTCTTAGATGTCTCTGGTGCATCTGACACTGTAAATTTGGAAATTTTATTAGTGAAATTGAAACAACTAGGTTTAGCAGGAGATGTATTAAAATAGTTCACATCTTATCTAAATGAAATAACTTTAAGGGTGAGAAGTAAGGGTGTGGTGTCAAGAATAGTGGAAGTTAAAAAAGGAATCCCACAAGGGTCAGCCTTATCGGCAATGCTGTGTAACATCTATATGGCCTCATGGGGAAGAAATTTAAAGAGATGGGTGTGCAATACAGAATATATGCCAATGATATTCTGTTCTTCTTCCCGATAAAAGACATCCCTAATATAGATCTTTGCTTGCAAAAGTATATGGAAATGATCGGAACTTGGATGAGTGAACATGATTTGAAATTAAATGTTAACAAAATGGAGGTAATGGTGGTAAAAGGTCAGAGACAATTTTTAGTTGAAAAATGTGGTTGTTATGGGGAAAAAACACTGTTAAAAAAGGAGATGACTATCCTGGGAGTGTGCTTAGATAGCTGTTTGACAATGGAAAACTAAATATTAAAAATAATCAGAGTGGGATACATGCAACTTCAAATGCTTTATAGACTGAAATCAACATTACCAACACATGATTTCCGTACTGTGGTTCAGACGTTGATCCTGAGTAGGATGAATTACTGTAATTCAATATACTTAGGAGTTGTGAAAGGGAAGTTGAGGGCTTTGCAAATGCTTATCAACTCCGCTGCAAGATTAAGGGGTACCCATATAACTCCTGTGTTGAAAAAACTACACTGGTTACCTTTGCAACAAAGAGTATAGTTTAAGATTGTTGTGATTATACATCAGACATTGTATCATGCTTCCCCAAAGATCTTACAAGAATGTCGACTATGCATGCTAGGATCAGAGCATCAAAGATATCTGTAGCTGGTATACAATTATGGAATGCCTTGCCTGGTATCCTGCGGTGTTGTATGGGGAGGATGAATTTTTAAAAAATGCTGAAAACTTAATTATTTGCCGTCTTATGCTAAGATGTATTTCAGTTGATAATCGCCTTCTAGAATTTTTTTGACATCAATGTATGATTTAAAGCATTTTTGTACTTCTGAATTGATTGCATTTGTGCTCTATTCCTATTATAACAGGAATGATTAACGATGATGTCTATATTATTTGTGAGAATCGGAGAGAAACAAAATTTTATGCATGTGATATGGAAACCGCATAGTTGTATGCGGTATATAAATTTTTGAATAAATAAATGTTAGTGATGCGTAAGGCCATTAAGCATGATTCTACATAAATTGTAAGGGCCAAATTCTAAAAACGGTGTCCCGATTGTAGGCAGCGGAAGGCATCCTACAGCTATCTAACCAGCCAATCAGGACGCACGTTTTCTATAAAAAAAAATAAAAAAAAAAAAACCAAGACAGGCCGCCTACAATGTAGGCATCAGTCGCGGTTGTAGGGAGGCACCTAGGGATACTTGAGCTCACCCAAGGCTGGGCGTGGGTGTTGTTTCGCCCAGAATGAAATATTAGGTTTCTTACCTCTGCTAATCTTCCTTCTTGTAGATATCCTCTGGAGTCTGAACTATCGGGTAGTGCATCCATTCCAGCCTTGGCTGCAGAACTTAAAAATAACACCAACCCCCTCTGCGAGGTTACCTGTGCGACCACTCCCCTTGAAGTTCAGTAGGTAGCAAAGCCAGGAGTATTTAATACAAACAGGAAACACAAGAAAAAGAGAGAGAGGTGCTGGGATTCCGCGATAGAAATCAATGCTGCTCATTAACCAAATACATAATCAACAACCGCCAATAAAAGGCCAAGTTAGGACAATAAGAAATTGAAACATTTCACACCTGCAAAATTGAGGAACAGGGCACTAAAGAAGACCCAGCCTAAACAGCAGAAGGGGCACTACCCCAGGACCCTTAAAACCCCATAAGGTTAAATAAAAGGACACTTGGGGAAATGTTAGTGAGGCTGGTCAAATAGAGAAAGCCAACTTACCAGGCAACCTGCGAACTGGACAAAATAGATGGGCAGGAGTTCAGGCTCCAGAGGATATTTACAAGAAGGAAGATTAGCAGAGGTAAGAAACCTAATCTTTCATTCTTGTACAATCCCTCTGGAGCCTGAACTATCAGGATGTATCAAAGCAGTCCCAAATCTCAGGGGGGCCCAATGAGCCCAACACCAGAACAGAAGGGCCAAAGGCCGCAACACCCATAGCTGCCACATCAAGCCATTAAAACCTGGAAAAACAATATAAAGGGGAACCCACATAGCCGCCCTCTCCTCATGTGAGACCACATGAGAGTCAGCCCACGAGGAAGCCCTTCCTCCAGGAGAGTCAGCCCTCATGCCAAGGGGAGGCTGCTTCCCCGCCGCCACATGGGCCGCGGAAATGCCCGCATGCAACCAACGCGAGAAGGTAGCCTCGGAAGCAGGCCTACTCTGGCATGCGGGGCCCGCTAGGACAAACAGATGGTCTAACAGACGGAAGTCGTTAGCAGCCTCAAGGCATCTCAAAAGGAGATGCAGCATCTCCAGAGACCGCAAAACACTGGTCTTAGACTTGGAACCCGACAGAACAAAAGTGGGTAGCTGAACTACCTGGGTGACGTGGACTGCTGACCCCAAGTGCAGAAGACACAGTACTCAAAACAACCGCAGACTCCATAATGTGGAGAAAAGGATCCCTGCATGACATAGCCTGAAGCTCCGACAGAGCAGAAGCAACCGTAACAAGGAAATCAGTCTTGACGGCAACATATCTCAGAGAAATCCCAGCCAGGGATTCATAGATCAGACGAGCCACTGAGTGGAGAACCAGACTCAGATTCCTTGGAGAACTCTGCAGTCATCAGGAAGGCAGCAGCCTCCCGCCCCCCCTTAAAAAGCCTACATCTTGGGAAGACACCAGAGAACCCCCGAAAGAGGGACCTGAACACGACAGTCCCGCAATGGGGACCTGGAAGAAGAAACCACCAGACCCTTCCTGAGGCCAGCCCACAGGAAGGCCAGAACAGGCGCAAAGGGAGGCCATGACTGTTCCGAATGGGGCCCTTTTCAAATCCCGATCTTACCTCCCTCACGTAAACCAAACAGACATAAGAACATAAGAAGTTGCCTCCGCTGAGACAGACCAGAGGTCCATCTTGCCCAGCGGTCTGCACCCGCGGCGGCCCATCAGGCCTAATTGCCTGAACAGTGCCCCTGTCTTAATTTTTCTACTGCCTCTAATCCTCTCCCTATAACTTACCTCTACTCCTATCCCTATAACTTACCTCTACTCCTATCTGTACCCCTCAATCCCTTTGTCCTCCAGGTACCTATCCAAACCTTCTTTGAAGCCCTGTAGCGTGCTCCTGCTTATCACATCCTCCGGTAGCGTGTTCCATGTATCCACCACCCTCTGGGTGAAAAAGAACTTCCAGGCGTTTGTTCTAAATCTTCCCACTTTCAATTTCTCTGAGTGTCCCCTTGTACTTGTGGTTTCCCATAATTTAAAAAATCTGTCCCTGTCTACTCTTTCTATGCCCTTCATGATCTTGAAGGTTTCCATCATGTCCCCTCTAAGTCTCCGCTTTTCCAGGGAGAAAAGCCCTAGCTTTTTCAGTCTGTCAGTATATGAGAGTTCCTCCATACCCTTTATTAGCTTAGTTGCTCTTCTCTAGACTCTCTCAAGTACCGCCATGTCCTTCTTGAGGTACGGCGACCAGTACTGGACGCAGTACTCCAGGTGCGGGCGCACCATTGCACGGTACAGTGGCAGGATGACTTCCTTCGTCCTGGACGTGATACCCTTCTTAATGATGCCCAACATTTTGTTTGCCTTCCTTGAGGCTGTGGCGCACTGCGCCGACGCCTTCAATGATGTGTCTACCATCACTCCCAGGTCTCTTTCAAGGTTACTCACCCCTAGCGGTGATCCCCCCATTTTGTAAGTAAACATCGGGTTCTTTTTCCCTACATGCATGACCTTGCATTTCCCTATGTTAAAGCTCATTTGCCATTTTTTGGCCCACTCTTCCAGCGCTGTCAGGTCTTTTTGGAGATCTTTGCAGTCCTCCGTGTTTTCAACCCTGCTGTATAGTTTGGTGTCATCTGCAAATTTAATAACCTCACATTTTGTTCCTTTCTGTAAAAAGCAGCGGAGGCTGAGGAAAGTCTCCTACTCAGTAACAACTGACTCCCCCCACCTTTAAAATGTCCAAGGGTTTTAAGACTGGCTTGAGGAGACCAAACCTGACTTCATCATACGCGAGTGCCTCCCACCTAGGTTCAAAATCATTTCTCTGCCCAGAAGCAAGGGAAGAGGGGGAGGATTAGCCTTCATTGTAAAAGATAAAACAGCCCAGGAATAAATGGGTCACAGTAGGCTCAGGAAGACTGCGACATGTAACACAGAAACATCCACCTTCACTAATATTACCTCTACAGAATTCCTTCGCTCCACTAGTGTACTGCGATACTCAGGAAAACAGAAGGGAGGTGGGACTGGAACCAATGAAGGTAACTCAAGAGAACAAGTGCACCCTAAGTACAAATAAAAAAGCCAAAAACAGAAAACTATTACTGTTGGGGGATTCCATCATCAGAGGCATTAACTTTGGAACACAGGGCGAGGAGACCAAAATAGTGAAATGTCTTCCAGGATCCTCAGCTACCAGGAGTTCCAGGCAAATACTGACTATAATTAAGGAAGAAACTAAGGATTTTAACACTGATGTTGTTATCCATCTGGGAACAAATGACCTGGCCAACAACTCCACACTTGCAGCACAGAAAGCTTTTTGTGAGCTTGGTGAGGGCGTGAAACCTTTTGTAAAGACTTTAGCTTTTTCTGAAATACTGCCTGCATATGGAAAAGGAGAGCAAAGAGTGAAAAACACAGAGGACTTTAATAGATGGCTCAGAGCCTGGTGTCATCAAGAAGGCTTCAGGTACATAGGAGGATGGGGAAATACATGGAAGGACAAGAAGCTATATTGCACTGATGGGCTACATATTACTACAGCAGGAAAAAGAAACCTTGCAGAGAAATTTAGACAATATTTTTCTAGGCATTTAAACTAGAAGGTGGGGGTGGTGTATGTATGAAGGACAATTATAGAGACCACCCCCGGCAAAAGAAAAGATGTGATAGTAGTAAAGGCTGCAACATAAGCAATATCAGCAACTCATTTCTTAGTATTGCAACGGAAAGTGAAACGACACAAAAATCCATACGATAAAGGAGATTATCACTGAAAAATAGCTGGAAAGCGATGACCACAAATGCTCGCAGTCTAAGCAACAAAGTTCATGATCTGCAAGCCCTGATATTAGAGGCAGATCTAGATATTGTTGCTATCATAGAGACATGGTTCAGTGAATCACATGGATGGGATGCAAACATACCGGGATATAATCTTTTTAGGAAGGACAGAGATGGTCATAAAGGTGGTGGAGTAGCTTTCTATGTAAAGATCAATATCCAAGCGACCGAAATGCAAGGGACCTGGGGAGAGGAAGAAGCGATATGGATTGCTCTGAAAAGAGAAGATGGAACTTCTATCTACGTGGGTGTAGTCTACAGACCTCCGACTCAATCGCAGCAAATTGATAAGGATCTGATTGTGGATATCCAAAAGTTTGGAAGGAAAGAGGAGGTTCTGCTGTTGGGAGATTTCAACCTGCCGGATGCGGACTGGAATGTTCCGTCTGCGGAATCGGAAAGAAGTAGGGAGATTGTGGATGCCTTTCAAGAGGCTCTGCTCAGACAAATGGTGACGGAACCCACAAAGGAAAAAGCGATATTGGATCTGGTCCTCACAAATGGAGAGAGTATCTCTAATGTTCGAGTGGGTGCTCACCTGGGTAGTAGCGATCATCAAACGGTTTGGTTTGATATAACAGCTAAAGTGGAGAGCGGCCGCACAATACTTAAAGTCCTAGATTTCAAACGTACGGACTTTAATGCAATGGGAAAGTACCTGAAGAAAGAGCTGTTAGGATGGGAGGACATAAGAGAAGTGGAAAGACAGTGGTCCAAGCTGAAAGGAGCGATAAAAATGGCTACGGACCTTTATGTGAAGAAAATCAATAAAAACAAGAGAAAAAGGAAGCCGATATGGTTCTCCAACCTAGTGGCTGAGAAAATAAAGGCGAAAGAGTTGGCGTTCATGAAATATAAAAAAACCCAAGAAGAGGAGAGCAGAAAGGACTACAGGGTGAAACTGAAAGAAGCCAAGAGAGAGATACGTTTGGCGAAGGCACAGGCCGAAGAACAAATGGCTAAAAATGTAAAAAAGGAAGATAAAAAATTTTTCAGATATATTAGTGAAAGGAGGAAGATAAAAAATGGAATTGCTAGGCTAAAAGATGCTGGGAACAAATATGTGGAGAGTGATGAGGAGAATGCAAAGGTGCTAAACAAATACTTCTGTTCTGTGTTCACAGAAGAAAATCCTGGAGAAGGACCGAGATTGTCTGGCAAAGTTACACGAGAAAATGGAGTAGAGTCTGCGCCGTTCACGGAGGAGGGTGTTTATGAGCAACTTGAAAAACTGAAGGTGGACAAAGCGATGGGACCAGACGGGATCCATCCCAGGATACTAAGGGAGCTCAGAGAGGTTCTGGCGAGTCCTATTAAAGACTTGTTCAACAAATCTCTGGAGACGGGAGTGATTCCTGGGGATTGGAGGAGAGCGGATGTGGTCCCTATTCATAAAAGTGGTCACAGGGATGAAGCAGGAAACTACAGGCCGGTGAGCCTCACTTCAGTTGTTGGAAAAATAATGGAAGTGTTGCTGAAAGAAAGGATAGTGTATTTCCTTGAATCTAATGGGTTACAGGATCCGAGGCAACATGGCTTTACAAAAGGTAAATCGTGCCAAACGAACCTGATTGAATTTTTTGATTGGGTAACCAGAGAGCTGGATCGAGGACATATGCTAGATGTAATTTACTTGGATTTCAGCAAAGCCTTTGATACAGTTCCTCATAGGAGGCTGTTGAACAAACTTGAAGGGCTGAAGTTAGGACCCAAAGTGGTGAACTGGGTCAGAAACTGGCTGTCGGACAGACGCCAGAGGGTGGTGGTTAATGGAAGTCGCTCGAAGGAAGGAAAGGTGACTAGTGGAGTCCCTCAGGGTTCGGTGCTGGGGCCAATCCTGTTCAATATGTATGTAAGTGACATTGCTGAAGGGTTAGAAGGAAAAGTGTGCCTTTTTGCAGATGATACCAAGATTTGTAACAGAGTAGACACCGAAGAGGGAGTGGAAAATTTGAAAAAGGATCTGCAAAAGTTAGAGGAATGGTCTAATGCCTGGCAACTAAAATTCAATGCAAAGAAATGCAGAGTAATGCATTTGGGGATTAATAATAGAAAGGAACCGTATATGCTGGGAGGAGAGAAGCTGATATGCACGGACGGGGAGAGGGACCTTGGGGTGATAGTGTCCGAAGATCTAAAGGCGAAAAAACAGTGTGACAAAGCAGTGGCTGCTGCCAAAAGAAGAGAGGTGTAGTCAGTAGAAGGAAGAAGGTGTTGATGCCCCTGTACAGGTCATTGGTGAGGCCCCACTTGGAGTATTGTGTTCAGTTTTGGAGACCGTATCTGGCGAAAGACGTAAGAAGACTTGAGGAGGGCGATGAAAATGATAGGAGCCTTGCGCCAGAAGACGTATGAGGAGAGACTGGAAGCCCTGAATATGTATACCCTAGAGGAAAGGAGAGACAGGGGAGATATGATTCAGACGTTCAAATACTTAAAGGTATTAATGTAGAACAAAATCTTTTCCAGAGAAAGGAAAATGGTAAAACCAGAGGACATAATTTGAGGTTGAGGGGTGGTAGATTCAGGGGCAATGTTAGGAAATTCTACTTTACAGAGAGGGTGGTGGATGCCTGGAATGCGCTCTCGAGAGAGGTGGTGGAGAGTAAAACTGTGACTGAGTTCAAAGAAGCGTGGGATGAACACAGAAGATTTAGAATCAGAAAATAATATTAAATATTGAACTAGGCCAGTTACTGGGCAGACTTGTACGGTCTGTGTCTGTGTATGGCCATTTGGTGGAGGATGGGCAGGGGAGGGCTTCAATGGCTGGGAGGGTGTAGATGGGCTGGAGTAAGTCTTAACAGAGATTTCGGCAGTTGCAACCCAAGCATAGTACCGGGTAAAGCTTTGGATTCCCCCCCAGAAATAGCTAAGAAGAAAAAAAATAAAATAAAATAAATTTAAATTGAATCAGGTTGGGCAGACTGGATGGACCATTCGAGTCTTTATCTGCCGTCATCTACTATGTTACTATGTTACTATGTTACTATGTATGTTACTCATTTGAAGCCCAATATAATACAACTGGGTAATTGAATAAATTGAATATTGTTCCAAAGGAAATGTAGCACAAACAGCAAACAAGGAACAATAATAGTTATTAATACAGTTTTAAAAATGGCGTTTAGAATCCAAAAGTAGAGTAAAATAACTCAGCATAGGGAAAAACCCTTTTATAAACTTTCATAGAATCAATCATTGCACCATCTTGTTAGAATAAATGATTTTTAAATAACTTCATAGATTCATTAGTAATTCTTAAATCTCCATAATGTGAAAATAAAGTCCAAAGTCCAAAGTTTTGTGAAAAGCTAATATAAGTAAACAGATTTAGTTTCAATGTCTCTGCAGCGGTGACCCAGCGGGGTTCTGACGCGTTTCGCCGTCCTGGCTTCCTCAGAGAACCCGCTAATGCTGTGTGTGACCTTAAAAAATAAATCCTTCTTTAATAAGAAACAACAAGAAAGATACATAGTAACATTTTACAAAGAGAACTTTTAACAAAGAAAACTTTTAACCAAACACTCACAGACTTGTCAGTTGGGTACCTAATTCAAAAGGGAAAAGAAACTTCCTCGTGTTCTATGACATGAATGCTCTGCTGAGCACCCTGTGCTTATGAGGTGTGAGGCTGTCTATCATCTGTGAAGAAACGCCCACCATTCTACTTCACGGTTTAACCCAGCAGGGGTGACTGTCTTCCAATGGTAAATCCATCTCTGCTCTCTTTTCCACAACCAAGCTTGGACATTTCCTCCTCTCTTTAGCTGAGCCACTTCTAGTACTATGAACTGAAGATCAGAAAGCTGATGTGAAGCAGTGTGCCAATGCTGCACTAATGGAGCCTTTAAATCGTTCCTCCTAATTTTGCTCAAATGTTCCGTAATCCGAACTTTGATACTTATAGTGGTGTGGCCAATGTAAAGTAAATTACATGGGCATATAATCATATACACCACTTTCTGTGTATTGCAGTTTGTATGTTGTTGGAGTATTGCAAGTATAGCCTTACAGAAAATTTTATGTTTGACACGGAATTTTTCTTACAGATCAAGGGCACTGCAATGGGTGCAACTATGGCCCCCACTCTAGCTTGTTTGTATGTAACTGACTTTGAAGAAACACATATTTACACCTCCAGTTACTATACTGATATTTATGTTTGGAAGCGTTACATTGACGACATTTTTTTAGTATGGACAAATACTCTTGAGACTTTTCATTCTTTTTTGCAATGGCTTAATGCTTGCAATGTACATTTACAATTTACAGCCTCTTACGCGTACACACAGATTGCATTTCTTGATATTCAAATCAGTTTATGTCATGATCATTTTGAAGCTACTATTTTTCGAAAAGCTACCGATCGAAATAATTTGTTGCACTATGCCAGTTACCACCCACGCCATTTAAGAGACAACTTACCTGTAGGGCAGTTTTTGAGACTTAGACGCTTGTGTAGCAATAAAGATGAGTATAAGACGCGCTCTATGGACATGTGGCAACGTTTTTCTGATAGGGGGTACCCTTATGGTACCATCAAGAAAGCCTATAAAAGAGCTCTATATGCACACAGAACTTACCTCCTTCAGCAAACTCAATCTCCTGCAGAAGCCCGCATGGTGTGCACACTTCCTCACTCATACAAAGCGTTTAGGATTAAAAAAATCATCAAATCTCATTGGCATATCCTCCAGGTTCATAAAAGTCTCGCCCAACCCCCTATGTTTGCTTTTTCTAGAGGCAGAAATCTACGTGACCATCTCACCACTTCCCAATATATTAGTCACCACACTAGCACTCCCCAACATCTTAAAGGCCATTTTATGTGTGGACACTGCACTATTTGCTCCCATGCGTTAGTTATAACATGCATCAATCACCCTATTTTGCCTAAAAAGCATATCCTCCAACAACATACAAACTGCAATACACAGAAAGTGCTGTATATGATTATATGCCCATGTAATTTACTTTACATTGGCCACACCACTAGAAGTATCAAAGTTCGGATTACGGAACATTTGAGCAAAATTAGGAGGAACGATTTAAAGGCTCCATTAGTGCAGCATTGGCACACTGCTTCACATCAGCTTTCTGATCTTCAGTTCATAGTACTAGAAGTGGCTCAGCTAAAGAGAGGAGGAAATGTCCAAGCTTGGTTGTGGAAAAGAGAGCAGAGATGGATTTACCATTGGAAGACAGTCACCCCTGCTGGGTTAAACCGTGAAGTAGAATGGTGGGCGTTTCTTCACAGATGATAGACAGCCTCACACTTCATAAGTACAGGGTGCTCAGCAGAGCATTCATGTCATAGAACACGAGGAAGTTTCTTTTCCCTTTTGAATTAGGTACCCAACTGATAAGTCTGTGAGTGTTTGGTTAAAAGTTTTCTTTGTTAAAAGTTCTCTTTGTAAAATGTTACTATGTATCTTTCTTGTTGTTTCTTATTAAAGAAGGATTTATTTTTTAAGGTCACACACAGCATTAGCGGGTTCTCTGAGGAAGCCAGGACGGCGAAACGCGTCAGAACCCCGCTGGGTCACCGCTGCAGAGACATTGAAACTAAATCTGTTTACTTATATTAGCTTTTCACAAAACTTTGGACTTTGGACTTTATTTTCACATTATGGAGATTTAAGAATTACTAATGAATCTATGAAGTTATTTAAAAATCATTTATTCTAACAAGATGGTGCAATGATTGATTCTATGAAAGTTTATAAAAGGATTTTTCCCTATACTGAGTTATTTTACTCTACTTTTGGATTCTAAACGCCATTTTTAAAACTGTATTAATAACTATTATTGTTCCTTGTTTGCTGTTTGTGACTCATTTGAAGCCACCATCTTAGCTTTGAAATGCTCAGTCGATCTTGAAATCCTTTCTTGCAAATTCGGGTGTGATCAATTAGACCAAAGGATAGGGGGGACAAAGGATGACTTGAACTGCTGCACACCAGGCTGAAAAGCACCTCTAGGCCTTCGCGGAGGCTGACCCCTTCAAATTCCTGTTGAAGAAATGTGGCAATGACAGCAGAATAGAAGCCCCTAGCCCTCAAGGCCACGCGTACAGCCCCAGGTAGCAAAACCAAGCCATCCATAACTGGAAGGGCTATCGGGCCCTGCGTGAGCAATCTCCGATGGCAAGAAAGACACAGACCCCTCAACTGCTCCATGTCTGTGTACCAAGGACTGCAAGGCCAGTTCGGGGCCACTAGGAACACCGGACCTGCGTGAGATGTCACCCGGCCCAGAACGTGTCCTATCATAGGCCACGGGGAAAAGCCATACAGAAGTTCCCTATCAGTCTATGGTTGAACCAGAATGCTTAACCCTGCTCTGCCGACCTCCCATCGGTGGCTAAAGAACCTGTCCGCCTTCTGGTTCCCCGAGGACACTATTAGATCGAAACATGGCTTCGAACGCTAGCCTGGACAAGGACCATTCTCCCGGGTCCAGAATCTGACAACTGAGGAAGTCTACCAGCACATCGTCCACCCCTGCCACAGGAGTGGAAGACAAGGCCATCAGATGCTTCTCCGCCTAGGCAACAAGCTTTCGAGCTTCTAGGCTCAGCAGGGGAAAGGCATGAGACAGCAGGAAACAGGAACTTTTCTTCCTTCTATTTTTGTGAATGGCAAGGCTGTAGATGTCAGAGAGTTCAGTTAAAATATGTGCTTTATAAGAAAATATAATAATGTGTTTTATAAAGTTTATAAGCATTGCTGGCCTACCCGATGAGGTGTTCCTAATGGTGGTGGTGGTGGCGGCAGCGTGTCAATGTGTTGAGAGGAAGAGGTGGTCTGGGAAATTCTGCTGAGCAAACTCTGGGCCCATTTCCACCCCCCAGTTAGTCCACTCCACTCAACTGGTTCACACACTGAGTGGGTCTTTGGGTGTTGTGCCTGTTGTTTTGGGATCTCTTCCAGTGGTTTGTCAGTATCTCCTTGTGGTTCAAGGAAGGAAACTTTGTTAACCTTAGCATTGACCTTCAGAATATGTTTGTAACAGCACTGCTTGTGTGGCATTAGGCTATGTAGTGATCGAAAGAAAAAAACAGACCTTTGCACATTATTGCACTATTTGGTGGGTGTACCTTGTTCTTTCTGTATTTGACATCTAGCAAGGTCTCTGTTTGGAAGGAAAGATCTAAGCTTAAAAATGAAATGGCCAGAAGTTATGGTAAAAGCAGATAGCATTGCTGATTTTAAGAAAGGTTTGGACAAATTCCTGGAGGAAAAGTCCATAGTCTGTTATTAAGACATGGGGAAGTGTCTGCTTGCCCTGGATCGGTGGCATGGAATGTTGCTATTCTTTGGGTTTTGACCAGGTACTAGTGACCTGGATTGGTTACCATGAGAATGGGTTACTGGGCATGATGGACCATTGGTCTGACCCAGTTAGGCTATTCTTATGTTATGTTCTCATCTGTAGGGGCCTTTGTTTTCACTTCTTATTTTAATGTATTTTTTTTCTGGGAACTTATCAGTGTTTTTTAGAATGGGAACAAAAATGGAAGAGAATTAATGTGTGTGGAATGGGGGGGGGGGTGTTTACTAATTTCTTCAGCTAAATAATTAAATCCACTTCAACCAGACATAGGAGAACTCATGCACCATTCACACACCCTCCAACCAAAATCGTCAAAAGAAAAAAAACTGTTCGACAATTTCCTAACACTCGACCCCCAACTCTACAACCTATTGACCTCGACCAAACCTTCAAAAAAAGAAATAAAAAACCTTCTATTCAAAAAACACATAAAACCGAACTAACACAATCAGAACTGTCCCAAGCATCACCTGCAACTACTCCATATGTACTTCTGATGTCATGACAATTCAGACATAATTTATGTTATGTTTGGATTAATGGTTACATATATGAGGTTCAATAAAAGAAAATTTCCAGTGCCTGTTTCTATTCTGACCATTTATTTTTCATGGTTATTAAAAATATATTTTTTTACATGAGGGGGGTGTCAAAAATGATGGGCCCCGGGTGCCACATACCCTAGATACGCCACTGCTCCCATCCGCTCATCTCCCACAATGAGACCTGACATACCTCTGAGGCCTCCTAGAGCAGCAGCCGTGGCAGCACTCTGAACAGGCTTCTTTGCAGCCTACCCTGCTAGGGATTCCATCATTAGCGCGTTCAGAGAGCTGCTGCCATTGCTGCTTTAGGAGGCCTTGGAGGTATGTCAGGTCTCACTGAGGTGGGGGGGTCACTGAATCAGTGAGTCCAATTTTCTCGGACAACGAATCAATTCGAATTTATGAATCAGGCAGAACTAGTAAATATATTACATTATATTACATTACATTGATGTCTTCTATCCCGCCAATACCTTTCACTTCTAGGCGGTTTACAACAAGAAATTAGCCTGGGCATTCCCAGGGAGATTACAAGGTTGATAGCTATAGTATGTGCCAGGATCTGGGAATTGTCGATAAGGTTTGGTTAGATCATTTGACAAATTTCTTAAATAGTATGGTTTTCAGTTCTTTCCTGAATATTTTGTAGTTGGGTGTCATGGTCAGCAGATTTGAGAGGTGGTAGTCTATTTTTGCTGCTTTGGTAGACCATCATATATTTTTTTTGCTTTGCCTTTGATTGGGAGGTGGGTAAAATGTGCTTGAGTTCTCCTTGGTCTGGATGTGTTTTTCCAGATTGGCAGAGTAAAGTGTGTTACAGTAGTCCAGGAGTCCTAGGATTAGCGCTTGTACTATGAGTTTGAATTGTTCGTTGGTGAAGTATTTTCGGACTTGTCTTAAGTTGCACATGGTTGCGAATGCCTTCTCAACTGTTTTGCTGATTTGAAGTTGCATGGTGCAGCCTTTGTCTATCATTATTCCCAGCAGTTTTAGGTTGGGTTGTAAGAGATATGTAATGGAGTTTATTTCTAGGTTTGTTATGGTTGGGGTTTTGTTTCTTTCTAGAAGTAAAGAATTTGGTTTTGTCTTGGTTCAGTTTTAATTTGTGGTCTCTCATCCATTTTGACACTGTTTCTAGTGCAATGTGTAGTTTATTCATTGTGTTGGGGGTGGTTTGGTCGAAAGGCAGGAGGATATTGTCTGCGTATGACATTATACCTTGTTTGTCTAAGCATGTGCCAAGTGTGGCTATGTAAAGGTTGAAGAGTGTTGGTGATAGTGGGGAGCCTTGGGGGACTCCGCAAGGGTTGTTCTAGGATTCTAATTGTTCATTGTCTGCTTTTACTCTGTATCTCCTAGAGCGGAGGAATCCTTCAAACCAATTGTAGACTTTGCCTGTGATTCCTACTGCATCGTGTTTGAAGTAGGATGTCATGATCTACTAGATCGAATGCCGCTATGAGATCGAGTTGTATGAGTAGCATTTTTTTGCCTTTGCTTAGTTGTTGTTTGGCTGTGTCTAGGAGAGAGACTAGTGTTTCCATACTGTAGTTGCCTCTGAGCCTGATTGTGAGGGGTGAAGAATGTTGTGGGTTTCTAAGTATTCGGTGAGAAGTTTTGCTACGAGGCCTTCCATTAGTTTGATGTATAGTGGTATTGAGGCTATAGGCCTGTAATTGGATGGCTGATCTGTTGCTCCCTTTGGATCTTTCAGAATAGGGGTAATGATGATTTTGGCGACTTCTTGTGGAAATTGACCCTCTGTGAGCATGTAACTAATCCACCGCATGAGGTGGGTGTGGAATCTAGTGCTGGCAGCTTTTAACAGGTATGGGGGACAGTGGTTAAGGTCACAGGCTGCATGACTGTATTTTTTTGTAGAATTTGTCTAGGTCATGCCATTGTGTGTCTGGGAAATCTGACCAGTTTCTGTCTGCTGTGTAGGCCTCATTTTCTTTAGGTGGTATCGAGATTTCATCGAGGTGGTTTAGGGTCCCGGTGAAGGTGTTTCTGGCTGTTGATATTTTGTTTCTGAAGAATTTAGCCAATTGATTGGATGTGGGGGGAGGGGCGGGTTTGGTGTCTGTGAGTTCCTTTAGTAGTTTAAAAAGTTTTTTGGTGTCTTGGATTTCTATGCCTATCTGATTGGTGTAAACTTTCTTTTTGCGTTTGTTTGTATTGTTTGTTCAGTGTTTTCCAAGTTGTTTGTGTGTTCTCGGTTGTTTTTTTTCTCCATTCTCTGCACTTATGCCAGCCACAGAACTGGATTGTTTGCACATGTAACTTATAGCATTCTAACAAATTATGTATGAGTCCAGATGACTCATAATCAAAACTTAGATACGTCTAAAAGCCCTCCCAAATTGGCACTTGGACAATCTAAAAGACAGGTCGTCCAAGTGCCAATAATCGAAACAGCTTTTTGGACGTATCCAGGGACATATCAGGCCTCTGAATCCCACTGTGCGCCCAGAGCTCAAAGGGGCATTTTTGGAGGAGTGGTTAGGGTGGGATGTGGGCCAACTTACACTTAGTCGTACTAATCAAATGTTTGACAAGACTGCCTAGGTGAACTTATACATTGTGAGTTAGACAATGTGAAGACAGATATAAGTGCCCACAAGGTATTGAAAGTGACCAGATAACCACTGCAGAGACAAAGTAAAGACCCACACATACTATCCCCATGTTCACTGACCCCATTGCACTCCCACAAAGTTCAGATAAAAAACGTACATACCGGCCTCCAGAACTTCAGCACCTGGCTTAGAAAAACCTAGTAGAGCTGCACAGATTTGGCTTAAGTAGTCTGGGGGATGGGCTAGTGAACCATAGAGAAGAGGACCCAGGCCCATAAGCCACTTTAACCACTACATTCATGGTAGAAATTGTGAGCCCACCCAAAAAAAACCAAACCCTACTTTACTGCCATATAGGTGCCACCTGCAGCCATATGGGCTATTGGGGTTGTAGACAGGTGGGTATAGTGTGTTTTGGGGGGCTCATCATAACCTATAAATGAGTTCTGGTGAGATGTTTATGTGGCACCCTTTTTGTGAAGTTCACAGCAGTGCCCTGTAAGGTGCCCCTCTGCTCTGTTGCCATGTCTGGGTGGTCAGTCCATCACAATGCTGGCCCCTCCCATGTCTTGTTCTGAGCGTTTGGGACTTGGACGACATTTTGGTCGAGAATGTAGTATAAAGATAGATGAAGTGGCGATCTGGATGATCAAACGCCTGGACATACAGATAGATAATTTAAAAAAAAAAAAAAAATACTTCCTGCTGCAATCGTTTCATGGAGGGGGTTTTGGGGTAGGTCTTGGCAGGAGTGACTGGGCATCCCTCCTACCAGCAAAGAACGGGAGGGAGGGGCGAGTGGCTGCTAAAGTTATTGCAGCAGGGAGATCCCTTGCCGCGATAAGCTCAGCGGTTGCGTCTGCTTACAATGTAGGCTAACATTTTGCTGGCATACATTGTACACGCCTACCGCTGGCCAAGGGAGACACGTACGGTTGCCTAGGTCCTCCTAAGGCTACTTCCAGGCCAAGCCACGCCCATGCCTAGCCTTACGTGAGCTTAGGTGGCCTACCTCGGGAGGTTGTTTTTTTTTTAGAAAACGTGCATCCCGATTGGTTAGTTAATGTAACCAGGGTTAAAAGTTTAAAAGTTATCTGAGTGAGAAAACCAGGGTTTAAAGAAGATTTTAAAGGGGTTTTTCAAGCAGAGAGGATCTGGAATGTAAGAACTGTGTTTTTTTCCTGTTTTGAGAGGTTTGGTTTGTGTGTCTTTTGTATTGGTGCAGTTTTGGTTTTCTGTTGCTGATTTCCTGCACAGGTTTGCTGTTCTCATGCAGAGATCAGCATCAGCTGTATGAACATTCTAACTGTCAGATTTGACAGTTGGAAGGATGACTTGGATCTGTGTGGAAGTGTTTTGGTTATCCCAGGACAAGCAGGCAGGAATTCTCACATATGGGTGACGTCATTGACGGAGCCTGGATGCGGACGCCTCACAATCAGACTTGCTTGAAGAAACTCAAAGTTTTGAGTCGCCCGCACCGCGCATGCGCGAGTGCCTTCCCGCCCAGCACAGGGCGCATCTCCTCAGTTCTCAGTTTTCCGCAGAGCCGAGAAGTCCATTTTTGACTCTCTGCTTTTAACTTCGTTCACTTTGTGCCTTCTCTCAACCGCGGTTTGTGTTTTTTTCTTCACGAATCGCTGTTTTATTTTATTTCTTTTTAGTTTAAAAAAAAAATTTATTCTTCTTCCATTCGTTTTCCGGGACAGGCTGCTCAGCCGCAGCCCGAGGGCTTCGACTTTGCGGCGGCTATTTTTCCGTCTATGTCCCGGCCTGCTACAGGCTTTAAGAGGTGTAGCAAGTGTCAGCGCGCGATCTCTCTCACGGACCCTCACGAACGCTGCCTCAAGTGCCTTGGGCCGAAACATCATCCTAGGTCGTGCCTGCCTTGCCAAACACTTCAGCCTCGTGCTTTCAAGCGTCGTTGCATTCTGGTGGACAAGCTTTTCGAGATGGAGTCTCCTACTGATCCCTCGACTTCGAAAGCGTCTTCGGCCTCGACTTCCATCGAGGCTCTTTCTGTGCCTCCTGCTTTCACCTCGAGCCTCATCAGACCCTCATCGTTTGCAGCGGCTCTTGCTTCGACGTCATCTGCTGCATCTTCCCCTGTTTCCTCAGGTCAGATAGCTCAGCAGTCAGTTCCACCGGTGGTGATTAAAGTGTCCAAGATTTCTAAGTTGAAACACACTCACAATACCTCGAAGGAACCTCCAGCCAAAGCAGGTGATCCGGCTTCTTTCCAGACCATGTTAGAGAAGCAGTTTATTCAGTTCCTTACTAACATGGGACATAAACTGCTTCCTCTTATCCAGCCTGGGCATTCAGCAGACTTCCGCAAGGTCGAGCCCTTCCTTTGCCCCAGTCCTTTGCCCCAGTCTGAGCTTCCACACTCTTTGCAGGGAGCAGAGTCTCTGTGAGTGTCTGGTCTGCCATCCAAGCACGAAAAGCAAGGAGCAGATTCTTTGCGAGTGCCTCGACGAGAATCCTCACACTCTAAACAAGGAGCAGAGTCTTTGAGAGTGCATCGAGGTTTCTCCACCAAGCCTCTGGAGCTTCGATCTACAGCCTCTAGCCCCATACATACATCGGCTGCTTACGTTTCCGAGGCGAAATCTCCTCGATCCTTGAGATCTGGTTCCAGACACAGTTCTCACCACCATTTGAGGCCTTCATCGAGGCATCCTTCCAGGCATCATTCTTCTTCTCAGGACAGACCATCTTCCTCAAAGCCTCGATCTACTCCAACCTCGACCAGACCACCAATTCCTCATTCGAGGTTTCCGATGCCGGATCTCGAGGATGTTCCGGTCTCGATTGCCTCGTCCAAGTCACCTGGTTCCTTTGATGCCTTTTTCCATGCCAAAGCTTCTTCTTCAACACAGGCTGCCTCGACGTCCTCGAGTCCTTCTTGAGGCAAAGCATTGGCAGATCAGCTATCTTTCTCGTCTTTCCTGCGACAGATGGCTGTAGACTTGGACATTCAATTGGATACTGGCTCCAAATATTCTAAGGAGTATCTAGAAGTCATGCATCTTCCTCAACCTCCGGCAGAGTGTCTTAAGCTTCCACTTCATAAGCTTTTGAATCAGATTTTTGCTCGATGCATGGAGACACCTTTTTCCATACCAGCTGTTCCAGGAAAATTGGACTCTAGGTACAAAACTGTGCATTGCAAAGGGTTTGACAACTCACAGTTATCTCATCAATCTCTGCTTGTTGAATCCTCCTTGAAGAGATCCCATCCTTCCAAGGTCTATGCCACAGTTCCTCCTGGAAGGGAGGGGAAAACTATGGACAAATTTGGACGTCGCATCTACCAGAATGCTATGATGTCCTCTAAAGTCCTCAATTATAATTTTTATTTCATCACTTATTTTGACTTTCTTCTACCAAATGCATTTTGAGTTTCAAGAAGTCATTGCTTCTTTCTCTCAATTATGTCTGCATCTCCTCCAATCATCTTATGATGCCTTTGAGTTATCTGCCCGAGAGGCTGCTTGCTCTGTAGCTATGTGACGTCTTGCCTGGCTTCGTACCATTGACATAGACTCTAAACTTCAAGACCGCTTAGCTAACATTCCTTGTCAGGGCAACGACCTCTTTGATGAATCCATCGAGGCAGCCACCAAGAAATTATCTGACCATGAAAAATCATTTGCTTCTATAGTCAGACCTAAACCAAAGCCAACTCCTGCCAAGCCTGCACACCCTGCTGTTATCTATCAAAGGCGTTTTGCTCCAGAGCCCTCCTCTGAAAAAACAACCTCAGAAGCAACAGAAACCCCAACCTTCTGCTGCACCTAAGGTTTCTCAGCCTTTTTGACTGTTTACAACAGAGCATAACCTCCACCGTTTTGTCTCTGTCTCTTTTTCCTCCTATAGGAAGTCATCTCCATCATTTTTACAACCAATGGACAATAATTACATCCGACCTCTGGGTGCTTACCATCATCAGGGAAGGATATTCTCTTCATTTCACTCAGGTTCCACCAGAGCTTCCTCCAAGAGAGTATCCTTCCAATCCATCCCAGACCGCCCTTCTTCTTCAGGAAGCTCAAGCTCTGCTTCATCTCCATGCCATCGAACCAGTTCCCTTGGAACAGCAGAAAAGGGGTTTTTACTCCCGTTACTTCCTTGTTCCGAAGAAGATGGGCGATCTGCGACCCATTCTGGATCTCAGGGCTCTCAACAAATTTCTAGTCAAAGAAAAGTTTTGAATGTTGTCCCTGGCATCCCTTTATCCCCTTCTCGAGCAGAACGACTGGTTATGCTCTCTGGATCTCAAGGAGGCCTACACCATATTCCCATTCATCCAGCGTCCCGTCAATACCTCAGATTTCAGGTGGGGAATCTGCACTATCAATACAGAGCATTACCCTTCGGCCTGGCCTCGTCTCCCAGAGTGTTCACCAAGTGCCTGGTAGTGGTAGCAGCAGCTCTAAGGAATCATGGTCTTCAGGTATTTCCTTACCTCGATGACTGGCTAATCAAAGATTCCACATCTCAAGGGGTTATTGTAGCGACCCAATGGACTACCTGGTTCCTACAAAGTTTGGGATTCGAAATCAACTTTCCCAAATCTCAGCTTCAGCCCTCACAGAATCTACAAGTCATCGGAGCTGTCCTAGATACTATCCAACTCAGAGCATTCCTTCCACAACAATGTCTGGAAGCTCTTCTGCAACTCTGTCATACGGTGTCTTCCTGCTCTTCCATCTCAGCGAGACACATGATGGTACTTCTGGGTCACATGGCCTCCAAAGTTCACGTGACTCCTTTTGCCAGACTTCACTTTCGCATATCTCAGTGGACCCTGGCATCTCAATGGACGCAAGTTTGCGACCCTCTTTCTCGACACATTTCAGTCACTCCTTCCTTGAAGAAGTCTCTCCGTTGGTGGATGCTCTCTTCCAATCTTTCCTGAGGCTTGCTTTTTCAAACGCCCCCTCATCAGAAGGTCCTCACAACAGACTCTTTGACCTACGCTTGGGGCGCTCATCTCGATGGTCTCCGTAATCAAGGCCTCTGGATCCGTACGGATTGTCAGTGTCATATCAATCAGTTGGAACTCAGAGCGATCCTCAAAGCTCTCCATGCTTTTCAACATCTACTTCATGACACAGTAGTCCTCGTTCGGACGGACAACCAAGTCGCCATATATTATGTTAACAAACAAGGAGGGACAGGGTCTGCCTCCCTTTGTCAAGAAGCTCTGAAGGTTTGGGACTGGGCAATCCACCACAACACCTTCCTCAAAACTGTCTACATTCAAGGGGCAAAGAATTGCTTGGCTGACAACTTGAGTCATCTACTGCAACCTCATGAATGGAATCTCCATTCCTCGCCTCTTCGTCACATTTTTTCACAGTGGGGAATGCCACAGATAGACCTCTTTGCAGCTCCCCACAACTACAAAGTGCCTCAGTTCTGCTCCAGGATATACTCTCCTCACCGCCTCGAGGCAGATGCTTTTCTTCTGGAATGGACGAATCTTTTCCTCTACACATTTCCTCCATTCCCTCTCAGTCTCAAGACTCTGGTCAAATTGAAGAACGAAATTGCCACCATGATTCTAATCGCTCCTCAGTGGCCCTGGTACTCCCTTCTACTTCAACTCAGCAGCAGGGAGCCATACCTTCTACCAGTTTTTCCTTCTCTGCTTACACAGAGTCAAGGATCTCTGCTTCATTCCAACCTGCAGTCTCTACACCTGACAGCCTGGTACCTCTTCAGTTTTCTCAATCTGTTAGAGACATGTTAGAAGCTTCTAGAAAGCTTACAACTAGACAATGCTGTCACCAAAAACGGACATGGTGTTTTTCTCATCATAAGGAGCCTCAGCATTCCTCCTTATCTTCTGTTTTGGACTATCTTTTGCACTTATCCAATTCTGGCCTCAAGTCTACATCTATACGAGTCCATCTCAGTGCAATTGCGGCTTTTCATCAGCCTATTAAAGGGAAACCCCTCTCTGCTCATCCAGTGGTTTCCAGATTCATGAAAGGACTTTTCAATGTCAAACCTCCTCCTGTGGATTGGGACCTCAATGTTGTCCTTACTCAACTCATGAAGTCTCCATTTGAACCAACTGATAAGGCTCATCTGAAGTATCTCATTTGGAAAGTTGTGTTTCTCATTGCCCTCACTTCTGCTCGACGAGTCAGTGAGCTGCAAGCTTTAGTTACTGACCCACAATTCACTGTGCTCCATCATGACAAGGTGGTTCTTCGTACTCATCTGAAATTCCTACCTAAAGTGGTCTCAGAATTTCATTTCAACCAATCCATCGTACTTCCAGTGCTTTTTCCAAAGCCTCATTCTCATCCTGGAGAATCATCTCTTCATACTCTGGACTGTAAACGTGCTTTGGCCTTCTACTTGGAATGCACCAAACCACACAGAACTGCTCCTCAACTTTTTGTCTCCTTCGATCCAAATAAGTTGGGACATCCTATTTCTAAGCGTACCATCTCCAACTGGATGGCGGCTTGTATCTCATTCTGCTATGCCCAGGCAGTAAAGTCACAGCCCATAAAGTCAGAGCAATGGCAGCATCAGTAGCTTTCCTCAGATCTACACCTATTGAGGAAATTTGTAGAGCTGCTACTTGGTCCTCGGTTCATACCTTCACTTTTCACTATTGTCTGGATACTTTCTCCAGACGGGATGGACAGTTTGATCAAACAGTATTACAAAATTTATTCTCCTAAATTACCAACACTCCCACCATCCCATTCTGGTTAGCTTGGAGGTCACCCATATGTGAGAATACCTGCCTGCTTGTCCTGGGATAAAGCACAGTTACTTACCATAACAGGTGTTATCCAGGGACAGCAGGCAGCTATTCTCACAACCCACTCACCTCCCCTAGTTGGCTTCTCTGCTAGCTATCTGAACTGAGGAGACACGCCCTGTGCTGGGCGGGAAGGCACTCGCGCATGCGCGGTGCGGGCGCTCGAAACTTCGAGTTTCTTCAAGCAAGTCTGCTTGTGAGGCGTCCGCATCCGGGCTCTATCAATGACGTCACCCATATGTGAGAATAGCTGCCTGCTGTCCCTGGATAACACCTGTTACGGTAAGTAATTGTGCTTTTCTGTGCCTTGTGAGAAGGTAATTATGGTGGTTTTTATTTGAGTTTGTGAAGGATTGTGAAATTCTAGTTAAGGTCTGAAGTTTGGTATTGATGCTGGTAATGTTTGAGAGTCTGAAGAGATTTTTTGTGATGTTCTGTGAGAATTTTTTGGTAAATGTTTGAGAGATTCCCTGATTAAGAAATATATGGTGAAGATTTCTGACTAAAGTTTCAGTCTACTATTCTGTGAGACTCTTCTGGGAAATGTTTGAGAGGATCTTTGAGTGACTTTGAGTGCTGATTTTTGGAGGAAATTTAATGAGATGTCCTGTGACAGATTTCTGTGGAATGTTGTGAGAGACCTTTGGTGAAGGAAAGTTTGTAAACTACTTTGGAAACCTTTTTCTGAGAATATCTGCTATAAAGTTTATTGAGAATTTGATTTTTTGTGTGTGTGTGATTTGAGATATAGGAAATTCTTGGGAGGGAAATAGTATAGGGAACATCAATTATCTGTTTTTTTTTTCTAGCTGAGAAAGTATTTTAGGCAACTTTGGGGTTATTAAATTAGGATAGGGTTTTCCCTTATTGATTTGTTTTAGTCAGGGTAGTAGGTTGGTTCCAGGAAGAGAGAGTCTGCTAGCAAGAGAGAGTCTGCTAGAAACAGCGTGCCCATGTGGTACCCCTACACAGAAAGGACAGAAAGCCTCAAATACCCAAATCTGTGTAAAAAGAAGAACTGTACAGAGGGGAAGTAGAATTTCATTGTCTAGATTTGATATACAGCATTTGTTTATGAAATATTATTTCTATTTCAAATTTTGAATCCTTAGTGCTGGACATACATACAAATTTTGAATCCTTAGTGCTTCTTTATATCTATTTTGTTTATGGTTTAATTAACATTTTTTATTTTATTTTTATTACATTTTATTATTGCATTCATTATTTTTTTTTTTATGTAATTCACTCCTCCTGGGGAAAGGTACCAATTTAACCCTCGGTGTTCACGACTACAAAACAAATCTTATTTCAAGAGGGATACCTATTACCTCAGTCTGAGAAGGAGGGGGTTACATTAGGCAGCAGTTGGCCACCTACAGTTGGGACGCCGTTTATAGAATCCGGGTCTTCAAGCACATGGACACCCATTTTTGGCTTTTTGCTATGTTCACATGCATCAAAAATGAGTGCGAAAAGGTCAACAAGCCCTGCACATTTTGGCTTGCAAGAATTCCATTGCCTTCACTCTGAAGTGAATCCAAAAACCATGTGAGGTTCAATCAATTTTTCTTTTGACCCCCAGCAGAACTGGGATTGCTGTAATCAAATAGATTATTTCCAATTGGCTAGGTAGGCATGATGGGGAAGGACTATTGTATACACATCTTTGTCCACACACTGCTGACCATTACTGAAAAGCAGGATGTTAGGCCACATGAACCTTTGCTCTTACCCAGTGTGGTAATTCTTATGTCTCTATCAAACTTCCACCTTCCTATTTGGTTGGTATTGCTTATGTTCTGAATCCTACTCCCATCATTTTCCTCCTGCTAACAGTCACATCTTTCTTCTTTCCTCACAGTGTAGTTCTTATCCCTCCCTACTGTAATGTCTTCCCCCCTCCCCCTTTCTCCCACTCCAACCATCTGGCTCTACAGGCAATTAGCAGGCCATACTTTGAGGGTTTCAGTAACCATGGCAACTTCTGAAGGCATCTGGGCCCCAGACCTTCAAATTGAGTGTGGAATTATTATATGAGGAAGAGAAAGGGAGAAGGGCAGAAAGGGAAACCAGGACATGGTTAATGCCTCATGAAATGTTGCTATAGATAAGTGTTCTTCTTGTATTCAAGGCCTGGGGGCCAATGGCAGCCACCACTGTCTTTCTCTTTTTTTTTTCTGCTACTCTGCCTCTCTACCCAGACTCAGGACAGAAAGAGGAAAGTAGATGGGGGGAGGGGGGAGAGGTACATGTTTGAAGGACAAGGCATTTCTCAATAGACCAGGGGTGTCAAACTCAAATCACATAAGGGGCCAAAATCTAAAACACAGGCTAAGTCGTGGGCCGGATTTTTTATTAAGATACTTTGCTGACACACAGCATGGGCCCCAGTGCTGGAGGCGGCTCCGACGCTCACAGGATTTCTGTGAACATCAGATCAATTGCCGCTGGCGCCAAAACCTACACTGTGCGCCAGCAAAGGAGGGGGTTAGTTTTAGTAGAAGTATAGGGATACAACCTCTCCAACCCCACACTGGCTACAAAATAAATAAAAAAGACTTTTCCTCTCTTTTAGGTCCTAGTTCACGCTTGCTGTCTAATACCAGCTCTGGCAGGATACACATTTCAAATTTGACATATTGTAATCACAAAATAGAAAAGAAAATTATTTTTTCTACCTTTTGTTGTCTGGTCATTTTGCTTTTAGTCCCAGTTTCTCTTTCTGATTTTGCCTATCTTCTAATTCTCTTTCCAGTATCTACTGTCCATTTTTTTTCTCTTCTTCTCTCTTGCTCCAGTCCCTTTCTCCAACATATTGATTTTTCCCTTTCAACTTTTCTGCCTCTGTCCACTCAAATCTCGCCCTCTTTCTCATCCTTCACATTTTTAAATTTTTGGCTATCTTTCTCATCTCTCCTTTTTTAATTTTCAGCTTCCTATCAATTTTCCATTCTCTTATTCTGCAGCTCTCCCATTTCCCAGCCTCCTATTTCCTTCTATCTCTCCTCCTCTCTCCCCTTGGTCCAACATTTTGCTCCCTCTCTTTTCTGTTGTTCTTCTCTCCCCCCATGATGCTGAACAATGAGATGGAAGAAAAAAGAGATGCTGCATCTCTCTCTCCCTTCCACCCCCAGGCCTAACATTTCTCCCTTTTTCTTCCCAACGGTTCTCCCTTCAAATATCTTTTTCCCTCTTCCTCCACACTACCCCAGGTCCAACTTCTCTCCCTTTATCTCGCTCTCCTCATAGCCCAGCTTGCCTTTCTCACCAGCGCCGATCCCTCTCTCCTCACAGCCCAGCTTGCCTTTCCCTCCAGCACCGGTCCCTCTCTCCTCACAGCCCAGCATGCCTTTCCCTCCAGTGCCAGTCCCTCTCTCCTCACAGCCCAGCGTGTCTTTCCCTCCAGCGCCTGTCCGATGTCACCACTAAGCCGAGGAATCTGCCGGCCTCAGCGATTCGGCAGTGTTATCTGTGGCTCCTCCTCCTGCTTTTCACCTGCCGCGGTCTGTCTCCAATGACGTGCAACTTCCTGTTTCTGCCCGGGTGGATTGCGGTGGCAAAAGGCAGGAGGGGGAGCCACAGACAACATTGCCAAAGCCGGCAGACTTTCCGGTGTGACAGCGACGTCGGACCGGCGCGGGAGGGAGGACAAGCTGGGCTCTAAGAAGGGGAAGTTCGGGAGCATTGCTGCGGGACACATAAAAAGGCCAGGCGGGCCAGATTCGCCCAACAGGCCTTGTGTTTGACACAAGTGCAATACACAAAAGAGAGTGCATTAGGAAATGCTCACAATCATGAGGATACCTCCTAATGAAGACTGAAAAGTGGGCTGGTGGGGGTGGATATCATTGACACATACTGGCCAGCAGTCATGATCCTTCATGGGAAGCTATCTGACAGCTCTCCTTCAAATCATTAGAATCCAAAGTGGCCCCAGCTTAAAATTTAATTAAGACCACTGATAAAGATGAAGGACTGGTGGGACTGAAGGAAGAATAAAGAAAAAAGCAAATAATCTGAAAACATTCATAGTACTGAAACAATCTCAGTAGTTATGCTTAGTAATATATTTGAAAACTTGGACAGAGAAAAATCGGCATTTCTTTGGCTTGATTGACCATAGACTATTGTTTGTCTATTTAAAGAGTGTGGGGCTCATTTTCAAAAAAGAAAGATGTCCAAAAAATGGCATAAAGTGGCACTTGGACAAATAGTCATTTTCAAAACCAACTTTCTAGATGTCTTGCTAGGCTTTTTGTCTGCAGTGGTTCCAAAGTTTAAGGGGGTGTATTGGAGGCGTGTTATTGATGGGCATAGGCAGGCTTAACACTTGGATGTCTTGCAGCCATAATCAAACATTTACCAAGTCATCCAAGATGCCATTTAGACATTCAGGCCCAGATTCTGTATAGGTCGCCGGTCCGGGTGTCCTATACAGAATCGGGCCTACACCCACCCAAAGTTAACCCGATTCTGTAACCGATGTCCATGTTGCAGATGCCGGTTACAGAATCGGGTTTAACATGCCTAACCCACCTTTCCGGACCCCCACAACAGCTCCCCCGAAGATCGCCGGCAGGAAGGTGCTCAACCCTTCCTGCCAATATAACCCGCCCCCCCCTGACGATCGCCGGCAGGAAGGTGCTCAGCCCTTCATGCCGACAGAACCAGCCCTCCCCAACGATCGCGGCAGGAGGGTACCCATCCCCTCCTGCCTACCCCAACAGCCCCCCCGATGATCGCAGCAGGAGGATATCCAACCCCTCCTGCCAGCTCCCCAACAGCCCCCCCTATGATCACTGGTAGGAGGGTGCCCAACCCCTCCTGCCGGCCCCCCCAACGGCCCCCTATATCGCCAATAGGAGGGTGCCCAACCCCTCCTGCCGGACCCTCCCCCAACAAACCCCGCCATCCCGAAACACCACCCTTAGTCTTACTTTCCAAGTTGGACCGGACAGCTCCTCGCTCGTCTGGCCAGCAGGCCTGCCTCCGTCCAAATGAGGTGGGCCCGCCCCTCCCCTGCCTAACCCACAGGATCCTAGGGCCTGATTGGCCCAAGCACCTAAGGCCCCTCCTATAGCGGGAGTGGCTTTAGGTGCCTAGACCAATCAGGCCCTAGGATCCTGTGGGTTGGGCATTTGGACGGAGGCAAGCCTGCTGGCCATACGTGTGAGGAGCCGTCCGGTCCAACTTGGAAAGTAAGACTAAGGGGGTTCCGGGGTGGGAGGGTTCGTTGGGGGGGGTCCAGCAGGAGGGGTTGGGTACCCTCCTGCCGGCGATCTTAGGGGGAGCCGTTGGGGGGGCCGGCAGGAGGGGTTGGGCACCCTCCTGCCGGCGATCTTAGGGGAGGCCATTGGGAGGACCGTCAGGAGGGGTTGGGTACCCTCCTGCCATGATTGTCGGGAGGGCCATTGGGGGGGGTCGGCAGGAGGGGTTGGGTACCCTTCTGCCGCGATTGTCGGGAGGGCCGTTGGGGGGGGGTCTACAGGAGGGGTTGGTGCCCTCCTGCCGTGATCGCTGGGGGGAGGGGAGACTTGCAGCCGTAGCCGTGGTCACTATGCTAATCACGGCAGGGAGATCTTTGCCGCGATTAGGTACAGCGGCCGCGTCTACTTACCATGTAGGCTAACATTGTAAGCATCTCCCGTTCTGCTAGGGAGATGCGTAGGGACGCCTAGGTTCGCTTAAGGCTACCGTCTAGCGAGCTTAGGCAGGCCTCTCTAGGCTCCCTGGAGGCGCCTTCAATATAGGCGGCCTGCCTGGGGAGCATTTTTTTTTTTTTTAGAAAAAGTGCCTCCCGATTGGCTGATTAGACAGCTGTAGGACGCCTACAGCTGCCTACAATCGGGAGCACTTTGCAGAATCAGGGCCTCAGAGCTAGATCTATTTTAAAAGTGAATAAAGGCCAAAAAGATACTCAAACTAACCAGATGAAGGCATGATCCCCAAACCCCCCCAAAGATCTGAATGAAACAGTACATACCTGTCTCTATAACAGCAGCATATAGTATGGGAAAGTAGAGCAGCAAGCAGGTGTCTGAAGAAGCCTGGGGGGCGGAATAGTGAACCACAGAGAGGGGAACCCAGGCCCATATATCCCATTCTAACCATTACATTTATGGTTGAAAGTGTGAGCCCACCAAAATCCTACTGTACTGCCAAATAGGTGACACCTTCAGCCATGAGGGCTAATTGGGTGGTAGACAGGTGAGTACAGTAGGTTTTGGGGGAATTTTGGAGGGCTCACCATACATTATAAGGAGATTATGTGAAGTTCAAAAAAGTGCCTTATAAGGTACCCCACTGCTCTGCTGACATGTCTGTGTGGCCCTCTTATATATGCAAATGGCTCGTTTTGGACGTCCTATTTTTCAAAAATGGCCAAAAATGATAGGTGTCTTGCTAAGCCAAGAATTCTAGCAGGTCATTTTCAGAAAAAAAAAATACAGATGTCTTGTTGTTTTGAAGATGGCCTTTTCTCCACCCAATTTTTGGATATATTTCTTCAGACATCCAGACTCGGACTTAGACATCCTATTAAAAATGGCCCTCAACAGGTCTTCAAGGACAAGTATACCAATGGTTTGAACTAGTCCTAGAGATCATTCATTTTATGGCATTCACAATTCTGAGAGTTCCAGAGGTGATACTATTATCACCATTACTTTTTACAGTAATTTATTCCTCTGTCGCCTAGCACTCATTCAAGAATTGAGCATGATAGCTCTTTTTTTTTTTTTAAGATGATATCCAATTTATAATATGGATCACTGGCAATCTGCCTTTCCTAACCATGATTCTCTTTTTACTAAGACAGGTTATTTCATTAGAATCTATGATTAAGATACAGAAAGATTAGCTTCTTACCTCAATAATCTTCTTTCTTGTAGATGTGTCTAGAGGTCATAAACGCTAGGGTCATGTACCTGAACCAGTACAGATGCTTACAGAAAACTGTCAATCATGTTTTCCAACTCCACCTCCTTCCCAGGTTGCTGCTCCTGCCCCCTCAGTTTGTACAAAAGCAATCTAGTAGTACTGTAATTAAAAAAAACAAAAAAACCAGGAAGGATTGAAAGGGAGAAAAATTCCCAACACCACAATTCTATTCTGCTCTGTAACAAAGGAAATAACATTATAACATTAAACTTGTGCAACCAGCATGACCCGCTATCAAGCTGAGACTTAAACCAGACTGTATGGCATGAGGATTTACAAGGGGTCGTAGAAAAGTTCTCAGCCTAGCCAAGAAGAGTGTGATGTGAAGCTATGAAAACTCAGTGGTATGTGGCACCCGGGGCCCATCATTTTTTGACACACACCCCCACCCACCCTCCATGTAAAAAATATTTTTTGTAATAACCATGAAACGGTATAAATGGTCAGAATAGTAACAGGGAGTGAAAATATTATTTTATTGAACCTCATATATGTAACCATTATTCCAAACATACCATAACATAACATAAATTATGTCTGAATTGTCATGACATCAGAAGTACGTATGGAGTAGTTGCAGGTGATGCTTGGGACAGTTCTGATTGTGTTAGTTCGGTTTTATGTGTTTTTTTAATAGATGGGTTTTTATTTCTTTTTTGAAGGTTTTGTAGTCTGTGGTCGAGGTCAATAGGTTGTAGAGTTGGGGGTCGAGTGTTAGGAGGTTGTTAAACAGTTTTTTTCTTTTGACGTTTTTGGTTGGAGGGTGTGCGAGTTCTCCTATGTCTGGTTGAGGTGGATTTAATTATTTAGCTGAAGAAATTAGTTACCCCCCCCCCCCCATTCCACACACATTAATTCTCTTCCATTTTTGTTCCCATTATAAAAAACACTGATAAGTTCCCAGAAAAAAAATACATTAAAATAAGAAGTGAAAACAAAGGCCCCTACAGATGAGAACATAACATAAGAATAGCCTAATTGGGTCAGACCAATGGTCCATCATGCCCAGTAGCCCATTCTCATGGTAGCCAAAACCCAAAGAGTAGCAACATTCCATGCTACCGATCCAGGGCAAACAGACACTTCCCCATGTCTTAATAACAGACAATGGACTTTTCCTTCAGGAATTTGTCCAAATCTTTCTTAAAACCAGCTAAGCTATCTGCTTTTACCATAACTTCTGGCCACTTCATTTTTAAGCTTAGATCTTTCCTTCCAAACAGAGACCTTGCTAGATGTCAAATACAACACAAGGGAACCTCACACGGACTTAGCTGTGCAGGAAATATGAACCTCCTCATACACCCACCTATAGTGCAAAAATGTGCAAAGGTCTGTTTATTTTTTTCTTTCGATCACTAGATAGCCTAATGCCACACAAGCAGCACTGTTACAAAAGGTCAATGCTAAGGTTAACAAAGTTTCCTTCCTTGGACCACAAGGAGATACTGACAAACCACTGGAAGAGATCCCAAAACAACTACCTAGGCACAATACCCAATGACCCACTCAGTGTGTGAACCAGTTGAGTGGAGTGGACTAACTTGGGGGTGGAAATGGGCCCGGAGTTTGCTCAAGAGAATTTCCCAGACCACCTCTTCCTCTCAACACATTGACACACTGCCACAACCACCACCACCACTAGGAACACCTCACTGGGTAGGTCAGCAATGCTTATAAACTTTATAAAACACATTATTATATTATTTTTATAAAGCACATATTTTAACTGAACTCTCTGACATCCTCAGCCTTTCCATTCACAAAAATAGAAGGAAGAAAAGTTCCCATTTCCTGCTGTCTCATGTCCCCGGCCTATACAATATTTTTCTTCTACAGACCCTTCAAAAGTCTGACAAAATCCTCATTTCACTTGCATTATAAAGTACTGAGGATGCCATCTCTCCCCAATCCCAGGTCCTAAAGTCTAAGACAGTAGCGCAAACTGCCCGATTCAGGAAGAAAAATTTCGATTCAGCCTATTTAATTGGTTTTTCAATTCGATTTTTCTGCCCAGTTGGGTGATTTTTTTTTCAAAAATCTTGGTGGGTTTTATAGCTTTTTCACCCCCTTTGGCTTCTCCTAACCACACTGGTGCTGTGGTGTAAATAAAATAAAGAAACAAAAAGGACTTTTCCTCTCTCTGTTAAATCCTAGCTCACGTTTGCAGTCTAACACCAGCTCTGGCAGGATACACATTTCAAATGTGACATATTGTAATCACAAAACAGAAAATAGAATTAATTTTTCTACCTTTTGTTGTCTGGTTATTTTTCAAATCTTGTTGGTCCCAGGCTCTGGTTGTCTTCTGATAACTTGCTAGCCAGGGTCTCCTTCTTTCTTCATGCTAACCATCCATCTGCCATCTCTGTCCTCCCGTTCCATTTCCCTTCCCTCCCCAGGAAGTCTGGTATCTTTCCTTTTTTTCATCTCCCTCCACAGATCCACCTTTTCTTAACTACCCTTTCATCCGGCATCTCTCCCTCCTTCCCCACCACCCCAGGGCCCACCATCTCTCCCTTTCTTTTCCCAATTACCCTCCTATCCAGTATCTCTATCCCTCCTCCAAACCATCTCTTGTGTCCAATTTCTCTCCCTTTCTGTTCCTTCCCTCCCTAAATCCAATGGTCCATCATCTCTCTCCCTCTCCTCTATTTTCAGACCCATTATTTCTTCCCCCCCAAAGTCTAGTATATGTACATCTCTTTGAACACCCCCTTCCCTCTGTGTACTTCTACACCAAGGGCCCCCACCAAAGGCCTGTCCCCTGCCCTTGAAGGCCTGCACCCCCCGAAGGCCTGCACCCCCTTGAAGGCCTGTCCCCCCCCTTGAAGGCCTGTCCCACCCCCTTGTAGGCCTGTCCCCCCCTTAAAGGCCTGCCTGCCTCTTCCCCCCTTGAAGGCCTGCCTGCCTGCCTGTCCCCCCCCAAAAGCCTGTCTCCCCCATGAAGGCATGTCCCCCCCTTGAAGGCCTGCACCCCCCGAAGGCTGCAACCCCCCAGAAGGCCTGCACCCCCCCGAAGGCTGCACCCCCCCAGAAGGCCTGCACCCCCCCAAAGGCCTGCACCCCCTTGAAGGCCTGTCCCCCCCTTGAAGGCCTGTCCCACCCCCTGTCCCCCCCTTAAAGGCCTGCCTGCCTGTCCCCCCCCTTGAAGGCCTGCCTGCCTGTCCCCCCCTGAAAGCCTGTCTCCCCCATGAAGGCTTGTCCCCCCCTTTAAGGCCTGCATCTCCCCCTGAAGGCTTGTCCCTCCCCTTGAAGGCCTGCACCCCCCCGAAGGCTGCACCCCCCCAGAAGGCCTGCACCCCCCCCGGAGGCCTGCACCTCCTTGAAGGCCTGTCCCCCCCTTGAAGGTCTGTCCCACCCCCTGCCCCCCCCTTAAAGGTCTGCCTGCCTGTCCCCCCTTTGAAGGCCTGCCTGCCTGTCCCCCCCAAAAAAAGCCTGTCTCCCCCCATGAAGGCTTGTTCTCCCCCTTTAAGGCCTGCATCTCCCCCTGAAGGCCTGCCTGCCCGCCCCACCCCGAAGGACCGCTCACCCCCCATCCAGACTTCCGGTTTTTCCCCTCTGGCCTCCCCGCACCATTTAGAGTAGAAGCAGCTTGCAGCAAGATCGCGATGTCAGCGATCTTGAGCTGCTTGTGCTGTCCTCCGCCGCGGACTCGCCCCCCTCCTCTGACATCAGTGGAGGGGGCGGGACCGAGGCAGACAGCATGAAGCAGCGCAAGATCGATGACATCGCAATCTTGCTGCAGGCTGCTTCGGTACTCTTAATGGTGCGGGGAGGCCAGAGAGGAAGAACCAGACATCAGGGGGGGGGGGAGAACGGACGCCGGAGCACCCCCTCAGGGCTTGCACCCGTGGCAGACCGCCCCTCCCGCCCCCCCCCTTGGTACGCCAATGTGAAAACTACAAGTTATTTCACACTTTTCTTGACACTTTTCGTTTCATTGATATAAAATGAAATAAAAGGTATCAAGAAAAGTATGGAATAACTTGTAAGTTCATGGTTCCACATCATTTTCTTCTTGGTTGGGCTCAGAACTTCTCAGCGGCCCCTCGTACCTTTGCATCATTTTTTTTTTTAATCCTCTCAGCTCCTCAGAGATAGAAAATACTTCAAATCCTAAGGCAGAAGGATAGCAAAGCCCATACAGAGGGGGGGCTTCAGGACCACTAGACACATCTACAAGAAAGAAGATTACCAAGGTAAGAACCTAATCTTTCTTTCTAGTGCATTGTGTCTCATGATCCTGAATGCTAGAGATATACCAATGCAGTCCCAAAAGTCTAGGGTGGACCTGCTGAGCTTGCCTTCAAAATGGAGGACCCATAAGTGGCATCTTTCCAGGCTGCTATATCTACCCTATAGACCTGGTAAAGGTATGAAGGGTAGACCTTGTAGCCGCTCTACAAATCTCCTCAGGCGAGACAGCCATAGTTTCCGCCCAAGAGACAGCAACCCCTCTAGTGGACTGTGCTTTCAATATGATTTGTGGCTATTTACCTCCATAAGTGGAGGAAATGGCCACTTTTTGTTTCAACAATTTTTACTGATTGACAACACATTGAAAACAAATGAAAACAGAAAACATTCCAACATGGTTTACAGTATGAAAAACTCCCCACCTCTTCCCCTCTGAAACCACCAATCACAAGAATAATATAACTCCACAACACCCCCCCCCCCCTTTCAAAGTATACAGGGAAATGGCCGTTTTAATCCATCTGGAAAATTTAAGCTTTAGACGCCAGCCTCCCTTTCTTGGTGGTCCGACAGGCGAAACTCATTGGTAACTTCGAGGTACCGAAGAAGCACTCGCTTGACAACCAGCAAATGCAACGTTCTATATTTTTTCTTCAACCCTGTAGGGCAAATGGACTTCTGGATCAATGTGGAAGGCCAAAACTATTTTCAGTAGGAAAGACAGAACAGTGTTCAGGGAGAGCCCAGCTTCTGTAATCCTAAGAAACAGCTCCCTGTAGGAAAGAGCTTGTAACTTGGAAACCCATCTCACTGACATAACTGCCACCAAGAACACAGTCTTGACTGTAAGATCCAAAAGGATAGCCTTCTATAAGGGCTCATACGGAGAAGTACCAAGCCCTTGTAACCGGATGTTAAGGTTCCAGGAAGGCAAAGGGAAACGCACTGGAGGGCAAAAACTGCAGAGCCCCATTAATGAACCGGGGGACCTCATGGTGAGACACCAAGGAGCCTTCCCCCACCCCCAAGCTTGGAAACAGGAAAGGCATTTTCAAAGAACCTACCCATGGCTCCTTTTGAAGTCCCTATTGCAAAAAAATCCAGGACTACCAAAATCTGAGTTCACCAGAGCTGTGCTGAAAGGACTTCCAGGACTAAGCACAGGCTGCCACCATAGATGTCTTCCTAGCTCTGAGCAATGTGGTAACGACCACATCTGAATAACCCTTGCTTGTCAGAACCACCCGAGGCAGGTCTTGTCAGACAAATCCAATCAATTTCTTTGACTGGGTGACCAGAGGATTTATACTGTACCAGAAACACAATTTTCTCTGTTGTCGCGCCCTCTCTTTGGAATGCAATGCCATCGAATCTTCATTCTGAAAATTTCTTAAATAAGTTTAGAACACTCCTTAAGACATTTCTCTTTAAAGATGCTTATCAAAATTCCAACTGAGGTCCCAAATAAAAACGGGACAACAAAAACGCTTCCAGAAAGCAATATCCCTTTTTTCCTTTCGTTTTATCCTCCCTTCCTCTCCTCATTTATTTTTATTTATACAATGTAACTTAAAAACCTTCCCTTCCCTTTTATCTCATACCCTTTATATTAAAGTCTTTGTATCGAACTTATCCAACCTATTTTTATTTTGTTTTTTATATACAACTTTTTTATAATTTTGATCTCTTATTATTGTAAACAGACCAGATACTAGTGATGGTCGGTATATCAAAATTTTAATAAACTTGAAACTTGGAACTAGATGTGATGTATTTAGATTTTAGCAAAGACTATGGCAGTGTTCCACAAAGGTGCCTAATAAATAAACTGAGCGCTCCTTTTACGAAGCTGCATTAGCAGTTTTATTGCGCGAGACTTTTAATCATGCGCTAACTCCTGAGCTATCCGAAAAACTACCGCCTGCTCAAGAGGAGGTTTTAGCGGCTAGCGTGGCCGGCAGTTTAGCGTGCACTATTACGCACGTTAAACCGTTAACGCGGCTTTGTAAAAGGATCCCTGAATGTCCTCAGTATGGGCCCCAAAGTAACATAAAATAACATAGTAACATAGTAGATGACGGCAGATACAGACCCGAATGGTCCATCCAGTCTGCCCAACCTGATTCAATTTAAATTTTTTCTTTTTAGCTATTTCTGGGCAAGAATACAAAGCTCTACTCGGTACTGTGCTTGAGTTCCAACTGCCAAAATCTCTGTCAAAACCTATTCCAGCCCATCTACACCCTCCCAGCCATTGAAGCCCTCTCCAGCTCATCCTCCCCCAAATGGCAATATACAGACCATGCAACTCTGCCCAATACTGGCCTTAGTTCAATATTTAATATTATTTTCTGATTCTAGATCTTCTGTGTTCATCCCACGCTTCTTTGAACTCAAGTCACTGTTTTCCTTTCCACCACCTCTCTCGGGAGCGCATTCCAGGCATCCACCACCCTCTCCGTAAAGTAAAATTTCCTAGCATTGCTCTTGAATCTACCACCCCTCAACCTCAAATTATGTCCTCTGGTTTTACCATTTTCCTTTCTCTGAACATAAGAACATAAGAATTGCCACTACTGAGTCAGGCCAGTGGTCCATCATGCCCAGCAGTTCGCTCACGCGGCAGCCCTCTGGTCTAAGACCAGCACCCTAACTGAGACTAGCCCTACCAGCACACGTTCTTGTTCAGCAGAAACTTGTCTAACTTTGTCTTGAATCCTTGGAGGGTGTTTTCTCCTATAACAGCCTCTGGAAGAGCGTTCCAGCTTCTACCACTCTCTGGGTGATGAAGAACTTCCTTACGTTTGTACGGAATCTATCCCCTTTCAACTTTACAGAGTGCCCTCTTGTTCTCCCTACCTTGGAAAGGATGGACTAGATCAGGAACTGGTTGAGTGGAAGGCGACAGAGGGTAGTGGTCAATGGAGATCACTCTGAGGAAAGGGATGTTACCAGTGGTGTACCTCAAGGTTTGGTTCTTGGGCCTGTTCTTTTTAACATTTTGTAAATGATATTGCTGAAGGGCTATCAGGTAAGATTTGCCTCTTTGCAGATGATACCAAAATCTGCAATAGAGTAGACAGCCCTGATAGTGTGAACATTAGGAAGGACCTAGTAAATCTTGAATAATGGTCTGAAGTTTAGCAGCTAAGATTTAATGCTAAGAAATGCAAGGTCATGCATTTGGGCTGCAAAAACATGAGGGAACTATCTAGTATAGGGAATGAAAGAGAAGTAGGGTTTGGGTGTGATAGTTTGTGATGACCCTAAAGTGACCAAACAGGTTGAAAAGGCAACAGCAAAAACTAGAAGGATGCTAGGTACACAGGGAGAAGAATGGCCAGTAAGAAAAGACTCTGTATAAGACTCTGGTGAGACCTCGTTTAGAATATTCTGGAGACTATACAGGATAAAATTGATCCAAAGGAAGACTACTAAAATGGTTGGTGGTTTCATCATAAGGCATATGGGGATAGATTTAAAGATGTCAATATGTATACCTTGGAGGAACGGCGGAAGAGGGGAGATATGATAGAGACTTTTAAATACCTATGTGACATAAATGTATATCAGGGGAAAAACTAACTGGGAGATTAAACATTAAATAAACAATTCTGAATTTCAAAATTAAAATCACAACTATCAAAATTCCAAAAACGTATATAAAAAATAAATTTTAGTATATATAAATATAACAAGCAATTCTTCAAATTAAAAATATATATTTCTAAAGTGAATGCTCAGTTCAAAACACCAAATCCTCTCAAGAGCAGCATCATAATATAGTGTTGAATCAAGACATCATCGCATCCACCTGCCTGCCCTATTTATAGTTCGTGAAAATCAGACTATTAGAATAAGTCTATGAACAATTCAAAAATATATGCAAACTCGTAACATATATAAGATGTAAAACTGTTACTTAGCTCAAAATGATAGCATTCACTGGGCAGCTTTTGGCGTGGTAGATAAAACAAGATGTTGTCAAACAGATCGCTGCTGCTGAGTTCGGAACTCATGATAACAAAATATGTGATGAAAATCCCCAAAATTAGCAAAACCAAAAACAATGTCCCAAATTTGTGAAAAATATAAGTCTACAACTGTCCATGAATTGCTATAGTCTTCCTAGTCTACACTTATCATGTTTCACAGATCTTGCTTCATCAGGAGGAAGTCAGAAACTAAAAAGTAAAACAAACATAGTACACATACCTCACATCCATGATGTAGCGAACTGATGTAAAAGATCTATGCATTTAATTCCCTATTCAATGAATATGAAATTGATTTCAAAATTTATCAAACTTACTACTAAAACGTACTTTCATGGTTCCAAACCGAGGGATTGAAAATCAAGGCTATATCCTGCAGCTCCACCTCAGTACGAATAATTAACCAGTGAAAAAGAAGTGACGTAAATATATACGTCAATCCTATCACATGGTTTGCCAATCAGGGCATTCAAAGAAACATTTGAACTGAGAATAAAATAATATCGTCTTAACAACGTCCTTGTGGCATAACTGTGTTCCACTGGAAAATCAAACGTTGTTCATGATATAACAGTGTTTGAGAGATATCGCTCTGTTTATAAAAATCAAATTGCCTGATTACACAAAATCTTAGATCCATCAGAGAATGATCGGTCTGTTGCCAATGAGAGACTAAAAGGGCCTCAACCTTCCTTGTATGAATACAGTGGAACCTCGGTTTGCGAGTAACCCGGTTTGCGAGTGTTTTGCAAGACGAGCAAAACACTCAGCAAACTTTTGCCTCGCAAACCGAGCATGTTCTGGTGTACGAGCACCTCCCCCCCGCTCTAACCGGCATCGCACCCCCCCGAACCGGCATCGCAAACCCCCCCGCACGAACGCCCTCCGCGAGAACCGCAAAGCACCCCCGAGAGAACGAGAGCCAGAAGGCCTTGAGCATGCGCAGATGCTCAAGGCCCAGCCCAGGCAAGAGGCGGGAGCTCGCATTCACCCTTACAACGAGCAGAAGGGGTAAGGACCGTGCTTGGGAGGAAGGGCGGGCGGATGCCTCTTTCAGCACGGGGGTGCTTTGTGGTTCTCGTGGGGGGGCGTTCGCGGTGTGTTTTTTATAAAGAAACGGCATGACGTCAATTGCCTGCACGTACTCAGGACTAATTGCTTATTCCTAAGGAGGCTAGCACCAAAAAAATGCCACGGCCATCTTTACATAGAAGAACACACATCAGGATGCTGTGGAGCAAAACAAAAGGGGTAATTTTACTTCTAAAACTAGAACTGCTAAGATATTGAGGGATTAGTTTAAAGTTTTAGAACAATGAAACTTATGCATTTACTAACTCTTGCCTCTTATTTGCAGGGGACCCGTTCTTGAAAAAGCCTTTGGGCAAAACTGGTTGAACCTTAAGGTACTTCCCGAGGTTTAAAAAAAGAATGAAGAAATAGCTAAAGCTAGGTACAAACGTTTTAAAGTTGTATAAGAAAAGTTTATTGATTTGCACAAAACATAGAATATAGAGCACAAGCACTTTAAAAAAAACTAAGGTCTGATGATGAATAAAAGCCAGAAAGAGAAACAAGCCTTCAAATAATTTGGCTGGTGATTGGCTGGAACTGAAGACCATAGAGGTACTTAGAAAGGTATTATCTGAAAAAAGATCACTTAGAAATTAGGCACTTTGAAGTGTATCATTGTGGATTGATGGTGTATCTAATATAATAAAACGCTAGGCGGCGCATGCTCAGTTCCTAAGTGTGCGCCGCTTTTCTGTGAGCTGTAGCGACAGGTAGGAACTGCGCATGCGCGGCTTACGCTCTGTCCTGCTCCCTGTTGAAAGACGCGGTCGCCGCCTCTCCGCTCTCTCTGTCCTGCTCCCTGTTGAAAGATGCTTTCGCCGCCTCTCCGCTCTCTCTGTTGAAAGACGCGGTCGCTGCCTCTACGCTCTCCCTCTTCCTCCCCCCCCCCGAGGCGGATGTCGAGCGCGGCAGCCAAAACCCGGCTTTTAAGTTGGCCACTGCTTCTCCTGCGGCGCGGCGGCCCGAGTCGGATGTCGGCCGCCTCCTTCCCTCCCCTCCAACCCGGGCAGAGGCGCAGCTTACAAACCTACCCGGAGCCGGAAACGAAACGCCGATCCCTGCTGAGGCTCCCAGTGTGTCCTCCGTGGCGCTGACATGCCAGCATTTCACCATGTTATGAAAAATACTTTCCTTAAAAACAAGCCACCTGTTGATCTCCTACCCTAGAGGACTCAGAAGAGACTGAGTCCATGGCTCCTGGCCCCCCTCGCTTGCACAGAGGCACATGGAAAACAGATGCTCCATGGCTGGCCATCCAGCAAAACCTGGCATGTAATAGGAGTAGAAAGACCTGAGGGGTCCATTTCTGTTGATTTTAAGCAAAATCGAGGGGTTTTAAGGCAGAGAGACTTTAGAAACAAAATTGGGAAATCCTAAATGGCCACCGCAGCAGCGATTGTCACCAAAACAACCCAAAAAAGCCAAACTAAAAGCTAAAAAAAAATAAAAAAAGTAGCTTTCTGGGGGAGAGAGACCACTACACAGGGGGATGGGAGGGAGGCAGAAGGGCTGGCTTCGGGGGTGGGGTAGGGTCAAAGTCTGGAAGGCAGTGAGGGGGACATAGGAAGGAGGCACTGAGGGCACTAAGGACACAGGACAGAGGCACTGGGGGCACTAAGGACATGGGAAGGAGGCACTGGGGCTACTAAGGACATGGGAAGGAAGAACTGGGGTACTAAGGACATAGGAGGCACTGAGGGCACTAAGGACATAGGATGGGACAGTATGGACCTAGGAAGGGGGCCACTGAGAGACAGGCAGGCATGGCACAACAGAGAAATACAGAGACAGAAAGAAAGATAGACAGGGGGCCAGGGAGAGACACAGACAGAAAGAATGACAGACAGACAGCATCCAAGGAGAAAGAGACAAAGAAAAAAAACAACCCCAAAATAGATGTCTACTCTAGCACCCGTTAATGTAACGGGCTAAAATACTAGTATTACATATTACATTACATTAGTGATTTCTATTCCGCTTGTGCTTTGCGGTTCTAGGCGGATTACAGTTAGAAGAGATCTGGACATTACCGAGAGAATTACATAACAACGAAACAAGTAGTTTACATATTGTGGTAGAGAATTACAAATTAGAGGATATCTGGAGTTTTTCCGATAGAATTACTTAGCAAGATTCAGTAATTACAGGATACAGTGGAGAATAACAATATATTCGGGTAACAGAAGAAAGTTGCCTTACTTTGAAGGGATAGGATTGCTGGATAGCGATGGGTGATGCTTATTTGGGAATCTAATATTTTTGGCAGGTGAAGTTTGAGGAGTTGACTGATGTGTTATTCACGGGGGAGAGAGCGTGTGCGAATAGGGAGGAGATTAGTAAGTAAGGACATGTTTTTTGAATAGGAATGTTTTGATTTCTTTTCGTCATAAACAACATTGGGCTATTTTAATACATCAGTTGTTTATTAGCCATAATTATTTTCTGTATGATAACAAGTATTATCTTCAATGCAAGGGTATCGCGATGGGAGCAACAGTTGCTCCTTCTGTAGAATGTCTTTTTATGGCAGAATTTGAAAATAAATATATATATAGTTCAAACTATTTCTCTAGGATTGTAACTTGGAAGAGATTCATAGATGATATAATATTTGTATGGACAGATAGTAAGTCAGAGTTAGAACAATTTACCATCTATCTTAATGGTTGCAATCCTAATAAAGTATTCAATTCAGTGCAACCATTGATAAAAGTAAAATTTATTTTTTGGATATTCAGAAATCGTTACATGAAGGCAAGTTTGAATCCACACTACATAGCAAGGATACTGACAGAAACTCCATGCTTCACTACAAAAGTTTGAGGGACAGCATATCTAATGGGCAATTTTTATGACTTAAAACGCTTATGCTCTACGGCTATGGAATTCAAATATTAGGCTGATATTATGACTCAGAAATTTCACCAACATGGCTAACCGGTCCATATTATTCAAAAAGCCAATAAAAGGGCAAAGAATGCTGATCGTCAATGGCTTATGTTGCAGAATTTAATGCAAAATCAGTCTAGTTCAAGGTTAACCTGTGTGTTACCTTTTTCCAACAATTCTGTTAATATTAAAACATTATTACACACTGGTATATTTTAGATTATCATCCAGAGTTTTCAGAATTGCCAATGTTTCAACAGGGGGAAAAATCTGAGTTAGCATTTCAATTCTAATTTGCAGATTCAACATAAGAAAATAAGAACATAAGAAACGCTTTCACCGGATCAGACCGAGGTCCATCTAGTCCGGTGCTCCGCACACGCGGCGGCCCATTTAGGTACTCCCTTTTGGAGACCCGACTTTACCGTATCCCTCAATATGATATGCAAGAAGGTATACATCCAACTTGCGCTTGAATCCCAGTACAGTAGTCTCTGCCACAACCTCCTCTGGGAGTGCATTCCAAGCACCCACCACTCGCTGTGTGAAACAGCGAAACATAGAAACATAGAAGATGAAGGCAGAAAAAGGCTACAGCCCATCAAGTCTGCCCACTCTGCTTACCCACCCCCTGTCTATGCCCTAATGACCCAATTTCCTTATCTTGACTCTCGTAGGGATCCCACATGGGTATCCCATTTATTCTTAAAGTCTGGCACGCTGTCTGCCTCGATCACCTGCACTGGAAGCTTGTTCCAATGATCAACCACTCTCTCTGTGAAGAAATACTTTCTGGTGTCGCCATGAAATTTTCCGCCCCTGAGTTTGAGCGGGTGCCCTCTTGTGGCCGAGGGACCCTTGAGAAAGAAAATATCATCTTCCACTTCGTCATGTCCCATGAGGTACTTAAATGTTTTGATCATGTCTCCCCTCTCCCTACATTCCTCGAGAGTGTAGAGCTGCAATTTGTTCAGTCTCTCTTCGTACGAGAGACCCTTGAGCCCCGAGATCATCCTGGTGGCCATCCGCTGAACCGATTCAATTCTGCGTACATCTTTACTGTAATGTGGCCTCAGAATTGCACACAGTACTCCAGATGAGGTCTCACCATGGCCCTGTACAACGGCATTATAACTTCAGGCTTTCGGCTGACGAAACTTCTATTGATACAACCCAATATCTGCCTTGCCTTAGATGAAGCCTTCTCCACTTGATTGGCAGTTTTCATGTCTGCACTGATGATTACTCCTAAATCTCGTTCTGCTGAAGTCCTAGTTAAAGTTTCTCCGTTAAAGAAGTACGTCCTGCATGGATCAGTATCCAACGAGGACACACCAGCTGTGGAAAATGTAGCTATTGCTCTTATGCCTTATGTACTGATCATGTAATGATCCCTCAGATGAACAAAATTTATTATTTGAAAGGAGTTTCTGATTGCAATACATCGCAAGTTATTTATGCCATCTTTTGCCCTAGCAATAAAATCTATATAGGTCAGACCAAGAGAGCCATTAAATTAAGAATAGCGGAACATCTAAGTTGTATTCGTCTCTCATTGACAATAGACCGATCATTCTTTGATGGATCTAAGATTTTGTGTAATCAGGCAATTTGATATTTATAAACAGGGCGATATCTCTCAAACACTGTTATATCATGAGCAATATTTGATTTTCCAATGGAACACAATTATGCCACATGGACTAAACATGGATGATATTATTTTATTCTCAGTTCAAATGTTTCTTTGAACGCCCTGATTGGCAAACCATGTGATAGGATTGACGTATATATTTACATCATTGTTTTCACTGGTTAATTATTCGTACTGAGGTGGAGCTGCAGGATATAGCCTTGATTTTCAATCCCTCAGTTTGGAGCCATGAAAGTACTTTTTAGTAGTAAGTTTGATAAATTTTGTAATCAATTTCATATTCATTGAATAGGGAATTAAATGCATAGATCTTTTACATCAGTTCGCTACATCATGGATGCAAGGTATGTGTACTATGTTTGTTTTACTTTTTAGTTTCTGACTTCCTCCTGATGAAACAAATTTGTAAAACACGATCGGTGTAGAGCAGGTGTGTCAAATTCCCTCCTCGAGGGCCGCAATCCAGTTGGGTTTTCAGGATTTCCCTAATGAATATGCATGAGATCTATTTGCATGCACTGCTTATATGACACAAGTCTCTTTCATTTGAAAGGAAGCTCCAGAACAAGAGGGCATAGGATGAAGCTAAGAGGTGAAAGGCTCAAGAGTAATCTAAGGAATACGTTTTTACAGAAAGGGTGGTAGATGTGCGGAATAGTTTCTCGGTAGAGGTGGTGGAATCAAAGACTGTATGTGAATTCAAGAAAGCATGGGATAGGCATGTGGGGTCTCTTAGGGAGAGGACAAGATAATTGATGCTGCAGATGGGCTGACTGGATGGGCCATTTGACCTTTACGAAGTCTGCTCAAAAAGTTCCAGGACAGTTTAAATTGCATGCCAATGGGAAGTTCTTTTGAGACGCACTAGGCCACATTGAGGAGCTTGAAACCTCATGAGTAACCTCCTTTTTTATTGGGGGGGGGATTTATATAGCTTTATTCATATATATATATATTTTTTTAATAGATTTTATTGAGCAAATCAAGAAAAAACACAGAACACAACAAAAGGCAGCCGTGCCAAAAGAGCAATAATACACCACGGCAAACCCTAAGTACAAGGCATCAACAAAGAATACAACAGTCACACAGTGCCATAAAGAATCAAGTGCTCAGAAATGATTTTACAAATATCACCCCAAAGATACCCAACCTCCCCCCCCCAGCCCCCCTCCCCCACGTGGATGGCACAACAAGAAGAAAGATGTCAGAGAAACACAGGTATGGAAAACACAGGTATGTATATGTATGAGTGAGTGAGGAAACAAGCAACAAGCACCAGAGAGCAGAAAAGAAAGAGGTGCAATTCCCCATATCCTATGAGTTAAGCAGTAAACTCCTAGAACGATGCGGTAAAGCCGTCCAATAAGCCTCCCAAATCTCCTGAAAACGATCCCAACTACGGGGAACCCTACCGGACACAGCCCGGCGCTCCAGCAAGGCCATTGTACCACCGTTGGGATAGCCTGCTCCCGCCAGCACATCAAAATCGCCTGTTTGGCCAGTAAGAAGGCTTTCTGCACAAACAAATGGTGCCCTCCGGACATAGATCCCATCCCATCCAGAACATAAAAAAGAACAATCAAAGGAGAACAAGCTGGCAAATTCGGCACGAAAGAGCGAAGATAAGACCAAACCCGAGACCAGAACCGCTGTATACGGGAGCAGGTCCAAAACATATGCCCCAACGTGGCTCCAGGAGAGGCACATTTAGGGAAAGTATCCCTGTCAGCGAAACCCGCTCGAAAGGCTCGGACTGGTGAAATGAAAGCTCTATGCAAGAACTTATATTCCTGCTCCCGAAGAATCATACTCCAAGAAACAGCCGCAATGCTGCCAAAACCATGGGAAAGCACATCCGGCGAGATGTCACTCTGCAAGTCCTGGCTCCAGGCGTGTGCCAAGTGACCAGTCTGAATATCAGGACACAAGGTCAGTAAGGTCGAGATATAATAGCTCAGCTTAGGGGCCACCGGTTCCCATAAAGCCAGACACCTACCCAAGCGATCAGCACTGTGAGCTGACACCTCCAATGCGTCTAGGCCAGAGATATAATGACGCACCTGAAAGTACCCGAACATATCAACAATGTCGAGGTCGTATAAGGACTGAAGTTCCGAGGGGGTAATCAGGCGCCCCCGCTCATGTAGAAGGTCCCCCACTCTTTTAATGCCCCGGGAATGCTAAATACTAAAAATGCGAGTCTCCGAACCCGGAGTAAAGTCCAGATTTCCTACCAAGGGAAGAAACGGTGTCTCACTAAAGTTCAAAGAAAACTTCCTACACAAGAGTTTCCAGCCCCAGCGCATATAGGCCCAGACAACATGAGTCCGTAAAGGCAGGGGCAAGCGGATAGAAGGAGCATGAAGAACATACAACCCCGCCACCGGTCCCAACAAATCCTTTTCTAGTGGATAATTTAGGGCAACCGAACTTTCAAGACACCAATCACGGAGAACCCTCAGCCCACAGGCCAAATTATAGAGCTGAAGGTCAAGCAGACCAAATCCACCCATAGAGAGAGATAACATTAACACATGAAGTGGTAGGCGAGGCCTTCTGCCACCCCACAGAAAGGTCCGTAACGCTTTATATAAAACATCCAAATCCCTACGTTTCATCCATAAGGGTAAGGTCTGTAGAAGATACAACCATCGAGGCACCAGCATCATATTATACAAATAGATACGCCCGGACAAAGAGAGAGGGAGTGCACCACAGAGACGTAGGAGCTCAACTGTTTTTTTAATTAAGGGCCCCACATTAGCCTCATACAACTGATTCAGAGCGGAAGGTACATAGACCCCTAAATATTTAACCTGGAGAGGTGTCACTCTCAGTGGGAAAAGAGGCCACACCACAGCAATATCAAGATGTAAAGCCATAGCTTCCGATTTAGAGACATTAAGCTTCAATCCAGAGAGGTCCCCAAAAGTATGAAAAAGATCCAATAAAGGACCTAGAGCCTTTTAAGTCGTCAGCAAAAGCCATGCAGCGGATCAACGAGCTGCCCACCTCCACCCCTGAGAGATCCGGATGATGCCGAAGCCGGATCAATAAAGGCTCCAAAAACAAGATGTATAAAAGTGGGGACAACGGGCAACCCTGCCTAGTCCCCCTCTCCAGTCGAAATACTGAGGAGGGACAGCCATTAACTAGCACCGCTGCCGCCGGGTTGGAATACAAGGTTCGTAAGGCCTGCAGGAAGAACCCTGAGATCCCATATCTAGCCAATAATGGAAAAAGAAAGGCCCATTCGACCCGATCAAATGCCTTCTCCGAGTCAAAACTAATGACCAGAGAAGGAATTCGACGGTAGTCACAATGTGCCATAGCCAACAAAAGTTTGCGTACATTATGACCCGCCTGCCTGCCCGGCACAAAACCGACCTGATCCTCCTGTATCAAGGTGGGCAAATAAGGAGCCAGGCGGTCCGCTAACAATTTGGCCAATATTTTAAAGTCCACCTTAATAAGGGAAATAGGGCGGTAGGATTCGACCAGGCTATGGTCCTTTCCCGTCTAGGCAGAACTGTAATAAGAGCCTGATTTGCCAGCTCGGGAAAGGAGCCATGTTCAATGGCCTGATTAAAATAGCGACAAAGCGGGTCCACAATGTAGCCACTATGAAGCCTGAAAAATTCACCACTGAACCCATCAGGTCCCGGAGATTTACCCAGGGGAAGCCTCTTCACAACACCTAGAACCTCTTCCCGAGAAATAGGAGGGTTCAAAACCTCACTAGCGGCATCCGGCAAGATGGGTAATGCCAGAGAGTCAAGGAAGTCCTCAATCAACTGAGCCTTATCCACGACCTCTACCGTGTAAAGTGTTTGGAAATATTGAACAAAAAGGGCCTCCAGCTGCGATTGCAGAGTCACAAGCTGTCCCGGAGCAGAGCGCAGTGAAGAGATCAAAGTAGGACCTTTCCACCCCTTAGTCAAATTGGCAAGCATTCGACCAGGCCTATTACCAAACCTATGAAATTTATATTTGGAATAAAATAAAGAATTACGCGCCCGCTCATGCAATAAGGTATTGAAAGCCGTCTGGGCAGTATAGAAGTCATGCCAATGTTGTGTGGTGGAAGAATGAATAAACAACTGATGGCTGAGTTTAACCCTCTTTTCCAAATCCAAAATCTTAGAAGCTAAAATCTTACGCTTACGGGAGCTATATTCTTTAATGGCCCCCCGCAACACCGCCTTAGCTGTACTCCAAAAAAGGTCCCCATCCTCCACATGCTCCCCATTGAATGAAACAAAATCTCTCCAGGACTTGATCCTAGACTCTAAATCGATCAATATTCTGGTCCACTCTCTGATCATATTCAAAATTGATTATTGTAATTCTCTCTTAATCAATATAACTCAGAAAGAAAAAAGACGACTTAAGATAATTCAAAATACTGCAATAAAATTAATCCATAAAGCAAAAAAATATGATCATGTCACACCATTAATGATTAAATCACATTGGCTTCCCATTTCCCACCGAATTACCTTTAAAATTATATTTTTGGTATATAAAACACTAATCTTCAATGAACCACAATTTATTTCAAAAATGATTATTCCATACAATACCTCACGCTCTTTACGATCATCCTCCTCAAACTTACTATCAATTCCCTCCTAGAAAATTATCGGCACAAGAAGAAATGATATATTTTCCGTTATGGCCCCTACATTGTGGAATTCCCTACCAAACTATATTAGAAATGAAAAAGATCTTTCATCTTTTAAGAAAATTTTAAAAACCTTTTTATTTCAAGACGCATTTGATACGTAACATGGCACACCTTAATTTTTACATTTTGTCGTGACCACTAAACTCACCAATCCCCTTTGTTCCCTATTGTGTTTTCCCTTTTATGTAAACTTTAACTGACAATGATATTGTAACTTTCCCCTCCTTTCCTACCTAATCATGTTTGTCTCTATTTCAATTGTTATAATGCCAATTGATTTATGTTGTTTGTCTTACGATTAATTCGTTCAAATTGTATGTGAGACCACCACCTGGTGGCTTTTAAACTGTACATCACTTAGAAATTTTATATAAGCGATTCATCAAATGCTAATAAACTTGAAACTTGAAACTTGATCAGAAAGGAGGAAAAATCGGGATCATGATAAAGAGCTGCAGGAAATCTCCATCTATATCCACCACCCCGATTCCCCCCCCCCCCCCCCCCAGCAGCAGGTCAAGCCATATCGGAGCATGGTCCGAAATAGCCAGGCCCCAATAGACGCCCCAGAGACACAGTGAAAAGAAGAACGGGAAAGGAGAGTATAGTCAATCCTAGCAGATGTGTGATGTACCTTAGAAATATGAGTGTAATCATGGTCCCCAGGATGCAGAGTGCGCCACACATCCACCAGATCCAGGGTCTGTATAAAAGACTGCAGTCCATTATCAGATCTAGGGGAAGTGCGTGTAGACCCCCCAGAACAATCCAGACTGGAGTCAAGTACAGAGTTAAAGTCCCCCAAAAGAACCAGGGGAGCAGAGAACTGAGATTGTAAAGGGAGAAGAGTACCCAAAAGCCTTTTGAAATAGGAACGCTGTGCCACATTAGGAGCATAGACAGAGGATAGGAGTACCCGCTGTTGATGGAGCATACCCTGAACCAGCACATAGCGTCCCTCTGGGTCAGAAATGACCTTAGTCATAGTAAAAGGTACAGACTTATGAATAAGAAGAGCCACCCCTGCCTTAGCTTTGGATGAGGAGGCATGATAACACTGACCAACCCATGAACGCTTCAGTTTAGCATGCTCAAGCGCAGAGAGTTTCGTCTCCTGTAAACCAGCAATGTCTGCCTGATGACGGGCCAGACACTGAAGGATCTTTGCTCGTTTAACCGGGGAATTTATCCCGGAAACATTCCATGAGACACAGCGAAGTCCCCTCTTAGCTCTCATGGGCCCCAACGGAAAGGATTAGCAAGCATAATAAACAAAAACTGCTGCCAGGGCGTCCAGCCCTCACCCCAGCAGACACACCACAAACACTCACTCACCCAAGAATCAAACACATCCACATCCCCCCCCCCACAGACCCCCCACCCCCAACCTTCCCAACCTTCCCCCTCCCCCCACCCATCCCCCCCTTGAGTCAAATCACCATCCACTATACCAAACAGATCGAGGGTGCCCCCATGCCAATAGCTCCCCCTCCACCCACATATGCAAACCCCGCATACCAGGAACCAAATAAAACAGAACAGTGAAACAAAACCAGGAACAGAACAGCAAATGTACAGGGTAACAGTGGGCAGACCTATGTTCCATGTCCAGGAATGCCCAGGCTATGAAGATGCCAGCCTCGTGTCCCCTACAAGTCTCCAATCCCCCCTATGCCACCCGTGGAACAGAAACTCCCAGGCAGTAGGAGGGCAAGATCCGGGAAAATGAAGAACACACAGGCACAGTCCACCGGGCAATTCAGGCCACGCCATCCGGGGACGGGAACCACTGCAGCAATTGTGCCTGAGCCGCTTCACACGTGTCGAACACATGCGGCTGTCCCTGGTAAAGCACACGAAGCCTGGCTGGGAACTGTAGAGTAAAATGAACATCCTTGTCCATCAGCTTCTTGCAAACAGGAGAGAACCCTCTCCTGAGGGACGCCACCTTGACGGAGTAATCTTGGAAAACAAGGATCCTCTGATTCTGGAACGTAAGATCTTTCTTCTTGCGGTAGGATTTCATAATCTGGTCTTTGATGGCAAAGTTAAGCAGGTGCAGGATGACAATGCGCGGTCTGGCAGCACCATCTACCTTCCTACCCAGCCAGTGGGCCCGCTCAATCCGCACAGGGCCCAAAGCAGCTGTATCCAAGAGCTCAGACGAGAGCCACTTCTCCAGGACAGTAGCCAGAGTAGCATCAGGCACACTTCAGGAATGCCCACGAGGCGCAAGTTGTTCATAGAAACATAGAAACATAGAAAGATGACGGCAGAAAAGGGCTACAGCCCATCAAGTCTGCCCACTCTACTGACCCACCCCATTAAGTCTGAGTACTAATGACCTAGCTCCTTAACTCGACCCTTGTAAGGATCCTACTAGGGTATCCCATTTATTCTTAAAGTCAAGCACGCTGGTGGCCTTGATCACCTGCTCTGGAAGCTTATTCCAGTGATCTACAACCCTTTCTGTGAAGAAATATTTTCTTACGTCACTATCGAATTTCCCTCCTCTGAGTTTGAGCGGATGCCCCCTTGTGACCGAGGGTCCCTTGAGAAAGAAGATGTCCTCTTCCACCTCGACACGTCCCGTGATGTATTTAAATGTCTCAATCATGTCCCCCATCTCCCTGCGTTCCTCTAGAGTGTAGAGCTGCAATTTGTTTAGTCTTTCTTCGTACGAGAGACCCTTGAGCCCCGAGATCATCCTAGTGGCCATCCGTGCAAGCGGACACCTGGGCGCGCAGCGTAGCTAGCTCACATTGCACTGCGTTCAGAGAGTCCTCCGCTGAGCTCACCCGCTGTTCCACCTCCGTCACTCTGCTGTTAAACGCATGCACTGCCGTGGACAAAGTCGCTAAAGTCTCTGTAACCGTGTCCAATCTCGTGCCCAACGCTGAGACCACTGCCGCTGTGATTTTGGACACCAGCGGTTCATTAACAGGGTCTGAGTCCTCGGCCCCGCCTGCCATTTTTTCCTCTGCTGATGCCTGGGCCTTCCCACGTGTCCCGTCCTTCTTAGCACTTTTGGTGGACATAACGGCTCCGTTTTTTCGGACAAACTTGTCCATAAAGTGAAGCAAGGTCACTCGCTCCAAATCGGGTCGCGAATCAAAGCTGGAAATAGTTCAAAATAAGCAGAGGGAAGGGAGAGCTACAGAGCTCAGGAAAAACACAGCTTCCCTGCTCACAGCATGGCCACGCCCCCGCTTTATTCATTTTTAAGCCATACATGCAACACATTATACAATCATATTACACTATAAAAGCACTTAAACTCAATCAAATTGTAATCTATGACTAAAAGATATATCCCCCCATACTCATATTCAAAAATTGCACTCAAAGAATTAAAAAATATTTTCCAACCCACCCTGGACGTGCATGACAAAAGGGCAAAATCAACCATCACTCTTTGCAAAATTTTGTCAATGGTTCCCAAATCTTCAGAAACTTTTTGTAATGTCCCTGTTGTATAGCCATAATATGTTCCATTTTAAAAATGTGGCAGAGAGACTCCCACCAAAAGGTATTGTTCAATCTATCCCAGTTTTTCCAATTCCTTATAATAAGCTGTATGGCAACCCCTGTCATAATAAAGAGAAGTTTATTATTACGAGATGATATTTGGCTTTTAGCTCTCATCAAAATGCCAAATAGCACAGTGTCGTATGTTAATGCCACTGGATTTTCCATTACTTTTTCTGTTTGTTGATATCTGTTTTTTGTCTCCGAGCTACAGGAGTTTTTGTGAAAGTGTGTTTTCATGATCAACTATTTTTCATTATGTGCAACCTCAATGTGCAGCGCTACAGCGTAAAGTTCTGTTTTAAATTGGGTAAGACAGCCACAGAAACTTATGAAATGTTGAAAGTGGCTTATGGAGAACATGTCATGAGTTGTGAAAGGTGTTTTGAATGCATCAAAATTCAAGAATTTTGCACAAAAAAGCAGTGTCAGTTCTTTCCCAGCTACCTTACTCTCCTGACTTGGCCCCTGTTGACTTCTTGTTTCCTAAACTTAAACCCACACTGAAAGGAATGAAATTCGGCACCAATGAATATATAAAGCAAAATTTGACGCAGCAACTTTAGACAATTCCTGAAACATAGAAACACGCAGCTGGAAAAGTGGGCCGAAAAATGGCAGATGAGCTTCAACGTGGAGAAATGCAAGGTCATGCACGTGGGGAAAAAGAACCCGATGTTCACATACAAAATGGGGGGAACACCACTAGGGGTCAGTAACCTGGAGAGAGACCTGGGAGTGATGGTAGACGCATCACTAAAGGCATCGGCGCAATGCGCCACAGCCTCTAGGAAAGCAAACAGAATGTTGGGTATCATTAAGAAGGGTATTACGACCAGGATGAAGGAAGTCATCATGCCGTTGTATCGTGCAATGGTACGGCCGCATCTGGAGTACTGTGTCCAGTACTGGTCACCAGTCAAGAAAGACATGGCGGTACTTGAGGGAGTACAAAGAAGAGCAACTAAACTGATAAAGGGAATGGAAAATCTCCCATATACCGACAGATTGAAGCAGTTGGGACTTTTCTCCCTGGAGAAGCGAAGACTTAGAGGAGACATGATAGAAACCTTCAAGATCCTGAAGGGCTTAGAAAAAGTAGACAGGGACAGATTTTTCAAATTAAGGGGCACCACGAGCACAAGGGGGCACTCGGAGAAATTGAAAGGGGACAGGTTTAGAACAAACGCTAGGAAGTTCTTTTTCACTCAGAGGGTGGTGGATACATGGAACGCGCTTCCAGAGGCTGTTGTAGACAAGAAAACCTTAAATGGTTTCAAAGAAGGTTTGGATAGATTCCAAGAAGAAAAAGGGATTGAGGGGTATAGATAGGTATAGACCAGTGTTCTTCAACCTTTTTACACCCGTGGACCGGCAGAAAAAAAATAATTATTTTGTGGACCGGCAAACTACTAGGACTAAAATTTAAAAATCCAGTTTCCGCCCCATCTCCGCGAGCTCGGTCCCCACAAATCATCTGATCCCATCCACACAAGCCTCAGTTATGATTTTATATTGAATGTATTTTATTAAAGTATAAAAAGAAACAATATTCTGTAGAATTGTCATTTTATAAATACAAATAATTCAGAGCAAGGATCAACAAAACTCCTGTCTCCCCTCCCCTTCACATATATCCCCTCTTCTATCAAGAAAACTGAACAAGCCAAATTATTACAGAATGCTACACAGAAATATCATGCTAACAGAATACTGAAGTAACACATGACAGGAATAGTTTTAGGGGAGTGCAACTAGGGCAACTGCCCCCTGGTCAGAGAGCGCCCTAAGCCAGCTGAAAGCTAAAGAAGCACTGCCTGGGTTTTGCAGTCCCCAGTTATGTCTAACACCAGCTCTAGCAGGATATATATTTCAAATCTGATATATTCTAATCACAAAATAGAAATAAAATTATTTTTTTCTACCTTTTGTCGTCTCTGGTTTCTGCTTTCAATCTTTTTTTCACTCTCTTCCTTCCAGCGTATGCCCTCTCTGTCTCTTCAATCCAGCATCTGCCCCTTCCATCCACTATCTGTCCTCTCCCCCTTCCATATGGTATCTGTCTTCTTTCTATGTCCCTCTCCCCTTTCCATCCAGCTTGTGCCCCTCTCTCCTATTTACATGATTCATTCCAGCTTCACTGCTCTCTTCATTTTTATCTCTCCTACACCAGATCTATCATCGTTGTCCCTCTTCTTATTTTTCTGCTGACCCCTTCCTATCATCAATCTCTCTACTTTCTCATGCCTGTGTCTCCCCTTCCCCTCCTCTAATCTCTCTGCCAGCTGTTTCCTTCCTTTTTTCATTCTCCCTTCCCTCCTCCTCCTGTCCAGCAGTAACTCTCTTTCCTTCCTCCCCTCCCAGCAGCATCTCTCCATCTCCCTCTCCAGTAGCAGCTGTCCCTTTTTTTTCCTTGCCCAGCAGCTTCCCAGATTCCTTTCCCTCCTCCCCTCCCAGAAGCATCTCTCCTTCTCCCTCTCCAGTAGCAGCTGTACCTTTTTTTCCTTGCCCAGCAGCTTCCCAGATTCCTTTCCCTCCTCCCCTCCCAGAAGCATCTCTCCGTCTCCTTCTCCCTCTCCAGTAGCAGCTGTCCCTTTTTTTCCTAGCCCAGCAGCTTCCCAGATTCCTTTCCCTCCTCCCCTCCCAGAAGCATCTCTCCTTCTTCTCCCTATCCAGTAGCAGCTGTCCCTTTTTTTCCTTGCCCAGCAGCTTCCCAGATTCCTTTCCCTCCTCCCCTCCCAGAAGCATCTCTCCTTCTTCTTCTCCCTGTCCAGTAGCAGCTGTCCCTTTTTTTATCTTGCCCAGCAGCTTCCCAGATTCCTTTCCCTCCTCCCCTCCCAGAAGCATCTCTCCTTCTTCTCCCTCTCCAGTAGCAGCTGTCCTTTTTTTTCCTGGCCCAGCAGCTTCCCAGATTCCTTTCCCTCCTCCCCTCCCAGAAGCATCTCTCCTTCTCCCTCTCCAGTAGCAGCTGTCCCTTTTTTTCCTAGCCCAGCAGCTTCCCAGATTCCTTTCCCTCCTCCCCTCCCAGAAGCATCTCTCCTTCTTCTCCCTATCCAGTAGCAGCTGTCCCTTTTTTTCCTTGCCCAGCAGCTTCCCAGATTCCTTTCCCTCCTCCCCTCCCAGAAGCATCTCTCCTTCTTCTTCTCCCTGTCCAGTAGCAGCTGTCCCTTTTTTTATCTTGCCCAGCAGCTTCCCAGATTCCTTTCCCTCCTCCCCTCCCAGAAGCATCTCTCCTTCTTCTCCCTCTCCAGTAGCAGCTGTCCTTTTTTTTCCTGGCCCAGCAGCTTCCCAGATTCCTTTCCCTCCTCCCCTCCCAGAAGCATCTCTCCTTCTCCCTCTCCAGTAGCAGCTGTACCTTTTTTTCCTTGCCCAGCAGCTTCCCAGATTCCTTTCCCTCCTCCCCTCCCAGAAGCATCTCTCCGTCTCCTTCTCCCTCTCCAGTAGCAGCTGTCCCTTTTTTTCCTAGCCCAGCAGCTTCCCAGATTCCTTTCCCTCCTCCCCTCCCAGAAGCATCTCTCCTTCTTCTCCCTATCCAGTAGCGGCTGTCCCTTTTTTTCCTTGCCCAGCAGCTTCCCATATTCCTTTCCCTCCTCCCCTCCCAGAAGCATCTCTCCTTCTTCTTCTCCCTGTCCAGTAGCAGCTGTCCCTTTTTTTATCTTGCCCAGCAGCTTCCCAGATTCCTTTCCCTCCTCCCCTCCCAGAAGCATCTATCATTCTTCTCCCTCTCCAGTAGCAGCTGTCCTTTTTTTTCCTGGCCCAGCAGCTTCCCAGATTCCTTTCCCTCCTCCCCTCCCAGAAGCATCTCTCCTTCTCCTTATCCCTCTCCAGTAGCAGCTGTCCTTTTTTTTCCTGGCCCAGCAGCTTCCCAGATTCCTTTCCCTCCTCCCCTCCCAGAAGCATCTCTCCTTCTCCCTTTCCAGTAGCAACTGTCCCTTTTTTCCCCTGCCCAGCAGCTTCCCAGACTGATAGTGGTTTTCTCCCCTCCCAGCAGCTCTTCTTACTTCCCAGCGCAGCGATTCACGAAGGCAGCCTCGGATCCTTTTGTTGGGTCGCGCCGCGCCACCTCTGAGGAAAGAGGAAGTTGCATCATCAGAGGCAGCCGCGACTCAGCAAAAGCCCCGAGGCTGCCTTCGTGAATCGCTGCGCTGGGAAGTAAAGGAGAGCTGCAGAGAGGGGAGAAAGCCACTGTCGGAGGCTCCCCAAGATCTCTCCGGCCTAGCGCACGCTTCCGATGCTGATCTTGCCGGTCCTGCACGGACCGGCAGGAAGTTCAAATGAGTCAATCTTGCCGGTCCTGTGCGGACCGGCAAAAATTTCCTGCGGACCGGTACTGGTCCGCGGACCGGCGGTTGAAGAACTGTGGTATAGACCATTGCTCAGGCAATGGGCCTGATGGGCCGCCGCGGGAGCGGACCGCTGGGCAGGATGGACCTATGGTCTGCCTCAGCGGAGGCAACTTCTTATGTTCTTATGTTCTTATGATGGCAGATAAGGACCAAATAGCCAATCTACTCTGCCCATCTGCATTTAAGGATTGTTTCCATAAGTGGAAATGATGTTGGGAATAGAGTATACTTAGGGAAGTGGAGTACTTTGAAGGGGATCCAATGGAATAAGTTGTAAGATTGTTTAATACATTTTTATAAAATCAGTCCTGAAACTTTTTGAACAGACCTTGTATCTGCCATCTTGCTTCTATGATTCTATTAAACACTTAGAGGGGCATAATCAAAAAACATGTCTAAGTCCTCTTTTGGCCTAAGGCCCTAAATGTTAAAAGTAGAAGTAGGGAAAATGTCCATACTCAAAAAAAAAAAAAAAAAAAACCCCATCCAAAAGGAGGGGGTTTTAAAATAATGGCCTGCCTTTTCGTTCAGTTATTTAAATGCCCAGACCACCACTACGTCTACACTTACCACATATAATGAACCCAAAAAAGACCTAAGTCCCAAACGCCCAACACAAGAGCTTTTAGGTGAAGGAGGAGCCATTCCTTTGCATAAAAGCTGGATTCTGTAACCAGTGTCTGTCAAAAAGAACTCCGGTTACAGAATCCACCCCCACCCCTACCCCAGCAACAATGGCGGCAGGAGAGATGGCTCATCTCTCCTGCCGTGATAACGATCCCAAAGTGCCGTCAACTGCGGCACTTCAGATTGCTATTGCGGCAGGAGAGATAGCCAATGAAAGATTAGGTTTCTTATCTCTGCTAATACTTGAGCTCACCCAAGGCTGGGCGTGGGTGTGGTTTTGCCCAGAATGAAAGATTAGGTTTCTTACCTCTGCTAATCTTCCTTCTTGTAGATATCCTCTGGAGTCTGAACTATCGGGTAGTGCATCCATTCCAGCCTTGGCTGCAGAACTTAAAAATAACACCAACCCCCTTTACAAGGTCACCTGTGCGGCCACTCCCCTTGAAGTTCAGTAGGTAGCAAAGCCAGGAGTATCTAATACAAACAGGAAACACAAGAAAAAGAGAGGGAGGTGCGGGGACTCCCCGACACAAATCAATGCTGCTCATGATAACCAAATACATAATCAACAACCGCCAATAAAAGGCTAAGTTAGGATAATAAGAAATTGAAACATTTCACACCTGTAAAACTGAGGAACAGGTCACTAAAGAAGAACCAGCCTAACGAGCAGAAGGGGCACCATCCCAGGACCCCTAAAACTCCATATCCTTAAATAAAAGGACACTTGGGGAAATGTTAGCGAGGCTGGTCAAAGAGAGAAAGCCAACTTACCAGGCAACCTGCGAATTTGACAAAACAGATGGGCGGAAGTTCAGGCTCCAGAGAGAAGAGGTAAGAAACCTAATCTTTCATTCTTGTACAATCCCTCTGGAGCCTGAACTATCGGGACGTATCAAAGTAGTCCCAAATCTAAGAGGGGGCCCAATGAGCCCGCCACCAGAACAGAAGGGCCAAAGGCCGCAACACCCATAGCTGACACATCAAGCCGGTAAAACCTAGAAAAACAATATGAAGGGAAACCACGTGGCTGCCCAACAAATCTCCTCAGGCGTGACCACATGAGAGTCAACCCACAAGGAAGCCCTTCCTCTGGGAGATTGAGCCCTCATGCCAAGGGGAGGCTGCTTCCCTGACACCACATGGGCCGCGGAAATGCCCGCATGCAACCAATGCAAGAAGGTAGCCTCTGAAGCAGGCCAATTCCGACGTGCGGGGCCCGCAAGGACAAACAAATGGTCCAACAGACGGAAGTCGTTAGCAGCCTCAAGGCATCTCAAAAAGGAGATGCCGCACCTCCAGTGACCACAAAACACGGGTCTTAGACTTGGAACCCGACAGAACAAAAGTGGGTAGCCAAACTACCTGGGTGACGTGGACTGCTGACCCCATGTGCAGAAGAAAAGAAGACACGGTCCTCAAAACAACTGCAGACTCCGTAATGCGGAGAAAAGGATCCCTGCATGACATAGCCTGAAGCTCCAACAGACCCTGAGCAGAAGCGACCTTAATGAGGAAATCAGACTTGACGGCAACATCTGTCAGAGAAATCCCAGCCAAGGGTTCATAGATCAGACGAGCCAGTGAGTGAAGAACCAGACTCAGATTCCCTAGGAGAACCCAGCAGTCACAAGGAAGGCCGCAGTTTCCCCGCCCCCCCTTAAGAAGCCTACATCTTGGGAAGACATTAGAGAATCCCCGAGAGAAGAGGGACCCGAACATGACAGTCCCGCAATGGGGACGTGGAAGAAGAAACTGCCAGACCCTTCCTGAGGCCAACCCACAGGAAGGCCAGAACAGGTGCCACCAATGGGGCCAAAGGATCCATGTGAACTGCTGCACACCTCTAGGCCTTCGGAGGCAGACCCCATCAAATTCCTGTTGCCATGAAGAAACATGGCAATGATAGCAGAAGAGAAGCCCCTAGCCCTCAAGGCTGCACGTACAGCCCCAAGTTGCAAGACCAAGACATCCAGAACTGGAAGGGCTATTAGGCCCTGCATGAGCATGAGGTAACGTTATTCGCTGATGACGCCAAACTATGCAATATAGTGAGAGATGGCAATTCATCCGATAGTATGACACAGGGCCTACATTTGTTGGAGCTTTGGTCTTCGACCTGGTAGCTGGGCTTCAACGCTAAGAAATGCAAGATCATGCACCTCGGCAGCAGAAATCCGTGCAGAACTTACACTGTGAATGGTGAGACCTTAGCTAGAACTTCAACAGAACGAGACTTGGGAGTGATCATCAGCGCAGACATGAAAACTGCTGATCATGTGGAGAAGGCTTCATCTAAGGCAAGACAGTTGTTAGGTTGCATCCGCAGGAGTTTCGTCAGCCTGAAGTCATAATGCCATTATACAGAACCATGGTGAGGCCTCATTTGGAATATTGTGTGCAATTCTGGAGGCCACACTACCGAAAAGATGTGCTGAGAGTAGAGTCGGTGCAACGGATGGCCACCAGGATGGTCTCGGGGCTCAAGGATCTATTGTACGAGGAAAGGCTGAAAAATTTGCAGCTGTACTCACTCGAGGAACGTAGGGAGAGAGGAGACATGATCGAGACGTTTAAGTATATTACCAGCCGTATCGAGATCGAAGAGATTCTCTTTCTCAAAGGACCCTCAGCCACAAGAGGGCATCCGCTCAAACTCAGGGGCGGGAAATTTCATGGCGACACCAGGAAATATTTCTTTACGAGAGAGTGGTTGATCCTTGGAACGAGCTCCCGGTGCAGGTGATCGAGGCAAAGAGCGTGCAAGAATTTAAGAGCAAATGGGATGCCCATGTGGGATCCCTTAGAGGATTAAGCCAAGGGAACCTGTCACCAGGAGTGGGATACCTAGGATAGTAGACTTGGGGGTGGGTCAGTAGAGTGGACAGACCTGATGGGCTATGGCCCTTATCTGCCGTTATCTTCTATGTTTCTATGAGCAATCTCCGATGGCAAGGAAGACACAGACCCCTCAACCACAACAAGACTTTGTACCAAGGACAGACAGCACAGTTCGGGGCCACTAGGAACACCGGACCTGTGTGAGATGCCACCCGGCCCAGAACGCGCCCTATCATAGGCCATGGGGAAAAGCCATACAGAAGTTCTCCATCAGTCTATGGTTGAACCAGAGCGCCGAGCTCTGCTCTGCCGACCTCCTGTCGGCGGCTGAAGAACCTGTCTGCCTTCTGGTTCCCTGAGGACGCTATCAGATCGAAGGCGGGATGACCCCTCCGAAGAAACATGGCTTCGAACGCTAGTCTGGACAGGGACCATTCTCCCAGATCCAGAATCTGACAACTGAGGAAGTCTACCGGCACATCATCCAACACTGCCACAGGAGTGGAGGACAAGTCCAGCAGATGCTTCTCCGCCTAGGAAATGAGCATCCGAGCCTCTAGGCTCAGCAGGGGACTCCACATACCCCTCTGACAAAATGACATAGGCAACCACCGGCGCAATGTCCGAGAATACGCAGAGAATCCCTTGAAATCGCAGCAGGCCAGACAGACCATACACATCTCCAGCCGATTGAACAACCATCTGCTCTCCAAAGCAGTCCACCAACAGTGGACCGGCACAGACCGGCAAACTGCTCCCCAACCGGAGAGACTCGCGTCCGTCACCAGGGGCACCCAGTCCAAGATGTGCAGAGGGAGCCCTCTGTACAGAGAAACCAGGATCAACCACAACACCATACAGCTGTGAGTCGTTGCCATGCATGGCAACTTCACCCCAGCACATTCCGCTGAGGATTCCACCGAGACAGAAGGAACAACTGAAGAGAACGGATGTGAGCCCTTGCCCACAGATCACAACTATGGTCACCACCAGTAGACCCAATACCTGTAGATACTGCCAGGCTGTTGGGGCTGGAGCCACTAACTTGTCCCGACTGCACTCCGAAGCTTGATCATCCCGGAGTCAGTCAGAAACACTTGACTCCTGCCCACATGGAAATAGACCCCCACGTAGTCCAAGTCCTGCAGCAGCTTGAAGCGACACGTCGTGAGATGGATCACCCAGCCGAGACTATCCAGCAGTCACCGCTTGGCGAACTGCCAAGGGTCTTCTACCAAAGAGGGAGCTCTGATCAGCCAGCCGTCGAAGTACTGATGGACTTACATCCCCAGCGAGCGCAGATGTACAGTCACCACCACCATGACTGTGGTGAATGATCTGGGCGCCGACACCAAACCAACGGGCAGCACCATGACCTGGAAGTGCTTCCCGAGAACATGCAACCTCAGGAACCTCCGATGATCCGGAAAAAACAAAATAAAAATCGAGATGTGGAGGTAGACTTTCGAGAAGTCCAAGGAAGCAAAAAAACTCCCTGGGCGCCACTTCTACCACCACTGAATGCACCATTTCCAGCCGGAAAAATGGAATTCATAGGACGGCGTTCACTGTCTTCAGGTCCATAATTGGTCAGCAATCTTCAGAGTTCTTTCATTGGCATGATGAAGTACATGTATCTCCTGGTGCCCCTGTTTCCCATTGGGACAGGCTCTATAGCTGCCTGATCCAGCTACCTGTGCACCGTGGCTCACACCTGGCTGGCCCTGTCCAGAATTCCCACAGGAGGGGACAAGAAGAATTCCGGCAGAGGCCGGAAAAACTGTAGTCAAAGACCTTTCCTGAGCACGAGGACTCACTGGGCCAAGATTAACATTTGCCATTCCAGAAGGAAGGCCAAAAGCCGTCCCCCAAACCAGGCGGCATATTTTTCTCTAGGAAGGGGCAGAAGGTCGGGAGTAGAAAAACTGTGGGCGCGCTGCACCTCCAAAGCCAGGACTGGAGGGATATCAGAAATGCTGTCCCGTCACCGGGGGTCCGATGAACTCCGGCAGGGATAAAAATCCGGCCGTCCCACACCCCTGGTCTGATGAGGTCTAGAGCCCGGGAGCACCTCAAGCTACAGACCTGAACACTGGCCATAGGTCATCCAAATCTTGGCCAAACAGGAGCGAACACGTAAAAGGAACCTGCTCACTGAGCCTTTACTGAAGTAGCACCCAACCACTGGTAAATCCAAGTTATTCGCCGAGCGGAGCCTGAAGAAGCTCCGAGCTTAGTTCAAGATGCTACAGAGTGCTTCGGGCACAAAAAATTCAGACATTCCCAGACCACACAGAAGTGGCCGCCGCAGCTCGCCCTCCCACTATAGCGGAAACAGAAAGACGCTGGAGATCAAAATGCAATTGTCAGTCCTCCATCAGGACAATCCCTCCATCTGAGGAAAAGGAGGTACGCTTAGCGACCTGAGCTGAGCTGAGCTGAATCCATCGTCAGCGGGATCAGTACAAAGTTGAAGTTCGATGCCATGGGATACAACTTTGCCAATTCCAAGGATAAGGAAACCCTCCATGGACTCCCAGAATTCTAACAGCACTTCCGCCAAAACCGCATTGCAGCAAGGAGGCAGACAGCGGAGGCATAGAACTCTGAATTGTACATTCTGTCGGAACAGCATGGACTGAAACCAGGTTCCATGTTAACTGTAGCCCAAAAATAAAGATGGGCAGGCAGCTAGTCTTGAAGAGCCGGCACTCCGCCTGGCGATCCGTAAGGTCTCGGAACCCATTGGTCTGGGTATCACCCAGATCCGCTAAGTTAGCCACCTCTGCTGATTCCACCGAAGAAACAGGCAACAGCAACATCAAATACACCGAAGCAGAAGCAAGGACGGGGACAAGCCGCCTGCTTTCTGGTATCCCAGTAAAGGAACAAATCATCATGCTGGCATCCAAAAGTGGAACAGATTGTTGTACTGGAGTCTGAGTGGGAGAAACAGGCACAGCCCCTTTTACTCCTGGGTTTTGTTTTTTGTTTTTTTACAGTCAATTACCTCAGAGCCCCAAAATCTGGTGGAAAACAGGCACCGGCATCCGGAACTGCTCTGTGCATCTCAGATCGCACAGGATCAGCAGACTGAGGAGACTTTTTCCCAAAACTGCGCTTGCGTTTCACAAAAACACCATCCGCGCCCAGTTTAGGCGCCCAGGATGCAGTAATCACAACTCCGGTGGAATTAAAGGGTATTAGGGCTTCTCAGGAGGAGGGGAGCGTGGGATCTGCTCACATCTCACCCCCCCCCTCGTGGCCCGAGGCGCACAGGATAAACAGCCGCGAATCCAGCCACCATCCACCGCATCTAAGGCATGAATCTATGCCATCCTATCCTAAGGTGGCCATCTGTGAAATTTGGAGCAAAAACAAAGCTTCTAAGACCAAAAAATATACTTTTTAAAATGTTTAAGAAAATCCAAGATGACCACCATGGGTGCCAATTTTGACAGAAAAGCGGCCGTTAAAAATGCAGGAAAATGCTAAAAACAGCAATTTTAGGATTTTACAAGGCATGCACGGAAACCCCCCAAAATCCTGATTTGAGGACCCCTTATCTTAGTGGGGGTAGGGGGTAGGTGGGTCTCCGGGGCAGGAGGGCTTGAGCTGCCTCCTTCCCCAACCGATCGTGGGGCTGCGTTGGGGCAGGAGGGATTAAGCTCCCTCCTGCCCGATCTTGTCAGGGGAGGGGGAGTGATGGATCGCGGCAGGTGCGATTGGCTATCTCTCCTGCCACGATGGCAATCACCCCTCTACCTGAACAGCCGCAATCAGCTCAGTGGGCCCTTTTTCGGCACTTATACCTGTTTTGACTTGGTCTAAGTTAAAACGTATAAGTGCCTACTAGTTTTGGTTATACCAGCTGTACGCCTATGTCTAGGTCGTCCCACCTCCCGCCCTTTCCCCTCCTCTAAAAATGCCTCTTTTTGCTATATGCGTTTAGAGGCAGGTGAAAGGCCTAAGCTAGTTTTAGATACGTCTAAAACCAGCTTTGGTTATGGGTATTTGGACGATGAGGCTTTTTGATCATCCAAGTACCCATTTAGGCCACTTTTTAGACTTTTTTTTTATTATTATAAGCCCCTTATACTATAATCATCCTCAAAAAAACAGTCCCTTCGTTTTTTCTAAAATGTAGATAATTTGGTTTGTCCCCTTAATTCTTTTTGAAGTTTGTACATATTTCCTCTTCTAGAATGTGTGGGAAGCCTGCAGTGATACACCATGTCTTATACTTGTTCTGAAGTGGGACAGTGTGCAGGAAAGCTTATAATGCTGCTTCTGATACCTGTACAGTACAAAACTGACTAAAAATATATTCTCCCTCCCTATTACCTTGCCTCATGTAGCCACTTGTTTCATGCTTCCTCCTCTCCATTATCTTCGAGACAATTTAGTGCCAGAATAAAGTGGTCAACTGCTCCTACAACTCTAAAATAAATCATTAGACACTTACCATTAATGCATATTCCCAGTTTTATCCCTGAATTGTCAGTTTGCTCCTTGTGCAGTGCTGTGGTTAGTTCATTGGCTGTCTTGTCCTCCTCCTGATCAATCGCTGAAGTTAGAAATGGCTGCCAGCTTTTGGTTGCATGGCTGACCTGGCTGGGCACAGCTGCTCCCAGATGTTGCATAAATTTGTCACATGGTGTGAACTTCTGTTTAGCACCTGTCCCAAACAGAAACACAAGAAGACATTGGAAATATGAAACCTACAGCCATGGACTAGGACCCTTGATCAGCAGATGGTTTCCTGGCTGAGTCAGTCCTGGTTTTATCCCCGTTGTATACCTGGCAATATAGTTGTGACTTTAAGAAAATTAAGAATTACATCTCCATGCATGCCCTGTTCGTTTATTGTTAAATTTGACATGAGTTTTATTATTGTTATTTTATTTTATTGTACACCGTCCAGAAGTTTGATTGAGCGGTATAAATTTTTTTTTTTAAATAAACTTGAAACTTGACTAGATCTTCCTGTTCTAAATGACAAAAAACAATCACATGCAGCTGTCTCCTATTAAAGTCTCTATGTAGACATAGCTGATTGCAGATTTTTCCTCCAGGTCATAAGTACAAATATAAGCATAAGTAATAAGTATTTCTGTATTGGAACAGACCAAGCCTAGTATCCAATTTCCAACATTGGCCAATCCAATTACTGTTTGTAATTGTTTTATCATGACTCTGGGACAGGGGAGATAGAGGATGTTGTAGGACTTCTAGACTACTATAACATCCTCTATCTCCCCTGTCCCAGAGTCATGATAAAACAATTACAAACAGTACAAAACATAGCTCTGAGACTGATCTATTCATTGAAGAAATATGACCACAATACTGCCGCATACCTCGACTCACACTGGCTCACAATAGAAGCAAGAGTACTATTCAAATTTTACTGTTTACTATTCAAAGCCTACTTGAACAACCGCCTTATTCGAACTACCACAACCAGTCAAAGGAGAACCCAGACACCATTCACGCACCCCCCAATCAGAGGTGTCAAATGCAAAAAAATATACGATGGCCTACTGGCCACACAGGCAGTGAAACTAGACCACCAACTCTCCAATCTACTGATAATGGCACCAGACTACAAAACTTTCAGAAGAAAAATAAAAACCCTACTATTTTAAGAAATCCATCAAGACAAACTAACACCACATGAAACATTTCAATCTTCCCCAGATTCTACAACCTTCTAACCAAATTATCTATCTCGTAATGACCCCGATACAATGTCTAGATCTCCACCGAAGTAACCCGCTCTACTTTGTAACACTTCCAGAAATGTCCAGATAACCTCTTATGTAATCCGCCTTGAACCGCAAGGTAATGGCGGAATAAAAGTCATTAAAATAATGTAATAAGTACCTGGTGATCTCAGAAGAAAAAAGTAGATTTCATACTGGTTAAACCCAGGAATAACCACCCTAATGGTTTATAGATTTTAATTTTAGAAACTTGTTCAAACCATTTTTTTTAACCCTGCTATGCTAACTGCTTTTATCACAGTCTCTGGCAATGAATTCCAGAGCTTAAATACAAGCTGAGTGAAGAAATCTTTTCTCTAATTTGTTCTAAATGTACTACTTAGTAATTTTATTGTGTGGCCACTATCCCTTGTACTTTTGGAAAGCGTAAACAAGCAATGCATGTCCCACTACTCTCATGTTGCCTTCTGAACTATAATTTATCCATCATCCCTAACTAGTCAGGTTTTCAGAATATCCCTAATGAATTATGTATGAGTCAAATTTGCACACACTTGGTATAATATGTAAGGATCAGCTTGAGCACCACTGCTCTAAGAAAAGGATAATCCCATATATGCAGGTATCCTATATAATAAAACACTAGCCGTGCATGAACACTCAGACCTGCGTGATCTGTAATCCCTGATCCGTGATCTGTAGGTCCGTGGCCAGAGTGCGTATGCGGCGGGTAGACAAAGCGGAAGAAACAGACTCGAATGCTGTGACCGACTCAGGATGGGAGGATGCGCCGCAGGTACTGGAGGGGGAGAGACATTTCGCTTCTGCACATATCGGTACAAACCTCCCTCCAGCTTTGGCAGCCGCAGCACGTTAAACAGGCTGCTTCGCGACTTTCTCCTGCAGTTGAGTCCCTCTGCCGCGTCACTAATGATGTCATCAATGACGCGACAGAGACTCAACGGCAGAAGAAAGCCGCGAAGCAGCCTGTTTAGCGTGCTGCGGCTGCCAACGCTGGAGGGAGGTTTGTTATTAAAGTCATCTCACTGGCAGGGTCGCAGAGTCAGCGGGGGTTGGGCTGGGAGGGGAGGGTCGCAGAGTCAGCAGGGGTTGGGCTGGGAGGGGAGAGAAGCGTCTACCTCGGGTGCTTCAGGCAGCAGCAGCGTTTACAATTCGCTGCTGTTGCGGCTTCAGGCCTTCCTCTCTGGCCGGTCCTGCCTACTTCCTGTTTTCATGAACACAGGACCCGCCAGAGAGGAAGACCTGAAGCCAGCAACAGCAATGAATTGTGAATGCTGCTGTTGCCCGATGAAGTAGTTGAAGGAGGAAAGTGAGCAGAGGGGGAGAGAATGGCTTGGAGGGAAGAACAGATGGCAGGGCATGGAGGGAAGGAGGAAGGTATGCCAGACCAAGGGAAAAGGAAAGAGGAGATGGAGAGAAGCCATATGGGACAGAGAGAGAGGGGGCAGACACTGGATGGAAAGAGAAGAGAGGGCAGTGAATGGAAGGGGCAACATAGAGGGTGAACAGTATTCTAGCACCCGTTAATGTAACGGGCTTAATGACTAGTGTGAATATAAAGCTAGGACTGACTCAGACTATTCAGTGACATGGAGCCACGTAAAACCCTGCCCAAATTAAATTCTGCAGACACAACCCTTCATCATATTAAACTTAGAAGATGGAACTTCTATCTACGTGGGTGTAGTCTACAGACCTCCGACTCAATCGCAGCAAATTGATAAGGATCTGATTGTGGATATCCAAAAGTTTGGAAGGAAAGAGGAGGTTCTGCTGTTGGGAGATTTCAACCTGCCGGATGCGGACTGGAATGTTCCGTCTGCGGAATCGGAAAGAAGTAGGGAGATTGTGGATGCCTTTCAAGAGGCTCTGCTCAGACAAATGGTGACGGAACCCACAAGGGAAAAAGCGATATTGGATCTGGTCCTCACAAATGGAGAGAGTATCTCTAATGTTCGAGTGGGTGCTCACCTGGGTAGTAGCGATCATCAAATGGTTTGGTTTGATATAACGGCTAAAGTGGAGAGCGGCCGCACGATACTTAAAGTCCTAGATTTCAAACGTACGGACTTTAATGCAATGGGAAAGTACCCGAAGAAAGAGCTGTTAGGATGGGAGGACATAAGAGAAGTGGAAAGACAGTGGTCTAAGCTGAAAGGAGCGATAAAAATGGCTACGGACCTTTATGTGAAGAAAATCAATAAAAACAAGAGAAAAAGGAAGCCGATATGGTTCTCCAACCTAGTGGCTGAGAAAATAAAGGCGAAAGAGTTGGCGTTCATGAAATATAAAAAAACCCAAGAAGAGGAGAGCAGAAAGGGCTACAGGGTGAAACTGAAAGAAGCCAAGAGAGAGATACGTTTGGCGAAGGCACAGGCGGAAGAACAAATGGCTAAAAATGTAAAAAAGGGAGATAAAAATTTTTTCAGATATATTAGTGAAAGGAGGAAGATAAAAAATGGAATTGCTAGGCTAAAAGATGCTGGGAACAAATATGTGGAGAGTGATGAGGAGAAAGCAAATGTGCTAAACAAATACTTCTGTTCTGTGTTCACAGAAGAAAATCCTGGAGAAGGACCGAGATTGTCTGGCAAAGTTACACGAGAAAATGGAGTAGATTCTGCGCCGTTCACGGAGGAGGGTGTTTATGAGCAACTTGAAAAACTGAAGGTGGACAAAGCGATGGGACCAGACGGGATCCATCCCAGGATACTAAGGGAGCTCAGAGAGGTTCTGGCGAGTCCTATTAAAGACTTGTTCAACAAATCTCTGGAGACGGGAGTGATTCCTGGGGATTGGAGGAGAGCGGATGTGGTCCCTATTCATAAAAGTGGTCACAGGGATGAAGCAGGAAACTACAGGCCGGTGAGCCTCACTTCAGTTGTTGGAAAAATAATGGAAGTGTTGCTGAAAGAAAGGATAGTGTATTTCCTTGAATCTAATGGGTTACAGGATCCGAGGCAACATGGCTTTACAAAAGGTAAATCGTGCCAAACGAACCTGATTGAATTTTTTGATTGGGTAACCAGAGAGCTGGATCGAGGACATATGCTAGATGTAATTTACTTGGATTTCAGCAAAGCCTTTGATACAGTTCCTCATAGGAGGCTGTTGAACAAACTTGAAGGGCTGAAGTTAGGACCCAAAGTGGTGAACTGGGTCAGAAACTGGCTGTCGGACAGACGCCAGAGGGTGGTGGTTAATGGAAGTCGCTCGAAGGAAGGAAAGGTGACTAGTGGAGTCCCTCAGGGTTCGGTGCTGGGGCCAATCCTGTTCAATATGTATGTAAGTGACATTGCTGAAGGGTTAGAAGGAAAAGTGTGCCTTTTTGCAGATGATACCAAGATTTGTAACAGAGTAGACACCGAAGAGGGAGTGGAAAATATGAAAAAGGATCTGCAAAAGTTAGAGGAATGGTCTAATGCCTGGCAACTAAAATTCAATGCAAAGAAATGCAGAGTAATGCATTTGGGGATTAATAATAGGAAGGAACCGTATATGCTGGGAGGAGAGAAGCTGATATGCACGGACGGGGAGAGGGACCTTGGGGTGATAGTGTCCGAAGATCTAAAGGCGAAAAAACAGTGTGACAAGGCAGTGGCTGCTGCCAGAAGGATTCTGGGCTGTATAAAGAGAGGCGTAGTCAGTAGAAGGAAGAAGGTGTTGATGCCCCTGTACAGATCATTGGTGAGGCCCCACTTGGAGTATTGTGTTCAGTTTTGGAGACCGTATCTGGCGAAAGACGTAAGAAGACTTGAGGCGATCCAGAGGAGGGCGACGAAAATGATAGGAGGCTTGCGCCAGAAGACGTATGAGGAGAGACTGGAAGCCCTGAATATGTATACCCTAGAGGAAAGGAGAGACAGGGGAGATATGATTCAGACATTCAAATACTTAAAGGGTATTAACGGAGAACAAAATCTTTTCCAGAGAAAGGAAAATGGTAAAACCAGAGGACATAATTTGAGGTTGAGGGGTGGTAGATTCAGGGGCAATGTTAGGAAATTCTACTTTACGGAGAGGGTGGTGGATGCCTGGAATGCGCTCCCGAGAGAGGTGGTGGAGAGTAAAACTGTGACTGAGTTCAAAGAAGCGTGGGATGAACACAGAAGATTTAGAATCAGAAAATAATATTAAAGATTGAACTAGGCCAGTTACTGGGCAGACTTGTACGGTCTGCGTCTGTGTATGGCCGTTTGGAGGAGGATGGGCAGGGGAGGGCTTCAATGGCTGGGAGGGTGTAGATGGGCTGGAGTAAGTCTTAACAGAGATTTCAGCAGTTGGAACCCAAGCACAGTACCGGGTAAAGCTTTGGATTCTCGCCCAGAAATAGCTAAGAAAAAAAAAAAAAAATTTAAATTGAATCAGGTTGGGCAGACTGGATGGACCATTCGGGTCTTTATCTGCCGTCATCTACTATGTTACTATGTATGTTAGAAACACAGAAACACGATAGCAGATAAAGGCCAAATGGCCCGTCCAGTCTGCCCATCCGTGGCATCTACTATCTCCTCATCTCCCTAAGAGATCCCATGTGCCAATCCCATGCTTTCTTGAATTCACAGTCTTGTCTGTAAAAAAGTATTTCCTTAGATTACTCCTGAGCCTATAACCTGTTAACTTTATCCTATGCCCTCTCATTCCGGAGCTTCCTTTCAAATGAAAGAGGCTTATCTCATGCACATTTATGTCATATTTAAACGTTTCTATCATATCTTTCCTCTCCCCATTTCCTCCAAAGTAAACATATTGAGATTTTTAAGTCTGTCCCCATACACCTTATGACGAAGACTACTGACCATTTTAGTAGCTTTCCTCTGGACTGACTCCATCCTGTTTATATATCTTTTTTAAGGTGCAGTCTCCAGAATTGTACGCAATATTCTAAATGAGATCTCACCAGAGTCTTATACAAGGGCATCAGTACCTCTTTTTTTCTTACAGGCCATACCTCTCCTTATGCACCTAAGCATCCTTCTATGAGGGGATGACAAAAAGTTCTCAGCCCAACTAATCAACTTCCTAAATTCTGAGCGTTATTATGTCACTGTAGCTCAGGGGTAGGGAACTCCGGTCCTCAAGAGCCGTATTCCAGTCGGTTTTTCAGGATTTCCCCAATGAATATGCATGAGATCTATTTGCATGCACTGCTTTCAATGCATATTAACAGGGGAAATCCTGAAAACCCGACTGGAATATAGCTCTCGAGGACCGGAGTTCCCTACCCCTGCTGTAGCTGATGAGAGTGTTCTTATTTCGTTAAGTGCCAATTTGCAGAAACAAAATTCTATATTTTGACACTGTTTCAGATCACTGACTAAACCATATCCACATCATTCTCTTCTTGGTCAGGCTCAGAACTGTTCAGCACCCCCTCATAGCTTTTGCCATCACCTTTTCAACCTGTTCAGCCACCTTAAGATCATCACATACTATCACACCCAAGTCCTGCTTCTCTTTCATTCACATAAATTCTTCACTCCTTAAACTGTACTGTTCCCTCAGAATTTTGCTGTCCAAATAAATGCATGACCTTGCATTTCTTAGCATTAAATCTTAGCTGCCAAATTTCAGACCATTCTTCAAGCTTCGCTAAATCCTTCCTCATGTTATTCACACAGTCAGGGCTATCTACTCTATTGCATATTTTGGTATCATCTGCAAAGCAAATCTTACCTGTCAGCCCTTCAGCAAAATCACTTACAAAAAAGAACAACCCAAGAACCTTTCCTCAGAGGGATATCCATTGACCACTACCCTCTCTTGCCTTCCACTCAACCATTTCCTAACCCAGTTTGGGTTAAAAAACAAACAAACCACATTTACAGTAGCAAGCATGATTATAAAATGAGTGAAAATGTATTAGGGAAAAATAAAACAAAAGATGCAGAGTGTGAAAAATTGCAGGCAGACAAGAAATTGGAAGACTGGGTGTCCAAGTGGCAGATGAGATTTAATTTGGACAAATTTGGATGTCTCCAGAAGACATCCGGGGATCTTCTGGCTGTTGCTAAGCAACACCCAGGTGTATTTATAAGGTATTTATAATGTGCAAAGTGATGCACATTGGGAAGAATAATCCAAATCACAGTTACCAGATGCTAGGGTCAACCTTGGGGGTTTGAGCCCAAGAAAAAGATCTGGGTGTCATTGTAGACTAGTACCTGTGGTACAACATACCCTAGGGCAGTGGTCTCAAACTCAAACCCTTTGCGGGGCCACATTTTGGATTTGTAGGTACTTGGAGGGCCGCAGAAAAAATAGTTAATGCCTTATTAAAGAAATGACAATTTTGCATGAGGTAAAACTCTTTATAGTTTATAAAACTTTCCTTTAACAGTTAAAAGGAAAGATATATAAACTATAAAGAGTTTTATCTCATGCAAAATTGTCATTTCTTTAATAAGACATTAACTATTTTTTCTGCGGCCCTCCAAGTACTCTATTTTTTTCTGCAGCACTCACGTTTAAAGTTCAATATCTTTTCTTTCTCAAAACTGGCACATTTCAATCACTAAATTGAAAATAAAATCATTTTCCTACCTTTGGTAATTTCATCAGTCTCTGGTTGCACTTTATTCTTCTGACTGTGCATCCAATACTTCTTCCCTTCTTTTAGCCTCCTGTATGCTTCCTCTCCTCCAGACCTCATTCCCTCCCCCAACTTTTTCTTTCTTTCTCTGTCTGTCTTTCTCTGACTCCGTGCCCCATTTTTTGCTTTGTTTCTGGTTCCCTGTCCCCCCTCCTTCTTTCTTTCTTTCTTTCTTCCTTCCTCCGTGCCTCATTTTTTGCTTTTTTTTCTTTCTTTCTTCCTTCCTGCCCTCCCCCATGCCACCACCGCCACGGAATAGGCTGCTGCTGCTGCAGCTATCGGGAACAGGCCATCTCTCTGCTTCTATTCTACACGGGGCCGACCAACTCTCGCTGCCCGATGTCAATTCTAACATCGGAAAGGACGTTCCGGGTAGCCAGGCAGCGATTGGCTAGCCAGAACGTCCTCTTGACGTCAGAATTGACGTTGGGCCGCCAGAGTTGTTCGGCCCTGCAGGGAAGAGAACAGTGGACCGCCCCCCCTTGGTACACCACTGGAGCAGCAGCGTGTCTGGCCGGCTCGTTCGTTCAAAGCCGCGGATGGCGGCTCCTTGCGAGATCCGCGCCTGCATCTGAAGCCTCTCTGATGTTGTGACATCAGAGAGGCTTCCGATGCAGGAGTGGATAGCGCAAGGAGCCGCCAACCCGCGGCTTTGAGCGAACAAGCCGGCTGCTGCTCCAAAAGGAAGAGAATGATGGCCTCCAGACCGCGGGCCGCAAATAAAACCTGGAGAGCCACATGCGGCCCGCGGGCCGCGTGTTTGAGACCGCTGCCCTAGGGGGTACGCAGGCTGCCTGTTGGGGGTATGTGGGCTGGCAGCCATCCAGGATCTCTCCCTGCCTGCCCTCCCCTGCTGCCGCTTCCTCCCTGCCACCCGACACAGTCCATCCCCCGAAACTCGGCTACTTGGCTGACCCAGAACCTTCGGGGGAAGGCTTGTAGGCCGGCTGTGTGCAATCGCTGCACACACCTGGCCCATCCCTGCCCAGAGTTGCAGCGGGGATGGATGGATGGAGCATGTTGGGCGACGGCAGGGGGAGGGGGGATGGAACGTGTTGGGTGGCAGGGAGGAATCGGCAGCTTCAGGATGGATGAAGCACGTTACGTGGCAGGGAAGAGGGAATGGATGGAGCGTGTCGGGTGGCAGGGAGGAATCGGTGGCCGTGGTTTCAGCAGGGGGACAGGCAGGCTTCGGCGTGGGTTGGCTTCAGGGGAGGGAGGAAGGGTGTGTGTGGGCAGTGGAACTTAATTTTGAGTTAAAGGCTGGAAGGCATTGAGGGGGGAGGGGCACAAACTCGACCCAGAAGGAAGGAAAGGATAATGAACATGGGACACAGAAGGGAAGGAGGAAGGGGGTCTAACTTGGGACAGGAGGGAGGGAATAGAAAGGGATAATTGTTGGGCATGAGTATATGAGTGAGAGGGAAAGGAAGAAAGAGGAAAATTGGGCATAGAGAGAAAGAGGAGAGAGGTAGAAATGTATGGGGAGAGAAGGATGAGAGGAGAAATGTTGGATATGGTGGTGGAGAGGGAACAGAGGGATAGATTGAAGAGGATGCAAGGGGGAGGAATGTTGAATATAGTGATGAAGGGAGAGATGTGGCATGGTGTTGGAGAGGGGTGAAAGAAGAAGAAATGGGCATGGGGCTGCTGGGCAGTGGTGAAAAATGCTGCACATGATCTGGGGGATAAGTGAGGGAGAAATGTTTGATGTGGCAGTAGAGGAGGTGGGAGAGATGCCTGGATCTCTCAAGACTGATAGACAGTGAGAGAGAGAGAGGGAAACTTGTTGCCAATAAGGGTGGAGGAGAGAGGAAGAAAAGTTGGACTCAAGGAGGGACAGAGAGAGATGTTGATTGGGGAATGGAATGAGGTCTGGAGAGGAAGCATGCAGGAGGCAGAAAGAAAGAAAGAAATATTGGATACACAGTCAGAAGGAAATGAAACCAGACTCATGAAATCACCAGACAAAAGGTAAGAAAAATTATTTTATTTTCAATTTAGTGATCAAAATGTGTCAGTTTTGAGAATTTATATCTGCTGTCTATATTTTGCATCATATTTGTCTATTTTTCTATAGTTGTTACTGAGGTGAAATTGCATATTTTAAAGTCATCTGCCTTGATCTCTTTGGAAAAAAACCTGAATATAAATGATAATTAACATTTTCTCTACGTACAGTGTGCTTTGTGTTTTTTGTGGTTATTATTATTATTATGTACTAGTCTTTAAACCCGTTACATTAACGGGTGCTAGAATATATGTCTGTCTGTCTTTCTTTCTTTCTTTCTGTCTGTCTCTCTCTCTCTCCTTGGCTCCCTTTTTCTGTCTGTCTTTCTGTCCCTCTCCCTGTCCCTTATGTCTTTCTTCCTTTCTGTCTGTCTCCCTCCCTCCTGCTGTCTGTCAGTCATTCTTTTCCTCCATTTCCCTGTGCAGCAGCATTTCCATTCCACTTCCCTGTGGAGCAGTAACAGCAACAGCATTTCCCTCCCCCTCCCCCCCCCGACTTCCCTGTGCAGCAGCAGCGGTATTTGGCTTCCCCTACAGGTCCCTGTGCAGCAGTTGCAGCATTTCCCCCACTCCTTCCCTTCTCTTACCGCGATCTGGCCTGCTCCGTTAGGCCCCTCCCCCGCGTTGTGGCCTGCTGCGATCTGGCTGCTCTGTTCGGCTCCTCTCCCTTCCCTTCCCGTGGTCTAGCCTGCTCCATGGCCCCCCCCTTCCCTTATAGTGTTCCCCACAGGCAGGCAGGCCCAGCTTTTTCCTTGCGGTTCGAGTCCTCTTCTTTGTCGGCCCCCCCTTCCCTTCATGTTGGTCTGTCTGGGTATTTTATTTATTTGTCTCTCTCCTTGCATGCTGCCTGTCTGTCATTTTTTCTCTCTGTGAATATCCCTGTGCCTCCTTCCTATGTCCTTAGTGCCCCTTCCTATGTCCATAGTGCCCCTTTCTATGTCCTTAGTGCCCGCAGTGCCTCCTTCCTCCCCCCCTCCAATGCCAGCCTGCCTTCCATTGAAAACCCCCCACCCCCTCCGTTGCCTCCCATCCCCCTTCCATTGAAACCTCCCCATGCCAGCCTGCCTGCCTCCCATCCCCCTGAGCAGCATATTTCCATGGAACCCCCCCCCGATGCCATCCTGCATGCCTGCCTTCCATTGAACCCCCCACACCCCCTCCAATGCCAGCCTGCCTGCCTCCCATCCCCTTTCCAGCGAAAACCCCCCATGCCAGTCTGCCTGCCTGCCTCCCATCCCCCTGAGTTGCATGTTTCCATGGAACCCATCCCCCGATGCCATCCTGGCTGTCTGCCTTCCATTGAACCCCCCACCCCCTTCCGATGCCAGCCTGCCTGCCTCCCATTCCCCTTCCACTGAACCCCCCACCCCCATGCCTGCCTGCTTGCTTGCCTCCCATCCCCCTGAGCAGCATGTTTTCATGGAACCCCCCCATGCCATCCTGGCTGTCTGCCTTCCATTGAATCCCCCCACTCCTCCTCCAATGCCAGTCTGCCTGCCTCCCATTCCCCTTCCCCTGAACCTCCCCCCCCTCTGATGCCTGCCTGACTCCCCCACCCGACTCCTCCCCCTCTCCCCACCGACCCTACCCGGCACAACTGAAACCCCTGTTGACCCTCCCACCACTACAGGGCTGACAAACCCAGCAGGAGCAACAGCGTCCCAGGCACACTAAATGCTGCTTCGGGTCTTCTACTGGCCTAATTTCCTCTGCCGCATCGGGATCAGGGAACAC